>NC_063344.1:51228011-51248440 GCF_021869965.1 Rhincodon typus
TCTGCTCCTATGATGCTGCTTGGCCTGCTGTGTTCATCCAGCCCTGCACCTTGTTGTCTCGGATTCTCCAGCATCTGCAGTTCCTACTATCTCTAAGTCATGCTGTTTGTTTTCTTCTCATCTCCCCTTCCATCTCCTCCTCCCACAACTGAAACAAAGAGAAAAAAGTTCCGGCCCAACTTTTCTTCTTACCATTGCTGAGCGCAGATAGAGTTTAAACCAGTGTGGGGGTGGGTTCCCCTGTAGTAAACCACCATTATCCGATAATGGTAGGATAGGAACGGTAAACATCTCAGAGTCAGATGCCACCTATAGAAGGATAATGTCATCATGCACTTTGGCTTCATGCCTGGTGACAAAATACTGGAACCAGATCAACTGATTTGTTAAATCTGAAACCTGGGTCCACCAGATTCATCCTTCTCCAGGACTTGATTGATGAGACACTTGGCTCATTATTGAAACCTGTTAAATTAATTGCTGGGTATTCTAATTCTTCCAAATCCACTCTTGACAATCCAGCCAGCCAAAATTCCTAGATAACAAGGTGTAGAGCTCGATGAACACAGCAGGCCAAGCAGCATCAGAGGAGCAAGAAGGCTGACGTTTCGGGCGTAGACCCTTCTTCAGAAAATCAAAATTCCTAGCTGGACAAGCAGTAGAAACGTACCAGTAATATGTATTTCTAAACTGTGAGATTTTGGTACATTAAATCAAAATCTCTGAGTGCTGATTCACGTGTTTGTAAAAGGTTTCTGCTGCTAACATAAAGAATTACAGTTGAATCCTCCCAGGTGTTCTTCCCAATACTTACCCTCTATCTGAAAAACAAATTATTGCAAAGGTTTTTTTGACTGTGGACAAAAAATGGAAAACAATGCTGCTTTAAACCAAGGAGATGGTGCAAAGATGTATTTGCAGCTTTAAAAATCATGTTTTCTGCAGCATTGGGCATTGTACACCCAATGGGCAGAATCTTATAGGAACCTGAACGAGGTGCACAATGACAGGAAATGTGGCAGAATCACACAAGAATTTCAGCGAAGCCTACCTCGAATTCGGGAACAATTTATTGCATCTTTTTACTAAGTTCCAAGTTTTGAGGTGAGATTCTCTCTAGGAAGCTGCGAATTGCCCATTAAAGGGGACGATTGCACATTAATGACCTTTTTAAATGCACTTCTCACCTCATTAATATGCAACTTTCTGTTGTGCCCCCTGCCACAAGCAAACTGGGTGCCTAGAATTCTCAACATCGGAGTAAGATCAGGTACCTGGTGACTTCACCTTGTCATTTGCTCCATAGGACCTCCACGTAGGACACCAGGAAACAACATCTGAGGGCATGATCTATGGGCAATGTTCCCTTAGTCACCACATCCACACTGTCCTCCAACATTGTGCCAGCCTTTAAGAATCCTCATGTCAGATCTGTTATCCACTTCATGCTTCAGCACTTCAATGGTGCACTTGGATTGCCACAGACACGAGTATAATAACACTGCAACAAGAGCACTGTGTAATCTGGGACACAGACCCGGCTCACGGATTAGACCAGGCTGCATCTCCAGCCTGTTAGCTTGCTGTCTTAATGCTCACTCACTTGGAGCCTATAAGCTGACAGCATCCCTGCCTTGCCTTTTTTTTGTGCATTGCCCCTCAGCCAGAGATACTGAGATCATAGTACTGCCATCTTGCCTTGCCATTTAGTGAGGTACCAAGCCAGGGAGTTTGTCATGGTTGCCAGGAGTCCTCAGACAAGTCACAGTGAACCAAGGGCAGTCCTTGATACAAATCAAGGGCTTGGACGTGATCCATCAGCCACTCGAGGTGGTCAGAGTGAAGACCCTTTCCTCATAAGGTGTGAGGAGCTGAAAGTCAGGCAGTCTTGACTCTTTCTGCTGTATCGCGTGCTATTTTGCCTCTGGGTTGAGAGGCAGGGGCAGGTATTAAAGTAGATGAAAGTAGGTGGCACAGCTGTTGCACTTGGTGCAGAGGTGTAAGAAGGTGTCCTGAATGAGTGAGCCAGCAGCACAGACAGTATACAGGGCTAGTGCTGTCAGAGAGTGAGGTAGGTGACAGTATGCGGGGGAAGATGTTGCAGGCAACAATGAGAGTGGTAGAGCATTAGCCTTGGTGCGTGATGGTGAAGTAACTGAAGTAGAGTGAATGCAAGATATTGGAGAGAAGATGGTGTGAAGAAGTCAGTGACCTACTTCCTATATTGCTATGCATTCCTGCAGATAGCCAAGGTTGCTGTAAACTGAGTGGCAACCTTGGACAAGGCTGTGTGGGGATAAAGCACATCACACTCCTGCTCCACCCTGTCCACGAGGAACTCAAGGCTCCTGCCCGCAAACAGGAATGGCAATTTCCCCTGTCTGCCACATAGGAAGCAAACGTCAGGTACTGTGCAGGACCGTTCTGGACTAACATTGCTGGTCTGGGTACATAAAGGCCTTTTCAATATGGCTCAGTGCCAGGGATGCTGGTAAGACATTGCAAGTGATCTTGCTAGGTCTTGCGCAGAGAAATCTGTTGTGAAACTGGACACTTAACCTCTAAGTTACCTTTCCTGGAACAATGAGGGAGAAGTCAGACAGAATGGCATTGGTGGGTTTCTGAACTAAAGGAGTTCAGAACTGCCTGACAACAACATTGTAATTGTAGTCACCTACACAGGAGCCAGTTTGTGTGTGTGTACAATACAGAAGAATCTTGCAGACTTTCAAAGAGAGAGTTCCCACATCTCTTTTCCCCTCTCCTGTGTGGAGATATAACAAGAAGAATGCCCTCACTGCTCCCACTTACCATTTCCTTTCTAAATTGCTTTCTTTGAGAATGTCGTTATCATAGTCATACAGTTATACAGCATGGCAACGGTCCCTTTGGTCCAACTCATCCATGCTGGCCAAATATCTTAAACTGATCTAGTCTGATTTGCCAAGATTTGGCCCGTTTCCTTCTAAACCATTCCTATTCATATACTGATCCAGGTGTCTTTTAAATGTTGTAAGTGTATCCACCTCAACCTCTTCTTCTGGCAGCTTGTTCGATGTGTGAAAAGGTCCCTTTTAAATCTATCCCCTCTCACCTGACCAAAACTCGAGGGCTATATTTAAGAAGTCACATGATGCTAAGTGAGAGTCCAACAGGTTTATTTGAAATCACAAGCTTTCAGAGCACTGCTCCTTCATTAGGTGGATGATATTTTGATCTTTCTGCCTATAAATTATGTGCCTGTGTGCCTCCCTTCACTCCACCTGATGAAGGAGCAGTGCTCCAAAAGCTTGTTTTGTTTTTCTTTATTCATTCACGGGATGAGGGCGTCGCTGGCTAGGCTGCATTTATTGCCCATCCTCAATTGCCCAGAGGGCAGTTAAGAGTCAATCACATTGCTGTGGGTCTGGAGTCACATGTAGGCCAGACCAGATAAGGATGGCAGTTTCCTTCCCTAAAGGACATTAGTGAACCAGATGGATTTTTCCTGATAATCGACAATGGATTCATGGTCATCATTAGATTTTTAATTCCAGATATTTTATTGAATTCAAATTCCATCATCTGCCATGGCGGAATTTGAACCCAGGTCCCCAGAATGTTGTCTGGTCTCTGGATGAACAGTCCAGCAATAATACTACTAGGCCATCACCTGCCCAGGTGTATTGTGAGTTCAGATATACTGTTGAATTATAAACCTGGTGTCGTGAGACTTCTGACCTTGTCCACCCCAGTCCAACACCGGCACCTCCGCATCACATTCTAATTTTGGACTCCCCTACCTTGGAAAAAAAAGACCTTGGCTATTTACCCTATCCATGCCCCTCATGATTATATAAACTTCTACTAAGGTCACCCATCAGTCTCCCTCATTCCAGGGAAAAACGCCCCAGATGATTCAACCTGTCACTATAATTCAAATCCTCCAATCCTTATAAATCTTGTCTGAACCCTTTCAAGTTTAACAACATCTTTCCTGTGACACCAGATTATATTCCAACAGGTTTATCTGAAAACACAAGCTTTCAGAGCCTCAATCCTTTAGGTGTTAGTGAAAGATGTAGTATCAGACACTGAATTTATAAGTAAAAGATCAAAGGTTCACACCATTGATGAGGATGTATTAAACAAACCTCAGATGCTGTTAAATCTTTAATCAGTTAGAAGGTTTTAATTGATTAATATGTATATATAAATCCCTGAATTCCTTTCAAATCATGGTCCTGAGAGAACTAAAAGTTTTATCAGTGTAAAGGAGAGGTGATATTTCAGGTCAGACAATGCATGTTAGGTGTGAAGACTTGTCTAGAATCTGTTTGGTTTTATTTCTAAAGTAGGAATTTATAAAACACCACATTGACTGTCTCTAAGTTGTGCGCTTTTTGAACAAAATAAAATGTATCTGCAAATACAAATTCATCCCACAGATTTGTGTGTGTGTGTGTGTGTGTGTAAAAAGAATTTATAAAACACCTGACTGTCTATAAATTGTATGCTTTTTGAACACACACACATACATGAATTTGTGGGGTGAATTTGTATTTGCAGATACATTCTATTTTGTTCAAAAAGCACACAATTTATGGACAGTCAATTAATGTGGCATTTTATAAGTTCCTACTTTAGAAATAAAACCAGTCTGACTCCAAACTAAAACACAAACAGATTCTAAACAAGGCCTCACACCTAACATGCATTGTCTGACCTGAAATGTCACCATTTCTTTACCATGATAAAACCTTTAGTTCTCTCAGGACCACGACTTGAAAGGAATTCAGGGATTTACATATACATATTAATCAATTAAGACCTTCTAACTGATCTTTTACTGATAAATTTTGTGTCTTATACTACCTCTCTCACTAACATCTGAAGGAGGAATGAGGCTGCGAAAGCTTGTGATTTCAAATAAACCTCTTGGACTATAACCTGGTGCTGTGTGATTTCTGACCTTGTCCACCCCAGTCCAACACCAGCACCTCCACATCATGAAAATATTTTCTATAGCAGGGAGACCAGAATTGAATGCAGTTTTCGAAAAGTGTCCTAACCAGTGTCATCTACAGCTGCAACATGACATCCCAACTCTTATACTCAACGTACTGATCGATAAAGATAAGCATACCAAATGCCTTCTTCACTATCCTGTCTACCTGCGACTCCACAAGGAACTCTGCACCTGCATCCCTAGTGCTTAGTTCGACAACACTCCCAGGGCCTTAACTGTATAAGTCCTGCCCTGGTTTGTCTTACCGAAACATAACACCTCACAATTATCTAAATTAAACCGTGAATTTGCTCTTTAATAGCAACATTCGAGAAACACCTGGATGAATACATGAATAGGAAGGGAGTAGAGGGATACACATCCTGTAAGTGAAGACGGTTTTATTATGGAAGCGCAAAATGTGTCGGTGCAGGCTTGGAGGGCCGAAAGGCCTGTTTCTGTGCTGTACTGTTTTTTGTTCTTAAACTCCAGCTGCCACACCTTGGCCCATCTAAACAAGGTGCCATTGTACTCTGAGGTAACCTTCAATTCCCACTACACCACCAATTTTGGTGTAATCTGCAAACTCACTAACCATACCTCCTTTATTCACACAGAAATCATTTATCTAAAAGACAAAAAACATTTGCCCATATCCCACTAATCCCTTCCTATTCATGTACCCATCCAGATGTCTTTTAAATGTTGTAATTGATTCCATCTCCACCACTTCCTCTGGTAGCTTGTTCTATACACACACAACCCTCTGCATGAAAGTGACGAAAAGCAGTGGACCCAGCACTGATCTTTGCAGCACACTGCTGGTCACAGGTCTCCAGGCCGAAAAACAATCCTGTACCACCACCTCTGTCTTCTACCTTCAAGCCAATTTTGCATCCAATTGGCTAGCTCCCCCTGGATTCCATGTGATCTAATCTTGCTAACTAATCTACCTTGTCAAACACTTTGTTGATAGGAAAAAAGGAAAATCACCTTCAGAGAGAGACTGGAGGGGCAAATTCTCAACAAGTGAATGAAAGACAGCATTGTTTTGTAAATTACTTGGTCGTCAACAAAGAACTGAAAGGACTCAGAAGAAACTGAAAGAAAACAACACACCAATTCCTGTGATCGGGGCTGGGCTATTGAACTGGGTTTCCTTGATTTTTTCCCTGTTGCCACCCTTAAAATACATGCCTCGTATGCCTGTATGTGAGAAGGGGCTTTAAAAGGAGTAGAGTTTATGTTATAGCGCATTATAAGTTAGCAATTCATACTTCTTTTCTATTCTTGGTTAAAAACTATCAGTTGCAATTAATAGCTGTTTCTTGTAAAACAAAGAAACCTGCCAGGTGCTTCCTTTAATCCAAATTTGTCAGTCAAATAAAATGGGACTTTGTACAGTTTGACTAAATTTTTAACTTTTGTGATGACTTGGGAACAGTGGGGCTTGATGTAAAGTGCTCTACCCCAGTGAGTTGTGACACCATCTATTCATCATCACATCATTGTTAGTAAAGGATTGCTGCATCCAAAATTAATTTCTGCCATTCCTGCATAACAGCAGTGACTATACTCGAATGTACTTCATTAATTCTAAAGCACTTTGGCTCACCCAGAAGCTCCAAAAGGCACCTTACGGAACAGGATTCTTTGTTGGGGCAGTGGTGGCTTGGATAATGGATTTAGCAGCCAAGGACAACACTACATCATCCATTTGGGAGAATCCCAGCCAGATTTCAGTCCTATAGAACCATACAGCACAGAAACAGGCCATTCAGTCAAACCAGTCCATTACCAACCATAATCCCAAACTAAACTAGTCTTACTTGCTTGTACTTGGCCCATATCCTCTAATCCTTTTCTATTCATGTACTTATCCAAATGTCTTTTGAATGTAACTGTACGTACATCAACCACTTCCTCTGGAAGTTCATTCCACACATGAACCACTCTCTGTATAAAAAAGCTGCACCTCATGTCGTTTTTAAAAATCTTTCTCCTCTCACCTTAAAAATATGCCCTCGAGTGTTGAAAACTCCACCTTAGGGAAAAGACACCTGCCAGTCAGCTTATCTGTGCCCATCATGATTTTATAAACCTCTACACAGTCACCCCTCAATCTCCTATTTCCAGTGAAAAATAGTCCAGGCTAACCAGCCTCTCTTTCTAACTCTAAACCTTCAATTCCTGACAAAATCTTTGTAAATCTTTTCTGAACTCTCTCAAGCTTAATAATATCCTTCCTATAACAGGGTGACCAGTACTGGACACAGTGTTCCAGATGAGGCCTCACCAATGTCCAATGACATCCCAACTCCTTTACTCAGAAGGTCTGAGCAATGAAGACAAGCATGCTAAGTGCCTTCTTAATTACTCTATCTAAATGTGATGCAAACTTCAAAGAATTTTGTACCTGAACCCTGAGGTCTCTCTGTTCTACAACACTATCCAAGGCCCTACTTTTAATTGTATGAGTCCTGCCCTTGTTTGTTTTACCAAAATGCAATACCTTACATTTATCCAAATTAAACTCCACCTGCCACTCTGTAGCCCATTGACCCAAGTAATCAAGATCTCCATAGTCTTAGGTAACCATCTTCACTGTCCATTATACCATCAATTTTGATGTCATCCGCAAACTTACTAACCATGCTTTTTATATTCTCATCTAAATCATTTATATAAATGATAAACAAAAGTGGACCCAGCACCTATCCCTGTGGAACACTCTTGGTCATAGGCCTCCAGTCCAAAAACAACCTTCAACTACCACTGCCTCCTGCTGTTAAGCCAATTTTGTATCCAACTGGCAAGCTCACCCTTAATCCCATTTGATCTAACTTTACTAATTAACCTACCATGCGAAACCTTATCAAAGGCTTCACTAAAGTCCAAGTAAACAACACGACCACCCCACCCTCAAACTTCTTGGTTACTTCCTCAGAAAACTCAATCAAGTTTGTAAGACACAATTTCCCTTGCACAAAACTATGCTGATTATCCCTAATCATTCCTGCCACTCCACATGTATATAAATCCTATGTTTCAGAATCACCTCTAACAACTTACCCACCACCAAAATCAGACTCACAGGTCTATAGTTCCCAGGCTTTTCCTTACATCCCTTCTTAAACAAAGACACAACATTCGCCACTCTCCAGTCATCTGGCACCTCACTTGCATTAATAGACGATACAATAAGGGACCCCACAATTTCCTCCATAACTTCCCACATTGTCCTAGGTTACACTAGATCAGGTCCCAGAGATTTATCCACCTTTATATTTTCTCAGACCTCCACCACTTTCTCTTCTGTGATGTAAACTGTTTTCAAAACATCAATATTTATTTCCCTTAGTTCTCTAGCCTCCACTTCTTTCTCCACATAAAAACTGAAACATAATATTCATTTACTATCCCTCTCATCTCCTGAAGTTAAACATAAAAATGACTTCTTTGATCTTTTAACGGGACCCACTTTCTCTCTAGTTGCTCTCTTGATCGTACTTGTAGAATATTTTTGGATTATCCTTAAACTTATTTGCCAAGGCTATCTCATATGCTCTCTTTGATTTCCAGATCTTCCTCTTGAGAATGCTCCTATACTCTCCACGCTGTTCATGAGATTCACTTGAACCCAGTATCTACATCTAATAGCTTTCCTGCTCCTCTGATCCTGCTTGGCCTGCTGTGTTCATCCAGCTCTACACCTTGTTATCTCTATGATTTTTTTTAATTTTTGACTAGAACCTCATATCTTTATTCATTCATTGTTTTCTAATCCTACTAGCCTGGCCTTTCATCTAACAGGAACATAACTCTGAACTCTCATTATCACATTTTTGAAAGCCTCCCACTCATCAGACATCCCTTTAACTGCGAACAGTCTATTCCAGTCAACTTTTGAAAGTTGTTGTCTCATACCATTAACATTTCCCTTACTCCAATTAAAAATTTTATTTTTTATGGAAGGCTTACCGTTTTCCAAAGCTATTTTAAATCAAATAGAATTATGATCACGAGACCCAAAGTGTTCCCCTACTATTACTTGCCCTGCCTTATTACCCGAGAGGTTAAGTGTACTCCTTCTTTGGTAGGAAAATTTACATATTGATGAAGAAAGTTTTCTTGAACACATTTAACAAATACTTCACCATCTAAAATTTAATGCTATGGTAATCCTAAATAATGTCTGGAAAATTAAAATCCCCTACTATTACATCCTTATTACTCTTACATTTTTCTGAGATCTCTCTACATATTTGTTCCTCAATTTCCCTCTGACTACTGGGGGGCCTATGGTACGCACCCATCACAGTCATCATTCCTTCCTTTTTTTCTCATTTCAGCCTGCACATTTGCATTCTTTAAGAGTTGGGAGAGGTAGTTGCTCAGGGCAGGGAAACATTTGCCATGTGGATGGTCATTTCCACCAGTACCTCTTCCATAGACCATTGAATGCCCACTTAGGTAGGCTCCTGCTCCCAAGTCCATGGGCAATGTTTACTAGCTGGACTCCCCACATGACACATTTGCCCAATTGTCTTTGATAAAATGCAAGCAGCCGCATATAGAACTGTTTAGTTGGTCACTAAAGTGGCCTGACTGTCCTCTGGGCAATTGGTCAGTCCTCCATTGGCAGGGTGCACCGACAGCAGGTTGAATGACAGACACTCTGAATCCCCACTCTCTTCCCTTGTCTTTTACTGATTTCATCCTCCACCCTGCTAAGTCACTCCTGCAGGTTCCATACATCTTCGCCCTATTAGCATAGGTCTGCTTGCAAAGATTTCAACAGTTTTGATGTGTATAGTTGGGGAAATTTAAGCTTTCACTGTTGACAAGGTCTGCGGTCCAAGGTGAGTAGGGGGCATTCTTACAGAATAGAAGATAGTCTATAAGGTAAATTAAATTTCCACATGCATAGATTTGTCAATGCCCTAATTTGAAAATTCTTAAACATAGTCATTCTCCCACTGAATCTGCATTGTCCAGGAACTGGAAGTTTGATCTTCTGCTCTGTGCTTCAGGCACTCTGTTCAAAATCTCAGAGAAAGAGTTTTGGAACTGGTACCTGGCTATACAAGCATTACTGAAAATATCCACCCCAGCAGATTAAGAATATAGATTGAACATCAACATTTCTGGTCGTTTGAGGGATGGGAATCCCAGTTTAGCAACTTGCTGAAGGTCTGCAGTCTTCTTTACTCATACCCTACAGTAACTTTGTTCCCTCTCCTAATCAAGATAGGAAATGATTCTGTTCAGTTCAACTCTGTCCACTTTGGGATACTCAATCATTTCTGCAATATTATAAGAATTGTTTTATGCAGTTATAGTTACTGCTGGCCACAAAGGAACTTTAACTTGGAACATTTTTGGGGGACTGTACTGACAATGGTAAACACCAAAATGCAACATGGTACAATAATCTTTCATAATTTCACAATTTATGAGTTCAATTAAATCTTGTCGTCATGAAAAAACATTGAACCCCACCCATGACAATAGTGAATTGATATCTCAATTAGCTACTTATAACAGAGATTTTGGCAAATTTCTAAAATATTTTTTAAACAAAAAGAAACATAAATAAAAGTAATTCTTTTTGAACCCAGTTCCAAGTTATTTAAAATTTCTCTACAAATATCACAATTTGGATTTTAGTTCAGAGATTTTTCTATTTATTTCCATCTTTCAATGTCTTTTTATTCCGAATGTACTCATAACGTCTCTTTTTCCTTTTTAAATATTAGCTCACCCAAATCATCATTCAATTACATCTGTCTCATGATGATCAATTTCACCATCTTGTTTATTTCCTCAAGTTCCCGTTTCCAATGCCTCCATCCTGATTCTGAAGTTTCCACATATATCATGAGTCACATATGAGATTGTGTTCCCTACACACAGGTCCAAATAGTTCAGCATGTCAGGAGAAAGCGTGATCCTAGAACTCAGCCTGGGGTACTTAGCTAGTTATTAGGCTCCACTCTGACTGCGAGCAATTTGGACTAACTCATTCATCATTTTATTAGCTTTTCATAAATCCTTTTGGTTCAGCAAAATCATATATGTCAGGTACCATTTGTATAGGTGTTTAATTATGAGCAACATATTAAAGAAACATAGTTAGGATTTAAACCATATTTTCAATATTGTCAACCATAGAATGATTTTGAGGCAATATGAAAGTTCCTTTACTTTTCTATTGAATTTGGCAATGTAATAGATTAACAGTACTTTCATTCTTTTCACAGTTTAATTCCAGCCGGGACTGATATTTTGTTATTCAGAGAGAAATATTTCTACGTCTCTTAACTGGCATTCCAGCTGGGTCCCCTGCAGTTTTCATACCTTACAATATGGCAGAGGGCACATGCCAGTAGGAAGTTTTAGGGAAAACAAATTCTTTTGAAAAAGTTGATGTCAGCTCTGCCTGCAAATCCTCTTGACACAGGCTACGAAATTGATATGGCACAAGTCATTTCACATGTACCATGTTAATTTTGTCATTTAAGAATATCACAAGCTGATGACATATTTTACAAAGACACATTTTTAGTCCAAATTCCCGAATCTTCTTCCGATTATTTTCAATAATTGTAACAAATATCAGTTTTGAGTAAAACCTGGTACAATATTGATAGAAGGCAACAACTGACCAGTTTTGTGTTTAAAATAGATTTGTGTGGATTGGTATTCCTCCATAAATAAATTAAGCAACATCAGCAGCAACTTTCAGTGATAAAGGGAACTTTTGCTGATTAAGGCCTTGTTAGGGTTCATTAATCAAAAATTTGCACAAAATAAACCACTAACAGTCACAACTTAAAAGTGAGCATATTACTCCAGAAAAATACTTTAGTGGCTTTAATCACCAAACCGTTCACAGCACTATCAATCTTATACCATAAGACAGCACTATGCATTCTTTTGCTGTCCATTACACATATACAAATTCAAATTCAACACCATTGACACAGATGGCAATTTAAAAAAAAAAGTCACACGACTCCAGGTTATAGTCCAACAGGTTTATTTGAAATTACAAGCTTTCGGAGCGTGGGTGAAGTGAGAGGGAAGCACACGGAATTTATGGGCAGAGAGAGATCAAGGGCAGAGATATCAAAAGACCATACAAATTGTGAGAGTGGAGAGCCAAATAATAAATCACTGCAGGTGATAAAAAAAACATTGATTACACAACTACACAAGAATATTGAGAATTGAGCATTGGCATAAATGAGCAGACACAGAAGAGTTTACTGATAGAATGGAAGACATGGGAACATACACTGAGAAGGATTGATAGATAAATGAGAAGGTAAGATCAGAGTATTTTAGGAAATGGTGTGGATCCATTGGTGTGCAAAGAAATGAGCTGAGCAGTTGGTCAGAGAGGGAGGCATAAAAATCAGCATGTTATTGAGAAGCAAGCACTTTGGTACCAGCACATGGTTGGTGTGAGAACAAATACTTGCTGATTTGTGGATGATGCTGGCCCAATAGAATGGGTAATGGCTGGCAAATTCACAAGGTAGAATGAGGAAAGAGTGGTTTGGTGATATGAAACATAGAATGGGAGAAAATCATGGTCTTATTCATGGAAACAGGGCAGCGAACCAATCTAGACGAAGGAGGAATTCATGGTTGAGTACAGGTCTGGAATGGGAATGAGGCAAAACTGCTCAGCAGATGATAGTGGTTTACATTACTTTTATGAGATTAGGGATAGGATTCCCTTTATAAAACGTTGGTTGAATTGCACTTTATTTGGCATAATTGGGTGGGGCATGTACAGTGAATGCTCTGCCCAATTGTACTTAAAAGTACAAACAGCGTCTTAAGACTGGTGTGGGACCCCATTTTTCATAAGCAGCAAGCATCCTATCTTTTCTGAAATGAATGCTTGGCTTCTCAAATCTTTACTGTATGGTCTCTGCTTCTGTACAATTTTCTGCAGGATGAGGTGAACAGCAGCTGCAATTCTTCCTTAGTGCATTTATTACTTTGCCTATGGTGATAACTGAGAATCAGACAGTGAAATTGACTCCTCAAAGCTTTTACTGATACGAAAATATGTGCCTTTATTGTATGAATATTATAACATGCAGACACATTTTAACAGATCAAGCACTTTCTAAATCTGTGCCTTAGCCATGCTTTCAGTAATTCAAACCACTGAACCACTATGAATTAGCATTGATTCAGTATTTTATATTCACAAACTCTCAGTCTTTGGCCTGTAGAAACAGTCCAATACTCCTGCAGGAAATGAAGTTATTCTGAGAATGGGTTGAGACACAGTCAGATCAATGATGATACAATCTGTTCCCTGGATGACCCAGAAGTGCTCGGTATTATTATTGTATGCAACATCGGAGACAAAGAACTGTAGCCTGCAACAAACTCATGCCAACTGGCCAGTGAGAGACTGAAGCCACTATATTTTGCAGGCCTCGATTGCCTATTGAAGTTTGTCTGCTTGAATTTTTGAGGGGGAATGCAGCAATAGGCCATCATGGGGGAGAACTGTCCTTTGGCAGCCATATCAATGCAGTTGGTTTGAAATCGGCGGGAAGGACTGTGCAGAAAAGGCCCAAGATTTTCTTTTGAGATCTGGAGTCTGCTGTCTTGCTCTGCCTGACCCATAAGGAAACATTTCAGAATAAGAAAATTGACTTAACTTATAGGCCATCTTCTGCGCCAGCTGTTCCTCAACAAACAGCGTTCTTGGTGAGGTCATTACCCCTACAATCAAAAACCACAATTATATCACACAGCAAGGCCAACCAAGAGTTAAATTACCGGTCAACATGAGTAAATAGTGTCAAGCCAGAACAAGGCAAGACCCACACTTTAAATTCCATTAAAATCAAACACACATACAAGTGATTTTGATGAATATAAGTAATTAAAGTAAGTATATTCGCTTAAGTTCAAAAATGTTTTGCATTTTATGTAGCGGGTTGCCATTGGTAATAAAATCAAATGTGTGTGTTTTTATATGATGACAGCAAGAGAATAAATCAATTTGCTAACACTCTTTCAGATGTACTACATAACAAATGGACTGCTAATAGGGTTCTTTATTTGACAGAAATAGACAGCCATTATACACATTATATAGGTTGAGCGATGCAACAGTCATTTGACGGGAACTCTTCACACTTGACATTGTATTGAAGATTTATTTAACTGAGTTTCCAAAAACTGAGGAAATTAATTTTGATATTTTACAATATAATACAACAAGACAGTGCAGCAAGAATCAGTAAGTAGAGGCCATTTCTCAGTTATGTGGAAGTTTATTTTCCAACTCACCCAAGATTAGCTTATGTAGGTTGACTCTTAACTGCCCTCTGGGCAATTATGGATGGGCACTAATTACTGGCATAGCCAGTGAGGCTCTTATCCCGGGAATGAATTAGAAAAAAATAATTGACTCGACTCAGGATAATTCATGAATATACCTCTAAAATTTTAATTATACTCGGGCTTCATTAAAAAACAAAGCAAATGGCTTTAAAAGGAAAAAAACTCAACTTTCATTGAATTTACTTTGATATAATTCATGTATATGTCATTAATGGATCTAAATGGCATAAATATTTTCCATCTAAGAAGTTAAATGAAGTTAGAATTATATTTTTCACATTAATTAAGAATTAATAAATTGTGGTTTATATTGTTGTGAATTCATAGAAAAGTTTATTTAAGAAAATATAGATTCATGTTAAATTGTTCCTTTTTTCATCTGTTCTGAATCTCTCCAAGTATATATTAATACCTGGTCCAAGTCTCTGTCAATACCTCAACAATACTAGTGATTGGGAGATAAATGAGCGCATGTCAGTGTAACACACTATCCAGGCAGGCTTTTCCTGGAAGCTTCAAGAACCCTATAATCAAGTTGAAATGAGCATCAGAACCTTGCACTGTGTGCTGAACAGAGACTCCTTTATTTATTCATGGACAAAGCAGCATTTATTGCCCATCCCTAATTGCCCAGAGGGCAGTTAAGAGTCAACCACATTGCTGTGGGTTTGGAGCCACATGTAGGCCAGATCAGGTAAGGATGGCAGTTTCCTTCTCTAATGGACATTAGTGAACCAGGTGGGTTTTTCCAACAATCGACGATGGATTCATGATCATTGATGGACTCTTAATTCCAGATATTTTATTGAATTCAAATTTCACCATCTGCCATGGCGGGATTTGAACCTGGGTCCCCAGAACGCTATCTGGATCTCTGGATTAACAGTCCAGTGATAATACCACAAGACCATGGCCTCCCCCATCGCTTCAGCTGGAACTTTCCAGAGACAGGGCTTATAAAATCATAGAATCCCTATCATGCAGTTAGAGGATATTGAGTCTGTACTGACCCTCCAAAGAGCACCCCACTCAGACCCAGCTATCCCCATAACCCCGCATTTACTTAGCCTGCACAACCCTGGACACTACAGGGCAATTTAGCATGGCCAATCCACCTAACCTGCACATCTTTGGGCTGTGGGAGGAAACCCCAAGGGGAATGCGCAAACTCCACACAGTCACCCAAGGCTGGAATTGAACCCGTGTCTGTGGCGCTGTGAGGCAGCAGTATTAACATCTGTGCCATTGTGCCACCCAATCAAGAACAGAAGTGTCAACAGAGTCCAAACTAACTGATCAGGCACACACAAAGGCAGGTTGGGCTAATTTTTTCAATTTTCAGCCAGAGTTTTCTTGAGTGAGAGTTATGTACCTGGTCCACCATGGTTTGCTTGGTGACTTTTTTCACACAATCCTCTGCTCTTCACCTCATTAATCGTGCATCTGGGCTTCATGTTGTGTTCTTATAGAATCATACAGCTGGATAGGCAGATGCACTCACCACCGATGGGATCTTCTGCTGTTTAAGCCATGCTCAAATCTAGCAGCACATCAATTCACACACTGCAAGCCAAACAAGTTTTTACACTGTGGTGGAATAAAGTGTCCTTCATGATCACAAAATCATAAGGTATCTGAGTAGAAGTAGGCTCTGCCATTCAATGAGATCATGGCTGATCTGATAATCCTCAACACCAATTTCCTGCCTTTTCCCCATAACTCTCAATTCCTTTACTGATTAAAAATCTGTCTAACTCAGCCTTGAATATAGTTGACAGGCTTCTGCAGTAAAAGAGTCTCTACCCTCATGGAAGAAGTATCTCCTCATCTGGGTTAAATGGACAACACCTTATTCTGAGATTAAGCCCTCTGCTCTTAGACTCCCCACAGTGGAAACAACCTTTCTGCATCTAGTCAAGTCCCCTAAAAATTTTGTGTGTTTCAATAAGGTCGCCTCCCATTTCTCTGAATTCCAATAAGTACAGCCCAACTTACACAACCTCTGTATCAAGGTTGCCTGTGGGGATCAAAGCTTTTCACAGTATTCCAATTATGAACTAATTAGTGCCTTATATAGTTTTAGCAGAGCCTCCCTGCATTATACTCCATCCCCTTTGAAATAAAGGCTAACATTCCACTTGCTTTCCTATTATCCACTGAACTTAGATACTAGCTCTTTGTGATTGATATACAAGGACTTCCAAATCCCACTGATCTATATTTTTATTCAGTCTTTTTCCGCTTAAATAATATTCAGCTTCCTCTATTCTTCCTGCCGAAGTACATAACCTCACATTTCCCACATTATATTCCATCTGAGTGTTCTGTGTTCTGAGAAAGTGTCACTGAACCCGAAACTTTAAATTTGACTTCTCTCCAACAATACTGCCAGATATGCTGAGCCTTTCCAGTAATTCTGTTTTTGTTTCTGATTTCCAGCATCAGCAGTTCTTTCGTTTTTATATTCAACTGTTAAGTTTTTGCCTCACTTGCTTAACCTATCTGTATCTCTCTGCAGACTCTGTGCAACTTCACCACTTGCCTTCCCTCCTATTTTTGTGTCATCTGCAAACTTGACAATAGTACATTTACTTTCCTCAAAGTCTTTAAAAAAGTGTTGTAAATTATTATGGTCTTAGCACCAATCCCTGTGGCGCTCCTTTAATTACTGCTTGCCATCCTCAAAATATCACCCTTATCCAAGTTCTGCATCTTCTATTAGTTAGAATAATGAGCATGGTTAGAGAATTGGCTATCTCCAACACTGTGGGCTATTATCCTATTGAGCAGCATCATGTGTTGTACCTTATCAAGCACTTTCTGAGAATCCAAATATATTACATCCACTCCTTCCCCTTTGTCTATCCTGCTTGTTGCCTCCTCAAAAAGAATTCGAGTAAATTTTTCAGGCATGATTTCCCTTCATGAAGTCATGCTGAGCCTGCTCACTCATATTAAGCATTTCTAAAAGTTCTGGCGTTACATCCTTTATAATAGATTGTACCATTTTATTCTTTTTTTATATGAAGCTATTAAATTGGCAGTTTGGAAGATGACTACCTGTGTACCTACTATTTCTGTAGTTACTTCTTTTCATAAGCTATGCTCCATCCTATTATGTCCAAGGGACTTTCAGTCATTAGCCCCATTAGTTTCTCTACCAATTTTCTCTCGTGATAGTTATTGTATTTATTTCCTCTCCTCCTTTTGCCCTTTGATTACTTAGAAAATTTGGAATGCTATTGGTGTCCTATATTGTGAAGACTAATGCAATGTATTTATTTAACTTCTCTGTCATTTCGTGGTTCCCCATTATCATTCCCCAACCTCTTTCTCTAAGGGACATATGTTCACTTTTCTCTTCCTGTTTATATGTTTAAAGAAGCTCTGCTGTCGGTCTTGTAATCAATTGCAAGTTTATCTTTAAATTTATTACTCTATTATTTCTGAATGATACATATACGATTGGAAGCTTAACTCAAGTCAGATATGACACCAAGATGCAAATAGTCTGGTAACGAGGGAGCTGAGGTTATGATGGTGGACAATGACAATGGATGGAATGCTATCATTTCATTTGGCAAAGCATAATTGCACTTAGATTTTTGCACTGTTTAGCCCCACGGAGGTCACAATTTTCTCCCATCTAATTTCAAATTCAATGCAATAAGTACTTAACCCATTCCTGTGGCAGCCTCTCATCTGATTCTATCCCCATTTTTCCATGCGCTACTCCTGGACCAACGTGTCAAATCATCACATATCTGCTGAACAAACAGTATACCTCGTGCATGTGCCATCTTTAAAATGCCCGGTGTAACCAGGCAAGCATTCACAATGTAGTGTCGTCCCTCACTGGCAGAGGGATAGCACAGCAGCCACACTGTTCACAGTACATAGCCAACATGCTGACTGTCTGATGCACATACAACTCCAGGCTCTCACCCTGCTTAATCATGAGCCCACACAGATTAACATACAACCCCATTCACCCACTCTGTTTAATCACTTGGCTACATGGATTAAACATACAACCCTAGTCTCTCACCCTGCTTAATCACCAGGCCACACATTTTATTTGTCCTTGGCTGCATCCCATCTAAATATCCTCTCCAAGTCACTACTCTGCCAATGTCCACCAGGCACCCACATTTTGCTATTGTCCAGTTGGAGAACATCACAAAGGCAAGCAACTGACAATTCCAAACATAAACTTTTATTTGCATTCATTAAAAGCCAGCACAAACTGAAGGAAGAGATTCTGCAGGTCACCCCGAGAAGGCAAATCAAGTGCTGGTGTCATGACCAATCACTAGTCTATCCTCCATGATGGTATGCTGCCCCCAACTCTCATTTACTTTTTTTTTTCTTTATTCATTCACGAGATGAGGGCATCACTGGTCAGGCAGCATTTATTGCCCATCCCTAATTGCCCAGAGGGCATTTTAAGAGTGGGTTTGGAATCACATGTAGGCCAGACCAGGTAAAGATGGCAGTTTCCTTCCCTAAAGGACATTAGTGAATCAGATGGGTTTTTCCAACAATCAACAATGGATTCATGGTCATCATTAGACTCTTAATTCCAGATATTTTATTGAATTCAAATTCTACCATCTGCCAAGGCGGGATTGGAACCTGGGTCCCCAGAACATTATCTGGGTCTCTGGATTAACAGTTCAGTGATAATACCACTAGGCCATCGCCTTCCCTACTGGAACTAGGTGTCAACCAGGTCCAGTCTGGCTTGTAGTGCGAGCACATCTGGGGTCTGTCCTGCACAGGAAAGCTTTCTCCTCCAAAGTTTCCTCATCCTCATTGGAAGACTACTCACATTTGCCCAGTTCTTCAACATCCAGCACATCACCTCGCTTTCTGTTCCAATTGTGCAGGACGCACTATCTCAAGATGTCTGGAAAATAGTGGACGAATCCCTAAAAATTAGTTAAAGCAGCAGAATCACATGGCCACCAACCCCATCTTCTGATACATCGTTGTTGTAGCTGAAGCAAGGGCAGCATTGTATCTGCACTCTGCATCAATTAGAAGGTTGTGTATGGTTACAGTGAACAGCCCAGTAAGGCATCTGGGCCTTTAAAGGTACAAAGTGCATGAGTATTCCAGGTTGCGAAAGTGGCAGCTGCCAGAGTAGTGGGCACACCCCTCCAGGAAGTGGTAATGGTGATCATAGATCATGTGGACATTAATGAAATAGAAAGCCTTCCTGTTGATGAACTCCGCAATGTTGTGATATATTAGTGCCGTATGTGTACAGTTGATAAGTATCCTGCACTTGGGAATCCAGCTCTGGTACAGAGTTCCACTGCCCAGGCTGCAGTGCTGACCTAGTCATCAGGAAACAAACTGGACCAATGTGACCAATACAGATGGTATTGGTCACTGTCCTGATCCATTGTGGGTGCATGATTGAGTCAACCCATATGGTTCGCTCATCACTACCTGGAAGGACCCAGTCCCATAAAACAAAATGAAAGCAGTTAACTTTCCAGCCACCGGGACACAATGGCCTTTCACCCTGCAGCCCTCAGGTTCTGCTCCAGCATCCTTCATAGTTCCATCACAGTGACACACCGAGCCTGTGTTGATATTGCACCTCGCTCGTCCCCAGGAAATGGAGTCAAGGTTTAAAATCTTTGGTCCTCCTGCATGCCTCATGCATCATGTAGGGTCCTGTGGCTGCACCCTCTTCCCGAGTTGGGTACACATCATCATTATCAATAGCCTTCTGCTACTCTTGAGCCTGATGTTAGACCTGGTCCTCTTGCTTCTATCTCCACCTTCTTAAGTAGGCAGATGGAGCCAACAGCCTACCAGTGGTGGCCTGCAGGTTTCTCGGCTGAAATGGCCTACATTGGGACCATATGAATGAAGGACCTTCTCAGGTCTCCGTCTAGTCATTGGTGGCATACCCTGCAGAAAGGGCAGCACACATTCCTCCATACACTGAGATAAGCTGCACCCTGATAATGAGGTGTAGAGCTGGATGAACACAACAGGCCAAGCAGCATCAGAGGAGCAGGAAGGCTGACGTTTCGGGCCT
>NC_063344.1:51248840-51313068 GCF_021869965.1 Rhincodon typus
AGGCCCGAAACGTCAGCCTTCCTGCTCCTCTGATGCTGCTTGGCCTGCTGTGTTCATCCAGCTCTACACCTTGTTATCTCAGATTCTCCAGCATCTGCAGTTCCTACTATCTCTGATAATGAGGACCATGTTTCCATCAATCATTCAGCTTCAGTCTGTACACCAATTTGTTCAATATGCTGCACTGGCTTATTTGCCAGCACACATTACAGAAAATGAGAGGACCCCTTTTCAGAAATGGATCTTCACAGTGGGGGTTATAACTCACTCACAGATAGTAAGAACTGCAGATGCTGGAGTCAGAGATAACACAGTGTGGAGCTGGATGAACACAGCAGGCCAGACAGCATGAGAGGAGCAGGAAAGCTGACGTTTCAGGGTCAGGACCCTTCTTCAGAAAATGGCAGTTGTCCTGAGATGTAATGTGGTTCAGTCTATGAACTGGGTGCCTGTTCCTGTGTTCAAAGTGTCCTTCACAGCAGGCTTTCAATGCTCATTGCCAGTGTGCACTGAAATACAGGTCTATGCTTCCTAAACATCCTACAAGTGGCCTGGATCAGTTCTGTGAAGATCATGAAGGGCAGGCAAATGTCACATGTCTGTGTACAAGTGGTGTGTGTGGCTGATTGCCATCAACTGTGCTCTGAGATTCTGTTTGTTACTGAACATTTCGGAGGCTCTCAACATCTAGCTCGTTTGACGTGTTTGGCAAGGTAGGCAGCTGAATATTAGTGAGACAAATTGTGGCTCTAGTCAGTCTTTTAACAAGCTGCCAGCCCCCTTCATTGGCAACTTGCCGTGGCCCAGTGAGAAACTTGCCTTGTCATTTAGCAAATGCATTAAAGATGCAGTAAGTTGCTCTTGACATCAAGCTGGGTCTCAGCCAACTTCTTGAATAATTCTGCCCTAAATCTCACCAGAGCCCAAGTTGCTCAGGTTCCTGTAAAAAGTTTTGCACAAGGTCTTCAGTCTTCCTAATATTCAGTTGAAGGAAATCCAGTCCTGGATAACAGTGCTCCGATAACTAAGAATTGGCGAAGAGCTTGAGAGAAGTAATGGTGACTTGGATCTGGGTTTCATCAAAGTATGTGTGTGAACTGCTGCTTTAATTTTGGATGATGCTGCTGAGGGGCAGCATTCTGATGAGAATATGAGAGGATTATGAATAAACTCAAGACACATTGTAAGTAATAGTGGAGGTGAAAGAACAAAAGATGTTGCAACTAATTTTCTGCCTACATCAGAATATGTAGAGTTCTGGGAAAACTGGGCATCATTCTGCAGTACACAAACCTGAGGACTATACCATCACAAAGTGTCCAAAATAAACTCACAATCAAGCAAAATTTCAACTTATTTTAGGTGATTCAGATAACTCATGACAAGGCATCCTGCAAATACTTCTTGATATCAATAATTGAGAAACTCATCAGTTAAGGAAATTACAAAAACTAATTGTATTTCCTTTGCAGTCATAAATACTAGTTTGATAAAAGGTATATGTAGGTTGTACCACTCTTTCTAACAGATTAGCACCAGTAGTGGTTACATAGTTACACAGATTTGTATTTTTTTCTACAGAAAATCAATGATCGTTTCCAATTACAGAACTGCTACAGTGATATATTTTAACATATCGGGTAGGTTTACTGAAGTGACATTGGCCAAATGAATTTCTTTGGAGCTCATCCATTTCCCAAACTTCATGCCAATTTGAATTGTCTGATTACAAGACAATTACAGGGAGATTTCAATGTCATAGGTACATATAATTGTGCAAAGCATATAAAGATATTAAATGATCAGTCGCCACAATAAATTCACCAACTGCACACTGTCTCAAATATTTTCCTTTATATTTGTACATAATAATACCTCTAGCATTTTGCTTTGTGCATTCCTTCATTTTCCTACTTTCTATAAATTAGTTGAATCTAAAACTATCAGAGCATTTTCCATCTGTGAAGTGCATGCTTGCATTCCTGGACGTTTGTGCACATTTATTGGTAAATTTTAGAGTCGTTAAGGCCACTACTCTTGTCTCACCTTAAAGTACCTCCAATCTTTGAAAATCACCACGGTGCATATTTCAATTTCATGCCTTCACCATTTCATCATGCCAATTTAGTATTGTGGACTTGAACTGTCTAATTTGTCTTATCGCAGGGGCCTCGTGGCCAGCTGATAGACAGTCTCATCTCATGTCAATGGACAAAAATGCATTTTCTTCCTTCTGTATGGATTGTTTGCGGTGCTTTACAAACCAATGAGAAAATTATGTACAAAATAATGATACTTATTATAAAGGAGGGGTGTACTCCAAAGGGATGCTTTGCCCCCATCTTTGTCAAGCCAACAGAAAGAGGGTTAAAAATTTAATGCACCCTTCCCACCACCCTCCTGGTTTTCATTCTCTTCCCACATTTATCCTTTTCTATCCATTTCTCAAAAGGAAGTCATGCAAGTGTCACTGATGTGTGTTACTGCAGAGTTGCTGACCGATATTGTGCCATATTGAAAGAAAACTTTCGTAAAAAGCCTACGCACATTTCCCAATACTTAACAGCCATGTAACAACATTGAACCCACCCAAGATAATGAAATGTAATCTGAACCAGCTAAGACTTTAATATTTATAAACAGTGAAACAATTTCTGAATTCTGCAATGCTTTTTGAAAAGCTTAAATGAAAAGTAATTCCTTTCTCAAAGCTCTTTGGAGCGTCTCCCACAAGAAGTATAATTTGATTTATTTTGAAGGGATAATTAATGCTTCTACACTAGCAGTTACACTGGCGGCTATGATCTAAATGGGCCTGCATCAGTTCTGATCCCTTCTAGAATCAGAGCCACTTTATGCTAAAAGCCACCATAGGATGTATCACAAACTGCTTATAGTGGGTATAAAATTATAAAGCAACACTGGATAGTGACAGATGGATGAATTGTGACTTTTTACAATGTTGTATTTTCTCCAGTTGCCACATTTAGCAGAAAGAAAAGTGATCCAATGTGCTATTGCTTCTTTCAGACAAAAGCTTTGCAAGAGCTTAAAATAATTTGTCAACATGGGAAACTTAAATAACTAACTGCCAAATTTTCCACATTACTTGTTCTTCTGGTTTAAATCAGAGTTTTACTGGATGTCACTTTACAAGGTCCAAATCCAAAAATTCCATTCAAGTACACCCTCCAGGGTAACAAAATCTTTAGGTAAGATCAAAATACAATCCTTCTTTATAACAAATTTTTAACCTGAACAAAGTTTTACAATGTTTCATGTTATCTGTAACTTAATAGATTCAACTTGGTTCTGACAAGACTGACTAATTCAAGCAAGAGAAGAATGCTGAAATCATAAATTTTAAAAGTGGTTTAATTTTCAGGAATAGACTTTTACAACGTTACTTGGGCACTCAGTCCAAGTAGAAGTGTAAATGGCCTTCAAGTTCCCTTGCTGACAGAAACTGCCCCAGGAACACTGAGTACTTATGATGACTATAGTCCTTCTCTCCCGTCTGCAGTAAAGGTGGCTATTGTAATCCCTTCACTTCAGCCTGACTTAGCGTTGCCTTACCTCAAATCAAGCTGTTATGAACCATTTGTTCAATTGTTGTTGCAGAGTTAATTTTACTTGTTTTAAGCATTTGTGCACATTATTTTGCAGATAGTTCACAATTTCCCTTTTATCTGAATTCCACAGAAATTCCCATTCATTGCCATGTACCTGTTCCAGACAGTCAAGGGCAGTAATGGAGATTCATGCTTGGGTTCTTGTGGTGCAGTGATAGTGTCCCTACCGCTGAACTAGAAGGCTGGGGTTCAAGTCATTTCTGTTCTGGAGGTGTGTCATAAAGTCTCCAAACAAAGTTCATTAGAAAATATCTACAGCTTCGTGCTAAATGGTATCTGACTGCACCCTATCCAGACAATTTATGGCACCACTTTTACTGTAATGAGCTTGTAGCGAATGAATAATTCAAAATTTCCCATGTGAGTAACACTGCCCAGGTCTTCTTGCTATTCTTCAGTCATAATATAATTAAGTACACTGCTTATTCAATCATTTGTTTCTGCTGGTTACTAATAATACAGTAATCCTTATTCAATATTTGTATGTGATTATATATTACAGAAACTAAAATGTCTTCCTTGGCCCATATTAATACATTAAAACAAAGGAAAGAAAGAAATCTGCAGCAGTCTTCAGGGAAGGAAATCTGCGATCACCACCTGGTCCAGCCTACATGTGACTCCAGACCAACAGTAATGTGGTCGACTCTCAACTGCCCTCTAAAATGGTCTAGCATGCCGCTCAGCTCAAGGGCAGCTAGGGACAGGCAATAAATGCTGGCCAGCCATTGACACCCATGTCCTACAAGTGAATAAGAAAATAACATCTTGATTTTGTTACCTCATTACAGTTAATATGATATAAAACATCTTTAAAGTGGTGAAGTTAAAATAAAATCTACTGTCCAGGCCTACCTATACCTAGACAGTTTTTAAATTTCTATATCAGTTGTCTAGGCTTAATCTTAAATATATTATTCTGTTAATACGAACATTTTGGAGAAACTCATTAGTGTGCAATATTATTTTAAAAAGTGACTAAATGAAATTGTACATTAGGGACACAATTTAGTTATCAAGCCTTGTGACCCAAGCACTAAAGTTCAGTTAAATACGGGCAAGTTATTTATTCTCTGACAGCATAATATTTCTGAAATGTTGGATTCCTATTACTAAGGTCTTCAGAGTTACAGCTGATCCAGCATTTATGTATTATAACAGCATTAACCTCTTCACACTACATGACAAGGTTTGTGAGCACAGAAGCAGATCAATCTTTTTCTTATAGATTGCACATAAATCTAAGCATTTGCAGCCAGATTATCAGTGCAGGTAAAGTTTTGGGCATTCTTCAACATTCCTACGTGCATACTTTAGCCTACACAAACTGATACATCAGCATTCTATTTTTTATTTGTTTCAAGACCGGTGAGCTCTTTCTTATTTCAAGATATGGATGAAATAGTGTCAACTTTGTGTGACTCCACAGAATTGCACCTCATCATTAATGCAGCGCTGAATTCTGTGTTTGACAATGTAACCAGCCGAGATGTAATTTGATAATCTGTTATAATGATCTCCTCAGACTGATAACTGGAAGTTTAATTGTATTTTTGAAAGTTAATAGCTGAAAACATGGCGTAACAAGACTTCACATCTTAGGACTTTTACAGTAACAAAAGACTAAATAACCTATTTATTAAAATATGATATTTTAGGCAATTTATACTTTAAACAAAATAGAACTTTCCACTTTTTCTTTTAGGAAAACCAAAAGATATACGTCACAGTTGTACTTTCTACAGTCTTTGAAGGAGATATTTAATTGTGATGGAGGTGATTCTTTACTCCTGAGGGTATATTTCTTTCTATTCTCAGCCTGGTAACTTGTAATCTCATGAGTGCCTTTCACATTAAGGCTTCTTCCCTGGAGATTCTTGCTCTGGTGCAAGCTAGACAAATTTCTCAGTCTCATTTTAAGTCTTCATGAATTTTATCTTTAATCTAAAATTGAGATTTGACCCAAATTCTCACATCCTACTCTCTGTAGCTGCTCTCCCTTTCGAGGAGGATCCTGGCTGACTAAATTTGTCCATACAATTTCCAAGATGACAAAAACCTTTCTCCTCTCATGGCAATGTGAATCATCTGGGCCTTGTACCTCGCTAGAAATGCTGAAGATCTATCAAAGAAATCCCAATTATCTTTCATCTTGTAAAGAAACGGACGGTTTACAATATAGCTATTTAAAACTCAATATTCTTAACTTTTATTTTGAACTTTGGAGACTCTCAGTCTATCCTTTAGCAAACAGGGTACAGGGCAGCACGATGGTTCAGTGGTTAGCACTGCTGCCTCACAGTGCCAGGGACCTGGGTTCGATTCCTGCCTTGGGCGACTGCCTGTGTGGAGTTTGCACATTCTCCTAGTGACTGTGTGGGTTTCCTCCGGGTGCTCTGGTTTCCTCCCACAATCCAAAAATGTGCAGGGTCGGTGGATTGGCTATGCTAAATTGCCCATAGTGTCCAGGAATGTTTAGGTTAGGTGAGTTAGACATGGGAAATTAGGGGAATCGGTCTGGGTGGGGTGCTCTTGGGAGGGGTGGTGTGGACTTGTTGGGCCAAAGAGCCCGCTTCCACTCTGTAGGGATTCTATGACTTCATTGTTTCCAATCGTAAATATCTTGTACCTTCTTCCCAGTGAAAAATACCTGGGCTTCATTTAATCAAACCTGCCTTGATCAAAGACTGTAAGAAACGACAGAGAGTTGTGAACATAGTCGAGTCCATCGCACAAACCAGCCTTGCATCCATTTACTGCATCTATAGTTCCCATTGCCTCAAGAAAGCAAACAACAAAATCAACGACCACTCCCACCCCAGTTATACTCTCTTCCACACTTTTCTGTAGGGCAGAAAGTATAACAGCTTAAATACACGTACAAACAGATTCAAGATCACTTCTTCCCTGCTGTTATCGGACTTTTGAACAGATCTCTCAAATGTTAATTCTGATCTCTCTCTCTACACCTTCCATGCGGCTTTAACAATATATTCTGCACTCTGTTCTGCTACCCTGATGTACTTTGTATGGTCCAAGCTGCCTGCATAGTACACAAAACTAAACTTTCACTGTATCTTGGTATATGTGATAACAATAAATCAAGCTCAAATGCTGCCTGCAAGAACAGGTCACATAATCCTCTTCATTTCCCCTAAACTAAGATACAGTTCCAAATATCACAACCTTATAATTTGAAAATTTTTAATATTGTACAAATTTAAGGATTCTTGACGACAAGTCATGTTGCAATGGTTCCAGAATTTGGTGTCCGGTGACTTTAGACCTGACTTTTAACGCAAGTGAGAAGCAGGCAGGTGGATGGACCAAGGTATGTGTGAACAACCCTTGACCTTGTAACTTGATACCCCATGGATTTTAACACCAGAGTCTTATTCACATACAGTTGGTCAATTTCTGGTCTAAATGGGTTTAGGAGTTATGCAGAAAGTGGAATTAGAGCTCCAAGTGGCAGAAGGATCTGGATGGCATTGTTAGTTAGTTAGTTAACTGTTAGTTGTAACCAAGTCTAAATTTTCCTTGCAGAAACTCACTCATGCTCCACTTGTTTGCACTATTTCTGCCCTGGATCGTCTTTTGTTTAATTCATTCACGGGATGAGGGAGTCACTGGCTAGGCAACATTTATTTTCCATCGTTAATTGCCCAGAGGGCAGTTAAGAGTCAACCACATTGCTGTGGGTCTGGAGTCACATGCAGGCCAGACCAAGTAAGGATGGCAGTTTTCTTCCCTAAAGGACATTAGTGAACCAGATGGGTTTTTCCAACAATTAACAATGGATTCACGGTTGTCATTAGATTCTTAATTCCAGATATTTACTGAATTCAAAATCCACCATCCGCCATGGTGGGATTCGAACGTGAGTCCCCAGAACATTATCTGGGTCTCAGGATTGACAGCCCAGCAATAACACCACTAGGCCATCGCCTCCCCTCCACCTGTCTACATTGCTCATCTCGGGAGGAATCCACACCAGCTTTCTCACTCATCACCCCAGTTACAACAGGAGGATAATTACATCTTTGCACTCTGATTTCCATCTAAGACCCCACTCGGTCAAAGCTGCCACCCAGGTAAGGAGGCAAAACAAAGCAAACTCTCAATTGGTGGAAACATCACCTGGTCAATTTTAAATGTCTGCCCACCTAGCTTCTGCTGAATGGAATTGAATAGATTTGTGCTTCTCATAGAGGAATGCGTCATAGAATTAATTTTCCAATACTTAGTACATAAAAAAAGGTCCCGCAGGAGACTTATTTTGTTGTTAGTCAATTATGGTCTGGATTTTTCCTCTGTTTTCCTGTTGTGGTGAGCCACCTGTTTAGCTACACATGTAAAAACTTGTCACAGCAATGCTTCCACCCGTCTGTTCATATGTCACTGTGTTTAACTTGGAATGATATCATTGGGATCTCATTTTGTTTTTAAGCATGCATATTACTTTTGACTATTTCAACAATATGTAAAGATATAACTTCCTTCAGGTGGATAATCTAATGACAAAGTTTTCAAAAAACAGCAATCAATCTCAGTGTGGAGTTTTATCAGCTCTAGTAAATCAACTGATGATGTATGCTAACAAATGCATTTAACTCAATCCTCAGCAGTTCACAATATCATGCAGCGCTAATTTACATGAACTCAGTTATGTAATGTGCTACTCAACATGGTTCAACTGGTAAGGGAAATGGAAAAGAAGAAAAAAAAAATCGCATGAGAATTATTGTCTGGGATACATGTTCAAACACAATGGGATGAATTGAACATTTCATTGCCTGAGTTGCTTCAAATATTTGAGGGATTCTTTCTGTGAGGTCCAGAGAGGTTTTTTGCTCTATCTTACGAAATTGCCTCATTAATAACCTAGCCCACACCTATAGCATCCCTCACATCCAATGCCAGCCTTATTTTATCACTGCATTCCTGGCACAGTTTGAAATAGCTGGGAATTGTTTTTATTCACTTGAGGGTTGTAGGCAATACTGGCTGGCCAACATATATTGCACCACCCTAGTTGCCATTGAAAAGCTGATGGTGAGCTGCCTTCTTGAACAACAGCAGTCCGTGTGCTGTGGGTAGACCCACAATGCCCTTAGGGAGGGTACATCTACAAACGTGATGCACTGGAGAAATGTACCAAAGAATCGTAGACAGCTTCTTCCAAACCCATGACCACGTCCATCTACAAGGACAAGGGCATATACATGGGAACACCACCACCTGCAGAGGGAATTCCAGAACTTTGACACTGCACCACTGAAGGAATAGTAATGTATTTCAAAGTTAGGATGGTGAGTAACTTGAAAAGGAACTTGCAGATGGTGATACCCTGTGCATAGTACACATTGCTGCGACTGAGAAGCAGTGCTAGGGAGAGTGGATGGTTGTAGATGTGGTGTCCTGGATGGTGTCAAGCTTCTTGAGAGTCGTCGGAGCTGCACTCATCCAGGCAAATATTCCATCATACTCCCGACTTGTGTCTAGTAGATGGTAGACAGGGGTCAGGTGGTGTGTTATTCATGGCAATACTCCTAGTTTCTGACCTGGTCTTGTGGCAATTGAATTTAAATAGAGAGGGCAATTGAGTTTCTGGTCAATGATAGCCCCTCCCCACTAGGGATGTGGATAGTGGGCGATTAGTTAGTGATGGATAGTTAATCCCAGATTAACCAGCATCACTTGTCCCCACACCATTTTTAAAAGCTCGTTGTGCACTCAGACAAGCACTCAGTTCAGATTTGTCCTGCACGGTTCCAGACATTTGCAATGGGCATGGCATACAAGGGGTAATCAATACTCCACTGTACGGGCAGGAACCTGGAGGTCCTGACAGAAGGGTTGATGCAGAATAGGAACTACCTCTGCTTCCAACACCATCAGTGGAGACCACAATACCAGACCATACCAGCCTATTTTGAAGTTACCAGCCAGATCGGTGTAGTCAGCTACCTGGAGAAATGTTCAGCACTGTAGGAAGAAGGTAAATTGTCTTCTCTACTCTGCAAGTAAAAGAATTAAAATGTTCTCTTCAAAACTTGACACTCATACAATGTCAGTTTCTGTAGCCACCTCTAACAAAGACTCAAGCTCTACCATTCTCTTCGTTGATTACAGCATTGCCCTTCACTGGCAGAGGTGTGGGTGCATTGTAAATGTGCAGTGTTACAGGCTAACATGTATTGATGCCAATATCCATGGACATGGGGTGTGTGTGGGGTGCCTACAGGCCATACTCTGACATGTTGGTGTCAGGTACCCAGCAAGGAGATCCTTCGGAGCAAGTGGCCAGGTACCCACTCTGATTTCCAGGTTTAGTTTGTTTGGTGCGTTTGGTAAGATGGGAAGATGAATATTAATAAGAGAAGTTGGAATGATAACTAGGTGTTTAGTAAGCAATAACCCCCCCTTAATTGGCAATTCACCACTGCCTAGTGAGAAACTGATTAGGCCAAGCAGCATCATAGGAGCAGAAAGGCTGACGTTTTGGGCCTAGACCCTTCATCAGAAATGGGGGAGGGGAAGGGGGTTTTGAAATAAATAGGGAGAGAGGGGGAGGCGGATAGAAGATGGATAGAGGAGCGGATAGGTGGAGAGGAAACAGACAGGACGAAGAGGCAGGGATGGAGCCAGTAAAGCTCTCCCCGCCTCCCTAACCTGTTCTTCCTCCCACCTATCCCCTCCTCCCACCTCAAGCCGCACACCCATCTCCTACCTACTAACCTCATCCCGCCCCCTTGACCTGTCCATCCTCCCTGGACTGACCTATCCCCTCCCTAACTCCCCACCTACACTCACCTTTACTGGCTCCATCCCCGCCTCTTCGACCTGTCTGTTTCCTCTCCACCTATCCTCTCCTCTATCCATCTTCTATCCGCCTCCTCCCTCTCCCTATTTATTTCAGAAACCCCTTCCCCTCCCCCATTTCTGATGAAGGGTCTAGGCCCGAAACGTCAGCCTTTCTGCTCCTATGATGCTGCTTGGCCTGCTGTGTTCATCCAGCTCTGCACCTTGTTGTCTCGGATTCTCCAGCATCTGCAGTTCCTACTATCTCTGAGAAACTGATTATGTGACTTGTCAAAAGCAGAAAAGGTGGAACAAGATACTTTTGACATCCAAGTAGACTTCGTTAGACATCCAATCTGATTCTGCCACAAATCTCTACATAGCCCACATCACTCAGACCTATACAATTCCACCCATTATCACAACAGCTCATCTAACTACATTATCAAATTTGGGCAAGTTCTCATTGGTCACAAAAATAATCATTTTTCCATTCTTAAGTAGGAAGTTCTCTTTTCATTATCTTTGCAATCAGGGAGATAAACAACATTACAAGGATAAATAGCACCAAAACTAAGACAGGACTTGTAACAATTTCGAGAGCAACACATGGACCTTCATTGCAACAACTTTATAGTAAATTGCCCTTGAACATACTGATCAGTATTCAGAATTTGGAAAAATCTGGAGAAGTTCTTCAAGATAATACTATACGTGACCGAAGATCAGACATGCTTTCTTATGTTCTTCTGCAGTGCCTTTATTTACTTAAAACCCTGTCACCAGTTATTCTGAGATAAAATGCGACATGTCTTGGGACAAGGAATGTTTTGGCATGAGTGAAGTACCTCTGGATCCCAATTTGATTTAAGTATCTGTGTAAAATAAGACTTAAAGACTGTTGCATGTAAAACAATATTTTATATTCAAATACTTCCAACTTCACATGCACTGAAGACGTTCATTTAGTAAAAAATTCTGTGTGGAAGATGACAAGACTCCTGCTTTTTCTGACTTTCTTGATCAGTTTCTTTTTATATAGGAAATTAGGAATTGTAACTGCTAACTTTATTTGAAAGAGGCAGATTTACCACCCTAGCCATCCCTTTGGTAATGACCCTCCTGTATGTTGGTCTGAAGAGGCTGAAATGGTTAAAACCAAAAGTACCACAGACAGCACTCACTGTAATGGTGCTATGTGGATAGAATATTTTAGGATCTTGAAGAAGTCAGAGCTAATGGCCCAGATTTTTTAAAATGGTCTGATAGTTGGGAATTGTAACAAGCAGAGTTCCACATGGATCAGTGCTAGGACCGCAACTGTTTACAATATACATTAATGACTTAGAAAAAGGAAGCGAATGCCCTGCAACTAAATTTGCAGACAATGCAAAGACACCTTGGAGTGCAGAGTCATAGTTCCTTGAAAGCAGAGCTGCAGGTAGACAGGACAATGGAGAAGGCGTTTGGTATGCTTGCCTTTATTGGTCAGTGCATTGAATATCAGAGTTAGGAGGTCATGTTGTGGCTGTACAGGTCATTGGTTAGGCCACTTTTGCAATACTACATTCAATTCTGGTCTCCCTGTTATAGGAAGGATGTTGTGAAACTTGAAAGAGTTCAGAAAAGATTTACAAGGATGTTGCCAGGGTTGGAGGGTTTGTGCTATAGGGAGAGGATGAATAGGCTGAAGCTGTTTTTACTGGAGCGTCAGAGGCTGAGGGTTGACCTTATGGAGGTTTACAAATCATGAGGGGCATGGATAGGGTAAATAGCAAAGGTCTTTTCCCCAGGGTGGGGGAGTCCAAAACTAGAGGGCATTGTTTAAGGTGAGAGGAGAAGTTTAAAACGGACGTAAGGGCAATGTTTTCAGGCAGAGGGTGGTGCATGTATGGAATGAGCTGCTAGAGGAAGTGGAGGAGGTTGGAACAATTACAACATTTAAAAGTCTTCTGGATAGGTATATGGATAGGAAGGGTTAGAGAGATGTGGGCCAAATGCTGGCAAATGGGACTACATTAATTGAGATATCTGGTCAGCTTGAATGAGTTGGACCAAAGGGTTTGTTTCTGTGCTGTACACACCAAAGCCTTTATATGTGAGCAAAACATTGTCAAATAGAATATGATGTGGGAAAGTGTGAAGTTGTTCATTTTGGAAAGAAGAACAAAAAAAAGAACAGAGTATTATTTAAATGGAAAAAAGCTGCAAAAAGCTGCAACATAAAGGGACTTGGGGATACTTGTTCATAATACAGAGAAAAATAGCCTACAGGTGAAGCCGGGAATCAGGGAGGTCAAAAGAATATTGGCCCTACTTTCAAGGGGGTTGGAGTAAAAGAGTAGGGAAGTCTTACTCCAACTGCACAAGGGGTTGGTGAGACCATATCTGGAGTACTGTGAGCAGTTTTGATCCCCTTATTTAAGAAAAGATATTATTTCATTGGAGACAGTTCAGGCAATGATCATGAGGATGATGGAGGGATTGTCGTATAGGCAAAGGCTAAACAGGTTGAGACGCTAGTCACTGGAGTTTAGAAGAATGAGACGCGATCTCAATGAAACATAGGATTCTTAAGGAGCTTGAAGGGTAAATGCTGAGAGAATGTTTTTCATCCTAGACGGCATAGTCTCAGAATATAAGGGCACCAATTTAAGAGAGAGATGAGGAGGATTTTCTTCTCTCAGAGGGTTGAGAGACATTGGAACTCCTTGTCACAGAGGCCTGTGGAGGCAGAGTCCTTGTAAATATTTAAGGTGAAGATAGATAGATTCTTGATCAATGCAGGAAAGTGGATATGAGGAACATTGGATCAGCCCTGGCCCTATTGAATGGTGGTACTGAATGATCTATTCCTGTTCCAACTTATTATTGTTATTCTCATGTACATGAGACTTGCACATAGGGAACTGTGAAATTCCCACTGTCGCACAGTCCAAAGGAATTGCCTGGTTAGTGGTTCTGCTGGCAATTCCTGTATGCCTGGAAACCTCCAAATGTCTCCTTTCAAATTGAAGAAATTTGAAGTTTCCAACAACCAGGCAATGGCCATCTCCAAGAAGAAACACTCTAACCACCACCCTTGACATTCAATTATTACTAACACTGAATCCCCCACTATCAGTCCTGGGGGTTACTATTGACCAGAAACTCAGCTGGACTCACCATATAAACACAATGGCTACAAGAGCAGGTCAGAGGCTAGGAACACTGCAGCGAGTAACTTACCTCTTGACTCACCAAAGCCTATATTCCATCTACAAGACACAAGTCAGGAATATGATGAATACTCCTTACTTGAGCTCCAACACCACTCAAAAAGCTTGGTATCAACCATGAGAAAGCAGCCTGCTTTATTTGCACCACATCCACTCCCTCCACCATTGACATTCAGTAGCAGTGTGTACTATCTATAAGATGAACTGCAGAAATTCATCAAAGATCCTCAGACAGCACCTTTCAAACCCAGGACTGCTTCCATTTAGAAGGACAAAGGCAGCAGATGTATGAGAACTCCCTATTTCCCTACCTAATGGCATTGTGGGTCAGCCTAAGGCATTTGGACTGCAATTCACCACCACCTTCTCCAGGGGCAACTAGGGATGGGCAATAGATGCTGGCCCAGCCAGTGACACCCACATGCCCAGAGTGAAATAAGCAAAAATAGTTACACAGGAAATATTAGGCTGATGGTTGAATAGCTATTCAGCAGTTGCACTAAAATAATTACACACAAACCTTTAATTACTTCTCTGCCAGATAACTTGCGTCCCTCTGCCAGACCCTGACCCACACCCTTGGGACCTGACCACCCCCTTACCCTGCTCAGCACCCAACCTCTCTTCCTGACTCTGCGCCGCATGTCCATTCACTCCCCTCTTCAGAACCAACTCTTTTCCTTCCAGGACATGATCTGCTTTCCCCACTCCAGACCCATGGGGTTGACTCCTTTTCACTCCCAAGATACACACCTCCCTTCCCTAATGTGCACCTGAGCCCCTTCCCTCACTACCAAACCCAAGCTCCTCTAAACACTCATTTGATTCTGCCTCCACATACTTATAGACAGTGGATTCCAAATCTGATCTATTTGTTGGACCAAAATATCTTTCTCACATCACATTTCCAACTTTGGCAAATTAGTTTAATCTGTGCCTTCTTGATTATGATCCTTTTATGAATAGGAACAGTTTCTTCCTACCCATTCTGTCCAGAACTCTCATGATTTTGAAAACTTCTATCACATCTCTTTTTAATCAGCTTCTCTCCAAGAAGAACAATCCCAAACTCTCCAGTTTATGCCCTTAACTCTGTGCCCCTATTCATAAAGCCCAGAAAATGCACATATACACCCAGGTCTTTCTGCTCTGGAACTCTAACTATTGGACCCCAATTTTATATTGTCTATCCACATTCTTCCTAACTCATATACCTCTGCATTGAATTTCTTCTGCCACCTATCTGCTAACTCTACCACCTTTTTGTGTACTTTGAAATTCTACGCTGCCCCTCCTCATAATTTACAATGCTTCCAAATTTTGTAGCTTCTACAAAAAAAAGGGGGAGGTGGTGACTCAGTAGTCATATCATTGGACTGGTAATCCAAAGTCCAGGCTAATGTTCTGGGTTATGGGTTTGAATCCCATCACTACAGATGGTGATATTCAACTTCAATTTAAAAAACTAGCCTAAAGGCAACCAGTCCTGAAGAAGGGTAATACCTGAAATGTTGACTGCTCGTTTCCTCCAGATGCTGCCTGGCCTGCTGTGTTCTTCCAGCTTCCTGTTTGTCTACATAAGAGATGAGTTTGGCGGGGCAGGAGCACGAGGAGACGATGGGTCGGCGAGGTAGTCGGGCTTATGGATCTCGGGGAGCAGGTAACAGGCAGCGCTGGGCTGGGGGATTATAAGGTTCGAGGCAGTGGAGGGGAAGTCACCAGAAGTGATGCAACCATGGACAGTTTGTTAATTTTCATAAAAATCTGTCTAGCTCACTCGTGTCCTGTAGGGAAGGAAATCTGCTGATCTTACCTGGTCTGGCCTACATGTAATTCCGGACCCACAGCAATGTGGTTTACTCTTATTTTCTGGGCAATTACAAATGGGCAATAATTGTTGGCCTAGCCAGCAAAACTACATTCTACGAATTTAAAAACAAAACCTTTGCAATTATTCCTTCTGCACCTAGAGACGATCAGTAATATATACCAGGGAAAGCAAGGATCCAAATAGCAACCCCAGGACAATCCCAGTACAATACACCCTCCAGTCAAAAAACAAAAATCCACTGACCACTACTCTCTGATTCCTATCGCTCAGCCAATGTTGTATTGGTGTTATTAGAGTCCTTTTTATTCTACTGGATATAACTTTTCTCATGACTGTTGTATGAACATATGTGCAGCCAAATGGTTCTTGATGCCATGATCATGGCTCTGTCTGCACTCCGTAAGGAACCAGCTTTCAAAATGGAAACCCGTTTGTGAGCGGGATTCCAGGGGACTCCTGCACTGGCTGCCTGCTTCTCTTGGATTACTTAGTGGTTATCTTTCTGCCTCCACATCCTAAAGCTGTGTGTGTGTGATCACCTTTATGAATGTGCTATCCATGTAATGCTTAGCCTTGTGGATGTGCCACGGTGATGCCAGCTGCTGTTTGAGGTCTAAAACCCAGGGCTCAATTTTCCACACCTGGCATAAAACTTCCTCCATATGTAGTTGCCTCGAACATAGGTAGGATCCGTGACTTCCCATATATTACAGCTAACACTTTTCATCCAGAGCTGGGCTGCAATGTCTTAAAATTATTTCCCTTACTTTAACATTACTCTACTTTTTGATCACTTATATGACTTTATCGTGTGGGCTTTGACTTTCTCTATTTCCTGGTGTTTCTCAGCTAAATCTATGTATAGCTACCTCCTTAAAAATAACGCACTATTCTAACTTACAGCAATTTGAAGACAGTTCCCAATAGTAGATTCTTTACCAACAACTGACTTTTCTGACTTTGTGATGTCACCAGTGTTGTGACCAAATAAAGGGGTGGGTAAGTGGCCAAGAGGAGACAGTTCACCCCTTCTCACCTGTGAACCTTCCCCCAGGGACAGTTTGTAACACCCTCGAGTTTGCTAACCTCTTCTTCATCATGTGCAGCAGCTCAAAACAGCATAATGCACTGGCATGCCCATGCGACAGACCCCAGCTTCAAACTCTTAAGGGCTTACACTTGATCATATCTGGTGCTCAAGTAATTTAACTTTTCAAAACAAGATCAGGCAGGATCAGATAAATCGGGCTGAAAAGCAGAAAGCACTAGAACTACTCAACAGGTCCGGCAACATCAGAACAGCTCTGATAAAAAGGTAATAACCTGAAAAGTTAATTGCATTTCTCACTCCATAATTTCTGCCAGGTCAGCTGAGTATTTCCAATACTTCTGTTTCCATTTTAGATGTCCAGAAACCACAGTTTTTTAAAAAAAAAATCAGACCTAACTCTTCTCTCCCAAAATAATCCATTACTCCAGATGAACCTAAAAGGGTAACCTAATGCCTTTTATCTGTTTCAACAACAATCTCCTTAAACCCATCTCCCCTTAACTCTAACAAGCAATGTCTTTTATATAAAAACTGAGCTGCTATCTTTCCCAGTTGCCAGCTTCCCTAAACTCCTCCAGCTGGACTCCTGACTTCACATTTTCCTCATGCCATTTAAGACTTCATCTTGTCAATGAGATCAATTTTATGCTCCTTTGACTCCATTACCACTAAACTGCTGATGACTCAAAATTGTTTCATGGTTCCCATTGTAGCTGACTGCTTTCTTTTCACAGCCTTCCTGGCTCTCCACCCCAAAACATTAGTTATAGGCTCCACTGTGTTTGGAAAATTCAGACCCATCTCCAAACTTTTTTTGTCTCCAAAGACATTGAACATGTTCCAACCTCCTAAGTATGTGCCTATTTTATCCACTAGTTAATTCATATATCTTCAATCTAGTTTCCATCTCTATCACAGCAATGAAATTTACATAAACAATGTAACCATCTGTAACCATGGATGTGATACATTTTCCACTAAGCTTAATCACATGGCAAACCAATCATTTCTGTTCAATGATCTGCTCATGTCCACCTCAGTGGGACTGACCTCACTTGATTTGATTTATGTCAATTCAGAAGCTAATCTTGAGACAGTTTTATTCCTACCCACACACTGTTATCTGTGGAGACCCTCGATGATTGATCCTTAACCTCTCGTCGTCCTCAATGACATAAGTTGTCCATTGGTGCCATCATCTGCAGTGCCGGTAGTAGCTACCACATATATGCTCACGACAGCTAACACTCCATTTCCAACAGGTTACTGGACTCCAAAATTACCACAATGTTGCCAGACTTCTGAATCATCATACAGACTTAGATGAGCTGCAGTATCCAATTGAGCCAATTAAATTTTATTTTATTTCAGGAGTGTGCCCCAATGATTTATTTTGCTTCCTGGAAAACATAACTAAAAATGAAGGACAATAGATAAGTTTGGCTTCCGGTTTGCTACAATTGATGAAACCACTTCCATTGGATGCATGGAAATCTCCTTCACCTAACAGCAGATTCAAGCTCACTTTGGGAAAGGGGAAATCCATGCCACAGAGATTACTAGATCTTGATGGACAGCTTTCTTAAAAGTCATGGCAATCAACTTACCGGGAAATCTGGGCCAATAACATACAATTATACATCTTGTGCCTAGCTACTAGATCACATTCTCTGTTGTATGTGTATTTTTAAAGATTTTGCACAAACATTAAATCACCAATTAGATCCATGGTTTCTTTTTATAACCAGCTACAATTTTTACACAGTACACAAATCTCTCTGCAAAATATTCATATGAAGGATAGACATTGTTAAGAATATCCCAACTGTTTTGACATAACCTTTGGAATAATTTCTTGCTAATTTTCATTTAAAATACTGTGATATACATCAATATTACGTAAACCCACTTGAAATTTTCCTTCTGTTGAAGAATGTCAGAGTGTGTTGACATTGAAAACATATTCAACCTTGGCTTCAAATTGGCAGTCTAATGCTTTGATGGTGGCTGTCAGGGAATGTGTTAAGCTATGAGTCACATAACTAACTGCCTGAGGAAATGATAACAGACTGATTTCCTCATTGTCACTCTATATATCCAATGGGTTGTCTTTATTAAGATGTCTCGATGGTTACAGGGAGAAAGTCTCCAGGTCAGAACTGCAAACTGAAAAGGTTTCATCCTTGATCCTCAGTTTATAGTTAATTAGTCGTTCTTAGCTGTGACTAAGTCACATTCTAAACCAGATCATTTTATTCCTGGGTTATTGAAAGGACAACCAGTTGGTATCTTCAATGCACTACCTGCCTTCTTCTATGCTGCCTGCTGGTCACCCATGTCCTTTCTGGCTCTTCAGTCTGCACCTGTAGTGTGACAAACTCACTGACTATGCTATCCATGGCAGGTCCACATAGAAGAAAGAATACTTAGAAGGAAAGTAGCCAGATGTTCCCTTCATGAGGCTTCATTTCACATTAGAGACATAGGACTATGCTTTTCAAAGAGTTGGTGGCGCAAGCACTGGATATTGGGAAATATCACTGTCTGCCACTCTACAGTCTGAAAATACATACTTCCCATTACTTATTGCTGTCTGCCCTCAAGACAATGCAAATTGACAATGATTCTCCTATTCCTCAAGCCTCAGTTTTATTAGCTAACTACTTGGTGAAAAAAACGTTATTAAAATCCATGCAGACAACATCATTGGAATTCCTTTCGTTAATCTTCATTGACGCTTCATCGAAAAGTTAAACTAAATTATTCAAACAGTAAAACATTTTTACAAATCCACACTAGCTTTCCTGAATCAACTCAAACCTTGCCAAGTGCCTGATGATCTTTTCCCTGATTATTGTTTGTAAAACTTTATACATCCCTGATATTAAACTGACTGCCTATAGTTACCAAAGGCTTCCTTTCTTGAAGGGTGGCACTTTTGCCACTCTTCAATTCCCTGATACCTCACTTGCATCTATGGAGGTTTGAAAAATTATGTTAAACTCTTCCATTAGTTTCATACCAGTTTATTTAGCATCCTGGGATGTGTGCCAGCTGAATCAGGATACTTATCCATTCTAAGCACATCAAGACTCTCCAGTGTATTCTGCCTAGAATTTTCACAGCATTCATTAAGGCCACCATCGCCTTAGCGAACACTAATAAAGAGTATTCAATTTAAGCATTTTAGCCTTGACCTACTTCACTGAAGTTACTCCTAATCCCATTCCTCCCACATCTTACCAGCTGTTTGACTAATAACAAGCTAATAAATGATTTTTGGGTTCCTTATTTGATTAACTATGATTATTTTCTTACATTCCATTCTTGTAAATCTCCTTTTCCTACTGTCTTTACGTCTTAACCTATTGCAATTGGCCTTGTGGTGTTGAATAATTCAGCTAACATGCATTGTCTGCTCTCTTTTTCTCTCATCTCTACCTCCCCGATTATCCAGGAGCAATATCTTCAGTTCCTCTACCTTTTGTATTGGTTGCAATATATCTAGCTTTATCTACCCTAACCCACTGTATTTGAAATCCTATAAATACCTCCCAGTAGCAAGATCATTCTTATTTCTATGTTTGTTATTGGCAATACATAATATTCCTACATAATGTTTTTTATCCTTGTAGCTCACCGATGTATTCACCAGTGTGTCAAATTACATATTTATGTTCCAAACTATTTATCATAGCCCACTCCTATAGAAAATGGTGGTACTTACGTCTCTGGTTCTCTGCTAATCTCACTTCTTCTGCCGCTTGCCTTGTAGTATAGACGGACGTTCATTGACCTCCCAATTTAATTTAAATACTCCCCAAACACAATAGTGAACTTCCCCATGGAGGTATTAGTACCAGTGCTGCAGAGGTGCAACCTGTCTATTTAAATAGTTGTGTCCCATCCCAGAATTGTTCCGAATGCTCTGACTATTATACCTTACTTCTTGCTCCATCTCAGCTTATCCCTATCTTCTTATCTCCACTGTCTCTGTCATACAGCAACTACCTCGGAGGTTATACATTTAGTTTCCTCCTTAGCTCCTAAACGCCTGATCATGGGGCCTCAACATCTGTGTTTCCTGTGTCAATGGTACCAGCATATCATAACTTCTGACGTCAGAGTCCAGTCCTGATGAAGGATTTCAGCCCGAAACGTTGACTTTCCTGCTCCTCAGATACTGACACCAGCTGTGCTTTTCCAGCTTCATATTTATTGACTCTAGCTTCTAGCTTCCAGCATCTGCAGTCCTTACTGTCTCCACAATTTCGGACATACTTCCTACCCCACTTGCAAAATATTCTTTGCAATGTCTGTAACATCCAGTGTGGGTACCATAACATATTGGACTCATAATAATAGGCACAGACAGGTCGTATTGGCTGGTTGTGTGTCATCAGGGTTGGTTCTCATTTCGGTACTTTTCTGTTTCTCAAATATACACTTATTATTAATGTGCAGAATACAGATCACTATAACTTTTAATGTGGACCTTGTATTAGCTTAGCCAACATCATAACTATGAATCATAACCCTCAATGACCTATGGATATATTGAACTTTTTAATCATAATGTGTGCGTTTTTAAAAAGAAGACATACAGCAAAAAGATTATTGCAGATATAATTTCAGTGACTGTTGGGCAAGCCCTGAGAGGAAACATGAATGTCACACCAATAAAGATGCCAAGGGAACTTCAAATAGCAACCCTTCAAAAGGAGAGGTGCATTCAAACAAACTGGACTATGATCTCCTGTGGCTACAGAGATAACGATGGGTTGACAGCCCGTTCCACACAGTGTCATCTCCTGTGAATTATGTCCCAAACCGTTGGTGTTTTACCTTACCAGGATTTTCAAAACCAAAAGAATGCACTGCATCTGTTGGTCTGTCAGTGTTGGTAGGGTGATATGCTTTTTTTTGTTCATTCATTCACAGGATGTGGGTATCACCAGTTAGGCCAGTATCCATTACCCACAGGACAGTTGTGAGTCAACCACAAACTGTGGCTGTGGAGTCACACATAGGCTAGATCAGGTAAGGATGGCAGTTTCCTTCCCCAAAAGGACATTAGACAACCAGATGGGTTTTCCCTAACAATTAACAATGGTTTTATGGTCATCATTAGAATTTTAATTCCAGATTTCACCATTTGCCATGGTGGAATTTGAACCCATGTCCCCAGACATTACCTGGGTCTCCAGATTAAGAGTCTAACAATAACAACATTAGGCCTTCAATTTCCCTTGTGCAAACTTGAATTCTCTGAATGTCACAGTTTCTGGACAGCCACTATAAACCTTTGCACTGCAGATTAAAAAAAAGGATACTCTCTGAGTGTTGGAACCCAGGCAAGATGGTGAAATCAACATCAGAAAGGGAACAGGACAAAATCCTATCAGCTAACTTGCAAAATCAATACTCTCAAATTAACTGCTTCACTGCCAACATCAACATTACCAGTATCATCTAACCTAACTGCTGTAACCTTTTATTATCTTCTCTTGAAAAAATCCAAAAACTGATTCATGTATCTTTTTATTCAATGCATAATCTATGTGAACTTATGTCACTTCGCCCCCACACCCCTCAAAACATTCAGTAGGTAATAAACTCACCCTTTCTTTCTCTCAAGAAAGTCTGGTCAATTCAGCTAATTTTAAAACATAAATACATATATATTGGGATAAAGGTACAAAGAAGCCTTGTTGTGACCAATCAAGAGAGGGGCTTAATTAAGGAGAGTCAGTTCATGTATCCTCACCTAATGATTTTGGGATATTCTACCAGAATCCTAATGAATTGGGGATCCTCAACCAGAAACCAATCATAACACCAATATCTCTGGTTAGGCTAAAAAAATTTCCAAAACACAATTTAACAGTTTTCAATGAATTTAATTTCACCATCAACTTTGCTGCCCTGCTTCATGTGGAAGCTGCTGACTCAAGGTTTACAGTTGGAAGCAGGATGGCCTCAATATAAGAAAAAAGCATTAAAAATGTAACTGAGTAGAGAAAACAAAATAATTCAAGATAGGAAAGTCACAAATTTAAGACGTGGTCCAGGAAAATGGTCCAGCGAAGATTAGAGTAAAAAATAGAAGTTTAATAGATACAAAATGCTTTGACTTTCTTTCATCCCAACATCAGTAACTGTCATTGGTTATCATTCATGTTCAAACATGCTGTACTGCCATGTTAAAGGTTGTTTTGTAGATGATGCCTCATCTATGTATGACATTTCTTTCCAAGTATGTACAGGCAGTCCTTAGGGTGCAAATGGGTTCTGTTCTCCAGTCTATTCGTACTCAGGTCAGTACACGAGGGAGGAAATAAAATAGCCATTTGTAAGTACAAAGAAAATGTTCATACGTTGGATCTTTAAAATTATTATTAATACATCCCCGTGTGGGATGGTGATCATAAGTACGAGTTTTCTTAAGTCGGACATTCCAAAACTGGGGACTCCCTGTACTTGAAAATATAGTGCAAGAATAAATTACTTAAATATTAACAATTAGAACTTAATTCCTTAATCGTCAGTTGCCATAGTTCATTGTGAATGTTGATTTATGCATATGGCTAGGACTGTATTTAGATAATGAGGTAACTGTGTGAAGTAGCTGTGATCTGCAGTAAACTGCCTTTATTTGAGGCTTCAGTTCCCCAGCCTATAAGTGTAACCTAACAGGCTGAAATAAGGAAGGACAGTCGTTCATCTGTCCTTTTCCTTACTTTTCCAATGTTGTTAGTTAAGATGCTATCTTGCATGACTGCTGTGAACTGTCAGTTGATAAACTGGACAATAGGCTACTACCTTGAAGGGAAAAAAAGATATCTATACCAGTCTATTCTGTACAAGTGAAAAACTCTTTCACAGATCAGTGGTTTTTACTACTGCATAATCCGCACCCTCTCAGACACCAAAATGGAAGTTAAAAAAACGGCTGCCACTTCCTGATTACAATAGAGCATCCTGGGAGAGGTGGGGAGGCAATGACACAACTCCCCTGTTATGCTGGGAATTTCCAGAAAATTTGGCAACCAGTCTGGGCTAGTCCTCGCTGCTTTACACAAGCTGCATTAGCAGCAATCAAATTCATCTACCCACCTAGCCTCAGCTGAGATTTCTGCTCTTTTAATCCAATTCATCTCCTTTGCCCCACCAGCTTTACAATAACAATGACTTTATTCAAAAGCCTATCCCTTTTGGTCTAACACATTTAATAATAAAAGTCTTCAACTTCTTTATTAAGCATCAGAGCTTTGATTTTGAAAGGGAAAAATGTCTCTCTTAATCATAAGAATTATTGGCTGCCATTAGAAGTAAATGAAGAAAAGAAACAGGCTATTAAGTAGTATTACTGACTTATCCTTCTTTAACTGGAAGCCTTTGAGGGCAGAGGGTAGGGGATTTGGAAGTGCTGAACTGTGGTCACAAGATAACTCAAAATATTAATCTACATTACTTACAATAGTAATATTATATGTAGAAAGTACATTGATAATGGAATAGTAACTAAAGTAAACATTCATTATTACATATGCAAGAATTTAAAAGATGACCTATGACCAAGATTACCTAATCCTCGACCTGCTTAAAAGTCCTAAATCTGAGAGATAAACAGGACACTATTTTACACATAATATTGCTTGCCACTTGAAATTTATTTTACGGATGATTTTAATAATTAATTGCATTTTTTGAAATTCAAAACTAAATTTATTTTACATCAACTAGTATCTGAGGATTGCTGAAAAACAATATATTTTGTAAAAATTCTTCACCTTGCATACTTCAGGACAATTCACAAGAATGCAATTTAAAAGGAAAAGCAACACATATTGCATGACAGTGGGATTGATTGGCAAGTGAATTGGTAGAAGTGTTGAAATAGTGATTGTGAAAGACAGTTTAAATATTAAACCAATCTGGTTGATTCTTTCCATCAAGGCATTGCCCTGAAAAATGATTCAGGGAATGGTCTGTCAACTATTTTGTTGAGTTGAAACAGGTGCATAATGTGTACACTTGGGTTTGCACAGAAGAGGGCCTGGTATTAATACACATAGCTTACAGTACACACAAATGCACAATATAGAACCCAGCTGACAATCGTAAAATTGGTTCTTGGTGTGATCCTTTGCACACTTGTGATTGTTTAGTGACATGTTTAATGTTGTTCACTTGTGAGTTTTACAAGTGGGAACTGGTGGCATGCAGCTAATACCCAGCACTCAAGCCAGGCACTGACTGTATCCAACATGCCTGTGCTTGAAAAACTACAATACAGTATCCAACATTACAAGTGGTTCTACAAATGGACATCATTTGCTGAATCATCCTGAAAGTGTGAAGAATTAGGCTGGCAATAAATTTTGGATTGTCAATTAGGCTTGCTTCCTTACAGACGGGAGAAAATGTGTCCAGGCACTACACCTGTTTCAACTCAACAAAGTGGATAACATCTACTTGCCTTGAATCATTTCTCAGGGCAATGCCTTGACCAATTAGCCGATCGGAGTCAGCTAGTTTGGTTTAAAATTTAAAGAAAGCCTGGCAGTTAACTACTAATTATAATTAACTGATACATCCTCTTTGGTAATGACTACCAGAGACAACTTGGTAACTAACCAGCATTCTCCCATCATATAGTACAAAAATGTTGTTTATCCTATTAAATTAGTATTCTTGTGAATTCCCCGCCTCCTTGACTTGTCCGTCTTCTCTCCCATCTATCTGCTCCTCCCACCTCACTGACTAATCCCCACCACTGCCCACCTGCACTCACCTATCACCATCCCACCTACCTTCCCAAGCCCCACCCCTCCTCTTTCTATTTCTTTCTGATCTCCCTTCCCCCTGCCCCATTTCTGAAGCCGGGTCCTGACCTGAAATAACAAGGCGTAGAGCTGGATGAACACAGCAGGCCAAGCAGCATCATAGGAGCAGGAAGGCTGACGTTTCGGGCCTAGGCTGACTTCAGCATCAGCAGTTCTTACTTTCTCAAAGTAAACAAGTTGTTTGTCAATATATGACTGAATCTGGCAAGGCCATACCATCCATTCCCTTCACGTGTGCTGAAAACAAACTCAGATATTGCTACAATGTCTCTCTCTCCTACAATAATTATTAATTGAATACCACTATTCCCTGAAACTGGTAACAGAAATCCTAATTTTATCTTCCAATGAATTTCAACAAAAGATGTTAATCAACTAGAGAGTCAAAAAGACCCAGGAACAGTCTTTCCTAAGTTAGCTGATGTCAAACAGCACAACAATAAGCTGGAATTGAACAAAAGTTCCTGCTCCTGATGTTGTCCTGTAACTCTGATGGAACTAATGCACAGATATCAGGCAAGCACATGCTCTTGACTATGAGCTTGCCTTCCAAGCAAATGGACCCACTAGCACTCACCTTAGTTAGGTCTCATGAAATGCAGGTCTAAAGCATTAGGCCAAAGTGTGGAATCAGGGGCTTCAGAAAGTGGGAACATGACGTTCCAAGACTATTTTGATGAATCATTTATTCAACTTTCTCATGGTTAGCCACATAAGGAACATAGTCCTCAACAAATGTAACATTTGCAGCTTCAAAATCGGCTTTTTCTGAGTAGTAAGAACAGGATCGCTTTTATATAGCACCTTTCATGACTAAGGGGTGTTCCAAAGTGTTTCACAGCTAAAGGAGTACTTCTGAAGTTTTGTCATGATTGTGATGTAGGAAACATGGCAGTCAAATTGCTCAAAGCAAGCTCCCACAAATAGCAATATGATAGTGACCAGGTAACTGTTTCTGTGGTTTTAAATTTAGGGATAAACAATGACCAGGACACCAGGGATAATTTCTCTTTTACTAATTGTCTTCTTTAAAATAGCCCTACAGGATGTTTTATGTCTCTATTAGTTCTGTACTAAAATGGGGTCACAGCAAGTGGAATAGCAGAGAATTTATTGCTAAAATTATTCCTATAGCTAGATTCAATGTATGAGTAAAATGTTGCCAAGTTTTATTCACCTCACAGAAATATCATTTCATTATGCAATTTCCACAACTGACAATACTTCTATTTTAAGACTAAAATAAAACTTCCCAGAAGATTATTAATATCCCTGTTGCTCCTAGGTGTTGTAGTGGACATCTGAAATCTGCAGCTGAAGGAAAAAACTGGGCCAGAATCATGATTAGACAGGAGTGAAATACTACAAAGCATCACAGAAAAAGTAACACCAACCACATCCTGTGGTTGAGAAACTAGAAAAAGCTGAGGATAAAGTAAAGAGGCTGTTGCTAGGCATTAAGAAGTTTCTAATCAGAGTTAAACCAAACAGATTAACAAGAATAAGTGCATTGGATAAAGGAGGAGGTGTTATTATATAATCTTCGGAATCTGGTTTACACAGGCACCAGACAAAATAAGCCTCTCATTTTTAGAGATTAGAAAATGGCAGCAAGGAGAATTAAGTATAGAACTATTTCACAAGGGTTAAATAAAACGGAGAGGGGGGGTGGAAGAAGAAATATTCAACACTTGGAATGTATGATTTGTTTGGTGTTTGTATCCCTTCTCCCCTTATTATTTCATCAATGTGAAGAGAACAAGGGCAACTTTTGTCAAAAACACTTTTGGGAAACAAAAACTTTTCTAAAAGCTACCTTTGCCCTTCGCTATTCAAATAAAGGGAATCTACTTCAGGTAATCAAGTCCCTCATTCTTAAATGGAGTTTTGTATTTCCTTTAATGTACTACAAGGTTACGAGTTTTGTAAACGAAAATTCCAAGTTGCATTTTTCACTGAGGTGACAGAAAAACTGCATGGCTGAATTTTGGCAGCAACTGAGAGAGTTATTTTGGAGTCTTCCCAGATCTGTAGAGACGGCATTACTGTGATATAGATATTACTGCAGTAAAAGGTTATAAATGTTAGTATATTCCTAAAGCACTTGTCAATGCTGCTGGCCATTAACCTCAGTGGAAACACAAACCGCGTCACACAGAGAGCAATTCATGATGATATTAGCACATGACAGGGCAGCACTAAACAGTTGAGACTCAAATCCTGCTAAGGACGCTACATTGTGTAAAGTGATTACAGCAATCAGTCAGTGCAATCTTGCACACACATACACTCTCACACAATGTGATGTGAAACAGATGTCAGCTTCTAACAGAAGTAGATTTGCAGTCACTTGAGTATCAGCATGCTGTACGATTCAGCTGAAGTATTTTACCAGCTGAGACTTGAAGCATTTCTTACAAGAACTAATCACTGAAAAGCTTGTACTCAGAAGAATCAAAGGCTTGAATTATGCAGGGCAATTAATATACTATCACATTTAATGAGGCTTGAAAAGTTGTGGGGTCTCAAAAGGGCATTCCAAAAGTTGATTTAAAATTTGAAAAGAGCAGTTGCCACAAAAAAGGCTTAAATAGTGACTTCCTCCCACAATAATTGAAAACTAAGCACTTGAACACACACAGCCATACGCATTCTTACTAATAATTTGAAAAAGAAAACCTAGATTCCATTATTTGTTTGAAATGAATATGAACAGATTAAACCAAATACAACTCTTTGAGGAACTAAGTCACAAACTACACATTTTATTCTTATTTATTCTTTTCTAATCAAAAGATGGTATTCGGTAAGTGTACCTTTAAAATGACATCGTTGTTCTCGCCTTTTTGATGCAGCAAATGTATTTTGTATTAAAGGCAACACTCAAGGGATTCATCTGTAAGAGCACTCACTTTTCTGGTTACCGCATTAGTATAGCAAGTAAGTTTTTCATTGTACTAGTGTCAAATGAGATAGTTTTTTTTTCAAAAGCTATTTGGGAAAAAAAAGCCAACAACTTGCTCAGTTTGTAGCTCCAACACAGGCAAACCCAAGTATTGTGTCTATTCACATTAGGTTGGCTGATTTCAGCTTGATTGACAGAGGAGTAGTACAGTTGACCTCACTAAGGAATATACATCAGGAGACAGGGGATGGAAGTAGAAATCAGTGTTCCTGGTAAATTACTTCCCAGTGATCGCAATTGGAAAATGAACATATGCCAATCGTTGTTCAAATGAGGTCAGGTGCAGCAATGAAACATTTCTGCATTCCAATAGCTCCCCAAAATTTATTGTTGAGGTACATGCATGGACAAATGGGGTTGCAAACATCAGGTAGTGCCTGCAGAGCTGTACTCAGCATGAGCCAGTGCCTTCAGGAACAGGAGAGGCAAAACTGGAAAGAAAATAATACATTGATGATCCTTTGTTTTAAGAGTTTATACTCAACATCGAGACACATATTAGCAACTGAAAAAATAAAGTGGCTGAGAATGGGGTGCATAGTTGGTGAAATGTTCAGAAAAGGGAGGCATAAAGGTGGCGATGTCTCGTCTTGTTACATTTGCATTCCTGCTGTAAGCCGGAGTCTATTCAGTATGCTGGCTCAACTCTGCCACTCCGTTTCAAGCAACAAAACTCTGGGCTAATGCAGAGGTGCAGACACCCAATGAAGTAGGTCCATTACCCTTCCTGATCTTAATGTCTGGGAAAGTTAGTCACACCCAGCCCAAAGGTCAGGAGAATTGGCACTATTGTATTTCATAAAGCACAAATTACTTTAAAGCTGTCTGGATTAGTTGCATTTGCTGGGTGTATAATGCACTTATCTGTGACTCATGAGGGAAAAGCAAGAACTTCTATGTTCCAGTGTCACTTGAGATTTGTTCTTTTTTGGATCTTTGTGCTCATAGTCCAAATTAAAAAGCTTGCTAAAACCGACATAATCTATATTTGACAGCATTTAACCCCTGGATCATTTTCTTCCCTAATCTTTCGTCTAGAGAAAATAGCTTGAGCCTGAAAAAGTCTCTCTTCATTAATTAGAGCTCTCTGTTTCGCCATTAAACTATTCTCTAACCAAACCATCTCCAGTCATTCAATATCCTTCTCAAGGTAATTTTCCTGGAAGGTCATTAGAGTAAAAAACAATGTATACAACGGCACATTTATCTACATTTAGTAGATTCATTGAAGCAAGGGTAGCTTGTTCCTGATGCACCAGTGCCCCAGCAAACATTGGCTGCTTTCAAACAAAAAAGATACTTTTAAAGCTTTTGAAGGGGCTATTTAAATTTGTGTTTGATCCTGATATGTTTGTTCAGTTTGCTACACTTCTGTTAAAATTTTAATATCTGACCTTGGACTTCAGATGCTGATGTCTGTGAGGACTTGTAAGTTATTCAAGATCTCTGTCTTACCACAGATCATTGCATAATCACTGAAGTGAAGCTTCAGTCCTCCTGTGACAAGGATGGTTGAAAACAATATTTGATAACGCAACATACCCCAGTCTATAGTTTCCAGTAAAATAATGGAAAACAAGTGAAAAAGTTAACAGCTGAACTCCTGCCATTGTTCCATTTACGAAAAATCTCATACTCTGAAACCAAGTACACAGGAAGAGGGGTTACAGGACTCGAAATGCTGACTGTTTTTCTCCCCACAGATGCTGCCAGACCTGCTAAGTTTCTCTAGCAATGTCTGCTTTGACTTGTCACAGGAACAGAGGAAATTGGTGATATTTATCAGGCCAGACAGCAGCTGTTGAGAATAAATGAGTCATTTACCATTCCAGGTATAAAACTTTGTTTAGGAAGCAAAAGATTACAGAAATAATAGCATTTAAAGAAGAAACAAATAAAAGAGGCTGAATGGAACGCACACGTGCAAAGCTTACATGCAGGCAAGAAATATACTTGTAAAGTGTCAGCTTAGGATCAGGAAATAGTTAAAAGATTAGAAGTGATATGTACAGGAGACAAAAAGAGGTACAATGAGAAATAAAGAATATTATCATAATACAGAGTGTGAGTAGAGGCGGAGAAATACAAGTAGAATTGCAAGTATGATAAACTGGCAAAGTGGTGAACGTTTTTTGTGACCATAGAGTTATAAAACATGGAAACAGATCCATCAGTCCAACTTGTCCATGCTGACCAGATATCCTAAACCGCTCTAGTTCCTTTTGCTAGCATTTGACCCATATCCCTCTAAACACTTCCTAATCATATACTCACGAGATGCCCTTTGAATGTTGTAATTGCACCCACCTCCAATATCTCCTCTGGCAGCTCGTTCCATATGCCCAACACCCTCAGTATGCAAAAATAAACTTCCCCTAAGGTCCCTTTTAAATCTTTACCCTTTCACCTTAAAACTATGCCCTCAAGTTTCATCCTATCCATGCCCTTCATGATTTTATACGGTCACCTGTCAGCCTCCGATGCTCTAGGGATAAAAATTCCCAGCCTATTCAGCCTCTCCCTATAGCTGAAAATCTTCAGTCTTGGCAATGTCCTTGTGAATCTTTTCTGAACCCTTTCAAGTTTCACAACATCTTTCGAAAGCAGGGAGACCAGAACTGAATGCAATATTCTAAAAGTGGCCTCACCAATGTCCTGTAGCGTCACAACATGACCTCCTAACTTCTATACTCAATGCACTGACCAATGAAGGCAAGCATACCAAATACCTTCTTCACTACCCTGTCTACCTGCGACTCCACTTTCAAGGAAATATGAACCTCACCCTTGGGTCTCTTTGTTCAGCAACACTCCCCAGGGCCCAACTATTAAATGTATAACTCCTGCCCTGATTTGCCTTACCAAAATGCAACACCTCACATTTATCTAAATTAAAGCCTGTCTGCCACTCCTCAGCCCATTGGCCCATCTGATCAAGATTCTATTATACTCTGGAGATAACCTTCTTCACCATCCACCACACCACCAGTGTGATTTAAAATCATAAATTATAATCAGGGGTACAGACCACCCTGGAAATGCAGTACTTTGATCAAATGCTGTGCGTCTGCATGCACATGTGTGTATATGTGTGTATGGTGGTGAGAGGTCCCCACCCTTAATACCATCGACTCTCTTTCCCAAAACCATTTGTGTATACTGTACCACAGTGCAGTTTCCAAATGAATCAGTGGCAGACAACCAGTAATGTACCATCCTTTTTAACAACATCACTGTACTACTCTTCATGCTTATAATAATAATTTAAAGTGGAAGCTTTCTATCTACAAACTTGGAGGCAGTAATGCTTTATAATCCAATACTTATTTTACTAACAACCAAACTTTTGTTGAGTTTATCACAAGCTAATTTTTCCTATGGTGAATTAAGCACAGCCTTGACAGCTGTGCCCATGGGTACCTAGTGGTTAATGCATTAAGCCGTAGAGATCATAAGGTCTCTGATCTAATTAACTGGTATGTCCTGAGTTACATGATCACAGTTAGACAAGAAATCAGCATGCCACAATCGACAGCTATTGACCTCAAAAAGGGAAGCAGAAAAATTCAGCTATATCACCTTTTTTTTAAAATGGTTTGCTTCCATGCAATGTGGGAGATACTGGCAGAGCCATATATAGTGCCTAGAATTCACAGAGTCACATTTTTGATCCAGCCTTTTCTCTGTAATCCTGCTCATTTTTCCTCTTCAGAAAATAGCCAAATTCACTTTTGGACGCTTCAGTTGAACACTTTTCCACCACATTCAGTCAATGTATTCCAGATCTTATAACCCGTCACTGTATGGAAAACATTTGTCCTGTGCCAAATTTGCTTTTTCTAAACCAATTATGTTAAATCCATTCCCTCTCATTCTTGATCCTGTCATGAATGAGAATATTTCACCTTATTTACTGTACCAGACACCAAGGTTCTGAGTACCTCAATCAAATCTTTTCTCAGCTTACTGTTTCCCTTGGAGGAAAGTTCAAACTTCTCCAACTTACTTTGATAACTGAAGTTCCTCAAACCCTGCATGTATTCTTGTGAGCTTTTTCTGCTCTCTTGGCTTGAAGTAAATGTCTTTGTCATTGAAATTAGCAATCTGCATGGGTAGCCTATCTTTTCTCCACAGTAATGAGGGCTGCTCCCATCATTGCAACTTGTGGGAGCTTTACCACATGTGACACGTGACAGTCGAGCAAGGCTTGATGTCAACCAGTTGGAAAAGGCTGCCATTGACTTTTAAGAACAGTGTTGGTGGGGACAGCTAAAAGAACAGCCCAATGCTACTATTTGAATAGTTCTAGAGTCCCATACAGGTTGGTTCACTGGAGTGTGTGGAGAAAGGCCAAAGACTCCTGTGTCCTGTTCTCCAACCCATAATGCACTGCTCATGCAATCACCATACATGTTTTCCAAGTATGTCTGAAGATCTCTCAATATGTTTGATCCCAACACCATGGATATTCTCAACTTCCTTACTTCCATTGTCATATCGATCGATTGTGCACTACCAGAAACCCAGGTTATGAAAAGAGTGACCAAGTACAGACAACAAGAGCTCAATCTAACCATGATAGGGGATGTCTGACCCCTGTGAAGCAGAAACTCAGGAAAAGCTGGGGAGTAATGGTTGACATCTATACTCTTATGACAATTAGTCACATTGCTTCTGCCTTGCTAAGTTCAAGCTCACTGTAAGTCAAGACCTAACACTTTACACAAAACTGAGCCTCTTTCTGAAGTAGTCTTGCCTCCCCTGCCTGCTTCTCAATGGGAGGTCTAGCTAATTTCACATCGGGCGATACGGGAAGGCTGTTGTACTGGATAAGGCCTCAGTGTCTGATGGAAGTGGGGACCTTGGTTGTTGAGGGCAGTCTCACTTGAAGGGTCCAACACTGTCACAAATCTAGCACATCTTTATAGTGTCCTTTGACCATGAGATTTATTGTGGAGATAAAACATCAAGGACTAGATCTGTGCTCGCTGTATGGCAATCTGTTTCACTTACCTCTTCAGTCAGAGGGTGACATCCCCATCCACACGGTCGGTCATCTCACTGATCATAGCTTCTTTCCCGGTCTTAGGATTCCAGTCATTCACCATGATTGATCCCGCATGAAGAAAGGCAATTGAGGATTGTCACCATTAAGCCTCTTCAACTCCATGTGGATATACCTCTCCCTTTCTGCTTCTGTGAGCCAGTCCTTGAGCTACCTGTACCTGGTCGATTTGAAGGAATGATCCAGAAGGACAATGAGATCGAATGGCTTGGCAGCTCCAGGAATATGGAAACCACTGCACTGATAAACCTCTGCTACGTGTGTGTCAGGCTATTGCTGACCCCAGTAACCTTGGTTAGTATCTCAAAGATTGGCTGCAGGCTTATTTCTCAGTGTTTTCCAATGGGCTTTCCTACACAGATGCATTAATGCTCCATTGTTGCTTGAGGCACCTGGACAACATAACCAGATATGCATCCTTAATCCTTCTTCAAATCGCCAGACCATCATATGTCCCAGTCTTCCGCTTCCTATTCATCAAATAGTATATCCAACCAGGAGTACAGATTCTTTCTTCTGTAGCATCAAGGGCACACACATCAGGTCAAACCTAGGCAGAGACGCCCGAAGTTCTGATCTCCTCTGACAATATCTGAGCTTTCAATGATCCCAGAGCAACTTCAGCCTCCCTTGTGGACACTGGCAGTTTCAACTACTACATCATTTGTTCCATTTTGACCATATGCCTTTCAGTCTCTTCCGCCATGGCTTGATATCTGTGCTGTGGAATCCTGTCAATGATGCCAGAAATGTAACTTTAGATTTGAACACAGGGAAGACCTAAAGATCATGAAGCAGTGATTCCTTATTCCACTGCCATCAGGTCATTACAAACATGGAGGGTAATTAAGATTAAATGAGGAGGTATTTACATCGTATGATGCCTATAGTTTACACTGGATTGAGAAATCTTTTGTCTGCTTGCTCCTTCTTCCAAAGAGGTGTCCTTCCCCTCTAAAGGCACCCCATTTTCTGGAGCGGTTCCATTCAACTACTTCAATTATCCTCCATCATTGTCACCACCTGCTGCTGGATGTCCTGGCATAACTGCTCAAGCTCCCCTGCTCAGCACCCTCCCTCAATATCATCACCTGCAGTTGGATGATGTTGCTCCAGTCCCTTTAATGCCATGGGCTATATCTTGGCCCACAGCTAGTCAGTGTTCTATTAAACACCTTTTGGAAATCCGTGTACGCCCACATCAAATGCATTGCCCTCGTCAATTCTCTCTGTTAACTGTTGAAAAGGGCAAGTTGGTTGAATATTATTTTTCCTAAAGAAATCTTTGCTGACTTTTAATTTTGCTCCAAATTGTCGTTTTCTAGAAGTTTCTCCACCACTGAAGTTGACTGGTTTGTAGCTGCTGGGCTCATCTTTACATTACTTTTTACACAGAAAGGGGTGCAATTCTTACAATTCTCCAGTTCTCAGGTTCCACCCCAAGTCCAGGGAAAATTAAAATAAGTTATGACTTGAGCCTCTGCAATACTCACTCTTACTTCCCTCAATATCCTCGGATGTATCTAACCTGGAACTTGTGTGTTTTCCACTAAGTACTGACAGGTTATCTAATACTTTCTCCTTATCAATTTTAAGCCCTTCTAGTGTCTAAAATACCTTCTCTTTCTCCATGGCCCAGGAACCATCATCTTCCCTGTTAAAGACAGATGCAAAGTGTTAAATTAATAACCGCCCTCTGTCCCCAAGTGCAAATTTCCTTTTTGGTCCCACATTGATCCTAATCCTCCTCTTACAATCCTTTATTATTTCAATGTGAATGTAAAGTTTTGGGAATTTCTTTTATATTGGTAGTCATTCCATTTACATACTCACTTTTTTTACCTTTACATCGCTCCTCTGAACCTTATATATTTGGTTTGGTTCTCAATGTTACCTGACGTCTATGACAGAATAGACATTTTATCCTTTATTTTAATTTCTATCTTTTTATTTTGAGATCCAGGGAGCTGTGGGTTTTTTTGCCCTGCCCCTTGAATTTGCTGAGCTGCCTCTTTTTCTCATGGCAGCCGATTGCTCAGCTATCATTTTACCTGCCAAATATTGAATCTAGTTAATATCTCATTGACATTGCCTTTCTCCAAATGAATCATTTGTACTCTGGATTGTTTTTAATCCTTTTCCAATGTCAGCCTAAATCTGGAGATATAGTGATCACTTTTGCCTAAATGCTCTCCTACTGACACTTAAACAGCATAGCCCACTTAATGCCCAAGAATAAGATCTAGCAATGTCCCTTTTTTTGACCGATTGAAAACCGACCAGTTGTACCCCAAATATATTCTTGTTCCTCTGCTCTTTACAGTCCCAGTCTATAATCAGATAAGTAGAAGCCCCCTTCCTAAAGAACCTTATTAGTTTTGTCACTTCTCTAATTTGCAAAATTGTTCTTCCACATATTTCCCACCAGCTGGTTAGAATTAGATTTACTTAATATTGTCACTTGTACCAAGGAACAGTGAAAAGTGGATAACATCATCATGTTCTGGCGCCATCTTGGATTACAGAATAAATTCTGAATAAATTGTATAAATGGCAAAACACTGAATAAATATGAAATGGATGTTACTAAAACTGAAACAGCTCCAAAAGTGCATCTTGCCCTCTCCATCGCCTTCACCCTCTCTGCTCCTCCAGTTGCCAATGTCTCACATTGTCCCCAGGGGCCTGGCAACCTGTTCCTTTTCTGCCAACACTGGTAATGTCACTTCTGTGCCTGCCACCTCTGAGTTACGGACAGTCCTGCTGCACGGGTCTGGCACCTCCTCCAATACTGGACATTGGTCGACTTGGAGCTAGAACCCATCAGTCCATGGGGTCCTGGTTTGTGTTCCGATGCCAGCACCCGAGATAGAGCCAGGATGGAGATACATGGGGCTCCGGCTACCCACAGGAGGACATCAGGAAGTGGCCCCAGGACAAACAAAACTGAAAAAAAAGTAACTGAGCTGGAACGAGAATGATGAAACTGTATGGATGCGGCAGAACCTGCTGCATGAGCTATGAACGGCCGAGACCCGCGCTCAGGAGACAAACATTACCGACCCTGCTGCTGCCATCTTGGATGTCAATTGCACCTTTTTTTCCCCTGAGATCTAACCAAATAGACGCTGCCCATGACCCCCACTTTCTCCAGAATTGCAATACTGCCTTTAATCAGTACTGCCACCCTCCACTTTTTTCCCTTTCCTAAGCACCTTGTATGATTTAACATGGAATTTAAACTTGTACTTAATATCTAGTCCTGCCTTTCTCTGAAACAGGTCTCTGTTATAATCACAACATCATTTCTCCATATGGAACTCTGAATCTCACAACTGTAATTCACCAATCCACATTCTGCACATTCACACACATTAAGTTTGAGTAAGAATTTATTACTTTTTCCCTTACTCTGATGTCACCTACTAAATTTATCTTCCTTACTCCAATGCTATCTATCTCTGCCAATATTTCATGCACCTTGGTATTCCTTTCTGATATTAGCTTTTGGTCCCCATATCCCGTCAATTTAATTTGAGCCCTTCACAATAGCAATGGCAAAGTGTCCCAGAAAGACCATAGCACTGTTTGGGTGCAACCTGTCCCATTTCCCCTGGAGTTATTCCCGATTTCCCAGAATCTAAAGTTCTCCCTCCCTCACCGTCTTTCCAACTATGCATTCAACTATCCTCCAGTACCTATGCTCACACGTGTGTGATTCTGGGAATAATATGGAGATTGCTGCTTTTGACGTTGGCCAAATGCATTTCCTACCCAGCTCCATAAATACTGACCGCAGGGCCATATTCCTCTTTTTGCCTGTGTTGTTTGTACAAATGTGGACATGATTACTGGCTGTTCACCCCCCCTTACTGATCAGCTGTTCAGTGACATCCTTAACCCCGGCACCAGGGAGGGACCATACAATGCGGGAGCAAATTACTGCAGATGCTGGAATCTATACTGAAAACTAAAAGAAATGCTGGAAATCAGTGGGCCAGGCAGCATTTATAGAGAGAGCAAGCTAACGTTTCGAGTTTAGATGGCTCTACATCAGAGCTCTACTACTCTGTTACTCATTACTTGATATATTTTACTAATAGCAACAAACCTTAAAGTAAAGTAAAAGTCAGTCACTAGCTACTTGGTTTTTACTTCTGATTGCCACTTAATTTTTCTGATAGGTTTTACTGTGCCAATTGTTTAGACTGGGCCTCTCCCTAATAGAACAAAGTTCTCCTCATTCTCCACCTCACACTGTCTAGCTGTACTTAGTGATGAGATGCTGTCCTCATGCTGATTCTACTTCAGTTGACCAAAGAACATGATGGTTGGCTTTCTTAAACCATTGCATTTTTTCTGATAATGGTGCATGGCATGTAAAGTTAGGATTTTGATTCACTGACCATCAATAGTATTGTTCTATGCCCAAGTCAGGATGGTGAGTGGTTGAAAGGGGATACTGGTACTTTCCTGTCAAAGCCTGGATAAATTCTATTTCTACCGTGGGCTGCCATGAGGTATGGACTACATACAGCATCCTCCCAATATTATGACAGAAGGAAGGTTATTGATGAACAAAATGTGATGGTTAGACCAAGGATTTTGACTTGAGAATTTTGTAAAACTATGATGGCTGGCTTTCAACACAACCAACTGTCCTGGTGGCAGGAATGATCTAAGGCACTTGTGGTTTTTCCTTTTGACCGCAATGATTTCAATTTTGTGAAAGCTCCTTGGTGCCTTAAAATTGAATGCAACTTTAATGTCGGTGACCGCACCCTTACCTCTCTCTTTCAGTACCAAGTTCTTGCATGCATGTCTGGTAGTGGTGAGGGGAAGGGACTGAGCTGCTCTGGAATAATTTGATCCAAGAGTAAGTGGGGAGGTGATTATCAATAGGTGCTGGTTGATGAAAACTCTTTCTTGATATTACTGTAAGTGGTTGCTGACCAGGATAGAGTCATCCTATTTTATGTGGATTGGGCCTATTTGGACAAAGTTTCAAATTACCAGAGTGTCTTTGGTAAACCAGAACAGCTCAGCTTGAAAGCATATCCCTTCAGGATTGTTATTAGAAAGTTGTCCAGTGCACTCAGCTACTGTGTCATTCTGGGATGGTGTGCAGCTCAGGTGATCAACATCACATTTTCCTTTTATATCTCATAGTTTCCTGCTGATTTCCATCAAGACTGAAAATGGGAACTCATGGAGGCATCTTCTGTTCTTACTCCTATTGAGTACTTGGGTAGCTCTAGCACTCTTATGTGAGTGTGATAGGCCTACAGGCCTTTATATTGTTTGATGGAGTTTTAAGCTGTGAATCACGAGATGCAAATATTACTGACTACCTGGCTACAACATCACCGAATCCCTACAGTGCGGAAAGAGGTCATTTGGCACCTTAAGTCTACACTGGCCCTCCAAAGAATATTCCACACAGACCCAGCTGTCCCCAACACAGAATCTATCCCCATGACCCCACATTTACCACAGCTAACCCACCTAGCCTATACATCCCTGGTCACTGTGGAGCAATTTGTCATGGCCAATCCACCTAACATACGCACATTTGGACTGTGGGAGGAAACCTGAGCACCTAGCAGACACAGGGAAAACATGCAAACTTCACACAGACAGACAGTCACCCAAGGCTGGAATCAGATCCAGGTCCCTGGCGCTGTGAGGCAGCAGTACTAACCACTGAGCCACTGTGCCACCCATAGCCACCATGCATCCGAGATGATGTATAGTATGTAGGAGTTCTTCACAGACTGCATCATGATAGGAATGAGCTCCTTTGTGCATTTGTCACCCACATGATCCACGGACTTCTGCTCTGTAAGGGAAAGCTTGGTAGGGAGCAAAGATGTACATTTCCACTGGGAGGGTGGGAATGTTACAACTTGGCATTATGAAAATGATCAGATTTCAATCTCTGCTGAATTCAAGCCAGGGTGATAGATATTATATGACATGTAAGTTGATGATATTTAATTGTATACAAACCCCAATAGTCAGAGGCACCAAAATGTCACCAATCTACATGGTACATAATCTACACCTACATTTACTGTTGCGGAATGCAGAAGCTGAAGCAATGTGTACAGGACACATTCAATTCTCTCCTTGTGTTCTACCTCAGACTGAAAAAAGCGCATACCAGACTTGATCCATTAACTCTGGAGAGAGAAACAGAGATGCAGCCCAACCTACTAAGTTTCTCCAACTTTTTCTGTTTGTTACAAGGTTTCACCTCTTTATTGCTAGGAAAAAGAAAACAAACTCTCTGCTACTTCTCAAAGCAATGAGCAGCTGTAAAAGCAAACACCCTAAACCCATTAAATCTTGCCCTTACTTCACTTCAGCTGCAAATGCCAACTTGGAATTGTCTTTTTAAGTTCTTGGAGTGAGATTTAGCTATTCAGGCCAGCTGGAAATCATGAGGTGGTCTCACTGAAATTACAAAAAAATGAAATGTTGGGTCTTTTTTCTGGGATTCCCACTGAATATCATATCTTCCCAATCCAACTGTTGCCTTCACACTGAATAATCGTCAGTGACTCAGTCCGCAAATGTCAATAAGCCATAGATTGCTTGTGTAACGTTTAAAGGTTTGTATTGGGTAACTGGAAGTGATTACATGGGAAATATTTAATGTTTTGTAAAACAGGATTTAATTTCGGTAGAATTTAATTCCATTCATATCTGTGGTTACAGCATGGATATTTTCAACCAATACTTTAAAGTAAGAAAAATAAATCCAATAATTTAATGTGGAAGTAAACAAAATAATAAGCTGCTAAGGCGTAAATCAGTAAGATTTAATTGATGTTTTACTATTTGCCCATCTCAACTGGTGTCATATATCAAATTAATTTGCGTTCCTGCTTAATGAAGCCTTCTTTTTTTGAAAAAAAAAAGTAGAATTCCTGATTTGGATCACTACTATATTGCTATCCTGCAGAGATGGATATCTGGTGAGGCAACAGGTTCAACTTTAGAGCCTGACACAATTGGAGTTCAAATCTATTATAGTTTCAAATAAAATAATAGCTGGCTAAGCCATTTGGGTTTCAGAAAGTTGCTGGTGTGCTTTCCATCCCAAGGTTGATCATACGTCATTGAGAAATGGGGAGTGATCAATTTCCAGTCTCTTCAGTTGAGGTCGACATGCTCAATCAAAGGTGGTGGAAAGGGCCTCAGCATCCCGACATTCAGTCAAGATTGCCCTTCCTGAACATTTGCTACGTGTACTTGGAGATGCTGGAAGCTAGAGTCAGGACTGACAAAGGGTTTCGGCCCGAAACGTTGACTTCCCTGCTCCTTGCATGCTGTCTGACCCACGGTGCTTTTCCAGCTCCACATTTATTGACCCATTTGCTATGTGCACTTTTGCAGACGTTGAGTGAAAACAATATCTGGCCCAGCCTGAGATACTGCAGCGGACAAGGTACATTGGTTAGGAATGATTAAATTTGCTAAATTATAAGCTCAATGTCTATTAAATTCTATCCAAAATAAGTTTCATTTTCAAGCAAGGGTATTTTTTTTTTAACCATCTAATCGCTGGTTAAAAAAAAAAGTGCTGCAAGCAGTTATGTAGGATTCCCTTGTTTTGCACTCCTGGTCAGGGAAGAAGTATTCCAAACCAGAGACTGGGAAAGTCCTGAAAACTATAGGAACTGAGTGGCAACATTTATTGGCACAGAAACTCCAATCAGGACCAGAACCCTATTTCTGACTCTGATCAGATTAAAACAATATCCGTATAACTTTCAATCAGTACTGTGCTGGAGTTCTTGGACAGGATCGTCATGTTAGATACCACTGGGGATCTGTCCAGGAATCCTTACATGGATCAGCAGGGTGAATCAACAGGAAACCACCATTTTTGCAGCAGTAAATGTGCCAAGTTTCAATATCCTGCAGCACTGCTAATCATTTGCACAGCTATTATGAAAGGATGAATGCGTTAGGTAAGTGTGTGGGGTAGGATGGAACATGGGTGAACACGGGTAGACAGAGTGGTATTGTGGATGTTGGGAGTTATATAGTCAGCCTATAAGAATCAATTCAGAGTCTTTGGAATATCTCCACCCACTGATGTACAAGTGACTCTTTCTGGAAGGAGATAGTCAGTTTTGTTGTTGGCTGGTAGTCAGGTCTGCAGTCTGCAGCCATGTAGCATAAACCTAGTCACCAGCTCTTAGCAGTTAACATTGTCTTTGAATCAACTGTTAACGTAGTACTAAGTCTTAGCTAATGTATCCTGATATCTTACTATTGCTTAATGAAAAAAACTACTGATTACTCAAGTACCTGCGTCCTCTGCTGAAGGCTTATTAGTAGTTATTCTGTCACCACTTAATGTTAGTGAAACACAGAATGGTTTGGTAACAGCATGTACGTCCAAAGGAATCCAATCACAACCACTTGGGGCAGTTGTAGATATCTCAAAACAACGAATGACTGGTCAGGGGGGCAAATGGGTCAGGGGTTGGGTGCAGGATAAGTGAAGAGACAGGTGCCAGGTGGGTCAGGAGTGTAGATTGTGGCAAACGGATGACTATTTAGGGGTTTGAATTGTGAGAGATATATTGGAGCAGTGGCAAAAGGGGTTGTGTCTCTATTCAGTGGGTGGATGGAGAAGAGGGTTGGATCTGGCTGGTTGTCAGGATCCATGGAGCCAGGTTGGAGGAGGGGGAGGGTGTCAGGTCCCATAGATTGGGTGTCGGGTAGTGGTGGAAGGGAAGGATCAAGGGATGGGCTGAGCAGTCGGGGGTGTCAGGCCAGGGTTAAAAGAAGTAGTCAGGTGGGGATTGCAGTCGCGGAGTGGTCAGTAGTGAGGTAGGGATTCAGTTTAATAGCCACCCATGTACTTACGTTCTATGCTTCAGAAATGACTCTCCGGCCATCAGATCACCTTGGCCATAAGTAATTTCCACATTAGTTAGCTCCATATTGCTGATACCAGATCCTTGTTTGCTTTACATCTCTGATGAAAGAACAGTGGCACTCCAGATCAAACAGTTAATAGGTGATGGAAGTCTTGTACATCAATGTAGTTAATTTGTCAGTCTTTAATGTGGTACGGACTATACTTGAGCAGTGAGATAAGATGCAAACTGTGAACTAATATAAACTTATAACCTCTTGGCAATTGATGAACAAACAAAAAGTATAATCTACACCTTGTGACAGAAAGTGGTTTCATGGAAATCTCAACCTAATTAAATGTTGTAGGTTCAAAGACATTTTTATTTCTTTGTGGTGGTGGTGAATTACAATTTTCTCATGCTGTCTGTTTAGTACTCTGCTGCCTCGTATTGATATAAATGAAACTTTGATTTAACATTCGTTTAGCTTCATATATGCTGAAGCCTAGACCATCCCTTCAAGCTAACTGTATTTATTTAATTCTGGCTTCTTGATTCTCTACTTGATGATTGTGGCTTCAGCTTCAAAGGATCTAAGCCCTGAAAATCCCTCTCTGAACCCTTCTGCCTCTCTTTCCTCCTTCAAAGAGGCTCCTTAATGCCTTTGCTCATCTACCTGAACATCAGTTAACATGGCCCACTGTCAAAATTTCTTTGACAATGCCGCCATGAAGCACCCTGGCACATTTGATTATACTAAGATTATAGTAAAATAAATAGTAATGAGATCATAAGATAGCAGACCAGAAGTAGGCCATTCAGCCCATTGAGTCTGCTCCGCCAATCAATGAGATCATGGCTTGTTTGATAATTCTCAATTCTGGAAAGGCTTGGCCTAGTGGCGTTATCGCTTCCCTATTAATGTTCTGGGGACCCAGTTTGAATCCCACCATGGCAGGTGAAAAAGTTTGAATTTAATTAGAAAAAAATAATTTGGAATTAAGAATCCAATGATGACCATGAATCCATCGTTGAGTGTCAGAGGAACCCATGTCATTCACTAACATCTGGTCTGGCCAACATGCGACCACAAACCCACAACAATGCAGATGACTCTTATCCGCCCTGTGGGTAATTAGGGATGAGCAATAAATGCTGGCCTAGCCAGTGATGCCCACTTCCCATGGATGAACATTTTAAAAAAACTCCACTTTCCTGCCTTATCCTAATAACTTTTGATTCTCTTACTGAATAAAAATCTGTCCACCTCAGTTCTACATATATTTTGTGACCCAATCTTGACAGATCTCTGCAGTAAAGAATGCCATCATTGACTACCCTTTGAGAGATGATTTCACCTGTCTTAAATGGGCAACCCCTTACTCTGAGATTATGTGCTCCGGGCCTACACTATCCCACAAGAGAAAACAACCTCTTTGCATCTGCTGTGTCACATCCTCGAAGAATCTTGTGTGTCAACATGATTACTTTCTCAATAACTTTCCAGAACTATTCTATTCTGTTTTTAATTGTAAAATAGGTTGGCAGGAGAGTCAGCTACTAGTTAAGAATGCAATATTCAGTCTGAAGGTTGTAGGAAAAATCCCTGCTGAAATGGTAGTCTGCCATTCCTCACTGGTCACAGCAACAAAGCTGATTTTGCAGCCATCTTGTCTCAAGACAGTAATAGAATCAAATTCATCCCAAGACTGTGTTGATTTTCCATTCTGATACTTTCAGTGCTGTACAGAGATTGTTAGAGAAGTCAAAATATTCATCCCTCTGTCTGTTCTGGTTCTTACAGATATCATGACACCACCACAAGATCGAGGGAGTTGTCCTGACATTCTAGCCTGCATTCCTTTCTGAAACAATATCACTAAAATAAATACTAATGAGATATTCTGCTCATTGCTGTTAGTAAAATTACACTTTTGCCAGAACAGTTGCTTACACAATTTAATATAATTTATTGCATTAAATATAATTTGGGATACTTGAGACAGATGGGGAGAGGCTGAATAAGCTGGCACCATTTTCCCTGGAGCATCGGCGGCTGAGGGGAGACCTTACAGAAGTTTATAAAATAATGAGGGGCATGGATAGGGGGAACAGTCAAGGTCTCTTCCCCAAGGTAGCGGAGTCCAAAACTAGACGGCAAAGGCTTAAGGTGAGAGGGGAAAAGATTTAAAAGGGACCTGAGGGGCAAATTTTTCATGCACAGGGTGGTGTGTGTATGGAATGAACTGCCAGAGGAAGTGGTAGAGGCTGGTACAATTACAACATTTAAAAGGCATCTGGATGGCTATGCGAATAGGAAGGCTTTAGACGGATATGGGCCAAATGCTGGCAAATGGGACTAGATCTGCTTAAGATAGCTGGTCAGCATGGATGGGTTGGACCAAAGAGTCTGTTTCTGTGCTGCACATCTCATTGACTTTGTGATAAAGCACCATATGAAGACAGATGTTATTATTCAACGTGATTTGCAGATGAAGTAGAAAACACAACTTCAAGTTAACAATGGTTTGCAAATGATGTTCACATGGTACCATGGTAAGATTACCAAATAAAATATCAATTTAATAAAACTACAGGACATAAACCTAACTGGATCAGAGTCAGAGTATTTTGTAACATGTCCCTTACTGTCAAAGCCTCTCTTTCAAGTTGCAAGGACAAGAACGTGATGGAATCTACAACAATTCATGGGTGCAGCTTTGCAGGATAAAGAGTGGATCCATTCATACAAAAGAGATAATCAGTTGATATTTCCAAAGCCACCACCCCCCCGACAAAAAAAAACTGTCTTAATATCTGCCACTGCAGCTTTCCGGATGCAGTAGGCTCAATCTGCATAATGTATTGCTGCTATTCACCACACTTAATTTGACAGCATTTCCTAGTTAATACAACTTCTGCCACTAAAGCAAGAAGAACAGTAATGTTGTGAAAACAAAATCACCTAATTTTCATACATCTCCGAGCTGTGGACATATGTTGCTGCTCCTTCATTGTTACTGGGTTAATAACTTGGAATTCTCAACCAACTATATGACCATCCAGCAGTAATTCAAGAAGACAGCCCACTATCACTTTCAAAGGCAACCAGAAATTGATGTTAAATGCAAACTACCATCTGGATTCCAAGAGTAAAATGTATATTAAAAAAAGAGATAGCTCTGAGATTCAGGAAAAGAACAACTAATGTTTTGTTTATTTGACTTCACTTAAATTATATTCAATGTTCTTGGAACAATGTTCAATGAGGTGCAGTTTTTACAATCACTAAGATAGCTAATTTCCACTTCCAACACATCAACTCTACCTCATTTCAACTACCAGTAGAACACTTAACACTGGTATCACCTCCACTCTCCAGTTCTTCCCTGGCCAACTTCCACAGCACTGTCTTATATAAACTCAATTCATGGGCTGAATTTTCAAAGATCTTTGGAAGTAGGAGCAGAGATAAGCAGCCAATAAATTCCTGCCACTGACCAGCATTCTAATTTGCTTTGAGATATTCATGTAAAGGCCAGTTCAGAATCAGAATGGCCTCTCAACAATAAGCAGCAGGGAGAGAGTAAAGGTTCTGAAGAAGGGTCCTAACCCAAAACATCAACTTTCCTGCTCCTTTGATGCTGGCTGGCCTGCTGTGTTCTTCCAGCTCCACACAGAATTATCTCCTACTCCAGCACTGACAGTTCTTACTATCTCTATTAAAAATGGGTTCTACTGTATTTAATTTTATCATATCGGCAAAACTTCCAATAACCACATTAAATTCTACTCATGAGACCCAAATATTCAAAACACATGAAGAAAAGCACACATTAACACAATAAAAATTGCAACCAAGTTAGGTAAGAAGAGGGAGCTTGCTCACTTAATGGACATATTTGTCACCTAAAACCTTAAAACAGTACTTTGCAGATGACTTTACTACTCAAAAATATTTCCTGCTTTTTATATCCTACTTTTAGAAAAGGCATTTATCTAATGTATAACATTCTTACATCTGATTTAGCTCCCGCTTAAATCTCTTAATGCATCATTAATCAGTAAGGCTAGAGAATATGGAACATAAAATGATAATTGTCACGTAGCTTCCTAGAGTATAACACAGCATACAAATAATGAACATGATATAATTGTTAACGTTGTTCTGACATCTGCAGGGAAGATCATGAGGAGAATCACTGTCGAGAAAGGAGAAGTAACATGCAAGCACAGGTATCTTAAACACTACAGAAAAGAGCTGTATTTAGTAACCAAATAGTGTATCAGATCAGCCATGATCAAATGGTGCAGTAGACTTGATGGGCCGAATGGTGTAATTCTGCTCCTATATCTTATGGCCTTGTCTTAACTTATTTCAGTATGAATAGAGAGAGCCTTAAACTAGAATAAGAATGAACTGGGGATGCTGCAAACCAAGAAGGGTGGTATTAAAGTCAACCACATCCAAAAAGCATATGCGTAGACACCCAACAGCCCAAAAAGTACTGAGGAGAATTACCTAAGGATGTTAAACAACAGGATTTGCATAAAGCATCACAAAGTGCTTCTCCTTCGAAAATAACAGCTACTTTTGAATTCCGATGGGTACTGCAGCTATACTGAGTTTATAGCCACAATTACATTTTCATTCATGTGTCAAATAAAGGGAAGCAGCATGGAAGTAAATTTGTTGAATTTAGCATCTGGGATTGTACAGCAAATTGAAAAAGTGTGCCTCTTGTTAGGAGTGTGATACTGGAGAAAGCTAGAAGCCTGTATCAGGACTTGAAAAAGAAGTGAAATTATCTTGATGTGAAACCTTTCTATGTCAGTTGTGCGTACTCAGAGCAATTTAAGAAGAGTACCATGCTGCAGAATATTAAAAATGACTATTTAAGCAGTCCAAGGCGATGCTGGAGCTGCAGAAGCATTTCCCATGTTGCTGCAGGAAGTGATTAAAAGTAGTAAGTGTCTTATGTGGATGAGACAGGATTGGATTAGACTTACATTGCTGCTGAAGAGGAGACTGCACTAAGATATAGGGTGGCTAAGGATCACTGCATCTTGCTGGTGGGATTAAATGCTAGGAGGCTACAAATTAAGACCAGCAACATAAGGGATATTCAAATGTCCATTTTCTAGTGAAATATTAGTCTGTCAAATTGGCCTATGACTGCAATGTATTTTGTTGATTGGTTAATGGATATTCATACTGTGCTGAGAGTTTATTGTGCCCAACAAAATCTGGATTCCAAGATTCTTCTTCTGCTGGAAGGTTGTGAAACTTCTTCTAACTCATCTGCAGTTCTGGAAGTTGAAGCTTCATGATCATTAGACTATTCTTCTGCTGCTGTGAGCTGGTAAGCTGCATGTCCTCGGGCAGTTTTTAAAAACTTATATAGCCTTAACTCAGTTGCTGACTCATTTTCCATGTATGAGGCAAGAACATTTAAGGCATTCTTTTTGCATATTTTCACATGTAGTTTGGTTTTTATATTAACTTTGTTTGTATTCTGTACTTGTTTGATATTCCAAGAATGTAACCCAAATGTTTACATGGGTTTCTGTTGAAATAGATGTTTCAAAAATACAGTTACACTTTACACAGTATTCCAAAATAGCATCAGGTACTCAGGTGCACACTTCAGGTCCCTGCTGTATGGATGTTGTTATTTTCAGATACTACACTGTCCTCTTTCCACAATACCAAGTCTGGGGCCTGTCTAATTATCAGTGCTAGAGGATAAACACTGGTGAGCCTAAACATAATAGGCCTTGTCTTACATAGCAGCAGTTTACATTACTAATCAGGTAACTTAAGAAGGACTCTCAGGAGCCTGTACAGAATTAATTTGTTTCATTCATATAATAATGCAGAACTCACACAAGGTTCTGTGAGATTATCAAATTGTTCGGAGCTCAATTTAACATGAATATTAACTCTTATAGAACCATTAGCTTACACAAAGCAAAGGACCCAGATTTGGTGTCAGTATTAGGAAGGCAACAGAGAACTTGCACTGGACTAGTCTTTCTGGCGGAAGTATGCAGAATAGATAGATTGTGACACCATTCAGTGTGCATCATTGATTTGAAGCCAGTGCTGTCCTTTTGGTCCTAACTTCAACAAACACCCTTTCCTGACTTCACACTCATTACATTCAGCGGCAAGATGCACGTCTCACAATGCCATTTAATGGGATCAACAGCTATTCACAGATTAATTGTTGATTGATTTTTACTGGATCTAGTGAGTTAGCAGAATCATTGCTCATTTGCACTGCTGCTTAAAAATTTCTGATGTCTGCAGGAATGTTATAGTGCAGTGGGCAGGCTCACCCATATCTGAGCTGCTACTCATATTAGCAGCTGTTGTCACCATCACCAATTGCAGGGCCTACTTTGTCTACTATGGTGGAGGTAAACTACTTCCTGGTCTAATTCAAAGAATCTCTTGTTCTTAAGATATACTTTAATGACAGCAACTTGTTATAGTTTACATTGAGATTGTATTGTCATGTGTACTCAATTACAGGAGTACATTGAAAAGTATACAATGTAGCTATTCCCAGCGCCCTCTTAGGTGCAAAGGCACCTAGGTACAAAATCTTAGGCACAAAAATACAAAAATAAAGAAATAAGTTAAAAAGTTCATCACTACAGTTCATTTTAGTATAAAGTAGAAAAATAAAGAAATAAAGTTCGAAGTTAAACATTACTGCCCTTTCTTAAGCCGTGGGTGTGCAGTGGCTCCATGCTGGGCTGTCCCCACGAGGGCTCACTCTCCCCTTTGATATCTGCAATGTCTAACATAATAGACATTGTTACAGAACTTTGAGGAGAGCCAGATGTTAGGTCTCACTCCTTTGAGATCCTGAGCTGTTTACCCACAAGTCCACATGACAACATAATAGTTGGAAGTGTTTAATGCACTCCTTAGCATGCACCCTTTTGGACCCATGTACAACAGATTGTGCTGAAGGAATCGGTCCTCTCGTGGTTATGTTGCTAGACTCGTAATCTGGAGAACATGAGAACTTGAGTTCAAATCCCAGGAGAAAATTTGGGAGTTTGAATTTGTCTGTAAATATTCTGTCAGGTATATTGTGTACGTTCTGAAGCAGTTCATGTGCATATCATTTTAACTCCACCGATTGTACTGATGTTACTTACAGTGTATGGGTAGAGCCCAGGAGTTCCACTTGAGATTAGGCGGGGAGCGGGTGCACCTCTGATAGCTCCATAACGTCCTAGTAATTACAGCAAACCAAATGAAGTTGTGCTTGTTGTTAACATATAATAAACCTTCTTGTCTCAGAACCAAACTTCAGTTGAAGTTACTGTATGGTGGTATATCTTCTACCACTACCTTTTCCCCAAAAACATAATTTATTCACAAAATTTTCAAAAATAGATTAAAAAACACTTCAACTGAATAGTACAAAATTTACAGAATTTACTTCTCTCCAACAGCATGTACCACTCAATGCACTTGTAATAGTCTTAATATTTACAAAATACATTCTGTGCAAAAATACAGAACAAGGGCAAAATATTTTAATTTGGAAATGACAGAAAGTGCAACACATATAAAAACATTCCTCTGTAAACCATTTCAACTCTGCACTGCCTCAATACAAATTTCAATATTCTTGACTCACAAGGTACATTCTTTGTAAGGTATGCACCCTGAATTTCCTACAGTTTCCAGCCTCTCAGTGAAAAATAGCTGGAAAGCCTTAAGTAATGACTTTTGCCTTGTGGCTTTCTACAATGGTGACCTCAAGAATCTGCTAGCACATAATCCTGGAAAGTGGTCAGTTTCCACCAGTCGGATGAGGTCAAATCCTAGCACTTAAAGATCAGCATGATTTGTGTAAACTCAGTGCATCCTTTATGGAGTTGATAGTGATGGAGTCATAGACTAATATAGTGTGGAAACAGACCCTTTGGTCCAACTCGTCTGGGCAGACCAGATATCCTAAATTAATCTCATCCCATTTTCCAACGGTTAGCCCATATCCCTCTAAACCCTTCCTATTCATGTACATATCCAAAGGCCTTTTAAATGTTGTAATTATACCCACCTCCACCACCTCTTCTGGCAGATTGCTCCATACATGTACCACCCTCTGTGTGAAAAAGTTATCCCTCAAGTCGCTTTTAAATCTTTCCCCTCTCACCTTAAACCTATGCCCTCTAGTTTTTGACCCACCCCCACTCCAGGGAAAAGACCTTGGCTATTCATCTTATCAATGCCAGTCATGATTTTATAAACCTCTATAAAAAGGTAGAGCCTCCGAAGCTCTGGGAAAAATACTCAGCCTAACCAGCTTCTCCCAATAGCTCAAATCCTCGATCCTGGCAACATCCTTGTAAATCGTTTGTGCACCTTTTCAAGTTTAACAACATCCTTCCCATAGTAGGAAAACGAGAATTGAATGCAGTATTCTAAAAGTGGCCTCACCAATGTCCAGTGCAACCACAACATGATAATCCAATTCCTATACTCAATGCACTGACCAATGAAGATGAGTGTTCTTCACCACCCTGTCTATCTGCAACTCCACTTTCAAGGAACTATGAACCCTGCACTCCTAGGTGTCTTTGTTCGGCAACACTGCCAGGGCCCTACCATTAAGTGTCTTCGTCCTGCCCCGATTTGCCTTACCAAAATGCAACACCTCACATTTATCTAAATTAAACTCTGTCTGCCACTCCTTGGCCCATTGGCCCATCTGGATCAAGGTTCTCCAACCGTAGCTAGTATTGGTCTTAGCTTGCATCCATGGGGGCAGTCCACAGAACAGAGAGTCCCATGTCATGGTACAGGTCAGCACAAAATTTGATAAAAAATCACTGCATCTCTCTTTAGACTTTCTTTTTAAAGACACATTCCACAAAGAGGCAAAGAGGCAATCTCTTATCCACCACAATCACATCAAGGAAAGTGTGCAGAAGGGGAGAGACTCTAAGTATATAGGGAGGATCTGATGGAAAGAGCTTTTCTCCATTAACAGCCAAGATACCTCTTGATGCTTTTTGTAGGTTCTGGTAGTTACGCATTCTGCCAAATGACTTTGACAGTCTGCTCAAGAAACCATCCAACAGGATTCTCCATCTTCTTTTCCTGAAGGATTTCAAGGATGTTATGTGCTGACCACTGCCTGATGGACGTGTGGTCAAAAGGTGTTTTTCTGCATAAACGACTCCATGAGGTAGAAGTGATATTGCAATGTGGCTAGATCCATCTTATACAACACTGGGGACAGGTAGAACATCAGAATATATTGACTTGTGGTGTTTGTATACTGAGGGTCTACTCAAACCTTGGTGAGGCTGCACTCAAATGGGCCATCAGGATGATAGTGACATTGGGTACTTTACTCACATCTATCTTGAGGTTCATACATCATGTCCCTCCAAAGATGGTCCATTTTTGACCTACAGATAAAGTAGAAGGTAATTGGATTAAGGAGTGGGCCAGATCAGAACTGCGTACAGGACTTTGTTTTTCCAATAAACAATTTACTCATAAAATTTATAAGCAAAAACATTTACAAGAAGGAAGTGACTCAAATATTACAGAAATTTAAAGAAAATTCAACTTGTCCCAATACAAGTTGTCACGAAGGGGTTCAGCCTGAAACATTGACATACCTGCTCCTCGGATGCTGTCTGACCTGTTGTGCCTTTTCCAGCCTCGCGCTATAGACTCTAACTGATTGTAAAGTCTTAAATTTACAAAATACATTCTATGTCAAGCATACGTACAGAGCAAAATGTTTCAAAATGGAAATTGCAGAAAATGCAATAGATTTTTTTTCTGACCAACATGTTCAATTCTGAGGTGCCACATTACATTTTCAATACTGTTTAAATAGCCCTAATTACTCAATCACCCCAAGACAAAAAAAAATTAAGGAGGATTGAAAATTGAAAATGTACTGTAGTTACCTGTAGTTTAAGAAACTTTACGTTGATACTATAGAACATGATACAGAATTGATTAAGCCTCAACGTTGCTTGTATATTTGAAGCACAGACAGTTACATAAGTTAGACTTCTTCCATCAACTATGAGGGCAGAGTGGTGGACATGATCTCTATGGACTTCAATAAGGCATTTGACAAGGTTCCTCATGGTGGACTGGTTAGCAAGGTTAGATCACATGGAGTACAGGGAGAACTAGACATTTGGATACAGAACTGGCTTGAAGGTAGAAGACAGTGGGTGGTGGTAGAGAGTTGCTTTCTAGACTGAAGGCTTGTGACCAGCGGTGTGCCACAAGGATTGGTGCTGGGTCCACTATTTTTTGTTATTTCTCTAAATGATCTGAATGTGAATATAGGAGGTATTTTACTAAGTTTGCAGATGACACTAAAATTGTAGTTGTTCTGGACAGTGAAGAAGGTTACCTCAGAGTACAATGGGATCTTGATCAGAGGAGTGGTAGATGGATTTTAATATGGATAAAAGTGAGGTGCTGCATTTTGGAAAGACAAATCAGGGCAGGACTCATACACTTAATAGTAAGGACCTCGGGAGTGTTGTTGAACAAAGAGACCTTGGAGTGCAGGTTCTTAGTTCCTTGAAAATGGAGTCGCATGTAGACAGAATAGTGAAGAAGCATTTGGAATGCTTGCTTTTATTGGACAGTGCATTAAATACAGGAGTTGGGAGGTCATGTTATCATTGTACAAGACATTGATTAGACTATTTTTGGAATATTGTGTGCAATTCTGGCCACCCTGTTATAGAAAGGATATTTTGAAACTTGAAAGCATTCAGAAATGATTTACAAGGATGTTACCAGGGTTGAAGGGTTTGAGCTATAGGGAGAGGCTGAATAGTCTGGGGCTATTTTCCCTGGAGTTTTGGAGGCTGAGGGGTGACCTTATATAGAGATTTATAGAACCATGAGGGGCATGGATAGGGTAAACAGACAAGGTCTTTTTCCCTGGGGTGGGGGAGACAAAAACTAGAGGGCATAGATTTAAGGTGAGAGGGGAAAGATTTAAGAGACTGAAGGGACAACTTTTTCATGCAGAGGGTGGTGTGCATATGGAACAAGCTGCCAGAGAAAGTTGTGGAGGCTGGTACAACAATGACATTTAAAAAGCATCTGGATGGGTATATAAATAGGAAGCGTTTAGAGGGATATGGGCCAAATGCTGGCAAATGGGACTACATTTATCTAGGATACCTGGTCGGCATGGACAAGTTGGACTGAAGGATCTGTTTCCGTGCTTTACATGTCTATGACTCTAATTGAGCCAGTAAAAGATTCGGATATCTCCACTACTAAACACTCTGTAACCTTTTTAATACCATCTTATTGTACTCATCCTAAATATAGAAATCCCTATAGCATATCCCTTTTGCTTTTAGTTGGGAGCTAGTCATTTTAAGCTCTACTGTGTAATATGTTGGTCTATTGCTGCATTAATGGAAACAGAAGAAGCTGGATTCTCACATTTACCGCTGTGAAACCAACTCTCTTCATTCACCAGGAGAGTCTCATGTCTGTGAAGCCATTGATTTTGTGACATACAGTGAACAGAAAGAGACTCTTGCATCTCCTACCAGCTATAACATTAAAAAAACACCATGGGAGAACTATGGTCTTGGCATAAAAGGTTTGACAGCTGTCTTATAGGAATTCAGGATACTCCAGAAGCAGGCACTGTATTTGCCATGAAACATACTTAACGTGCTTAGCATACCATTGAAACCATTTCTCACACAGTCAAGTTGATAAGAATTAGATCCCACTCTGTGTTTAAAGTCTTTGATAGCTAGAGAACAAAAGCAGTATTTTATGGAATTTGTGACATTCTTGGATCCAAAATTACATTTTATCATGACATAACAAGGTGTAAAACTGGATGAACACAGCAGGTGAAGCAGCATCTGAGGAGCAGGAAGGCTGATGTTTCGGGCCTAGACCCTCTACTTATCACCTGTTTTATATTTAATAAGTCTTCTTCAGGATGTATGTTTACAACATTCCAGTAGTTTTCTGAGTGGTAGAGGCAAAAGCATTGGAAATATTTAAGAAACAGGTGCAGCTGTAAAAAGGTAGGAACAGAGATTTATTCTTCTGAGGTAGCATCCCTGAATATTTGAAGGTTGCTGAACGACAGCTTCTGTCATGGTCTTACTATTGGTCAAGACAAGCAGGCAGACCTCCAGGCTATCTCAGCCAGGCGCAGATTGAAACCCATGCCATTGCCATCATTCGGAACAACAACTCAGCCATCCAGTCAACTGAGCAATCTGTCCCCCAAGCGTTGCCTTCAACAGATAAATTACAATCGATCACATGATCTCTCTTTCATGAGTATTTTGTCATCTGACTCAGTTTACTTCTGTTTGACTCCATTTGATTTTAAGTGGCTTAATTTGTCATGGCTTAACCACTGAGCTTGCTATTTAACTCTATTTGAATCTATTGGACTCTGGTCCTCTTCAAGTTGGCTCATATTGAGATCAGTTGGCTGGATGGCTGGTTTGCAATGCAGAGTGCTGTCAACAGCAGGGGTTCTATTCCTGCACTGACTGAAGTCACTATGAAGGACACTCCTTCTCAATGTCTCCCCTTGCCTGAAGCATAGTGCCTCTAAAGTTAAACCACCACCACCAATCATCTCTGTCTAATGAGAGAGCAGCCCTATGGTCTGGTAGGATGATGGCAACTTTGTCCTTTGTCCAGTTTTTTACATAACAAAAATCTGACATCAATGGTACAACTCCAGTTAATTACCTCACCAGTCTCTCCAAGTTTATGACATCTTCCCTGGAAGTGTGGTCGTAGACTGGAGCACAATACACCAGTTAAAGTCAGAAGCAGTGGTTTATAAAAGATGAACAAGCTCCATCTTCTTTTGTACTCTTTTCTGATTATAAAGCCAAAGTAGGCAATAATCCTTTTTAACTGTCTATTATCATCCTGCCATCTTCAAAATGGTACCTTCACCAATGACCACCATCATCTAGAAAGACAAATACATCGGAACACCATCACCTGCAATTTCTCCTCCAAGGCACCATGCAGACTTGGAAATATATCACCATTCCTTTCATGTCACTGGGTAACAATCCTGGACCTCCCTCCCTAATAGAACTGTAGGTGTACCTACACCTAATTGAATGCAGTGGTTCAAAGAGGCAGTTCCACATTATTTACTCAAGGCCAACAATGAATTGGCAATAAATGCTGACCTAGCCAGTGACACCCAGATCCTGTGAGGGAACAAAAAAAGATTTTTGTTTTTGTGTAGCTACAGGTCTCAGTTCATTTACCTCTTTAAAAATGTACCAATTAATTCACATTGTCTTCCTTATTTTCTCAACCAAAACCAACATCACCTGGTCTCCACAATAAATCACATCTGTTGGTGCCTGGTCATTTTGCCAGTTTGTCTATCTGCTCCTGAAATCTGTTATCCTACTCACCGTTTCGGTTTCATTTCATCTGCAAACTTTGTGAATACACCCTGTATACCCGAGTCCAATATATTAACATGATAGTACTGATGACTGAGGGAAGGTATAAAATCCTTTTGTAAAAATAGCACCTTTAAGTTCTGGGTGTTTGTATCATTGCTGCTACATGGTCTACCAAAATATAAAATGACCACAGAGATCAGACTATTAATTCAGCAAGGAGATATTCCTTCCAAATCAATTGACTTGAAGTCGAGTGCATGTTTTCGTTTGAAAGGGTTAATCTATGCTATCTTCTCCCAACTCTTAACACAATAAAGAGCATTTGATCTGACCTAGGTCATTGCTAATAGCAGTTGCTTGGATAGTACTCAAAGTTAAAAGAAGTTCACCCCTTTCACCCCAACCAGAAAACAGTATTTTCCTTTCACTCTTGTGTTCCCCTTAACACAACCAGTACCAGGAATTTGTCTTGTGTGCAATTATGGGCATAGATCCATACACATTACTTTAATTCAGCATTCATTACACAACTGATCTGATCTGGCTACAGCTGACCATAAAATAAATTTCCTGGCTGAATTCAGTGGGGCCCTTCTGCCTGTTAAAATTTAATCTATGCATATATTAAACAAATTATTAAATTCCATTATCTTGGTTACATATTCATCAGATTAAAATAGATTGGTTGAATTCCTGCTGTATTTTCTTATGTAATTTGGCACATTTTATTTTGCAGGATGCTTTTGCCATATTATTGTCAGTAAAATGTAAATTAGATGCAAAAGACGGTTTTACCATTCATTAACGATCAAAATGTGGAGGAGGAGCAGGTTACATTTATTCTGATTGAAGAGCAAATGGAGGGAGCTTGTGATCTTGACGCATTACAATGCCTAAAACAGTGGGTTAATCAACAATTATTTGACACCTCTGTTTCCAATGAAAGATTAAGGAATTGGATAAGTGAGCGAGCCCCAAGGCCTCCAACAAACAGTTTTCCACTGTTTTTCATCAACTGCTTTTGACAACACTATTAGTGTAGTTATTTTGTGGGTACTTGCCTTGTGGAAGCAGAGTTGATAAAAGCTGGTCTTTGCTCCCACAGAGTGAATTATCTGACTCCCACCTTAAAAGTTTGCAAAAACACAGGACCATAGGCTGAGGTGAAAACTAGAGTTTTTGACTACAGCAATTGATTTCGAGACTACTGGTTTGGAAAGGCAATTTTAAAAATTGATATTAAATATTTGGAGTATACATGCAAGTGGTACAGATAAAAAAAGATAATGCTTTTCATGCCGCTTTGTAAAGAAAACCAATTATAATGATGCTAGCAGCTTGTATGTTTTCAAGATTGAAGTACAGTAACCTCCCCGATCACATTTACAGAATAAAACATATTGAAGTTCAAAAGGTTACAATGCATGAAAATTGCTGTGCCACAGTACATAAATACCAAAGCCATGGGAAGGAATATTTATTGGCATAAAAAGATAGTTAAACGTTGACAGGAAAAGCTGTTAGACAGTGATTGAAACATTTGTGTTGCTCAGGTTTCAACTTCTTTTGTGAAAAATGAAACAAATTTAATAATAAAACAGAACTGAATTCCCCTAGCCTTCATCTGCATTAATTGAAGAATATCCCCGAACACCAGATCAGAGATTTAAATTAGTCTTATCATTTCATTACAAAAAAGATTTAAGGAACTTTTTCCAATTTGAATGTAGGAGGGAGGAGAGCAATGGGAATTGGAAATGGATAAGTTACAGACAGAATAAGAGACCACTCAGAGCTGGGAATAATTTAATAAGTTGGAAGAATTTTTAAGAGCATTCCAGCCCAATTACCAATGTTGTTGAAGAATGAAAACTTAAGAAATCTCAGTCGTGGACGTAACCATCAATGTCAGGGGCCCACAAAATCTGTAACTGGAATCTGATTTCCTTTGGCGCCTGAACTGTTAGATTTTAATTCCTGAGGTGCAGACATTGCAACAGCTTTTTGCAAGATTCTGACCAGAGAAAATAAAACTGATAAAGCTACTTTTTAAATTACATTTAAAATGCTATAGGCTAAAACTGAATAGCTGATAATGCATACAAGGATAGCAATGCTCAGTTAACCGGTGACCATTTGAAATGATGCAAATGTTTTGCTTCCTGCCTCCTTAAGTAATAGAGGCATACAGCCAAGGGCACTCAAGTGGCTCCACACCTCAACAATGGACTCAGGTTCAAGTGAGCCAAGCACCTATTCAAGTTAACTTGCACTTCTGAAAGCAAGCCTTCACGTCTTAAAAGCAAGGTTCATTTTTGCTGCAGCAGGTCCTGGAAGTCATTAAAAGAAGTTCTGACCTATACAAAGAAAAATGATTCAGTACTGCAACAAAAAAAGAGAGCTCCCAGATTTTCTGATGTTGTACCTGAGGCTTTCATCCAGGTGGTGAGATGTCCTGTATCCACATGGGACCAGGAAGCCCTCCAGACAGTTGTTCAGAGGGAAATGAGAGCAGATGGCTGCAGTGATTGTAAGGAGGTCAGCCAAGTGGATCTCATAGTTCCCTCACTGGACCAGATTATCAGCCCTAATCAGGGACCCTGGCTGACAGATTAAAAAAAACAGGAGTGTCAGCCATCCCGACATTCTGAGATCTGGCTCTGAGGGAGCTGGATCAGTGTCAAGAAAATTCCACATTTAAATATGGGATGACTTGGTGATAGGATACCAGCCTCTATGGAGTTATTTCAGTGGTGATGAGAGCAAAGCATGCTCCTGAAAATAATTTGTTCACAAAAGCCGTTTTTGAGTTGGTGTAAGCATATCTGGCATTGTGCCATTATTTGGGAAGCTTGGCTCGTTCAATCCCGCTGAAGACTGGCCCCAGTATATGGAAAGGATGCGTTATTTTCTTAAGGGCAGATGAAAAGCAACAAATGATTCTCTTGACAGCTTGTGAACCTGCAGCTTTTGCGATTATTAGGAGCCTAACTTTCCCTGAGGCACCAGTTCTTAAAACCTTTCAAGAGTTGATAAACTTAGTTAAGGAATATTATGACCCCAGGCCTCCCCTAATTCTGAGTTGCTATCACCTTTGCTTCGCAATTTGAGAAGCAGGGGAATCTGTATTGGGATTTTTGATAAGGTTAAGGCAACTGGCAGAGGCATGCGACTTTGGTTTCACCCTTAATGAGATGCTGAGAGACCATTTTATATGTGGGATTAATGACGAAGCCATGCAAAAGTGCCGACTAGCTGAATTCCAACTGGACTTCAAAAAGGCACTACAAATGGCTTTATCATTGGAAAATGCGGCAAGTGGAGCATATGATTTGCAGGGTATTCTGATGGAAGTGGACATTCCTCGCTAGACCAACTGAACTTGGTGAACACTACTTGAGTGAAGGAAATTGTACAGCCTCACTCAGGACATATCCTGAACAGAGGGACTCTAGGTCAGCCCACAGCAAACTCCAAAACAAAGCCAAGTCATGGCCAAATAGTTAAAATTTTCTTCAGGATCCAGACTGGCAAACCATCATATTTGTTGACTTGAGACAGCAAAAGAGTCCCACTAAACCTAAATTGAGTAAAAGAACTCATAGGCCGGTATCCAGGAGAGGTACACCCTGAAAAGTTCACCTACATCTGCTTTGGAACAGTTAAATTACTTAGCAACATCCAAAATCAAAACCAATCAAAATAAACATCTGGTTAAATGGTCACCCAGTTCTAATGGAGGTCAATACCACCACAACAGTTTCAGTGAACACACAACCAGTCTTTAACAAAATTCATCCTGGACTCCAACCCTTAAGTGTGCACTAGATCTCAGCTAGACCGAGAACCTATACTGGGGAACCTTTACAGATTGTGGGTACAACTTTGGTTCCAATCTCTTTTGAGACGAAGCTGCCTCAGTTAGAACTGCTTGTAGTAAAAGGCTTGGACCTAGGCTTGATGGAGTGAAATTCGTTGAGAAAGATTCACCTGAAGAAGAGAATGAATTTCTTCTGAGACACCCTGGGCGCAAGAGATGAGGGGAAGCGATGGCCTAGTGGTATTATCGCTAGACTATTAATCCAGAGACCCAAATAATGTTCTGGAGACAGAGGTTCGAATCCCACCATAGCAGATGGTGGAATTTGAATTCAATAAAAAAAAAATCTGGAATTAAGAGTCTAATGATGACCATGAATCCATTGCTGATTGTCAGAAAAACCCATCTGGTTCACTAATATCCTTTAGGAAGGAAACTGCTATCCTTACCTGGTCTGGCCTACACATGACCCCATACCCACAGCAATGTGATTGACTCTGAACTGCCCTCTGGGCAATTAGGGATGGGCAATAAATGCTAGCCTAGCCAGCGACACCCTCATCCCGTTAATGAATAAAAAACAAAGCTACTGTGCGTTATACGTTGTCCATATTGGAGGCAGAGTCAGAAGAACCTGACCCAGTGCTAAAACGTCCTAGGAGGAGCTACAAGAGAAAGATCCAGCCTGTGTCCTTGGACATTCTGAGAACTGGCTCTGAAGGAGCTGGATCAGGATCAAGGACTCTCTATATGTAAATAAAATGTGACTTGGTGACAGGACACTGGCCGCTGTGGTGTTATTTCAAAAGCCATGGAGATCATTGCAAACAGAGTTACGCCAATGACATAAAATACTAATAATTATTGCAAGGGGAATTAAATACAAAAGTAGGGAGATTATGCTTCACTCATTTTAGGGTGTTGGTCTCAGGACAACTAGAACACTGTGTATAGCACAGATCTCTATGATTAAGGAAGAGCGCAAATGCAAGGAAGCAGTTCAGAGAAGGTTTATTGGACTAATATCTGGAATGGGAGGGTTATCTTTGAGTAAAGGCAACTCTTGGATTCCTTGGAATTTAACAGAGTAAAAGGTGATTTGATTGAAATGTACAACATCCTGAGGGAACGTGACAGTATTTTTTGCAACTGGGAGGTTGTTTTCAGAGGGTGTTTGCAAGATTCAGTATTCAACATCTTGCCATATTATCTAATTTGGACACAAATGTAAGGGGCCTGATCAAGAAGTTTGCAAATGGAAATGATAAAAATTAGCTATCTGATGGGCTAGGAGGATAGTTGTAGACTGCAAAACAATATTGATGATCTGGTCATGTCGACATGTAAAAGATAGATGAAATTAAATAGATGTACAAGTATGAGCTGGTACATTCAGAGCAGTCAAATGAGGCAAAGGAATACATGAATGATGGAAGAATACTGAGACATATAAAGGAATGTTGAGGCCTTGTCGTGAATATCCACAGATGCTGGAAGGTTGATGAAGTGGTTAAGAAAACATACAGAAAATTAATCCTTTATTACATGGAGTAAAAGAGCAGAGAGGTAAAGGAACTATATGAATCAAATCAGTCCATAAACTTGAACTCAGTGTGCAGTTCTGGTCACCTCATTCCAGAAAGTACATAATTACCTAGAGAGATGGCTTCAGAGATTTACAAGGATGCTGCCAGGACAATGTAGCTATGAGGAAAGATTGGACAGACTAAGGCTGTTCTACTTGGAACAGAGAAGGCCGAGAGGAGATCTGATTCAGATGAACAGAATTGTGAGGGGCAAAAACAAAGTTGCTGGAAAAGCTCAGCAGGTCTGGCAGCATCTGAGAAGGAGAAAACAGAGTTAATGTTTTGGGTCTGGTGATCCTTCCTCAGAATTGTGAGGGGTCTGGATAGAAAGGATGGGAAGATTAGTTTTGCAGAGAGTTTAGTGATTAAGAGGTAGACATTTAAAATAATTTGGTAACAACACTAAAGAGGGGAGATGAGGATTCTATTGTTCACCTAGAGGGTGTAGGGAATCTGGAACTAATTGCCTACAAGGGCAGTAGATACAGAAACCCTCAATTTATTTAACAGGATGAGTACCACAGGTGTTCTAGCCTGTATGATTATGGATCAAATCCTAGAAAATGGAATTAGGTTGGATGGCTCATTTTACAGCCAGTATGGACACAACGGGCCAAGTGGCCTTTTTTCGGTGCTTTAAGCTTTCTTTGATTCTTGTGACTCTAGTTAAACATAGTTAGGTTGTGGAGTGGAGGCATAAGCCAAGTTTAAAGCAAATTGTCCATGCTGCCCATTAATAATTTTTGATTCACATGATGTTTGAAACATTGAGGGACAGAAATTTGGCATAGAATGAAACTATCATGACTGCTTCCAGTATACTGGGCATTCACTTTCCACTTGTGCTAAACATCATTGCGCAGCTATTGCCCACATTCTGGCTGCGGTAATATTTTCATTTATGCTATATCTCAGCATTGAGCTATGACACCTGCAAAGCCATTAGCGTGTAATTAATATAACCATTGGGAAACTCATTATCCTGGCGAATCCATGTGTATGCTTTACTTATTTCTGCATGTTCTCCTCTTCTGACAATGGTACATCAATGGACAGTGAACTTAGATATGTTAGTTCTGTCACCTGGTCCAGCTTTGAATAGTCCCATTTCAAAGAAATTCAGGTCAAAAATCACCTTCACAATCACAAGCAGCACTGTCTCCTTCCCACTCTGATGCAATAGATCTGCTTGCAAGAGGTGTCAAAGTTCAATAAACACATCCTTCACAAAAACAAAAGTGACATGCGTTGCTCTTGGCTTAGTTGGCGACAAAGGAAGTACTACTAGAAGACCCTGGGTGGATAAGCCATTTGTTAAGAGTTCTTTGCTGTTTGGAACTTCACCACACCTCCCTCCTCCCAACATACACACACGCACACAGACCTCATCTTTTCCCTTGCTACTTTTGCTCTATCAGCCTCTGATGCTATAGACCAAGGGGAATTGTCAATACAACAACCATGATGGAGTACTGGTGAGCCCAAAGCAGTTTCAATCACAACTAAGCCCTCTTGTGCAGAATTCATCAACTGTAAGCAACTCTTCAAATTACCCAATTCTTCCGGAAAAAGGAAACAGAGCCAGTAGAAAGTAAAAAGCAAAAAACTAGTGTTGATGCTTTCTTTAAATAGCAACTGCTGAATGCATGTTCTGCTGATTCTGTGGTTTGAAGGTGCTAATCAGACCCAAAACATATGGATAGTTGAAGTTGTATTTGCACAGTGGATATAAACTAGATTTACCAGAGGAAGTTAGAGCTGGTCTGACATGGTGCAAGGATCGTGCCCAGGAGCTCATAAAGGCTTATGCATACTTAATTACCTCAGATTAGTTGTTAAGGTTATTTTTAACAATGTGCTAATTGTTAATTACTGCCAATGAAACTCTCTGGCACCAAAAAATTAACTGTAACACTCATGGAGTTTCATTCTTATAGATTATGAATTGTTTGAGGAGATTTTTGACATTAATTTGTTTTAAAAAGAACGGTTTTCCTTTTTGCCTCTTATTTCTCATGGTTCAATTTTTCTTCCTCTCTTCATTTCTTTTTTGGTATTACATTGCATTCGATTCAATTTACACTTCCAACTCAGCCCTAGTGCTGTTACTGTCACCAAGCTTCGATCTGATTAGTTAAGAGATATATTGTTGCTTGCCCTGTTCATCACTCAGGTCTCTAGGACTAGATTTCCCTCACTGCAATGTCATCAACTCACATTTCTCACAACCTATGGTGCAAAACTATATTGAAATTAACTGGGCAAGGGCCAGTGTAGCTAATGGCAGATTCAGATCATTGCCCTGCTACAGCAAATTATGACCCTATTTGTTTTCACATGTCACAGTCTGGCACCTTGTCCAAGAGGTCATTACTCTTGAATGAGCTCCAGCAGATAAGGGAATTGCCCATAGGCAACATCATAGTTGAACTCAAACTGTCCTCAACCAATGTCCATGTTCAAGCACTCCCAACAGAAGTTGCTGGATAGCTGTCAGGAACAGTTAGTATCACTGATTTTCCTTCCCCTAATGCATGGCTCCTGAAGCCAATTATATAAGTTATTCTTAGACAGTTATGTCAGAAACGGGTCAGATCCCGCTACGCAGTAGGTCAATATTACCTGGGACAAGTTTCCTATACAGCAGTCAGTCTATTAAACTAAATAGGTTAATTTTAGCTTGGCACCATTCAACAATACAAAAGTTTAAGTTTTGAAATGTAGATACTGCAATATTCCTTGACAAGAAAGTTTTGTTTCATCAAATAAAGTTGTTATTCAGAGTACATTAGGCTAAAGTGAGCATATCAATTTATCTTCAATCATACCCTTAGGTTGTTTAACACAATTTGTCCAGTATCTTTATTTTTATATTTAATTCATTTTGGTCTTTTTCCCTCTTCCTTCCAGTCATTGAAAATTTGTTGGTCTCCCGCCCAAAACCCAAGTAAGACAAAAAAAAGAAAGATAGTAGGAACTGCAGATGCTGGCGAATCCGAGACAACAAGGTGCAGGGCTGGATGAACACAGCAGGCCAAGCAGCATCATAGGAGCAGAAAGGCTGACGTTTCGG
>NC_063344.1:51313468-51385294 GCF_021869965.1 Rhincodon typus
CCAAGCAGCATCATAGGAGCAGAGAGGCTGACGTTTCGGGCCTAGACCCTTCATCAGAAAAGGGGGAGGGGAAGGGGGTTCCGAAATAAATAGGGAGAGAGTGGGAGGCGGATAGAAGAGGGATAGAGGAGAGGATAGGTGGAGAGGAAACAAACAGGTCGAAGAGGCGGGGATGGAGCCAGGAAAGGTGAGTGTAGGTAGGGAGTTAGGAAGGGGATAGGTCAGTCCAGGGAGGACGGACAGGTCAAGGGGGCGGGATGAGGTTGGTCGGTAGGAGATGGAGGTGCGGCTTGAGGTGGGAGGAGGGGATAGGTGGGAGGAAGAACAGGTTAGGGAGGCAGGGACGAGCTGGACTGGTTTTGGGATGCGGTAGGGGGAGGGGAGATTTTGAAACTTGTGAAATCCACATTGATACCATTGGGCTGCAGGGTTCCCAAGCGGAATATGAGTTGCTGTTCCTGCAACCTTCGGGTGGCATCGTTGTGGCACTGCAGGAGGCCCAGGATGGACATGTCGTCTGAGGAATGGGAGGGGGAGTTGAAATGGTTCGCGACTGGGAGGTGCAGTTGTTTGTTGCGAACCGAGCGTAGGTGTTCTGCAAAGCGGTCCCCGAGTCTCCGCTTGGTTTCCCCGATGTAGAGGAAGCCACACCGGGTACAGCGGATGCAGTATACCACATTGGCAGATGTGCAGGTGAACATCTGCTTGATGTGGAAAGTCTTCTTGGGGCCTGGGATGGGGGTGAGGGAGGAGGTATGGGGGCAGGTGTAGCACTTCCTGCGGTTGCAGGGAAAAGTGCCGGGTGTGGTGGAGCTGGAGGGGAGTGTGGAGCGGACAAGGGAGTCACGGAGAGAGTTGTCCCTCCGGAAAGCAGATAAAGGTGGGGAGGGAAAGATGTCTTTGGTGGTGGGGTCGGATTGCAGATGGCGGAAGTGTCGGAGGATGATGCGTTGGATCCGGAGGTTGGTGGGGTGGTACGTGAGGACGAGGGGGATTCTTTTTTGGTTTTTATTGCGTGGACGGGGTGTGAGGGATGAGGTGCGGGAGATGTGGGAGACACGGTTGAGGGCGTTCTCGACCACCGAGGAGGGGAAGTTACGGTCCTTGAAAAACGAGGACAACTGAGATGTACGGGAGTGGAATGCCTCATCCTGGGAGCAGATGCGGCGGAGGCGAAGGAATTGGGAATAGGGGATAGCATTTTTGCAGGAAGGTGGGTGAGAGGAGGAGTATTCTAGGTAGCTGTGGGAGTCGGTGGGCTTGAAATGAATATCGGTTTCGAGGTGGTTGCCCGATATGGAGACAGAGAGGTCCAGGAAGGGGAGAGAGGTGTTAGAGATGGTCCAGGTAAATTTAAGGTTGGGGTGGAAGGTGTTAGTGAAGTGTATGAACTGTTCGAGCTCCTCGTGGGAGCACGAGGCGGCACCGATACAGTCATCAATGTAACGAAGGAAGAGGTGGGGTTTAGGGCCGGTGTAGGTACAGAAGAGGGATTGTTCCACGTAACCTACAAAGAGGCAGGCGTAGCTTGGGCCCATGCGGGTACCCATGGCTACCCCCTTTGTCTGTAGGAAGTGGGAGGAATTGAAAGAGAAGTTGTTGAGTGTGAGGACGAGTTCGGCTAAGCGGATGAGGGTGTCAAAAAAAAGAAAGACTTGTTTTAGAATAGCATCTTCAAAAACCATGAGATTTCCCAAATGGTTTGCAGTCAATGAAGTGCTTTTGAAGTTACAAAGCCAAGGAAACAAAGTAGTCAAATTGTGCGCAGCAAAGATCCACACAAAAAGCAATGTGATAATGCCTAATTAATTTATTTGTCTGATGTTGATTGAATACTAAATATTGGTCCGGAGATCAGGGATAATTTCCTTGCTCTTTATCAAAATAATATCATAGGTTCTTTTACATTCACTTGAGAGAATGACGAACCTTGGTTTATTCTCTCATTCAAAAGGTGGAATACTTTTGACAGTTCAGCACACCTTAACTACTTCACTGACATGTTGACTGACAGCCTATGGTCAAGTTCCTGCAATGTGATTTTTTCCACAGGCTTCTGACTCAGAGGCGAGAGTCTGACCGCTGAATTGATGGTTAACAAGCGTAATAGGTGATTTATTACTTAACTGCTGTCTCATGCATCCATTATTTCTAAAATTATGGAATTTCCCTTTTACTCAAACATTATCCATCAGCTTGAATGTTCAGGACAAATTCACATTTGTTGGTGCAATGTTTGGAAGGACTGTTTAACTGAGGTTTTCATTTCCTGCAGGATGTTTGTGTTTGTGTCCATCTCCAAAGATTTGGAAAATGTCGGTTACTGATAAACAGCACTTAAAGCTATCTTTGTGACTTTCTACATTTCATTGTGAATGAGTTTATGTTGATGACTCATCCCTTGATTCTTTATCCATTAACTCAAGATGCTGACCCTTCTTTCTAACTCGGTTCCTACTTCATATCTACGACAACCTTCATTTATCATTTAATTGCATCAACTCTTTTGATGATGATTTCAGCCTGTATTAAATCAACATTCTTTGGATTGTGTACCCACAATTCACACAATCAACATCGTTTTGAAGCACAATCATTGTATGAAAGCAGTTTGACTTCCTTCTCAGAAGTTAAATTTAATTTAATTCAATGTTTACCCTGTGTCTGCTATGTCATTTAATTTATCTCTTGCAGGTAACTATAACTTGTAACCCCATTTACGAGATCCGATGAAACAAATCTGTAATGTCAACATGTTTTCATTTTTTTTCCCCTTTGGAGCTTTTAATTGACAGATTTTTATTCCATTAAAGTCTATTCTAGTCATTCACTGAACAAATATGCTAGCAAGCCATCAACTGCCATTCTTTGACAGGTCTGGAGACTATCTTAAAGTGTTAGGTAACAGAGAGGGCAATGAGGAACAATGCATTACAGAGGAGAGACAAGGGATGTTTCATTTGTCTACTTTCACTTGTCATTTTAACCAATCTCACACCAGAGAAAAAGATTCCAGCCGTCTCCAATGTATCACACTTGTCACAAGGCTGACTTTTAAGATTCAACTCACTTGTGGTGATATTGGGTCAGAACAGTTTTGCTTCTCATTAGTGTTGCTGTCTCAGAAAATTGAACAAAATGAAATAAGTATTTCTATATATTTGTCATTTTTGCTGCAGTCATTTCCCCAATTCATCATGAATTAATATTAGACGCATGACCTTACAATGATCAGTCAAGGTCATTTACTGACCACTGACCTGAATTTGGCTTCTCTTAATTTTGAAAGGGATTCTTCAGCCCAAGCCAAAAGTAATACTATTTCAAAAGTCCAAGTGCTGTAAAATGAAATTAAATGTAAGCAAATATACTGGACTATACATTGATTCATGTTTTGCTATATGTGCATTAGTTGTTGCTGTTTTTAGGTTTACTGTTATATTTTAGATTTGTTCAGTAATAAAATTAATAAATTACAAGTATTGAAATTTGTTAATCTATCTGATAAAATGCTGAATGATTATTAGTCATGGTTTTCTTGTAAATTTACAGCACGTGATCAAATTGATTACTGCGTGACTGCAGGGGCATCGTGCCAACTGCAGTGAGGAGGAGTATTTTTTTGGTTTGTGAATACAGATCTTTGGAGTTCATTTTCTTATGCTTTAACCACCACTGTGAACCTTGTCCAACTGAGAAAGACAAGGATTGTGTACATGCATAGAATCTGGCAGAGAAAACAGCATCCTGCAAGGTGGGGTTAATATTGACCAGAAATCTAATTGGATCAGCAATACAAGTACTAAAGACTACACTAGAGCTGTGAATTCTAACTCATCTCCTGATTCATGAAAGTCTGTCCAAGAAACACACCAGGAGGGTGAATGTAGCACCAAAAACACTCAAAAAGCTCGTCATCATCAACGGCAAAGTAGCCTGTAAATTAGCACCTTATCCACATTGAATATGCACTCAGCATTAAGTACAATCTGCAAGATGCAATGCAGCAACTTGCCAAGAACTTTCAATAGCACCTTCCAAACCTGGGGTCTCCAGAACAGGCAATTTCTTCCCTCTGGTATCTTGAATCACTGGACATTGATCTACCCTTCGAGTCACCTCAGCGTCTATTATCAATCTTGAATCTGTGTTATGCACTGAGTTTCATCATAGATAGATTTGTCAATTAGCTTAAATGCAGTGTGGTGTTCAGGTTATCACATTGCTTGTTAATCCTTACATACTTTGCTGGCTCTTGCAGTCTGACCACTTTTCAGTACTGATAGCCATGGAAAACCTTTATAGCAACGTGTTCCTATAACTTTGACAGTATAGACTAGATTTCTCATGCCAAAATAACTAATCTTAATGGATTTCATTTTTTATTTAGATTCTGGCCTGAGTTTAAGGAGCCTGATGAAATTTTATTTTGGTTGTCCTTTGACCAACTGTTCTTGACCAGCTGCTCTTTAACTTTTACTTCCATCTGAAGAAGATTGATTTAAGCCATGCCTTCCCACTCGACAGTAAGCATTCTCTATGGTGTTGTTCGATAGGGTTTCTGTTATTTGAGAGAGTTGCTTGTAGCATTATCTTTAGTCTTAATTGTTATATCTCCTGGACTGTGTACTTGCACTGTCACTGGTTGTACACAGTTTTCTTAACCATGGCTCATGATCTAACAATATAGAAGTTTTTGCTCCAGAACCTAGCTTGAAATTTTTGAGATGACCATTGGCATATATGTCAGCTTGCCAAAATTGAAGATATAGATTAGTTATTTCCCCTGAAATATTGCAGATTTTTCTTCTGTTGTGGACTGTGCTAATCTCGCTAAACTGTTTGTGTGCTTAGCTCTTTGATTTCTTGCTTTTCTAAAAGTGTGTCCTATTTCTACACATTTTCTGAAAATGACACATCATGAAACAGATAAAGCTTCACATTTAATAGATGGGTACTATCTGTGTGTGTGAGGGTACTTTGCTCCACAGCACTAACAAAGACTTGCAGAACCCGGTATATGTCCTAATTCTTGTACTTGTTTCTCATATATGTCATTTTCTAGTTTTGTACCTCAAAAATTAAATAGATTCTGTTGAGCTCCTGTGCCTCAGTGAACTTCTCCTCTTAGAATGGATCAGCACTTCTTCCAGATTTCTGCTTTACTCCTAAGCTGAATGGTTTTCCCTATATCAGGCCTTCCATAGATTGCAATAAATCTTACAAAGACTCAGCGGAAATTCCTGCAACAATTCTGTTTTGGTTAAATTCTGATTTGAATGTGCAATTGTTGCATTTGTTCAACAATCTGTCAAAATCATAAACTAAATCATTTGTGAATTTTCCTGGATACTAAACTCTAATGTAAGCCTTACTTTTTCAAGAGTGGGAGGTTGGGGTAATCGTCAAAGCTTCAAAAGTATCTGTGGCTTCATGTAGCCCATGAAAAACTATATTGTAATCAGCTATGCTCCTGCTTGTATATAGAATTGTATTTACTTGTTCAACTTCTGATTTAGAGTCTAATTTGAAATTGGTTCTGTATTCCAGAAATTGTTTTCCCAAGATGTCCCATTTTATGTTCCATTTAGTCCATCTGTGGAATCAAATCTTCTTGGTAATATTACTTCTGTTGTCCATAATTGAATCTATGCTAATGTCCCATCTCAAACACACATTCCCTTGAACATAAAATCTCTCCTAGAAGTGCAGTATTGAAGAAGCACCCTTTTTGATCTCACAGGAGGCTGAGTAATATTAGACACTGATTTCAGCAATAATACGTGCAAACAAATGGTATCTTAGTGTGTATTATAATTTGCACTGCTGTTTCTCAAATTTTAAATTTAATGTTGATCTCAGTCTTGTGCACCTTCTTTGCAGCTGGGACTTGCTCTGTTCTATCATCCCTATGCAGTTTGCATGGCATGACCTACCTGTATTGCGTACAAAACAAAACTTTTCAGTCTACCTAGATACATGTGACAAAAATAAATCAAATCAAATCATTTCGAGGAAAGGCTGATATCTCCTCAGCTTCAGTTACTGGAGTGCAGCCAGGAAGGGAAAACATAGCTGAGTTTCATTTTACTCGGTGAGACTTGGAGATCAATTGTAGCTGCATAATTGACACCATCTTTAAGACCGGCTAACTCAGCACAAGATGCAAATTGAACACTAGATCTTGGGACAACATAGAATCCTTACAGTGTAGAAGCAGGCCATTCAGCCCATCAAGCCCACACTGCCCCTCCAAAGAGCATCCCACCCAGACCCACCCCTTACCCTATCCCTGCATTTCCCACCCTAGCCACTGGGCGGCTCAGTGGCTAGCACTGCTGCCTCGCAGCAACAAGGACTTGTGTTCAATTCCACCCTCAGGTAACTGCCTGTGTGGAGTTTGCACATTCTCCCTGAATCTGTGTGGGTTTCCTCTGGGTGCTTCAGTTTCCTCCAACAGTCCAAAGATGTGCGGCTTAGGTGGGTTGGCCATGCTAAATTGCCCATTGTGTCCTAGGGTGTGTAAATGCGGTGGATTAGACATGAAAAATGCAGGGTTACAGGGAAAGGGTAGGGGTGGGGGGTGGGGGGTAGGGTTGGGGATGGGCATGGTGGGATGCTTTTTGGAGGGGCAGTGTGGACTTGTTGGGTCAAATGGCCTATTTCCACACTGTAGGGATTCTATCTTCTTGCTAGTGTTTCTCAATTATACACTTCCTTTGTGAACAGAATAATCAAATGAACATTTCCCCCCCTGTAATAATCAAGGATACTCAGAGAGTAAGTTTATATAACATCTTCCATCAAATGTTCATTATCCAACTATTAGTGAAAATGACTTCTTGAGTTCTCGGACTGAAATCAGGCCCTTGGTGATTATTTATCAAACCCCAGCAACGTGCCATGATGATTTTTACTGCGAGTCGGACAAGAAGTCAAGCACTTTTTTCCCATTTTTAATATTATATATTTGCGTTTACAATGACATTTGCAACTACTCCATCTCCCCACCCCCCAATGTTTCTGTTTTACAGATTCAGGTGATTGAACCCTGTGCTGTTGGCACTAATCTCATTCCATGCTAGCCATCTGGGTCCCCCAACAGAGTTAACTGGCCTCCTATTGAAAACTACCAATGTGCAAATGAAGCTCCCAGCAAACTACCTAGTCTGAAACACATTGCAATGATTATTATAATGCCACTGAGTCATATAGTATTGTTACTTTTCTAGAATGGGTAAATATTGTAGGCCGGTGCACAAACCATGTTACTATATGCTAAAACCAACTAATGAGGCAAAACTACCCAAATCTTTTCTGGGACATACAGTACCAGCTTGATATAATCCTACCAACCTCCCATAGGGTCTTATTAAATTGAGGTATACAAAATTATAGTCTCGTGATGAGACAACTGAGAATATCACTGTCAAATTACTCCATTTCCTGTTATTTCCTCTTTGAATTTGTTTTACAGGTGTTTGAATAGTTAAAGTGTGTTTTCATTGCAGAGGATTGTAACAATTTAAGTGGTATATTTGAGCGCGAATTCCATGATAATGTGCACATTTGTACAGGAAATGAAAACTAGGGGTCTCAAATGTCATTTGAAAATGAGAGGGTTTTCAACTTCAGGCAACCCTTCTGCTTCAAGGAGAATATCAGAAAAATGAATGAAAGATGGATTGTAAGCTTGATGCAAGCAAATAGAAACATTCCTTTTAATAACTTCATTGAATTAATGACTAAAAGGAACAATCATTACGCAGGGGTGGGGATGGAAAGGGGAAGAGGTGGTTTAGAGACCTTGCAAGAGACAGAAACAAGACATGTGGGGGACTGAATATATAGGATACAAGATTTCAATGTCCCAATGGCTGGTTGAAAAGCAGAGATGAAGTCATTGACATGTTAGTCATGTGTCGAGCTTAATGCTGACCTGTGGTCGGAGAAACCGGTAACACATTGCCAGAATAATTATTAACAGAAAACATTTTGGAATAAAGTCCTGCCTTCAAGACGAATCCAATAGTTATTGAGAATCTTACCGCACCAAGTTGATGTTTATTGCCGTGTGGCGCATACCAGTTGGCATTGTGCAATTGTGTCTGAGGTCAGCAGTTTTTTTTGTTAAACTACAAGGGAGGGTTACAGGAGAATAGACTCGTGCAGGGGGTGTTTGGGCCTGGCAATTGTTGTTGAAGGAGCATGAATTAGGTCAGAGCACAGCTATGAAAGTGGAAGAGGGACATCAAAGGTTGGAGTTGAATGCGTAATCGAGTGGTGAGTATCTTGGGAGTGGTGAGAAAAGTCAGTTCAAGGTAAAAAAAAAGACCTTTAAAGGCAATCCAAAGTCAGGTGTTAGTATTGCCACAGTGTGTCTATTTCAGGATGTTGGCTGGCAGAGTCCTTATGGGGCTTTGTGTTCACCCTGTTCAATTATCCTCATTATTACTACCAGGTAAGGAGGGGAAAATCAGCTCCTCACTTTCTAACCCCGCTAGTTGATTTCAATAAAGATTTTAAATTATTTTTGCCTCGCAGCTATATCTCACTTCAATTAAACATTTGATTAACTCAATCCAAATGAAGGAATCCATTACAAGGTTTTTTTTTTAAGTGAAAAAAGTAGGATTTTATGACTTACCAACCTTGATAAAAATAATAAATTGTGACATCAAACGCAAGTATGAAGTTTAAAAAGGGGAGAGGATGCAGTACACTAAGAAGTTAAAGAATATGCAGTTTAAAACGTTTTCAGAGTTTTTAAGGTATTTAAGATGAACCTGTGATCACAGCTGCTTCATCAGTGTCTTGTATCCTCAGCATTGGTGTGACTTGTAACAATCCTGGAGTTCTTGATGAGTGCATATTTCTTTAGTTTGGTTCAGCACTGATGCTGGCTTTTGAGATGATGAGAAACAGAAACAAGAAGAGATGAAAGTCTTCCAGTCCTTGCTATTACAAATCCATTTTCTTTTTGTTTCCATCTCTGCTAAGCAGCAACAGAAATATGGTTCGTTTGTATATACCAGAGTCTGTCTTCATGGCCTTTCCAAGGTTGCAGGCAACATTTCATGTCCAATATATGCATAAGTATGAATTATAACAGGAGATGCAAGTTCCTTCGTCCCTGACTCAGTTGATTAGTTTCAATGCTTTTAGATACAAAACTAGTTTCAATAACTCCATTGCTTTCCAAAACTTGCCTCAAACTGTGGTCAGGTGATCACTGGAATTATTTTAGATACATATTTTTTCCCTTTTTGAAGTTATTTTAGTCCTTAATAAAAGCAGATGATGGAAGTTAAAAACTGGCTGTCCTATTTTGCTGTTATATGATACAGTTGAGAGTGTTTTCAGACAACATCCTTTGCAATGCACAGAAGGAAAGACTTGTTGAGCTAGCAAGTTGGGCCATATCCCATGGAAAGGCAACTATAATACTGTCATTAACATGAATATTCAATAAGAGTTGGATGAAAAAAAACATTTTTTTCTTCTACAATAAAGGAAATTTCCCAAACTCCCCTATAACAATCAATGTGTGCCAAGCTCAGGACAAGTCAGTACATTTAGCTCTCTGGCTAAGCCAATCTCAACAAAAACAAGGTGATAATGACGTCTATATGAATAAAGTGCAACCAATTTAGTGTAAAGTATTTTGAAGTAAAGTTTAGATTAGATAAAACAACAGTGCCACCCTTGTGCTTTGAATAAGTCTTAGATTAATCGCAATGGAGTTCAGCAGGAAAGTTGTGGCATGATGCAGAAGCTCCCTGTTTGGCCAGAAATTTCATTTATAGTTCTCTCTTAGCTGAAGCATTGTTGGCTGATGGTAGGCTGCACCACTGAATAGCTTCCCTTACTGTGGAATCACACGCCTGTCATGCATGCCTCTGGCACTTTAAATTTGAACTGTAATCATGTGGGAAGCTGAGGGAAAGCAAGGCAACAGAAGCAGCACACACTTCTGGTTCAGTTGTTGGGAATGGTGTAACACTAATCAAATCCTATAGAAGCATACCTTACTTAACAGCAGCGTAGTACAAATTGTATTGGTGTCTTAAATCTGTTAGCATGCATTCCTCCGTGATTTTCCTCCTTTTCAATAAGCCTTTCCAAAATGAATTATAAGATACAATTGACATACACACATTATAGACAACAGCAACCTGAGGCATGAAGGAGTGAGTTTTAGGAAGGGAGTGGAAGAGTTAAATGAATAACGAAGAATAAACAGCCACCAGTAGCTATAAATACAGTGCCTGGGACCATTAATACATTGTTGGGTGTCCATTTTAGAGGGATCTCACAGCATTGCAATGTATTAGGAAATGAGTTTGGGAAGTTTCTGACTGCAGGCTTCACATATCTTGTTATTGTCCGATGAGAACCTGCACCAATCCCTTTTCATCCAGAAGGAAAGTGACATACTTGAGCAAAGAGACAAAACTGAATAAAGTGCAGCAACTATCTTTCAGGGAAATCAACCTTCTTTCCATTCTAGCAAATCTGGTAAAGGTGAGAAAAATGACAGCTCGTGAACAGATGCAAAAACCACTGATACATTAGAGAATGTGGCACTGCTTGTCCTAAAATCTGCACCAATTTGAGAGGAACTTTTACATCTGTATGTATGGCAGCCAGAAGTAATAAGCTGATAATCCTTTTTGTCTCCTCTCCAGATTTTCCCCTTTCCATCAAAGCTGCATGTCTTCAACAAAATAGCTGTATACACTGGCACAGCAAAACGATCGACCCTGACAACATCTTGGTCGTGCTGTTGAATACTTGTGCTCCAGAACTTGTTGTACTGATACTTAAAATATTCCAGAACAACTGTAGCACTGGCAAGATAGGGTAGAAAATCGACAATGCATGTCCCTGGTGCTGTGAGGCAGCAGTGCTAACCACTGTGCCGCCTTGCCACCCTTCTCTGCTGGTAAATTCACAGCTCAGATCAATTTACAATTACTCAGGGATTGGGAAAAACCCGTCCAATCCCCTTAGGTTATTTAAACTAAATCAGGGTTATTACATTGACTTTATGCTTATTTGACAGTACAATTACCCAAGCAAGAATAAGTCCAGCTTTCATATGAAGATACGGCGAGAGTCAGTACACATTAAACAAGCAAGTATTCATTTTTCCAAAGTTTCAGTATGTACTATGGGCAAAAAAAACCCTGCCTATCCCTGTTCGTGTTGTGTTGTTCTTGTCCTCATAATATTCCAAAACAATTCATTGCAAGTTAATAATTATCAAAGTGCATAATTCTGTTTTGTAGGCATTTACTTCACAAACATAGTAAAACTTCATAAAAATATCAAAATGAGTGCATGCCCCTAGCTCACCTCTACCCAATCCATTCCTCACGGTGTTGGCTGAGAAAGGATCGGCCACCACACTGAATATGTTACTGATTTTCTTTGTAAAAACATTGTGACATCTTTCAAATCCATAAACCTGAAAATTAGTGTATTGTTATAACATTTTATCTGAGTGACTTCATATATTGCAGTTCTCTCTACATGCTCAAATCTTGGAGTGGGGCTTGGATCTACACATTTCTGGCTCAAGGTCAAAAAGAATTTCACTGATCTGAAAAGGCAAAACAAAACTTTAATCAACTTCATACTGGTGAGTAGTGCAGTTTCCAAAGAACTGGCAAATTTCTTCTGTTAATATATTGGGTTTGCAGGCACCTGATGTTATAGAGTGATGTCTTCCAGGAGTGGAAGTGGTGAATGGTGACAATGTGGGAACAAATCCATACTCTAACAAATTTACCCTTCAGTGCACTTCAATCTCTATTAACATTTCATAATCCTTTCTTGCAACATTATTTTGATTAACTTTCTTTATTTGTCTTTCTCTGTCTCTCCCTCTCTCCTGTTCCAACGCAGCTCCTTCCATGCATTTCATAATCTTTTTTCTCCAGTTTCATTTATTCCTAGCTCTTGCCATTTTCGCTGCTCTTCTCCTGAGTGCATCAATTTTTTAATGCATTACAGTTCACATGGTGCCAATCTCACTTTAGTAGTTTACCCAAGTATATGTGTGAACTTTATTGGTGATCAGGCCTTATCCTGCTCATGTCGATGTAGCAACTATGTGCTGAAAAAAATCTGTGATATCCTTGTCACTATTCCAGCTGAGATTATTATGCACAATGTATAATGTAATGGGTCTAAAGGTTTCATGTTAAAGACTCTGCATTAAGATCCACCAATCTGATAATGCCAAAGGATTTAGGGAGGAAAAAACAGAACATCTTAGAATCTCAAAGAGGACAGACACATTATCGTAGGATGACATGCCACCACACGGTAAATGGTTATTGAGTATGATCAGAGGGTCCATGTTACTTTGTAAAGCCTACAGTCTTGAGGGCTCACTATCAGTGACAATGTGAATTTTTCCAAGGAATCTATTAATTTCTTAGGAGGCTTTATCAAAAGTGATGAAATAATGGCAGACCTAGAGGAAACAAAGTGTTCGGGATATTCCCTCTTTGATATTGGCTCATGACCTGCAAATACTGTCAGGCATGGTATGCCATTTGCAAAACTGTGCCTCACTTGGCAATCATGACTTGAACCCTTGAGGCAAGTCCTCGTGCCGATGAAAGGATGGTGCTGGAATTCACATTAAAAAAGTGCTTTCCATAAGGTGAAATGACATGCTGATATCCATAGATTTCCTGGCCCACTACTTTATCCACCGTTTCCAACCATCATACAAGTGGATGCTTCAGCTACAGGCACAATAGCAGTGCTCTTTCTAGAGTAGTAATTCAGATGAAGACTGTCTCAGTCCCATTGGCTTTTGAGAGATTTTCAAACTGTATCTTGGGTTGAAAATGCTCAGATGAACAGACCATAAATTGTTAGTTTTCCTGTTAGATGAAGAATCGTTGGTCAGGATGCCCCCTTAGAGACAGAGATTCCAACGCTACCTTATAAGGTTTACCTCTGAGATGAAATATGGGCGGAGGGAACTATAAATGTTGAAAGATGTTTGTTCCAGAGTGACAGTCAACAATGCCTTATAATGAATGATGAGAAATTCATTTACGAAATTGAGTTGCAAACTTGGGCCAGAATGATGCAATGGCCAGTAAGCCATTATAGGCTCAAGAAAATATGAGAGGGGCTGAAGAAATAAAGAGAATACATTGCTGTTCATCTGTATTATTGAAAATGTTGACCAGGTCAAAGGCCCAGAGGGTTGACCATGGAGACCTACTTTGAGTATTGACAGCATTTCACAATTGTAGACAACTTACTGGTGGATGAGTAATACTACGAATGGTACTCTAAATGTTGTCTCCCCAGTCCCCTGTATAACTGAAGCAGTTATTTTGTATACTGGGAGTCCGGCACACATCATTAGTCACGTTATTTATAGAAGACTATGAATGCTTTGGAAGCCATGCTCTTATTGAATGGCAGAGCAGCCTCAAGGGATTAAATGTCCTATTTATCCTTGTTTGTATGTTTGCATGTTTGCAACCTTGTCTCACTGTGGACCAATCATCAAGCAATAAATGAATGGGATGTACCTAAAGAGGAACATCATGATGATAATGACTTATGGACAGCACATGGCCAGAAAAGAATCCAAGTCAAAAGCCCTCATGTCATAGACCTCCCAATTTTTGAAGTCTGAAAAGAAGTGTTCTCGAAGCATTTTAAAACCTTCAAACCATCTGAATTCGTGAAGACAGAAGTTTGGGGGAGATGGGATCATGGTAGTTGTAATTGTGTACATGAATGTACAAATGATAGCAATGATAAAAAGCTTTAGATGAGATGTTGTATAAGATAATGGTTTGGAAAGAGTTAAAGTTGGGAGAGTGCATTTAGCAATCTGGAAATCTGGCTGCAGAAAGACGGAACATCGTTGGATCTTGAAGAGGATGGTCTTGTTATCCTAGGTGTCTTCATAGTCTTTGTATCAATGCTTACACTAATGTAACTTGTAGCTGGCTACTATTGCTGTTGCAATAAAGTACATCTTGTTTTTGTTCAACTATCTGATAATTCTTCCCTACTATTTTAGACTTTGTACCCAATCAGAAAATGGTGACGATGCAGAGATCTATTCAATCAATGTTGGTAGTGTTTGGCATTGCATGGTCATGTGATTTTATGCCAGGGGTGGTCATTTGAAGATGTGATCTAGCTGCGTTGTATGGTAAATACAGACTCAAAATTGGACCATCCTGTTCCACATGACTAAGAGGCAACATTCCTAACTCTTAGCCTTTATGACATCCGAACAATATTAAAGGTACATTACTTTCCAAGGGAAAGTGTTTGCCAGATGCAAACACATGACAGGAAACAGGTCACAACGTATCACTGATTTGTGAAATCATTATGATGAAAACTGTGAAACTGTCTCCAGTTTTTCTCCCTCTCAAAATGAAAGGCCTTTTTTCCTGGAAAGCAATGTTCCATTACATAGGAAAAGTGACTGAGATCATTTGGTATAATTTTCTGTCTGATGTAAAATAAAATAAAAATCGTTGAAATCTGCAGCAATCATTGTTGTCTAAAAACATTTTTGTTAAGTCTGCTGTGTTGTGATGTTGTTTTCGCTCTTTGTTGATGACATTTGTGACTTATGTTCTATTCATATTCCCCTCCTCATGCACTGTCTCTGTGTTCAGAGCATTGGCTCCTCTATTATCTATATCTAGTTCTAAACAATTTTTAAATGCAGATAAGATTGCTTTGTTTTTGCAAAACTAAAAAAGCTTTTCCTCATCAAGTGGCCATAGTTCAACACTATGCTCCATTGATTGCTTGTCTCTAGTCACTTTTAATGAGTCCATTCACATTTCTTTTTACCCCATTATATCTTACACATGATATAATCCTTTCAAGTCACTAATCTTTTTCTTGCACTGTAACTCTCTATCATCTGTTACCAGTTGTTGGAATCCATTTTAAAATTTTATTGCTCAAGTCATGAACCCTGTCTTAAAGTCAGCATAGCTTCCGCAAGTACATAATTGCATCTGCATTTGACGGTGCTGTTTGCGAACTCATGCTATCAGGATGGTGAACCCTGCTAATGTTAATGAATAAAGATGATCTCCAGTGGTCAATAACTTCCTAAACAGATGGGTAATTACTTATTCCACCAGACAAAGATAATTAGCCACTGAAATTGATTCTGAGCATTTTAATGTCCTGCAGTAATAATGATTTCTTTATCTTGCGTATGGGAGAAGCAATAATTTCTCCAAAATTCCATTATACTTGACTCCTGATGAAAAGTCAAAGCCCACCTGACTTTTATTCAGGTGTTCTACACAGTTGACTGCTCTACACCATAGCTGTTTTAATTAACACTAAATCTTTACATCAATAAGTGAGAATCTTTTAGGGAATAAACTACACCTAAATCAATAAACCTATAAAGAAACACAATTCTAAACGTCCATTTTCTAAGAATGTAAGGATACTTATTCATAAAGAAAACACAAAGGGATCGGCCATAGAAATTATAATCTGAAGACACAAACAATACCAGGAATTTCTTTTAAGGCATGAAATGATGGACAGAAACAATTAGATTATGCTCCAGAAGGAGAAATTTAACAATTTCTTTGTACATTAAACACATTTCCTCTTGTACATCTGGTACAAATATAAAACATCCCATTGTCTCATGGTCCTACCTTGTTCCTTTTTTTTCGCCTTTACATATGTCCCTTCTTAATCTGGTCTGCTTTGGTTAATTAAGTGATAAGCATCTTTTGCCTTGACATAAAAATTCCTAATAAGGGGCTGAAAAGTCACTTGAATCTTTGCTGATGGATCTAGTTGTGCTGCTAACTATTTTATTGCTTTAGCTACAGTTCCATTTGCTACTTGTAGACAGATGGGCTGAATGGTCTCCTTCTGCATTGCAACAATTCTGGATTTAATAATGTAAAAATATCAGTTACCAAAAATCTATATTCCAGTTGGCCTACTGGAACCTCTGCAGGTTACCTTCTTTTAGATTTATTTGGCGTATTACATGCCTCAGGAGGCCTTAGCACTTTCATCATGCAATGGTAAAAACAAACGTTCTTGATATTTTGAAATTTTGGAAACCTATATCTCCAACACTCAGCAGTTATTGCAGATGTGTCACCTATTACATGGTGCATGTACTGCATGGAAAAATGGAAGAAAACTAATATTCCTCAGAGGAGTTAAATCAGAGTGGCAGAAAGTACTGAATAGAAGGCCTTAGGGCTCAACGTTGGAATCATCAATGTATCTCATTTCTGCAAAAGACCTGGTCTCAAACACTTATTTCAAAGGGTTAATATTCACTGATGACATTAAACTGGAGAGACACCATTGGAGGCAGCTTCATAATTAAATGACGAACCAAACAAAATAACTATACAGACTAAACAATTGCAGAGAAATTAAATGAAGATAAATGTAACATTCACCCATAAAAAGCAAACTTAATCAACCCAGATGTCCCATGATTTATACAGAACTTAAGTTGAAGCTGAAAGGAGTCTCAGTATATTCAACGTGCAGCCACTTGAGAGCACCATTCAAAAAAAAAGCAAACAGAATGGGGGATTACATAGCCAAAATAGTAGGATGTAAATCAGCCAGCAAGGAAGAAACCATAATCGTGAAGGTGATTCTCTCAGGATTAAAGTAAGGTTGTTTTTCTCCAAGTTTGATTGAGTTTTGGGAGAATTTCAGTGGAGGATTTAACCTTTCATACTTTGGTTTTGAAAGCTGAACTGTGATTGTTTACGTTGCTCCTGCTGGGGCTTCAGTACTTATGTGGGAAAGCTAGAGATGGTGACAGGAACCAGCAATCAAGCTCCAAACTAAGGGTGTATAACACTGTTATGTTGCAACCAGGTAAGGAGGAGTGATTGACACCCTCTTTCTAAGGCTCTCTTGATTAGTTGTGACAATTGTTTTTTTAGCATGTAGCTATCACACTTCAATCAACATACAATTAACTGGATCAAAATGAAGGAGCTACATTGCAATGGTTTGCAGGCTGACAAGGAAAGCTCATGAAGTTTATTCCTCTCTTGATGAGAGTGCCACAGATTATGAGACAGCAAAACAGACTATTAAAGTAATTACTAGTTAGTGCCGGAGGTATATAGGCAAAAATTTTGTACTCTCAAGTAATTGCCTGACTAGATACACTGAAAATATGAACAGCTTAAGCAGCTCATTTTGAACCCAGTCGGTACAGGCAATCAGAATTGAGGCTAACTGTGAAAACCTTTGTGAAGTCAACCTGCTTGAGGAGTTCAAACGCTCTACACCTTTTCCAATCCAGACTCAGCTCAAGGCTAGACAAGGTGCAGACAAAGCAGTAGTTCTGGCTGGTGACTATGAACTATCCCACCGACCTGTGAACTCCAGGGCAGCTGTGGTCTGGAAGTTGTCAGTTAGAGTGGGATAAGGGTAAAATAAATATCCCAGGACAAGCCAGAGAGAAAAGCAAGACCATATAGAGAGGATAGAACTGTTCCCAACTATTAAACACAGAGAATCATAGGTAAGACAGGTGGAAAACTTGCCCAAGTGCTCCCACTGTAGGAAACCAGGCAAATCAGGTTAAGGAGAGGAATGCTTAGCTCAAAGATTGATAGGTAGGTAAGTCCTGAAGAGGATTTAATGATGCTACTAAAGGATACAGATATGTTAGGTAAGTGGACAAAGATGTGGCATATGACTATTATGTGGGAAAATGTGAAGTTGGAGATTTTGGCAGGAAGATGCAAAAAGAAGAATATTGTGTAAATGTTGGGAGATTGCAGAGCTTTGAAATGCAGAGCCTTGGACAATTAACTTCCCACTGAAACGAGACAGGACTGGAATTTCCTGGTCAGGTTCTAATGGCCACATTGTTTCAGAATGAACCTGCTTTGTTAAGAGAATGTCACACAGACTTGGTGACACCCAGCTCAGACAGAGACCAGACGCATAGCTTGACACGGACAGTAGTTAACTTTTGAAAGTTCAAAAACATGTTCTGCGACGTCCACATATTGAAACTGGCCCCCTCAATGGATCTTCCTGTCCATGATCGATGCTAATATTTGACACAGGTCCCAGAATCTTTGAGAAGTCCATGAAAAGAGCGATAAAAAGAGTGACCTGGAGCCCCAGCTCTCTCCACTTTTCCACCCTCTTCAACAGCATTTCCTGAGAGCATCTTTGATTGGCAGTTGAGCGACAGAGTCATCTCCAGCTCCTTGTATCTCATGGAAAGCATCATCAGACTGACCAGACCTAGAAGACCACTTTGGTGACACAATCTGAAGACAAGAACCAGGCCTAGATGGTAAGGAAAGTCCAAACTAATGACAGTAGATCCTGAAATATCAGCCAACCCTAAAAGACCAAGGAACAGCCTGTCTCAACCTGACTGAGTGGGTATTACCAGTATCTTCAAACAAAACCGTTCAAATACAGCAGTAGGATAGGGTGTGGTGAATCTTCATAAATGCACGTCAGGAGTAGATAGCTGCTGTAGATTTGAGACAGTTTACTGAGAGATTTATGGCTGTTTACTGAAGTGTTCTGTGAAGCAACTAATAAAGTTTGATACGGTTTAATTAATGTACAATAGTGGAGTCTGATAAATGTTGTTTTTCCTTATCAAGTGTTCAAAAAAGTTGTGTCAGACCTTCCCCTGACTCTTGTCTTCTTTGCCTATCTCGTTGTGTAATGCACCTGAGTTAAAAAGAGTTGCTGCAAACTGGTCAAAGTTAGTCAGAGTACAGTCACCCTCCCTTCAATTTACAACACCAGAAGCTGCCATTTAAAGTTTGCTGCTTGATCATTATTGTGGAGGAGTTTGTCAAGGAAGCAGTAATGCCGTGTTTTGTACACAAGGACTTAGAGATCCTGATGAATGGAGTGGTGGAGCGGAGAGCTGTTCTCTTACTTCTGGATTGCCAAACGAGGCCACAACATCAGGCACTGTCAGCTTGGGCCCAGATAGTCACCTAGGACAGTGAGTGTCCCAACTGGGAAGAAATGTGCAGCAATGTAGAAAGAAAATCAATGAAAACCGAAAGAACTGCGGATGCTAAAAATCAGGAACAAAAACAAAGTTGCTGGAAAAGCTCAGCAGGACTGTTAGCATCTGTGAAGGAAAAAACAGAGTTAATGTTTCGGGCCCGGTGACCCTTCCTCAGAACTGATGGTGGCTGGGAAATCGTCAGTTTATATGCAGAAAATAGGGAGGTGGGTGGGGTAGGGAGTAATCGATAGGATAGAGCCCAAAGAGAGAGAAAGACAGTTGGACAGACAAAGGAGTTGCTAACGATCAGGCTGGGAGGGTGAACAGTTGTTTATGGGGACTGTTAGTGACTAACAAAAGAGGATGTGTATCCAAGCTATCTCCCTCCAAACTGACTGCACTCCATGCACTCGGATCTAACCCTGACTTTGTCATTAAGCCTGCCAATAAGGGTGTTGTTGTTGTAATCTGGCACACTGGCCTTGCAGAGGCTGAGCGCCAACTCTCGGATACCTCCTCCGGTCTTCCCCTGGACCATGACCCCACCATGGCACATCAGGCCACAGTATCCAACACAACTGATCTCATTTCATCTGGCAATCAACCCCCCTCTGCTTCCAAGCTAATAGTCCACCAACCCCACATAGCTTGTTTCTACCTCCTGCCAAAAATCCACAAACAGGACTGTCCAGGCAGACTCATTGTTTCAGCCTGCTCCTGCCCCACAGAACTCATCTCTTCCTACCTTGACTCAGTCTTCTCTCCCCTGGTCCAATCCCTGCCCATGTACATCCATGATTCCTCTGACGCCTTATGCCAGTTTCAAAACTTTCAGCTTACCGGTTCCAGCCACCTCCTCTTTCCCATGGATGTGCAATCCCTTTATACGTCCATTCCCCACCAGGAGGGTCTTAGGGCTTTCCACTTCTTTCTGGAGCAAAGATCTGAACCATCCCCCACCACCACCACACTCCTCCACTTGGCTGAGCTTGTCCTCACCCTCAACAACTTCTCTTTCAACTCCTCTCATTTTCTTCAGGTAAGAGGGGTTGCCATGGATACCCGCATGGGCCCTAGTTATGCCTGCCTCTTCATGGGGTACGTAGAACATTCCTTGTTCCAGTCCTATTCTGGCCCCCACCCACAACTCTTCTCCGTTACATCAAAGATATTATCTGTGCTCCTTCCCTCTCTCATCTGGAATTGGAAAACTTCATCAATTTCGCCTCCAATTTCCATCCTGCCCTCACTTTCACCTAGTCTATCTCTGACTCCTCCCTTCCTTTCCTCGACATTTTTGTTTCCATTTCTGGGGATAGACTGGACACTAAATATCCATTACAAACCCATTGACTCACACAGCTACCTGGACTGTACATCCTCACACCCCACTACCTGTAAAAACTCCATCCCATTCTCTCAGTTCCTCCGTCTCCTTCGCATATGTTCAGATGAGGCCAACTTCGACAAGGGAGCCTCCGACTAGTCCAGCTTCTTCGTCAACCGAGGACTCCCCAGCCCCATTGTTGACAGGGCTCTCGACCAGGTCCCACCGATCTTCCGCATTTCTGCCCTCACCCCTTCTATTCCCTCCCGCAACAGTGATAGGGTTCCCCTTATCCTCACCTACCATCCCACCAGCATCCACATCCAGAAGATCATCAGACGCCACTTCCGCCACCTTCAGCGAAATGCCACCACCAGAGACATATTCCCCTCCCCCGCCTTGTCTGCCTTCCGCAGGGACCGTTCCCTCCGGGAAACCCTCGTCCACACTTCCTTCATCCCCATCACCTCCCCACAGCCCTACGGCACCTTCCCCTGCAACCGGCAAAGGTGCAACACATGCCTATTCACCTCCTCCTTCCCCAGTATCCAAGGGCCCAAACATACCTTCCAGGTGAAGCAACACTTCACCTGCACTTCCCAGAATCTAGTCTACTGCATTCACTGCTCACAATGTGGTCTCCTCTACATTGGGGAAACGAAGCGTAGACTTGGTGACCGCTTCGCAGAACATCTACGTTCTGCTCGCTAAAAAGACCCTGAACTACCTGTTGCCTGCCACTTCAATGCACCACCCTGCTCCCTGGCCAACATCTCTGTCTTTGGCTTGCTGCAGTGTTCCAGCAAAGCCTAACGCAAGCCAGAGGATTTCTGAAGAAGGGTCTAGGCCTGAAACGTCAGCCTTCCTGCTCCTCTGATGCTGCTTGGCCTGCTGTGTTCATCCAGCTCTACACCTTGTTATCTCAGATCCTCCAGCATCTGCAGTTCTTACTGTCTCCGGAGGAACAACACCTCATTTTCTGCTTGGGGACCCTACAGCCCTCCGGACTCAATACTGAATTCAAAACTCTTAGGGCCTAAACTCTCCCATGTCCCAGCCCCCTCCCCCACACACCAGGCCTTATTACCACATAGCTTGCCATTACACACCCCTGTTGTTAGTCGCTAACAGTCCCCATTAACAACTACTCACCCTCCCAGCCTGATTGTTAGCAACTCCTTTGTCTGTCCAACTGTCTTTCTCTCTCTTTGGGCTCTATCCTATCATTTACTCCCTACCCCACCCAGCTCCCTATTTTCTACAAATAAACTGATGTATTTCCAGCCATCAGTTCTGAGGAAGGGTCACCAGACCTGAAACATTAACTCTTTTTTTTCTTTCACAGACGCTGCCAGACCTGCTGATCTCTTCCAGCAACTTTATTTTTGTTGTTGAAGGAAATCAATGACCTTTGTTCTGCGCAAAGGTAATTATCGCCCTTTCTCTCCATTCCCTCACACTCACTCACTGTAACTCTCTCAGTGCACGCACCTCCCACAACTACTCTTACTATTACTTGCAGCGATGACTCTCACTTACTCATGCTGCCTAAATACTAACCCTTTTTGTCATCTGAGCTTCCTACTCACTCACTGGGGACACCTCGCTACTTTTCCTGCCCCTGAACCACCATGAAAAATTTTCCTAGTTATTTTCATCTCACTTAATTCCTCCTGTTTGCAGGATGGCCTTCACTTGCAAAATAAAACTCCTTTTCACAGTGCCCACTGCCCTCCCATGCCATACCAGATTCCCCACCACCACCACTTTAGTTTTTGCAGTTGCTGCTCTTCACAGCCCTTATCCAGTCTGCATCCCAGCATAATTGCTCCAATCCCCATACTTGAGTTTCCCCACTTTCCTGAAAACAGCACACAGTCCCCCTGATAATGCCTGAAGGGGTGTAGCACAAAGAGGCAGACATTGTGATTCAAAGATATGGTTGAATCCAGAATGCAACTGCCAATGGAGGAAAGATTCTTTGAAGATTGGAAGGTGCAACTGAACTGCAGCTGTTGTAAATTTATAACAGTAATGAAGTGTAACTGATTGGGGTATTTGCGTGTCATCCTTGGATATCTGTGGTCCCCTCAGGGAACAAAAGAACCTGAATCACCTCTGGTCACTGTGGGTGAGGAGGGGCATTGAACTCCCACTGAAACCCTCTAAAATCTCTAGGACTGACTGTGGCCAACCTCTTCAATGCCCGTGACTGAGTGTGGCAGAACACCCTGACTGACTGCAGCATTCCCCCCCCCCCCCATCCCCCCCCAATCCCCCCCCCCCACACCTTAATTCAATTAACGACTGATTCTTTTAGCGGTCGGAAATGGCTGTTTGACTGAAGTACGTGCAGTGTGTTTGCTGTGTAAGCTGCTAGCACATCTTGCAGGCATATGCAACATTGACATAGCGTGTTACTGTACAGAAACATGTGCACCCTTGATTATTCGGTGCTCACAAGCATGACAAGCTGCCTATCTTTCAGTCTGCGCTAAAAAGCAAGTCAGAAATTCTGTGATTGTCTAAGTAAACACAAAGTGGGTAAGCAAGCTAAGAGCCCTGATATGCAGCCTATACAGATGCACAAAATGGGTGTGTGTCCTTGTGTGACCTGGCAGGAATTTGCAATGTAACATGCTAGTGAGCTCCAAAGTGCAATAGTGAAATGCTGCCTTTAATTTTCTGATGAGGGATAATTATAGGAAGGGAATCTCTACAAGCGTTCCTCTGATCATCCAATTTAGCTTTGGCAGAGGTACCAGATATAGAAACCTCAGAAAAACAGTATTACATGACAATCAAGCAAACCCCTGTGGAAATCCACCACATAGTTATGTTGTATAAGCATTAACAGAATCATGCTTATTTGTAATAGAATCTCAGTACATGAATGTGAACTAAGGTACCATTAACCATACTCCACGATTACTCATAGCTTTTAAATCTTCAACAGGTGTCAATTTACAGTAATATCATATCGTACTTATGGACAGCATAATTTTACACTGCACCTTTTGTTAACAGTGATAAATCTACCTAGATATCTGACTGCATTATTAGATAGATATTTTTATCGTCAAAGTGAGATAAAATTTTAAAAATTAACAGACCAGTGTGGACAAAATTTTGTTGCAATATTACGGCTTTAAAAGGTTAATGTATGGTACAAATGGAATATATCATCTAGAACAAGTATTTTTTTTCCTACTCATGGCATTTGCCACAAATCACTCCTAGTTTATCACTCATGAATTAGGCGTCAGCCTATCTGTAGCATATAAACTACACCCTTGGGTCATCATAATATAGTCTCTATTTCCATTTTGACTTGATCACATGTTGAGCATCAGAGCAAAAAAAGCATTTTACCATTGTGATTTATTTAAATGAGTTCAGCCACAAATAATTGATGGTTCATCAGCTGGTGCTTTTCAATTAAAGTAGTGCTTACTGCGCGGATGGTGTGAAGCAATGCTAATCACTGGAAGTGGTACTTTACTGTCAGCAATGACAGATCCCAATGAGCAATAAATGTGTGGTATGATACTTCACAAAGGATGATGCAGTCTTACATTATTTGTTTCCATAGCACACAGAGCAGGAGCATTATATGTAGATAATATATCTGTGTTTTTTAAATATATATATTTGTATACAGCATATTCTTAATTACAACTAGAGCATTTGTTTAATGTGCCATTATCATCAACAGGAATTGTCTAAGTGAATTGCTCACCTGGTGGCATATGTATCTTTAAAATTATCTTCTCAGATCACTGGCTTCACATTTTCATGCTTGAATAGATTACAAAGACTATGGTTATGGTGTGCTCAACAATACATTGCTCTGTTCACTTTTTCAGCCTCCTTACAATTCAGGTCCACAGTGAAAATCAAGATCATTAGAATAAAGTCAGGATTATCCCCTGGCATAACAAAAGTCTTTAACATACATATCTGCCTTAGGCCTTACATGCGTGCTCAATGAAGAGCAGAAGAGGTCAGGGCTAATGTCCATCACAGCCATTTTACCCTTAGGCAATACCCCATTCCGGGACTTTTCTACAGACCTCTTGGAGATGAATGCAAATGGAACCATTTATCTTTGTAGATGTGTCGACATTAAACATCGCCTTTGTACTTGTACTGGTAAGGCTATGTCTAATGTTGTATTGGTACAATTGAACATTAAATAAACACATTACTAGCCTTAGGCATAAGGACTGCAAGCCTTTCTTCCAGCTTGTGCCATTTGACATTGGCTAAAGGAAAAATCTGTAATATTTCAATGAAAACTGAAAAGTCAGACCAGGTTTTCAGTTAGTAAATTTAGTCCTTTACACTAAATCAATTACTTTGTATCAAATATCAAAAAAAGAACAAAGTCCACAAATTGTGTTTATGAAGTTAGGCAATTGATATTCCACAGTGACATGACAACAGAGTAGCAATGGATCATTGAAGAAAAATTCTCTTTCTCCATGTACGCTATAAGTATCCAGTAGAAACAAAGAATGGTTACAGAAAAGAGGAAGCCTTTCTGTCTGTCGGTTGTAAATGGGTCTGAAAGGATGTGTGCATATCCTTGTAATATGCTGATAGTTGCAAAGATGCAATAAACTATACCTTATTTACTACAAGGAACTCTTGCAGCGAGACCTGCAGGTGGATACCTTCATCCCTAATACACCACCCCTGATGAATGAAAACCTAAAAGGTACTGATCGCAGTTTATGCAATCTTGTGTGTGCTGGTCCTTCGTGAGAATGACTCATCTTGTCGAACTCTCCCACCATTTCCCAATCCTGACACATCATTTCTCCACAGAAAATTGTCCAATTCTGTGTTGAAAGCTTCATACAGAAGTTCTGAAGAAGGGCCACTAAACTCAAAACATTAACGTGTTCTCTCTCCACAGATGCTGCCAGACCTGCTGAGTTTCTCTAGTACTTTCAGTTTTTGTTTGCTTCATGCAGAAGGGATGGTTGTGAAATTTGCTGATAACACAAAGATAGGTAGGAAAGTGAATTGTGAAGAGGATGCTATGGGGGATACAAATAGGTTATGTGAGTGGGAAAAGGATCTGGCAAATGAAGCATAATGTGGGAAAATGTGAAATTGTCCATTTTGGCAGGAAGAATTAAAAAAAAAGCATATTATCTTAATGGTGGGAAGTTGCAGAGCTCTGAGATGTTGGGAATCTGAGTGTCCTCATGCATGAATCACAAAAGGCAAATATGCAGTCACAGCAAGTAATTAGGAAAACTAATAATGTTATCATTTATCATGGATGTAAAAGTGGGGAGGTTATAGTTCAGTTTTATGGTGCTGTGATGACACCACCTCTTGAGTATTTTATAGTGTGGACACCTTACTTAAGGAAATTAATTGGAAGCAGTTTAGAGAAGATTTACCAGACTACTATCTGGTTATCTTATGAGGTTGAATTGGCTAAGCTTTATCTGAGGGAGCATAGAACAGTAAGATGTGATTAATTGAAACATAAGATCCTAAAGGGTTTTGACATGTTAGATGTGCAGAAAATGTAGCCTTTTGCAGGAGAATCTGGAGCTAGGGATCACCGTTTAGAAATCAGGAGTCATCCATTTAGGACAGAGATGAGATGAATTTCTTTTTCTCTAAGAGGGTAATGAGTCTTTGGAATTCTCCTCCTGAAAAGACAGTGATAGCAGAGTCCCTGGATATTTTAAAGTCAGAGTTAGATAGATTTTTGTTAAGCAAGTAGGTGAAAAGTTATTAGAGTAGGCAGGAATGTGGATTTGAGGTTACAACAAGATCAGTCACAATCCTGTTGAATAACAGAGTGGACTCGAGAGGCTGAATGGCCTTTTCCTGCTCTTTGTTCACGTGTTTGTTCATAAGAAATCTAATTTTACTCAGTGGTGGAGTGCCTCCAAGTAGTGGATATCATTGATACAAGGCATGCGACATTAAATTATCTGGCTGAACATTACCTAAATTACGTCAACATGGAGATAATGTTCCTTCATGTTATGTATGTGCCTCCTGTGTGTCATGCCAGCCATATTATTCTGTATGCAATACCTTAATGCAGAGAATGGATACCTTGAAAGTTGCCACAATTTTTTTGCTCACTGACAATCAAAAATACCTGGCATTTTTCAACTGAGAAACTCATTAGTAAGGATGCATGGAGACTAGGATTCTCCATTTTAATCATGGAAGTTGATAATACTCGATCATCTTAATACTGAGGGTGACAATGTGTTTTATAAAGCTTTGTGCACTACAGCTATCACTACTGAATAGCTCATCAGTTCTGTCTTGTTTCACTTCAGTTCCCTGGATAGTTTGGGGAAACTTACAATAAAGCCAGTGAGGGAGCCCTGCATTATAATAGTTAAGTTGCATATTACATGATTTTTCATTTAGCAAAGGGTAGAAGCTTCTAATTGCAGAACACACAGAGTAAAAGGTTACACACTGTCAATGCCTTTATTGTGAAATGACTGCTCAGGAGAAAGGAAAGTTTGCACATAATAACCAGTTGGCAGCATCTTTTGAGATTGGACAGAAATTTAGCAAAAGATGTTTCCACTAGAAAAGTTGTACCCATTTCCAAAGCCCTAAGGGTTTTGATGCAGTGGCGTAGTGATTACCATAAAAAATAGTCACATGCATGCAATTATTCCTTTCAACTCTTTCCCATGGGATCCATGGATGTAAAAACCATTGCTGCTCTATCTCAGTATTAGAATTAATTCTGAAGATGAAGGTGTCCCTGCAGGGCCTTCCATTTATTTCCCCTCTCTGAATGACCTGAAAATATAGTGGTGCATCATCTTTTTGCACATGGTTTTGTACAACTAAGAATCTTGTTAGCCCATTTTAGATGGCAGGTCTGAGTAAACCAGTTTGTTATGGGATTGGGGTCACAAACAGAGCAGGTAAGGTCGGCAAATTTTCTAAAGATGCCAATGAAACTGTTGGGTTTTTTTAAAAAAGAAATTGACTGCTACTTTGAGAGGGTCATGGCAACATTTTTCACATACCAATTTCATAGTGTGCCAACTTAACTATAAATTGCTAACTATAAAAGGAGATATACAGTCAATATGCACTTAGAAATTCCACTTGTATTTTTAAGTAACTTTCCAGACAAACTGACCTGTATTTTTGCTCACAGGCCAGGATTGCAGAGTTGGGACACTTCCCAACTCTGTTAAACAGACCCCATGGTCCACAAGTTGGGATTTTCATTCCTGGATAGCAGTCCAGCCTGGCCAACCTACAATGCATATGGTGCTTTAGGATACAGAGGCGGACTGTGCAAAAGACCTGTCTCCATACACTGATACTGTTGAGACTTTTATAAAAGACAATATAATAAAAAAAATCCCTCCAGCTTTCTCTGCTCACACTTCTTCTGCCCCAACAAACTCACCATATCTCATCCCTGCCAACCATGCTATTTCATGCCCTCCATAAGCCTTTCTTACCCTCCATGCCAACCTATGTCCCTCCACCCACCTACATTAAAACATTTGCCATTGTACCCACCTCCAGAATGTCTCATACTTTCCATGTCAATCTATCCCTTCTTCCCACATCCCATGATCCCTAATACATCCCATTCCACTTTCTGCTCCTCTACCTATATAAACAGCCCTCCACAGCCCTATATGAAAACCAAAAGAACTGCGGATGCCGTAAATCAGGAACAAAAACAAAGTTGCTGGAAGAACTCAACAGGTCTGGCAGCATCTGTGAAGGACAACAAACAGAGTTGTTCTTCATAGTCCTATACCAATCAATCACTATGATTTACCCTGACACATTAACATGCCAACTCATTAACTACTAACCATGGACAGACTTCGGACCCATTCTGAGATGAAACAATATCAAATTATCAGTATCTATTTTATTTTAAGAAATGCTCATACACAAAAAAATTCAATTTAACTTCCTTTCTCTTCCAAATTTCTTGTATACACAAACATTTTCATCAAATTCATAACTGATTTTAACAACACTCATTTAAATTTTAATTCTATTTCAATGAATTTATAGCCACCTAAAACTGTCAAATTGTAAAAGGAAACTAAATTAAAATTAATGCAAATTAAAAGCAGGTATCCCACTACGGTAATATTAGGTTGTGAAATCAGTCATGCCACACTAATCTAGTATTTGTAACTCTCAAGCTTATGTTAACAGCTGGAATGAAATCGTAAACAATGTCTTTTTTTTAAACCACAACAAATGTATGTCTTTTTTTTAAATTTAGAAAGTAAGAGTTTAAATGTATGGCACATTTAGTTAGTTCCACTTTTGACTGTTCCTCTTGACAGTTCCAATAAGTTTACGTACATTCATGCCTACTTTTAGCAGCCAAAAAGGCACTTGGATCCTTTCACAGGACATCTTACCATTACTGAAGGGCATCTTACCTTCTCCAGGTGTCCCAGGACCATTGGTAACAGGGTTGCCTCTGCAAAGGGGCACACTGGCTGACCAAACAAATCTGTAAAGATCAGACACCCAGTTCACAAACTCACAAAAGCTCGGGCATCTGCTGTTTTCTATGGGTTGCTACCTCTGCAAAATATACATACATGAAATATATCCAGCACTCATAAAGATGATAGTTGGTGTATTCAGGGGCAGGACTTCCACATTTTGGCCATGTCTTACATTTTATTAATGACACAAACACTCTTTGTGGCTGTGAAAATCCATGCAATTTTCTTTCTGTCCAGAATTACAAAAGAAGTCACCTAACCTTCTGACATCATTTTGAGAAGGCACTGTTTCAATTTTTTCGTGCCATTTTCTTTTTTTAAACAACATTGCAGATGACACCAAAATTGGTGGTGTAGTGGACAGCGAGGAAGGTTACCTTGGAGTACAATGGGACCTTGATCAGATGGGCCAATGGGCCGAGGAGTGGCAGATGGAGTTCAATTTAGATAAATGTGAGGTGCTGCATTTTGGAAAGACAAATCAGGGCAAGACTTATACACTTATGGTAAGGTCCTGGAGAGTGTTGCTGAACAAAGAGGCCTTGGAGTGTAGGTTCATATTTCCTGAAAATGGAGTTCCAGGTAGAAAGAATAGTGAAGAAGGCGTTTGGTATGCTTGCCTATATTGGACAGTGCATTGTATAGGAGTTGGGAGGTTATATTGTGGCTGCACAGGACATTGGTTAGGCTACTTTTGTAATACTGTGTTCAATTCTGGTCTCCTTGCTATAGGAAAGATGTTGTGAAACTTGAAAGGGTTCAGACAAGATTTACAAGGGTATTGCTGAGATTGGAGGGTGTGTGCTATAGGGAAGAGGCTGAATAAGCTGAGGCTATTTTCCCTGGAGTGTCAGAGGCTGAAGGGTGACCTTATTGAGGTTTAAAAAATGATGAGGGGCATGGAAAGGCTGAATAGACAGGGTCTTTTCCCTGCGGTGGGGAAGTCCAAAACTAGAGGGCATAGGTTTATGGTGAGAGGGGAAGGATTTAAAAGAGCTACCAGAGGAAGTGGTGCAGGCCGGTACAATAACTACATTTAAAAAGCTTCTGGATGGGTATATGAATAGGAAGAGTTTAGAGGGATATGGCCCCAATGCTGGCCAATGGGACTACATTTATCTAGAATATCTGGTCAGCATGGAAGGGTTGGACCGAAGTGTCTGTTTCCGTGCTGTACAACTCTACGACTTTATAACATACAGAGTCTGCTGCCCTATTATCTTCATGGACACAAAGTAATTAGTACAATTACATAGAGTAAAAATTATTTAGTAGGAGAGATGTGTGGAATTTTCATTTGTAGTATATAATTGTTGAAATCAGGCCCCACATGAAATGTGAAGACTTTGGCGTTTGACTGATTCAGGCAAGATTCTTCAAAGGTTGGTGTAGTATTAGTGCCATTTTTCATTTGCAAAGTGATTTTGCTCCATGCACTGACTGGTTTTGTCAGATAATCTGTTACTTTTTGTATTGTATTTAATAATTTTATTTTCTTGATTGCTGTTTCTACTGAAGAGGAATGTGATAAAATGAGTAGGATTGGGATTCCTTTGAGAAGTCTCATAGCATTGAGTAACTTCAGATGATAATGACCAGCTTATGAGCAGAGAAGGAATTCATATTCAAGTGATTTTCTGGCCAGAGAAACAATGTGTTGCACCTCAGCGACCATTTTACAGAAAGCGGCCAAGATGCTCATGAGGGCCAACAATTTCAGAATGAGAAATATCGTCATGAATATGAACCTTAGCAGACTCCCATTTACCTGTGCACTTACAGCTACTAATCCCTCTGAGAAAGCCCTGAACAGGCAAAACACAACTTTGAGTTGAAAGCTTAAACATCTGTTTGTATTATCTGTCTATTTTGTCAATGAAAGCTTTTTCTTGAGTTAAGGATGTAATTATGGAAAAGGAAATCAATTTTGATTAGACGAGTATTTTTGAATAATTATCTACATGCTCTGTTTACACATAAGAGCTCCACAAAAATTGAGCCTGATTTAGAAAGAAAATTGAATTAATGGCACTGTTTCCTGTATTTTTTTGCGTCTCACAACGATTTTAACTACTCAAAACAGAAAACTCCTGGGTAGGACTCCTATGGCAAAGTGTTCCCAGGGTTTGACCCTCCCTGGGTATGCTGTCTCAGATTCTCCAGGGGTTTAGCACTCCCATGGTACTGTTACCCAGGATACACTCATCACATGGTGAATTGCTCTCAGGATACATGTATAACAAAGCGTTTGCAATGTGCAATTTTGATATGGTAAACTGCCCTTGGAATCCAGCATTTTTGAAGGCTCATTGCTGATTTTTATACCCTTTCTCTTGCTCTGAAAATGCTGACAGCTGCTAGTACTGCCTGTTCTCTAGCATGGTACAAGCAGTCATTGTATGGTTGTAACTCAAAGCTCTGTAGGAAAACATTTCCAGGGTAGTTTCTGTAAAGAATTAAAAAAACCTTGGTAATGTTTCTGTCAGGAAAATTGCAATTTTGTTGCAGACCTGACTTGATCAATGTATATTCTGCTCCTACACCCACCAAGTCTGAAACCTGAGAAAACAAGCGAAGAAAGAAGTGAGGAGATTTGTTGCACTGAGTTTTTCATGCCTTTTACCTTACTTTTCAAATTCAAGTCGTATTCATGAGTGCAGGATGTATGGAAATGCATCGGAAGTGTAGCATGCTTAAGTTGCCTGATGTTGCACTGTAACCTCTCTTATGTATAGATCTGAGAATTTTTTCATCATTCTGGAGTGAGTGTGGCTGCTGTGTGGAATCTCGACGGGTGAGAGAAGAGGTAGGGAGAGTTGAGATTGTCTGTGACTGCAGCATTTGTCAATGAATGCAAAGACTGCAGGTCAGTGTTACCATTCAGCTACAAGCAAATGGCAAGGGTTTCTTCCCTGTTCTTTCTTTTGCACCGTGCTTAGAGATTAATCTTTCATTCCTGGGAAGTCCAGCACAATTTGGAAGGACTGGCAGCCACATACACAAGCTCTGGGAACTGAAAGGTGGAAATTTAAACAGCAGTTGCCACTCCAATCAAAAGTGACAGGATGGAAATGGATCCAGAGGGGTTGGTATGGGAAGAAATTCTAGCAGTTGGTTCCAACCACTCAATTCCCAAAAGTCTAAACGTTTCCTGTACAGGTAGGCTGAAAAAAAATACAGTGAAATGACGTAAGTAGGAAAAAAGAACTGATTAAAATAGAAAAATGACCACAAGTACTTACAAAAAATGGCAAACAGCTACTGCTTGAGAACTTAACTGTTTATGGTGCTAACAAAGGTTCCAGTGCAGTCTAACTCTTTAATGAAACCCCTCACCAGCCTTGTACCAATTGAACTCCACACCTATCCATCATAATTCAGCCTCACCTCATTGCACTCTGCTGCACTCTAGTTCTATGCTGCCAATTTCTCCTGATTGTTTCCAGCACTGCCATGTGTTTACTCCAGTCTTATTCTTGGAAATTCCAGGATAGCCTGGAAAGGTTAGTAACATTAATTGATTCGTTTACTTTTCAGAAAATTGCACGAGGGATTGACTTCATGATACCTTGTTTAGCTCACAAAGGGTTTCACTAATAATGACTGCTCTAGTCACTTACTCAGATTACAAGGCATGGAATAGTAAGCTTCACCTTTGTGAGGAATCCACTTACATGAGAAGACAGTAGATGCTAAACGCATGAAAGCAGATGAAGCACACATTAAATGTGTATTGTGTACCCTAGCTGAGCCCAGCACATTCACAGCACAGGGTAGATCATACCTGGTGATTTCCTCCAGCAAGGCACTTCATAAATGAGCCCTCATGTAGGCTCGATTTACTTGATTTTAAACAGAGAAATGCAGTGATCACATTTCTCATGACAAATTGTTTTGCTTGCAAGGTTTGAATAATGGTGAGAAAGGTATTGAAATGGAGTCCCAGTCGTGAGTATTTCAGCAGACACAACATTTGCTGCAAAGCAAATGACTTTCAGCAAACAGTTTGCCAGTATGTTGGAGAGTTCAGGCTTGATTGTGTGTTTGTGTTTGGGGGGTGGGGAGGTAGGGGAGGGTAGTCAGTGATAGGAGCTGGTTTGGTGCACCATCCTCTGATCCCAGTAAGAGTAGTGACTGGTAGTGACTTTTTAACCCAATTACGGAATTACTATATTATTTCCAAGTTTCTTGACCTGTTAGGTTTAGTGGGTGCAATGAGACCTGCATAAGTTGATTGCAACTTGGGTATTTAAAGGAACATTGCATACTTGATATTTGATAGATTCTGGAGCTGGAAGTGGAGAAAACTTGGCAGAATCAAATGTACACACTCAAAGGCTGCACCTTGTCTTAGTGATACCTCACTGATTGCAATGATAGGATCTCTAAGAGACCACAGAAAGGTATTGGTCCCTGTTGTTGGAAGAAACCAGCCAGTGTTATCATGTCTAGAAGTAGCAAAAGTGGTCAGTAGCAGGCATGTGATGGAATGAGCTTCAGCATGCTGATGGCATGTTCAAAGATATACATGACACATCTGCTTGCCTTATGGTTTTTATTTTAGTGGGCCTCATCAGTTGTCTCTCTGATGGGTGTCATCAGCCACAGTTTAGTGGGTGTCCCTGATCTCTGAGCAGCCAGCAGCAGTAAGTAGCTCTGCTTTGAGATATGAAAAGATCAGTGATGGTGGACTGGCTCAGAATATAAACACCCTATTTCAGCAGCTGCCTGGGAATCCTGCACACACCTGAATAAACAGCTTTATTTGGTTACAAACAAGCTGCACGTTAATGAAAACAATGATGAACAGTCCTTGATGATTTAATTGCCAAATGTGTGAATTTGATAACATCCTCAAACTGTGGGGATCCAGCTCGGCCACCCATTTTGACTGGCATCATCGGCAGCAGAGGGTATTACTAGCCTGACCCAGCAAATACACCATAGGGCTCCTGTCTTGAACTTGTAGGCCCCCGACAGCACCAACCCAAAGAAGCCAAATACAAAGTGGTCAAAGGTAACATTACTGACAGCCATGGGTAACACATCTAGATCTTTTTCCACAATTGTCTGCTACCACCTAACACAAGATCCCGAGCCTCCTGAGATCCAGTTGTTAGAACAAGTTGAGGAAGCTTATCTTCTGCTTGGCTACCTCAAACTGGGGGGCTGTGACCTCTTTCAAATTGCATCTCTCTCCTATGGACTAGTAGTTCCATGATGCAGGCTGTTGTTCATCATTTCAGCCCTCATGTGATTTACAAAGTAAAACAGCATCAGCAGCTCCCATTCACATCTGATAGATCAGACTTCCAAGGACAAACAAATGTCCAAATTTATGAGAATCGCCTCTCAGCTCAAACACAACAAGCAAAGTATTTTACATAATCAGGCAAGAAAGGTAGAAGGTTTAGAGGACATTTGAGGAAAAATGTTTTCACTCGAACAGTAGTGAAGGACCGAGGGTAGTTGAGGCAGGAAACCTCACAACCTTTAAAAAATGCTTGGATGAGCACGAGAAGTATCATAACACTCAAGGCTATGGGCGTAGTGTGGGAAAGCATGGCAAGCATAGGTAGTTGCATATTTTTGGTGGTGCAGACTTGATGGGCCAAAAGACCACTTCTGTACTGCATGACTCTATAATGTAGCAGGAAAATCTGTCATGAGCTCAACCCTGTGAATTGCTGCTGTGTTCTTGCCTTCACTGGTGATTTTTGGAAAGGCCACAAAACTAAGGCATCCACGACTGAGTTCTGGAATTAATGTTAATGTCTATACAGATGACCTGACAGAAATATTGAAATGAATGATCCATCTCCGCTGAGAGTGTCCTAGCACATGGTTAGGTGTAGACGTTGGCAGGTTAGAACCAGTATCTTGATGCAGTGGTCAATTTGTGGATTTTTAAACCCTTACCTAATCACCCACCATATGCCCCTGCAGGTGCAAAATCAATCTATAGAATTTGTTTCAAAATGGCATCTGAAGATGTCTGAGCAATTTTCCACACTGTAGGTTAAATGCCAGCATCATGACTCTGCTGGAATAGGTTGGCTGGAGGGCTTATTAAACCTATTTAACAATTTCCTTTGCGCAAACTCCAGAAGGTTGTCAGAATAGCATTCTATTAAGTTTTTTGATGGCTTTTTCTACATTTCAATATTAATACTTAGATGTCGAGTCTCTCATGGAACTTCCTTGTTTACAGCAATTAATTATTTATAAAATACCATGTTCAACCCTTTGAGAGTCAGGAAGTCTTAAGAGCTGACCTAATTCGATTGAAATCTGTTTGCCACCATTTCACCCAGTCGCTTTATCCATTAACATATTTTTAAATCTTATGTTACAGGTAAGGGATGCAACTTTTGCAGGATTTGAGCGTAATTTTAGAGTTATTCAACTTATTTATTCATTTTAATTTCCCTCATAAATTAATAATTTTAGAAAATCTAGAATTGTGGGTTGAGTTTGTACTGGACACATATGGTTTACTTTGCTATCTAGAGTCATAGAGTCACACAGCACAGAAACAAATCCTTCAGTCCAGCAGTCCATGCCAACCATAATCCCAAACTAAACTAGTCCCATCTGCCTACAATTGGCCCATACCCTTCCAAACATTTCTTATTCATATACTTATCTATATTTCTTTTAAATGTTGTAGCTGTACCCACGTCCACCACTTCCTCTGGAAATTCATTCCACACATGAACCACTCTCTGTGTGAAAGATTGCCCCTCATATCCTTTTTAAATCTTTTTCCTGTCACTTCAAAATACACCCCCTAGTCTTGAAATGCCCCAGCCTCGGGAAAAAGGTTCGTTTCACTAAAAAGCGATATCTCACATTTATCAAAATTAATCTCCATCTGCCACTCCTCAGTCCATTAGCCCAACTGATCAAGATTTCTTTGTAATCTTAGGTAACCTTCTTCACTGTCCACAAACTTACGAACCATGTTTTCCATATTCATTTACTATCCCTCTCATCTCCTGCGGTTCAACTTCTTTTCCACTGGAGAGTAGGAGATTGAGCATTGACCTTATAGATGTTTTTGAAATAATGAGGGGCATAGATAAGGTGAATGGCAGGCATCTTTTCCCTATGATGGGGCATTTCAAGACGAGGGGGTATATTTTTAAGGTGATAGGACAAAAATTTAAAAAAGACATGCGGGCAATTCTTTTTACACAGATAGTGGTTCGTGTGGGATGAACTTCTAGAGGAGGTAATGGATGTAGGTACAGTTACAACATTTAAAAGAAATTTAGATAGGTACATGAATAAGAAATGTTCAGATGGGAGAAAGGCCAAGTGCAGGCAGATTGGACTAGTTTAGTTTGCGATTATGGTTGGCATGGGGTGATTGGACCGAAGGATCTATTTCCGTAATGTATGACTCTATGACTCTATGACAAAGATGACCTCTTTGATCTTTAAGGGGCCCTACTCTCTCTCCAGTTGCTCTCTTGCTCTGAATGTACTTGCAGAATTTCTTTGGATTATCCTAACCTTATTTATCAAGGCTATCTCATATCCTCTCTTTGCCTTCCTGATCTCCATCTTACGAATGCCCCTACACTCTTTACATTGTGCAAGAGATTCATTTGAACTCAGTTGTATATATATATGGTTCTTTTTTATTCTTGACCAGAACTAACTTATTTGCAAGTATGTGTGTACAATTGTCCTTCCATTAATGTTTATCAAAAATTAGAACGCGAGTAAATTAATTAATCATAACATTTTCCACTTGTATTCAGTTAAGTATTTTTATATCACAATAGAAATACAAAATGAACGGAACAAGTTAACAAATGCATTTCCTGTACACATTGGACTTAAGCAGACAACTAGAAGAGAAACTGCACTTGTTTCTTTTATATGTTTTGGCTGAGTTTATGCTGTTATGCTGTAAATCTCGTCAATATTGAAGGCATAAAACTGTCTCTTAGTGTCTTTTCTGCAAGATAGCTGGAGTTCAAAAGTAATTCACTGATTGTTAAGAGAGCTTGGAGACATTTTGAGAACATAAAGAAGGATCTGTGTAAATGCAGACTTTAAAAGTGACATAAAGCCTTTGCTTGTTCTATAACCCAAAGTTGGATTGCATTCTGCTCTTCAACTTAATGCCAACTCCTTTCCCTATCACAGCCTAATAATGACAGGCTCAATTAGGCACCCTAAACAAATGTCAACTTGCAAACGTGACAGGATTTTGCTACTTGAGCTCCCTCTATGATGAATCCCCTCTCTGATTGAATGTTAGTGGCAACAGGATGAGGCCTTTAAGCGTTGTTAATGGCTACTTAAGAGCTTGAATTAGGTCCCAGGCAGAAGGTGTCCACATGTCCTTATGTTTGAACTTATTGGATGAAGGAGATGATAGGTAGGATCCCTATGCAGTATCTTCCTGCCTGAAGAAATGTCACCTTTAATCCAAACGTGCTACAGGGTTAGGAGGGAAGGGATTAAATTCCAGCTTGATATGCAATTATCCTTCCGATCTTGTAATTTTTCAAAATTGATACTAATTAAAATTTTTAACATTTTTTCCGCGCGTTTAGCATTTTATGAAAAAAGAAATTAACAGACAAAAAGTGCAAAAGTCTAAAATTACTGCAATCAAGATTGTATTTTCATCAAGCGAGAGAATGTGGATCTATATCGACAGTGAAAAATGTACTAAAGAGGCTGACTATTAGAGTCAGGTGGCTTCTATTCTATACAGTCCTAAATAGAAAGTTGGTAGCTTCAGCCAATTCGACTCCTACTGCTATATTGGGTAGTGGATGAAATGTGTTAAATATACAATGAATCTTATAGGGACAATTTTGAATACTTATGAAAGAATATCAAGATAATTGTGCAATCATATTTATTTAGAAAAGATGTAATGCACATCTTTCCATGTACAGCTTTAAAATTTGACTTTAAAGTAACCGAGAGAGTTGGGACTAAGCACTCATAGTCATACAGCATGCGAACAAACCTTTTGGTCCAACACGTCTATGCTAAGCAGACACCTCAATCTGACCTTCTCCCATTTGCCAGCATTTGACCCATGTCTCTCTGAAACCTTCCTATTCATATACCCATCGGAATGCCTTTAAATGCTGTAATTGTATCTGCCTCCACCACTTCCTCTGACAGCTCGTTCCATACACGCACTACCCTCTGCATGAAAAGATTGCCCCTCAGATCCTTTTTAACTCTTTCCCCTCTCACCTTAAACCAAAGCCCTCTAGTTTTAGACTTCCCCACCCTAAGAAAAAGACCTTGGCTATTTACCCTATCCACGCCCCTCATGATTTTATAAACCTCTATAAAATCACACCTCAGTCTCCGACATTCCATGGAAAAAGGCCCCAGCATATTCAGCCTCTCCTTATAACTCAAACCCTCCAGTCCCAGGCAATGGCCTTGTAAGTCCTTTCTGCATCCTGTCAAGTCTAGCAACACCTTTCCTATAGAAGGGCGACCAGAATCATATGCAGTATTCTAAAAGTGGCCTCACCAATGTCCTGTACAGCTGAAACATGACATCCCAACTTACAAAAACATGCTTAGTTTCGAAATTTAATTAACTTTAGTTTTTACAGTTCAATGTTATTATGAGATGCTTCCAACTGTATAATACAACAGATTACACTGCAAAAGATAGAGTTAGTAAAGATTAGGAGAAGACAGAAAATGGCAGTCGAAGGAAATAAGAGTGGAATTGGGACAGTAGAGCGAGTTTGCCTCAAACAAGGTGTTTTACCTGATGTGGTCATGATTATATTATCTCATGTAACACAAAAGCTAGGTGTGGATACCATGGTATTATAGAATCTAACAGAGTTTTATAATAGCTAACTATTGCACACAAATATTACTCTCTTCAAACACTTAAGAGTCTGGCTAATATTAAATTATTAGAGGAGGAGCATTCTTCCAGTAGAGTGGTCATACCTCAGGTCATAGTGTTCCTACAGCAGGCCTATGGTGCCACATGTATCAAGCATCTTTCAAATCTAATCCAATATAAGGTAGAGTATGAGATACTTACGCCCTCAAAGCATTATGCTATGATTAAATGATGATACCAGAAGAATGTCTCCTAAGGTTACACTGTTATTCTAACTGTTGAGACAAAAAAAATCCCCTTTTTGCAATGATAAAAACTTATCCCATACAGATATGCATGGCTGTACATAGGCACATTTTCAATTTGAGAATTAAATAAACACATTAAACAACGTTTACAAGGCCAGAATTTTAAACTTCAGTCTAACACTTTGGAGATTTGTCAAGTTGACGTGATCTTGTGATTGTAAACCTATCTGGAGGGGTATGCATTGTTCTCTATTAATTAGTAATGACTTCTTATGATCTGGGCTGGTTGCATATTTCAGAAGCCTTTCCTGGGATCCAAGTATTTTATTTAGATTGAGTAACTTACACTCTTTTGCCAGAGCACACGTTTTGTAGTTGTCCACCCGCTCATAAGTCGGGTATCACTTTCATTTATCCTGCCTTTGAAAAAGAATGTTCTGTGGCTCAGAATGGTTAGACAATTAATTGCTTGGAAAGGTCACTCACACATGCCTTTGAAGTTTAAACAGTACTGGGCAGGCAAGCCTTTCTCCATTGATGTTGCATCTAAATGCAGCAAGACAATGTAAAAATCTTGCTTTGTTGCTCGACAGGTATTCAGCATTGATTTGACTGCACATTTCATATGTTCTACTAAGCTGTATGTTTGTGGATAGAGTGGTGAGGATGTGGTACAGGTCACATATGGCTTTTGAAATAATTTTCCCACTGAACTGATGTTGAACTAATACAAGATGCTAGCTTGGCCTCAGCTGCAGGATTGCATCCAGTTCTGGGCACTTTAGGATGAATGTGAAGCCATTGGAAAGTGCAGAAAGAAGCTTGAGAATAGTTGCAGGGATGGAGAGTGTTAACTCTAAAGCTAATTTTGAGAAGGTAGGACTGTTTTCCTTGAAGAGGAGACTGAAAGGAGATCTGATGGAAATACTCAAAGTCACAAGAGATCTGGATAGATAGGTAGTGAAAACATTGTTCCCATTCATGAAAGGATAGAGAAAGAGAAGGCATAGATTAAAAGTAATTACTAAAAGGAACTAAAGCAGTATGAGGACCCATATTTTCCATGCAGTGAGTCATTAGGGTCTGTGATCCACTACCTGAGAGAGTGCTGTAGAGGCATGTTCTATTGAGCCATTCAAAAGGGAATTAGAGGTTTGATTGGAAAGGAACAATGTGCAGATTTATAATGAGAAGGCGGGAGAATGGCAGCAGGTGAAATGCTCATTTGTAGAACCCGCACAGAAATGATAGGCCATATGGCCTCCCTCTGCACTGGAATAATTCTGTGATTCCTCCAGTAAGGGCAGAGAGTGAGAATAGAAGGAGTGAGAGTGGAGAAGAAAGAAGTGAGTGGGATAAGAGTGTGGGTTAGAGGAGATATGACATGGGATAGAATTGGGAGGCATTGAAAGAAAGAAAGAGGGGTTATAGAATATGGGAGAAAGGGTGACCTGGAGATGATATGAATAATGTGGGCTTGAAACTGAGTGAGAGAGAAGCGATAATTGGGAGAATGTGCATGAACATGGATAATTGCTCGAACAAGGATAGTTGCACACTGTGCTGTTCTTTATTGATTGCCAAGTAGACTCACACAGCCTCAGGGGGCATCCTTGCAGCTGCATTGGTGATCCTACACTTATAACTAGCTCTCTTTACTATACAACTAATTAATGAATGTGACTTGAATGTATATAAGAGTTCCTAAAGATGATCATAGTGAAATTTCATTCTAAGTACACAGACATTCAGCTTGTGATGGAAAATTCATTAGTAATTTATCATCAGACAGTAAAGATATTTGAAATACAATGTCCCACTCGTTAGCTAGTTATAAACTATGGTAATCTTTTCCATATGTTCCCAAACTGCAGCCAGCAGCTATAAAACAAGGAATACTTCTCAATTCACAACTATCAAGTACACGATCTCAGTACATGCCCTGCACCAAACTAAATATGCACATTAAGTTTCAAAACCTTTCTGTCAAATGCCTCTGACTGACAAGTTTGGCTCATCACTGTGAAACTGAAAGACTAATAAATATCAATCACTACAAAAGAAGAAGCATCAATAGCTTCTATTGCTGGGTTAATTTGAAATGTTTTTAAACATCTAATTCTACAAACAAAGTAATGATCATGTTTCTTTTAAAAAAAAACTTATGTACTACGTAGCATAAAATAGGAAAACAGTCCTAAGAATGAGCCTGTCGATAGCTCTTGCATTTCACTTTTACATAAATTTTTAGGTTTGCTGGAGAATGATGTTCCTCATCTTCTCCTTATTAAAGGGACATTTTGTCCTTGACTTGCTGAAATTCAGCAGGTACCATAAAGGAGGTTCATAATGTTGAACCAGTCAATGCATAAAACATTGCTGAATCACTATCCTGAACTGCCTGTTGTCCATTTTAGTAATATGTTGTTGCATCACTAATAAAAAGACACTGCTGGGCTCAAAATGAAGAAGCTCTTGCCAGTTTGACTGGAAGCTGGTGAACCTATCTCACATTTTAGTAGAAGCATGAGCCTAGAAGTTACCATTGGCAAAATTAATCTTATGAACAGTCAACAATATATGATCTACATTTGTCCATCTTTTTAGTGCAAGTCCTAACTCATTTACATTAGGAAGGTTACATGTGTCCATCCATTAATTTTGTAAGGTAATTTCTTGCCTCTCATCAATGTGCTGAAGATTAAAGATTCAGCTTGAAACAGAGAAGCACTTTATATGTGATCTTCAGATACTATCTCTTTTCATCAGGGTACCCTATATCCAGTAGCCAGCAATGGCACGTGTTGTGTTCTGTTATGCTCATGGTTAATGGGTCAATGCCTGCTGCTTATTTAACTTTAACACTTCAGTGCTCATGCAATTTCAGAATGCCCCCAGTTAGCAAACAATCACATGCACAACATCACACCGTACACAGAGGATATTATGACTTGGGATTGGGCGGGGTGGTAGAGAGCAGTTTTTCTTTCCAAGAATCTGTGAATTTAGGGGACCATTGACAGCATGGAAATTGAAAACATATCTGGAAGCCAGCTCCAATCCAAGTATTTACCATTTAGCTGCAGTGTACAAGGCTGCATGCACCCTCAGGAGGCCAACTCACCATTTTCAATGTTAGTAACTCACTGAGAAAGATATTAATATAGGCATTGGAATTTGATTGCAGGTGCAGAGTTTTGCCAGATTTCCGAATACTGGCCAGTGAAAATAAGGAAAAAAATCACAGTAGAAATTGAGGGGCTTTAGAAATAACAGGAAAGTGCATTAATAATTACAGAAAACTCACAATGGCTTTCTTGCATGCTTGTGTGAAAGGCTCCCTGTGCAGCGAGATTGCTTTTGCTACTTTGGTTTCCAGCAGTGATCGACTGAACCAGTGTGAGTGTTGTTTTACTTCAATATCAGATGAAGATAAAGATGATCAGGAGCATGAACAGCTCAATAGGGACAGAAAGAGCAACAGCCTCCTCCTACCTGTCATACAGGGTGTATAGCAAGAGGATAAACGTCTTTGACGAGTCAGAACATTGTCTTGGGCATTCAGAGTCTTGTACCAGGGGGTGGCAGATCTTTTGCAATTACTAGAAGGTCATGTTTTATCAGTGAATGTCAAATCAGAACTGCTGCCAACCTCTCAGACTCCTCTCAGACCTCTACCAGAGACATGGGGAAGGAATCTCCCGGTTCTGAAGAGATGAGATGGTTGCTGATAGTCACAACGGTAAATTCCACAGCTATTTCAGCTCTCTGCCATTTTCTAAAAGGCAGGGAGCAAGCAGGCTTTGCAACAGGCTTGTTTGTATCAGTGGGGTGCCAACTAACAAAATTGCAGGCTCACTGACAGGAGTCATTTTTAGAGGTGGCCAAGCTTAAGCAGCCATCAGGACTCAGGCCAGCTCTGGGAAGACAGAACAGGATCAGATATAGATATTTTAAATCAATGTGTTCAGACCTGTTATGACACACGTTGGGAGCAGGTGGGGCTTGAACCCAGGCCTTCTACCCAAAGGAAAGAATATTACCACTGTGCCACAAGAACCCCTAATATCATACCATTGTGTGAGAAGATGCACTTCAACCTGGCACTGAAGAAGCTAAGCATGGCAAAGAGGTTCCACCACGTTATAGAACATTTCAGCTTTTATTAAGAAATGCATCACAGAAAACCTAATCCTGGGAACCAGGACCCATTCTGCCCTCAAAAATGTGGAAAATTTTAATGTTCCTAACTTTTGTCCAAAGTAAATGTGCCAATGGCAGCCACAGTAATATCTGAAATGAGTTACGAAGAGGCCCACATTTTGACTGACCCACCTCCATTTCTGTGCCCTTGGCCAACTCATTGGACAGCCGGCAATTCCCAACAGCACCCATCAATTGAGACATCATTGAAACCAGGTGGAGACTTTGAACTCCATCCCAACAATTCCTTAGATCATACTTCCAATTCCAGAATCCATTCAGGTCAGCTTTGTAGTGTCATTTATATAGCACAATTGCAGTTACTTTGAGTGAATCATTACCGTGTTTGCTCAACTTAACTGGCTGAGAAACTTAAGGTCAGATATGAGTACCGTTTCAAAGTTAAAAAGCTACCGAGAGATGTGCTGCATTTACTTCCGGGTGTCTTGCATGCTGATGAAAATGCTGTAATGCAATTTTGTTTAAGTATTTGTGGCCAACTGAGCCCTAACACTGCAATTGTTCATTGTATATTTCCTTTGGTTCAAGACAGTCTGGAAATGTGATTACAGGATAAATTCAGGAGAGAGATGTCTCCCAAAACACAGTCTGTAGAATTTAAAAAAAAACTTTGATTAGTTTGGGATTTGCATTCACATCACTCTAACTGACTGCCTAGGAGTCTATTACAGTTGACATAATAGCCAAACACTCCTGCCAAGAAATGTTCTGCTTGAATCAGAATTCTGTAAGCCACAAGTAAAAATTTAAATCGATAAATACCTCACCATGGCCCATTTAATCATTCACTCAGCAACTCAATTGAAACACAAAGACATGAAAAAAAATCAACTCACAAAAATGCTACTGATTCTCAGTGAAGTTAGGCTGTGGGTTGATTAAATTTAACGTACTGAGCATTAAAAATTCAGTATGATAGGGATATTCCATCTTTAGACAGGATCAAATAATGAGTGGAGTTCAGTGAAGGCACTTAGACTTTACGAAAGATTCAGTGAGTGCCCCTCCCCACATAACCTTGTAATTATACAGGGATACATTTTCTGATCAAAACCAGAAGTTGCTGGAAAAGCTCAGCAGGTCTGGCAGCATGCGTCAAGAAAAAAATCAGAGTTAACATTTCAGGTCCAGTGACCCTTCTTCAGAACAGTTCTGAGGAAGGATCATTGAACCCGAAATGTTAACTCTGATTTTTTTCTTCCCAGATGCTGTCAGACCTGCTGAGCTTTTCCAGCAACTTCTGGTTTTGTTCCTGATTTACAGCATCCACAGTCATTTTGGGGTTTTTATACATTTTCTGATCTTAGGTTTAGGACTCAAAACCACTTTCTTCATACCAGTATTCACAAGCACCTTGACATGGCCTGAAGAAAGAAGAGTTGTCAGAAAGAAAAGTATGAGAAAGTAAATAGTCGTTTCCTGTTATGTGGAGTCCCATTCTGGGAACCTGGACTTAGAATAATTATAATGCAGACTTTGGAAATCCTGACCAGTTGTGTTGGCTGCATTATAAGTTACTCGAATCTGCTGCTCACACACAAATATTTACAATGTTACCATACAACATTCAATTCAAAATTGCCAAGGACCCTTAGGCCAGAAAATCAATCAGAGTTCCTGTTCCTGATTGGATCCAGTGATCTCTGCTGAAAACTATAGCACAGGAATGTTAGCTGAATGTTGGATTGCAATTAACTGTGATGTCAGCCTTAGTGGAGCAATAAGCCAATTTTCCTCCTGGAATCTCATACATAAATGGCAAAAGTTAACATTAAATTTTTTGTTGGACGCTGTTGTTGCCGTTGAAGTCCAAAGTAATGTCTAAAGTGCAAGCACACATACTGCAATGTCACATTGCTAAGAATGGTAGCATTCTCTCGAACTACGCAGTAAAGGCCAATCATTATATTAACCCATTCATTGCCTGTGCTGATATTTTGGAGCTTGATGCCACAGCTAAAGCCTCTTCTTAATCGCACCTTGCTGAACAAATGTTCAAGTTCAGCCTTTGCAGCATGAGAGGCAACAGCCTGGGCTGAACTTCATTTAAAAATGTTGGGGAATCTAAGTAGTTCTGTGGCATTGGTGGAGAAAGAAACAGTCAACATTTTCAGTCCAATATCACTGTCCTTTGGAGCCCAGCAGACTGACTGACAGACAAGAACAAGGGCAATGGCTAGTGATATGGGTAGGACAATGAATACTGTCTTCCCGAGAGAGAACAGCAGGATTAGGCTGCTTTTCAGCATTGCAAATCTGTTGTTAAATCCTTCTTCCCATCTCCTTCTCCCTCACCTTAACCAATAAGTATGAGGAGTTAATTGGACTTCTCACTAAATTTGAAACCATTCAGCTGCCTTTGCCATTTTCCTCCTTCTGCTAAGCCACCAGGTTAAAAATGTTGGGGAATCTAAGTAGTTCTATGGCATTGGTGGAGAAAGAAATAGTCAACATTTTGAGTCCAATATCACTGTCCTTTGGAACCCAGCAGACTGACTGACAGACAAGAACAAGGGGCAGGTTAAATACCCTCTCCACTGTCCTCCACTCTCTAGTCCAGAACTTACACTTTCTCCCAAAGATGAGCTCCTACCTTATAATTGCACCATCAATAAAACTACATTGGTTGACTTTGTCCCGATTTCAGCTCATCCACTACAGAAATTCCATTCATACTTTAGTGACTTCTAATCTTAACTTTTCAAAAGAATTCCTGGTTAGCTTCCCACATTTATACCCTCCATCAATTTGAAGGCATCCAAAATTCTGCTGCCTGTGTCTGAACATGCACCAAATGAAATTTGCAGATCAGCACTGTTCTTGCTTATGTACATCAAGCAGCGTCTTGATTTTAAAATTCTCATCCTTATTTTCAAATCTTTCATGGAGCTCCCCCCAAACCCACAGCCCTCCAAAACATCAGCATTCCTCGAATTCTGGCCTCTTGTGCATTCCCATTGGTAGTCATCTCAAAGTAAAAGAAAACAGAAATACTTGGAAATTAATGCACAGGTCATACTCGAGTTCCAAAGTGAAGTATACAAGGTCGTCATTGCCTACAATTCCCTAGGCCCTAAGCTCTGAAAATCGTTGCCCAAACCTATCTGTCCCACTTTCCTCCTTTAAAGCATCTTAGAACATAGTGATCTAATACCTCCTCATGTAACTCGGTGTCACATTTGGCTTTTTAAAGCTTTTGTGAAATTCCTTGGGATGTTTTATTACATTACGGAAGGCAACTTGTACAAGTAGTGTAATTTCTCCAGGATGAAAAAAAGCCAATTTTTAAAACATCTATCTTAATCCTTATTTATTTTCTTTTCTGAAAACTGAATATAAACTTTGTTGTATATGGGTCTGAGTGCAGCAAGCACAATTCTCTGTGATCTTGTTACAGGGATTTGAGTCAGAACAAAGGAGGCTCTGGTAGTAGACAGACCTGAGGCTCGTGTACTCCTCCTACAGTCACTATAGTGCTATTGGTCGATACATGTAATCTGTAAATGATGTAGTAATGCAATAAATGTTCTATTGTTTACTCAACAAGACTCTTCTAGTTGGATCAGGAAGGTGGCCATCATCCAAGCTGTACGACTTCAGACTTGAAAGCACCCTAAGTATAACACGGCAAGCAGCAGTCTGCTGACAATGGTGAGACAGCCCTGACCGATGATTGACTGGATCCCTGACTAGTCTCTGCACCTCCCTGACTGACTTACTACGATGCCTCTGTCTAGTTGCACCGGACCTGCAGGAATGGCCATGACCCATTCCTGGACTGTGGACCCCCTGACACTGGGAGCATCAGATGGCTGTCTGAATGGGTCCAAACCCCTAGACTGACAGTGGAGGCTACCTTGACGCTGACTGAAGGCAATTTCTCTTGGCCTAACTAGGGACTGCTCCTTTATGCTTTGAGACATAGCCATTCAGATGAGGTGCACTCTGTGTGTTTGCTACGTAAGCTGCTGACGCATGCTACAGGTGTGATGTTGACAAAGCATGATGCTGTGCAGCAACATGTTGGCCCCCCTGACTGATCAATGATGACAACCAAGACAAGATGTCTTGCTTTGTGTCCGTACTAAAGGCAAGGCAAGGAAAGGCAGAGTATTGAAAGCCTTTAAGCTTTGGGTGAGGGGATAAGGTGCAAAATGGCAAGGCAATGCAGAGATGCTGTGAGCATCCAAGCAGGTACTAAATGACTGAGGGCTAAGAGAAAAATCAAGAAGCCCAGGAATATGCCATGGTCGAAGCCATGTGATGGGTACCTGTCCCTGAGCACAAGTCTCCTGGCAGCAGCATTACAGTAATAGATGCCAGTGTCCTCCAAAGTGCAGCATTGACGTGGAGAGCTGTATTTTAAGTGGGATGGTGATGCACAATGAGTGAGCAGTGAGGCTGGTACTTGTCTGATTAAACTCCATCGATGGGGTGGGGGGCGTGGCACGAGGTTGCGGGCGTTCACTGCTGATGGAGCATTCCCTGAGATGTTGGGGACTGCTGTACAAAATAGAGGCCTGGAGGAACAAGGAGCAAGCTGAAGTCACTAAGTAATCATTGCAACTCACAATCGGGAATTGCTGCTGTCAAGTGTCTATCTGGTACATGGAAGATCAGGAAACCGCATTTTCGTGAGGCAAGATTAGGTAATAATGGCTTTGCTACTCATTAGTGAGATTCTCATGTCGTCATTCAAAACCCAGTTGGAGAATCAGACTTTTTCTTCTCGATGTTGACAGTTTAATTATTCTGACTTCACCATATTTTCCTAACTAACTTGCCCATGTCACACAGGGGCTGGGAAGATTCAGCACTTTTTCCCAATTTTGGACACCCAAAGTATACGAGGGAGAATTTTAAGGGGGTGGGGTGGTGGAGCCTGGAACCAAGCAAAGCACGAATGCCCATGACTTTTCTTCTTGGCTCTGCAGCCACTTTAAACAAGCTTTTAGTCATCTTCCGTAATAATTCCCTGAATGATCAAAACTTATTTAATAATTCTCCTATGAATTACCTTGAAACATTTTATTACATTAATGTATATTTTGGTACCAAACTCGGAATGAGGTTCCAGAGATCAAAATAAAATGTGTCAAATCTAAAACGTGCAGGTTCGGCGCAATATGCATTGCAACAGCAAACTCATCTTATCGTCAAAGTATATGAACGATATCAATGGTACAGAAGTACTAAATTAATTCAGGAACAAAAACAGAAGTTGCTGGAAAAGCTCAACAGGTCTAGCAGCATCTGTGAAGAGAAGATTAGAGTTAACCTTAGAGTGACCCTTCTGCAGAACTGTGTTTTTCTAAATTAATTCACTTGGACTTTAACAAGTTGCGACATTGTGTTAAGAGGCTGGCAAAAATAATTTGCAGAAATATGCTTTAAAATGTCACTTTATAACTTCATTTGGGTAAGAAATATGAGGCAAACATACTGCAACTAAACTATTTATGTTAGAATCTGGATAAAATTAGAGATGTTGACAGAAAAATCAAGTTGGCCAGGAAAGCAAATTTACACTATTGGGACTGGCTGGTATGTTTAACTGTACTCAAAGCCACAAAGGTACACAAAATACATATGTAGGACTCTTGTTAAGCCTTGATGGTGGTTGTTCCTAGCTGTAACAACAAATTTAGCATAATTTGTATGGACGGATTGGAGAGTTCCACAATCTAAATCACAAATCAATTTCGTTCATAAATCGTTTGAGTTTATGCCTAATCAAACTATAGTGCTCACATAAGACACATGGGAGTTAGTGGAAAGTGGTTGAGTGATATATATATAATGGAGCACTTTAATTAAAAATAGTGCTTGTTATGTATAAATGCTGTCAAAGAAAAGCAAATGTGATTTTCTAGATTAGTATCAATATGTATATAAACTGATGATTAATTTTTCATTCAACTCTTGAAAGTCCAATACGTCACAGCTTCCCCTAGAAATGTTATGAATCCTAATTCCCTTTATCAGGACAATACAGCAGAGAAGTACTCTGCTGCTCTGACATGATTTACCATGACCTGCAAGATTCCTGCAATACACCCAGCATCATCAGCTCAGCTCACATTTTCACTTTTGTTAGTAGGAAAGTAGACCAAGTAGGAATCAATCCTTTGTCTCTCATGGGGGGCTGAAAATGGCTAATTAATCACCATGGGTCAACTTTACACACATTCTAATTCTAAGGAATAGTATCAGAAAGTGATATTCTACCTTGCAGGTTCGTCAGACATGGGCAGCTTTTTATTTAGTCCAATTTGGCTATACACATGCATTTTTAACCTATTAAAACGTTCAGTCTTCTGATTCTTGATAACCATAAACCTAACATTGTTTTTTTTAAACATTCTTTCATGGGATGTAGACATCATTGGCAAGGCCAGCATTTGTTGTCCATCTTTACTTGGGACTTGGACTGATTGGTTTTTGTTTGGCTATTTCAGAAGGCAGTAGAGAGTCTCCCACATTGCTGTGGATCTGGAGGCGCATAGAAGATAAACTGGCTAAGGATGGCAAATTTTCTTTCCTAAAGGACATTAGTGAGTGTATCCAAGCGTCCAGAGCATTAGCCTGTGCTTCTGGATTATCAAACATTACAATTACATCACAATCTCCTGAGTGCCACTATCTTTTCTGCAAAAAAACCCTCAAATTTCAATGTAATTTTTACCACTCATACTTCAAACCACAATAGTTTTGGAAGTGAATATTTACCTTCACAGCTGGTTTCCATATATTACAAATAAAACAAAACATGCTTTCCGCATTTTATATGCCAAACTGTTATTTTGGTGGTTTACAGGTGCCAGTATACTTTGGAGTTAAGTTTCCAGTATTTATCAACACATAACTTCTAGGACGAGCATTATTGTTTCAGTTATGAGAATATTGGAATGACCAGATATTTGTTAGGATCTTGCATGATAGACTTAACCCAGTTTGACCTTTTTTCTGTAGCTTTCACTGCAATGGACTTTTAAGCACACTTGCACTCTGGAAAACAGTTCCCTTTTATTCTGCACAAAAACAAAGTTGCTGGAAAAGCTCAGCAGGTCTGGCAGCATTTGTGAAGGAGAAAACAGAGTTAACATTTCCCATCCGGTGACCCTTCCTCAGAACTTTTTATTCTGCGTCTGGATGCACAAGTCAGAGCTCAGGCCTATGGTATATCCCTACTCGTATGATCTCCTGGTCTAATCATAAGTGTCTATTGCACTCACGTTCTACAACCCATCAGACACAGGTAGACACTCCCTTAGTGTCTATCCCATTGCTGGACTTATCCTCTCTTTACAGAGCTACTTGGACCCACCCAATTCTCCAGAATTCCCCTTTTCCCTCTGTATAAATACAGATTTAAGTTATCTTGTTGAATATAGCAAACAGTGTTTTTGGCAGCCTTCCTCTGATTACTTCTCACTTACTTCCACTTTAAAAAAAGCCCAGCACTTTCTGGCAGGCCCTCAATTCTCTCCATAGTAACCCAAGGGCTTTCTTACCTCCAAAAGCCTCTTGGCTGGGTCAAATGTTCAAGTATTATTTCACACAGGCATAAGCAAATAAATAGAACATAAACAACTTCTCATTTACCTTAAACTGAGACCAAAACTCTACATTTATAACCTTCAATACAACCAACAATAGATTCATTTATGAACAATAGAGTCATAGAGATGGCATGCAAACAGACCTCTCGGTCCAACTCGTCCATGCTGACCCGATATCTTAAATTAGTCTAGTATCGTTTGCCAGCATTTGGTCCATATCCCTCTCAGCCTATTCATGTAAAGAAAATATTAGACCCCGAAAAAACATTCATCTTTGAATGCTACTGATGTCACTTTTGATCATTAGCATATTCAAACAGTGATGATACCTATTGGCTTTAAAGCTGTTAGGTCTTTGGAGGTCAGCTTGGTGGTGGCTATGAACAGGATCATAATTACATGGATATACTGCGTTGAGAGCTCAGTGGAAGAACTGGAGAAATGAGGCAGGATGATGGATAATTGAGGATATTGAGGTTACTGCCAAACTAATATTTTTGGATACCTTTCTCTATTCCAGTGGTTGGAATCAACAGCGTTTGAGAGTTTAGAGCCAGTACATCATAGGCTAGGTCAACAGCTCCGATGCCTACAATCATGCAAATACAACAATAATGGACGACACTGCTGGGAAATATCAATTATCTTCTGGAAGAGACTTTTGCAAATAAGCACATAATCAAAATCCAACAGCAGAATTAATCAGTAATGAACAATGGTTCTCAAGGAACAAGCAGTTAGAAAATGGCAACAATTTTTTTTTACGAGAATAGCATTATAACTCAACCAACATACGTTCAACACATGCCTATTGCATTAAAACTGATTTAAACTGAAAACAATTTAAATCAAATTAAATATCAAAATAGTAATGAATGTCGGGAGTGAATTCAAGGTTGTAATGTAATCCCACAGTTCAGATGCTGTTCGTTAACCACTCAAGCAGCTTCGTTGATATTTCGACTTTTAATCATTCTCAAGTATCCATTGTTTTACATTTGGTGCTTTAGTATTTGGTCTTTCATCGTACTTGCAGGTATAAAACTTATAAATTCATAGTTCAATTCATGATTCCCAGCGATTTAGTTCATTAGATGAAGTGGACAAGACTCATGATTTGTAATGGCTTCATGAAATTTTATTTTTGACTGCCATCTAAAATAATAAAAATTAAAATCAAATCGTGTGATTGGAGTTCCCAGTTCAAGTGTTTAATAAAACATCTGTTGTGAGGAAATGGCTACATTTTTCATTTAAAGGATTGAATATAGCACTTTTTTATTTGTTGGAAAAGCTCACTGTTATACTATGAACCACGTCTCTTTCTGGAGTCACTTTTTAAATATGCACTTTTGATGATCTTAACAGATTCTGCACTAAAAATTTATAAGTCAGGAAAATGCACTAAATTGATAAACTTGATGAACCTTGAAATTACCACGTGTAACACGGCAACTCTCTAGGTCATATAACATGTATGTTGGGCTTGGCTAGGTCACGATTTAAATGATGGATGGAGCTTAAAGCGGAAGTTATAAATCTGATGGTCTTTTCATTATTTGCTATAAATCAATCTTCTACTGAATACCCTGTCATGCTCACAATACACAGGCATACGCTCCTAGTCCTACATAAACCAAGCACAACTTAGCTTACATCAACTCCTTTAAAAAGTCACAGGGCAAAAATTAGTTCCAGTATAATGCAAAAAAAAAATCAAACCCAAATTTGCTCAGGATGTTGATGTCTGTCATCTCTGTTTTAAGCATGTATTGGTCTCAATCTTCATCTCCACTAATCCTCTATACTGCTATAAATGAAAGAAACATGGGGAAGTGGAAATTTATTTTTAAGTAGATGCCCATTCTAACCAATGTAGCTCATTAATCTCCTTTTATTATTGCAAATTAGGTTGCTTTTCTTCTTCTGAACAGCTTATTTTCATTGGATACTTTCAACTTGGCTCAGTTGACTTGCATTCTCAATTTGATTAGTCACTTGTGAGTTCAAACCCTACACCACACTAAGACTCTAGTGGCACGCTGAAGGATTGCTGCATTCCTATAGCTAATACAACTTAATGAAAAACAACATTTATTTTTTATTTTGTGGTGAAATCTAATGTTGAAATTTAATTCAGTGTTAAGTTTATCTGAATTCAGACAGTCATAAATTCATTTCAAAATACATTTTCCCTGGTAGATTTTATTTGCTCCAACTTCTTCTGGTATTCTATCATTTATTAAGGTGTCAGGCTTGTTTCAGCAGGAGAACTCTCACTTCTGAGTTAGAAAGTTGTTCATTCCAACCCCACTTTAGAGAACTAAATATATAATCTAGGTTGACAATTCAACCCTTACTGAGTGTTCCATTATTTCAGCTGCAGATTTTCAATGTGATGTTCAGTTAAGCCTCTGTCTGCTTCCCTTGTAGGACAGTCTCAAAGTTTTTATTTGAAGAGGGGCCGGACTTTCTCCTGGTACACTGGCCAACATTTGTCCCTCGACCAGTTAATCATTCATTGAACCCTATTTACCATTATTATTTCATTATCAATCAACAATTTTAAACATATTCGATGAGGTCTTATACTTCAATCTTCACATATTCAAGTTCATAAACTAATTAACATATAATTACAGCTACATTAGGCAAGTATTGTTTTTGGAGATAACAGACATTATGGAGCTGGAGGAAGACAGCAGGCCAGGCAGCTGTGAAAGAAGGGTTCCGACCCGAAATGTCAACTTTCCTGCTCCTCTGATGCTGCCTGGCCTGCTGTGTTCCTCCAGATCCACATTGTGTTATCTCTGACTCCAGCATCAGCTGTTCTTCCTATCTCTATTGTTTTTGGATGCAGTTTACATGTTTAAAAGCTAGTGGTTTACTCTGCATCACACCCTGATAATGCATTCTTTGTTTGATACCTCAATGCAGGCAACACTCTCAGTTTCTTATTATTATTGTAGATATTGTAATTCTCAGAAGATGGAAGGAAGGAAAGAAAGAGACAATGAGCTGGAAATAGAGCTGGAAATAGATAAGGTGTTCATTATATTTAGCTACTAAAACATTAAAGTGACAAATCAAAGTTAATTGTTGATCCATTGTCTTTTTGCTCATGTTAGGCATCATTTCCAGTATATTCTAATTATGATTCATTGCTTTGAATAAATGTGTATGGCTGAAGATCTCTGATATTGCTCACAGTTTGGAAGGGAATAAGCCATGTTATGCAACATTTAGTGTACTACCAGATCCACTGACATATAAATGATTAAAGACAACAAACTATGCCTTTCTTATCGTAAAGCTGGATGTTTAAGTGGTGTGTCAGGTAGTTGACTCAATAGCATTGGGGTAATTCAGAAAAATGGTTGTGTTATGAAGCATCGATCCATGATTTGGTAGAATTGCAAGGTGGAATGTTAGTTTTGAATTACTGAGTAGTCTTTCAGGCCCAACATTTCCAAAATCTAATGGATCGCCAGGTACAAAAGAATTAGTGAGATGTGACAGTATTGTCTTTTTCAGCACAGGTATTAAGAACAGGCTCATGCACAGGAAGGGAGAAGACAGACTTACATTTGTGTAGTGTACTTCAGATCTACCTGACATCTCAAAGCACGTTACAGTGAATGAAGTGCAGGAAATGTGACAGCTAATTTGAACAAATAACAATATGATAATGATGATATAGCTTTTTTTGTGATGTTGATTTACAATCAGTTCATAGGGATTCCCTACTCTCCTTTGAACGAATGACATGGGATAATTTATGTCCATCAAGCAAGCAGATGGGACCTCAGTTTAATGTCTCAACTTCTGAATTTTGTATTCAAGTCCTGGAATGGGACTTGAAACTGTGACCTTGTGCCTCAGAAATGTACGTATTAACAACTGAACAGCAGCTGACAGACTATCAGGATGTGGAGATGCCGATTTTGGAATGGGGAGGTCAAAGCCAGAAGTCATACGGCACCAGTTTATAGTCCAAGAGGTTTATTTGGAATCACAAGCTTTCAGAGAGCTGCTCCTTCGTCAGGTGAAGTGTCACAGGTTATAGTCAAATCTCACTTCACCTGACGAAGGAGCAGCTCTCTGAAAGCTTGTGATTTCAAATAAACCTTTTGGACTATAAACTGGTGTCATGTGACTTCTGACAATATCAAGAAGGATACTGAGATACGGAGACAAAGAATAACTACTAGGGAATGTCAGAACTAAATGGAGGAATAAGATCGCGTAGCATTGAAAGGGGCAGTTGGACTTGACAGTAATATTGCAAAGGGAAGGATCTCAATATGTATCCCCTTTTGAAGCAGGTACCTGAGTCTGGAAATATTATAGGGGACATAGGAGCATGAAAATACTGATTGGTTGGGAAATTGCGGCACCTCAGAGTATTGATGAGGACAAGCACTGAGTCATGTTGATACAGTGGAAGAGGATTGTGGAGTCTGGTAATTTTGGGGAAGGAGTTAAAGGTTTGGTAACGCTGTAAATAAAAGTGAACAGTTTCTAAAGTGTTATGTGTGTTTGTGTTTTAAGGGTTTGGGGGTGATGACCCTGCATTGGGAAACACAGAGAAAATTAGATTTAGGAAAATTTCTCCAAGTCTCTTGAAGCTAACGGGACAATCCAAGACCTTCCAGTTTTAGAGGAAGAGCAAGCTATTAGGGCAGGTCAGTAACAAGAGAGAGCTTTTCAACATGAAGGCATCCTCTCATCGAAATGTTTAGAACTATTGTTAAAAACAGTTCTTACCACTAGGCCACAGCCTTCTCTAGATATCTGTGGTTGTTTACAGAAACAGTGAATTGTTACAACATAGAAGTAAATCATTGACTGGATGTCTTTTCAGCAATTTGTCAGTGCCATTTCCAAGCCTTCTCCCTATAACTCTGCACATTCTACCTTTTTCAGGCAATTGTCCAAGTCCTCCCTGAATGCCTCAGTTAAATACGCCTCAACCACACTCTCAGGCAGTGCACTTAGCTAATATACGTTATCAGTGATGTGAGATCAAGTGCCATCAGAACTTAGAGAGAGGTGGTTCCAAATGGAGCCATGTGTTTATGTATCCTTGTGCATATTTCTGTCATAGTTAATAAACATTTACATTCTTTACAATCTTGCTTCCAGGTATCTCTGTTAAACACATCCCAGGATGATTTATTTCACTATGAGCCAAATTTCCAAATTTGCAGATGACATAAGGTTGAGAAGGAAGGTGGAGCTATGAGGAGGATGCAGGGATACTTGTAAGTTGGACAAACTGAGTGAGTGGGCAAATCCATGGCAGATACAATACAAGTGGATAAATGTGAGGTTATCCACTTTGGGAGCAAAAACAGGGAGGCAGACTATCTGAATGGCTATTGTATTAGGATCAGATCGAACCCCCTTCAAATATATCGAGGAAATAGCCTTGACTTTAACTTTTTCCTAATTAAAGGCAAGTGTAAGGTCATGTGTTCCAGATGTAATTCAATTGGTTACCTGACGCTGCATTAACCAAAACATACCTTATTCTTACTCTACAGTTAAAATACAAACAAAAGAAAAAAAGAATGGGTCTACCTTTATTGGAAAACTTAACAGAATAATCAATTATTTAACAACTTAATGGCAACTGTTCCAATATAATAACGCCCCATAAACACACCCTTGGCAAAGGCAAATTCAGATGTGATTCTGGCAGCAGAGGGAATTCCAGTTTTTAGCTATAACAGACAGAAAGGTATAGCAGCTTTCAGAACCAGCTTCAAAAAACCCCAACAACTGCTGAAAGCTAAACTAAAACCCTAGTTCTGTGGGAGCCTGCCTCCACGCAGTTGTGCTGCTTTTATTGTTCCAACTTTTCAAAAGAAAACCCAAAGTCTCACAAACTTTTTGTTTTATTGGCTTGAAACAGACCACTTGGTGCCTCTGTCTCTTCATAATGATGTCTCTTCAGAAAAAAGGACAAAATACAGCTCTTGATACCATAGTATCATCGCACTGTAAATTGGAGAGGGGCATATGCAATGAGGTCGAGGTGTCTTTGTACACCAGTAACTGAAGATAAGCATGCAGATGCAGCAGACAGTCAAGAAGGCAAATTTATGTTGGCCCAAAGCAAGATGGCTTGAGTATTGAGGTGCAGATGTCTTGCTGCAATTATACAGGGCCTTGGTTAGATCACACCTGGAAAATTGAGTGTACTTTGTATCAGAGAAAGTAGGAACTGCAGATGCTGGAGAATCTGAGACAACAAGGTGCAGGGCTGGATGAACACAGCAGGCCAAGCAGCATCATAGGAGCAGAGAGGCTGACGTTTCGGGCCTAGACGCTTCATCAGAAAAGGGGGAGGGGAAGGGGGTTCCGAAATAAATAGGGAGAGAGTGGGACGCAGATAGAAGAGGGATAGAGGAGAGGATAGGTGGAGAGGAAACAAACAGGTCGAAGAGGCGGGGATGGAGCCAGTAAAGGTGACTCCATCTCCTACCGACCAACCTCATCCCGCCCCCTTGACCCGTCCGTCCTCCCTGGACTGACCTATCCCCTTCCTAACTCCCTACCTACACTCACCTTTACTGGCTCCATCCCCGCCTCTTCGACCTGTTTGTTTCCTCTCCACCTATCCTCTCCTCTATCCCTCTTCTATCCGCCTCCCACTCTCTCCCTATTTATTTCGGAACCCCCTTCCCCTCCCCCTTTTCTGATGAAGGGTCTAGGCCCGAAACATCAGCCTCTCTGCTCCTATGATGCTGCTTGGCCTGCTGTGTTCATCCAGCCCTGCACCTTGTTGTCTCTGAGTGTACTTTGTGTTTCCTTATCCGAGGAAGTGTTGATGGAAAAGGATAAGCCTTGCGTAAAAGTTAAAGTTTTTAATTGGAGTATTGCAAATTTTAATGGTATGAGACAAGAACTTGCAAAAGACTGTTAAAGACTGTTCGCAAGTAAAAGGACGTCGGCCAAGTGGGAGGCATTCAAGAATGCGATGATGAGAGTTCAGAGACATTTTGTTCCTGTTACAGTGAAGGGTAAGACTGGTAAGATTAAGGAACACTGAATGAATAAAGATATTGAGGTTCTAGTCAAGGATAAAAGAGAATCTTATTTTAGATATAGACAACTTCGTTCAATTGAATCTCTTAATAAACATAAAGCATATAGGGGCATTCTTAAGAGAGAAATCAGGAAGGGAAAGAGGGGATATGAGACAGTATTGGCAGGTAAGATCATGGATAATCCAAAGAGATTCTACAAGTATATTAAGAGCTACAGCGTAACTAGAGAGGGGGGTGGACCTCTTAGAGATCAAGGAGGTCGTCTTTGTGTTGAGCCCCAGAAGATGGGAGAAATACTAAATTAATATTGTCAGTTTTTACTGTGGAGAAAGAGATGGAGTCTAGAGAATGCAGAGAGAGTAAACTTTGATGTTTGAAAACAGTTCACATTACAGAAGAGGAAGTTCGGGATGTCTTAGGGAATATAAAGGTGGATAAATCTCCGGACCTGATCTAACATATCCGAGAATGTTGTGGGAAGTAAGGGAGGAATATACGAGACTCTTTGCAGAAATATTTGCATCATCTATAACTAAGGGTGAGATGCCTGATGACTGAAGGTTGGCTAATGTTGTACCTTTGTTTAAGAAAAGTTGTAAGGAGAAACTGGGGAACTATAAACTTGCGAGTCTGATTTTGGTTGTGGGTAAATTGTTGGAGGTGATTATAAAAGATAGGATTTATGGACATTTAGAGAGGCAGAAAGTGATTAGGGATTGTCAGCATGGTTTTGTGCGAGGAAAATCATGTTTCACAAACTTCATTGAGCTTTTCGAAGAAGTTGCCAAAAAGGTTGATGATGGCAGAGCAATAGACATTGTTTATTTGGAGATAGTAAGAAATGCCAATGCTGGAGTCTGAGATAGCACAGTGTGGAGCTGGATGAACACAGCAGGCCAGGCAGCATCAGAGGAGCAGGAAAGTTGACGTTTTGGTTCGGGACCCTTCTTCAGAAATGGGGGATGGGAAGGGGGCTCTGAAATAAATAGATAGGGCGGGGGTCAGTGTGGGGAAGGTAGGTGGGATGGCGATAGGTGAGTGCAGGTAGGCAGTGGTGGGGATTGGTCAGGTGGGAGGACCGGATAGGTGGGAGACAAGACTGACAGGTCAAGGAAGCGGGGATGAGAGGGAGAGTTGGTCATGGGATGAGGCCGGGGTGGGAAGATTTTGAAGCTTGTAAAGTCCACATTGAGACCATTGGTTTGTAGGCTCCCAAAGCGGAATACGAGGTGCTGCTCCTCCAGTTTACAGGTGGCGTTGTTGTGACACTGGAGGAGGCCCAGGATGGACATGTTGTCTAGGGAGTGGGAAGGGAGTTGAAATTGTTCGTGACTGAAAGGTGTTGCCGTTTGTCGCGAACAGAGTGCAGATGGTCTCTGAGTCTCTGCTCGGTCTCACCAATGTAGAGGAGGCCACATCGGGAGCAGCAGATGCAATAGACCACATTAGCGGATGTACAGCTGAACATCTGTCTGATGTGGAAGGTTTGTTTGGGGCCTGGGATGGAGGTGAGGGGGGAGGTGTAGGGGCAGGTGTAGCACCTCATAAGTTGCAGGGAAAGGTGCCGGGGTTGGTGGGGCTGGTGGGGAGTGTGGAGCGGATGAGGGAGTCGCGGAGAGAGCAGTCCCTCCGGAAGGCAGATAAGGGTGGGGAGGGAAATATATCCTTGGTTGTGGGGTCAGATTGCAGGTGGCGGAAGTGGCGGAGAATGATGCATTGAATCTGGAGGTTAATGGAGTGATACATGAGGACAAGGGGGATTCTGTCTTTGTTTTTATTGCAGGGAGGGGATGTGAGGGCAGAGGTGCGGGAAACACAAGAGATGCGGTCGAGGGTGTTTTTGACCACTGAAGGGGGGAAGTTGCGGTCCCTAAAATAAGAGGACATCTGGGATGTTCGGGAGTGGAATGCCTCATCTTGGGAGTAGATACAGCGGAGGCAAAGGAATTGGGAGTAGGGGATCACATTCTTGCAGGAAGGTGGGCGAGAGGAGGTGTATTCTAGGTAGCTGTGGGAGTCGGTGGGCTTGAAATAGATATCAGTTTCGACTTGGTCACCAGAAATGGAGACAGAGAGGTCCACGAAGGAGAGAGAGTTTCAGAGATGGTCCAGGTGAACTTAATTTTGGGGTAGAAGGTATTAGTGAAGTGAATGAAATGTTCGAGCTTTTCGTGGGAGCATGGGGCGGCGCTGATCCAGTCATCGATGTAACGGAGGAAGAGGTGGGGCATAGGGCCAGTGTAGCTGCAGAAGAGGGACTGTTCCACGTATCCTACAAAGAGGCAGGCATAGCTTGGGCCCATGCAGGTTCCCATGGCCACCCCCTTAGTCTGTAGGAAGTGGGCCTCCTCTGGTGTCACAATAACACCACCCGGAAACTGGAGGAGCAGCACCCCATGTTCCGCCTTGGAAGCCTACAACCCAATGGTTTCAATGTGGACTTTACTAGCTTCAAAATCTCTCCAACCCTCGGCCTCATCCCATGACCAACCCTCCCTCTCATCCCCGCCTCGTTGACCTGTCCATCTTATCTCCCACCTGTCTGCCCCTCCCATCTCACTGACCAATCCCCACCACTACCTACCTGCACTCACCTATCACCATTCCACCTACCTTCCCCAGCCCCACCCCTTCCCCTACCCATTTCTGAAGAAGGGTCCTGACCCAAAACATCAGCTTTCCTGCTCCTCTGATGCTGCCTGGCCTGCTGTGTTCCTCCAGCTCCACTCTGTGTTATTGTTTATTTGGGTTTTTGTAAAGCCTTTGATGAGGTTCCTCATGGTAGACTAATTTATAAAGTTTGGTCATATGGGATTCAGGGTGAGCTTGCCAATTGGATACATAATTGGCTTAATGACAGGAGACAGAGAGTAATGGTGGAGGGTTGCTTTTTGGACTGGAGGCCTATGACCAGCAGTGTTCTACAGGGATCGGTTCTGGATCCTCTTTTGCTTGTCATTTATATAAATGACTAGAATGAGAATACAGAAGGCATGGTTAATAATTTTGCAGATGACACCAGAATTGGTGGCATTGTAGACAGTGAAGAAGGTTTTCTAAGATTACAAAGGAATCTTGATCAGATGGGTCAATGGGCTGAAAATGGGCAGATGGAGTTCAATCTGGATAAATGTGTGGTATTGCATTGTGGTACAACAAACAAAGGTAGGGCTTATATAATTAATGGTAGGGCCTTGTTTGGTGTTGTAGAACAGGGGGACCTAGGGGCGCAGGTACATAATTCTTTAAAGTTTGCGTCACATATAGACAGGACGGTTAAAAAAGGCATTTGGCATGCTTGCCTTCACTGCTTAGTCCTTTGAGTGTAGGAGTTGGAGGGTTATGTTGAGGATTACAGGACATTGGTGAGGCCTCTTCTGCAATAATGTGTTTAGTCCTGGTCGCCTATTTATAGGAAGGATATTATCAAGCTAGAGAGGGTTCAGAGGAGATTTATTGGGATGTTGTTGGGTATGGAAAGCTTGAGTTATAAAGAAGCACTGGATAGGCTGGGACGTTTTTCACTGGAGTGTAGAAGGTTGAGAGGTGACCTGAATAGAAGTTTATAAAGTAATGAGAGGTCTTGACAGATTTGACAGTAGTTGTCTTTTCCCTAAAATGGAGAATTTCAAGACACATTTTTTAAGGTGAGAGAAGAAAGATTTAAAAAAGACATAAGAGGCAGACTTTTTACACTGAGGGTGGTTCGCACGTGGAATGAACTTTCTGATAAAGTCGTGGATGCCAGTACAATTACAACATTTAAAAGACATTTGGATGGATCTGTGAATCGGAACGGTTTGGAGGGATATGGGCCAGGATCAGGCAGGTGGGACTAGTTTAGTTTGGGATTATGTTCTGCACAGACTGGTGGACTGAAGGGTCTATTTCCGTGCTGTATGACTCTCTGAAGGATGTTCTTATTACGGAGGAAGTGCAGCAAAGATTTATCAAACGGATTCCTGCGATGGCAGGACTGATGTATGAGGAGAGGTGCAGAACTGAAGTGCAAAAACATTCTGTAAGTGGATCTGAAATGTGCCATGAGGGTTGTTAGAGGTTGTCACATGTCCAATGCCATGTTCATGATGTGGGTTGCATGTGGCTCATGCCCATGGAACATGCCTGGTTTCCAACATGCAAGATGTTCGGACAAAACAGCAAGTTGAATCCATCCAGTGCTTGCTCTGATTTCCTTGCCATGTTTTCCTGATGTCTAGATTGCTTGGCATGTCTGGTGCTTGTTTGGCAGTTTTGGTAGGATGGGAGGCTGAATATTAATGAGATGAATTGAGCTGTTAACAAGATGTTTAACAACTATTATCTGTCATCTTGAGGCATTGTTGCTGTTTTTGAATGTTGACCCTGACTCATACTCTGTTATTTTTCAATCTTGTTGTTGTAAACTTTATATTACAACAAAGTTGCAGTTGTTTCTCTGTTTACCCATATTCTCTAACTTTGCACCACAGCAATACTGCAATTATTTTTTCCAATAGAGTTTTAAATTAATTAAAATGGCTGCTCTTAACGACTGTTTCCAAGGTTTTAAATTTTTTCCTTGTAATACTGTCTTTCTGTACTACTTACTCAGTTTTTCCACCTATTAATGATCAAAATTGCAGTTTCCTGCATAATCTGGGTTTTCCCACCTTCCACAGCCAAGATGCAGCTTTCTCCTTCTTTCAGGGCAAAACAGACATTTTGTTTTACGTTTCATGGTCCAAAATCAAAGGTGCTTCTTTCTGCACAATTTTTAAATGAAGTTCTCCGACTACGGCCTTCACACATCTTCCCACTGAAATTAAAATTTAATTACTGAGTCCTGCAGGGTCCTCGTAAATCTTATGTTTCCTCTGACTGTTAGATTTTTTGCCAAAGTTTCCTTTTTACAATCTGAAATGAATTTGGATGCCTTCTTGATACTGCAGGCTAGGTATAAACTCCTTTTCTAACCCTTTTACTATGTCTTGCAGTTACGCTTCATGGAGTATATTCCCTTGCCCTCCCTTCTTGGCCTTTGTATAATTCTCAAAGCATGTTTTCCTCTTTCCCTCAAGGATATTTAAGTATACCCTTAAATAGGTATACTTAAAGTAGGGAGCCTTTACTTGCTCCCTACAGATCTTCCTTTGCTTTGGTCTCTGTTGCTTGTTTTTTCAATATGCCTGCATTTTTCCTCTGTCCCTAGTGCGCAGTGTTGTTCATATGTCTCTTACCAGCTTCCTGGTGACGGATTATTTTCAGAACGTGGCCAGAGAGATTCAGAGATGATGGGGATTGAGGAGGATTTACATGACAGAATCGAATCATGTATTCTCATTGCTCTATGTGGAGATAATATGGGACATTATACACCAGATCCCATTTCCCTTGTTTGTAATATTACAATGTTACAGCACACGAGTAGATCATTTAAATCCATCATACCTGTGCCAGCTCTTCAGCAGAATTATTAATTTATCCCACTTCCCAGCATTTTTTTCTTACAGCCTTGTAAATGTCTTCCTTTCAACATGTACACAATTCTCTTTCAAATATTACGGCTAAATCTACTTCCAAAACATTTTTAGGCATATATTCTAGATTACAAAACCTGAAATAATAGCAATCAAAGCATTCTTAAAAGCACTTCCCTATACTGAAATTATGGGTGACTGCTTATTGTTCAAAGAAATTATTTTGTTCCACTTTTTGCCTAATTCCATATGGCAGTCCAGAACTAAGAAAGCTTTGAGTCAGAAATTTAACAAATAGAAACCCAATAGCTTTACAAGAGACAGAAAGCAAAATGATGTGTGTGCAACTGCCTGGGGAGTATGACAATGTCAAAGTACTTTGAAATATTGTTATATATCCCTGTTACCTTTATGTAGTGGTATTACCACACATCCTTGACCTAAGAGACTCTGAAATGTATGGTTAATAATCTTTGTTAAGTCAAGTCAATGAGACAATAAAACACAAGCTCTTACATGTACTACATATGAGATAGAAATACCAATTAAACTCACATGTCAAGGACTCCTCAGAAGTATCATATTGACTGCTTACACTAGGCTCAGTAAGACCAGAATTAAGTTCCTCAGGAGCTTCAGTGTATTGCATGTTTTCAGTTTAATTATGTAGCAGAAATACAGGCATCATTGCTTGTGTGTGTTTGCTGTAGTTATGGAACGTCATTTATATGAGTAGTTGTATAAATGCACTAATAATGTCTTACATTATTAATTACATTCTAGATATTCCATCAGGACTCAGTTCTCTGTGGCATTTAGAGTTTAATATAGTCACTGTGAATATTAACATCTGGATCTTTATTTTAAATCCTGATACTACCTTGACATAATACATCTATATATCTATCAGTTAGGGCATGGGAAAAATCAGCAAGCGTTCCCTCTCTTGATTACTCTCCAGTCACCATTGCTGCAAAGTGCTTCAGTTTGTCAGATGGGGATAGGATCAGGCTCAGCTGTGAGGCACCAGTGAAGAGCTCATTAAAACTCCCAAGTTTGACATGAGTGAAACCAGCCAGCAATTGGTACCAATAAAATCAGGTCCTACTTTGAGGAGACAGGAGGAATAGATGAAACAAATACGTTTGCATGGAGCAGCAACACCAGCTTAAGCATTTAGGCCAAATGACCTGCTTTTGTGAAGGATGTTCTTTATAATTCCATGTAGCAGGAGAGGGTGGGACACACAAAGGTTTGTGAATGACACGAAGCGAGAGGAAAAAATTTCACAAGCTTTCTCCCTGTTGGTATTGGAGATAAGGTGGTGGTGGTGGTGGTGGTGGGGTGGTTGCAAAAAAGATAACATGTAGTATCTCCTTACCTTTTATGAATGGAAAGCAAGCACTAACCTGGTCCTCCAAGTTAATTTTTATAGCTGTACATTGGTTTGGCTGAATCCATTAGACGTGGTCAATATGGTCCAAAATCTAGGAGTTGCTGACAGGATTAGGATAATAAATAACATATGCTTTATTATCACGAGAGAGCAAAGTTCTTGCAAGTGATTGAATTGTCTTGTTTTGTTATTCACAAACAAGTAGTGTAATGAATAATCAGTAGTTCCAGAAAGAATAGAATTTATGCACAACTTCAATATATTACTGATACAATATTTGTATGTCTTGCTGAGGTGTCATTTCTAGCACATTTCTGTAATACTGTGATGAAAAGATGTTCCATATAGATCCACATAGAACAGTAGGGTCTCAGATTGATTATGACCCTGTGGTGAACTGCCTTGGCTGAGGTTACCAATTCAGATTGATCTTCAGGTCTCTGAATTGGGAAGGAGAAAAACCAAACAGTGTTGTTTGGTGTTAATCTGTACTTTGGGAACTTTCAGCTGGAAGTGCATCACAGGTGAGGACAGAATAGTTGACTACTCCATTGAAGCACATTTTTAAGGACTGCATTTGATGAGTGGCTATTTGAACAGGGTACTGGAGAACTATAAATACTCATTCAACTGCATGCTGAAGAGGTATAAATGAGGATGTTTGGGAAAAAAAACATTTAAAGAGAATATTCGGATTTCAGCCACTTAAAGTGCATGCCACCTCCAGCTGCATGAAAAACAATCCACCAAGGAATGCAGTACAACATTTACCTTTTTTTACTTCTTTACTGAGTTAATTTAAAGCAATGTTGCAAGCAGTATATTACAAAGCACCATGGAGATTTGTTTCTTTTTACTGATTAGGCAAGCTAACCGATAGATTACAAATCATATCTCAGGAAAATTTAAGTGCATTCTATATTTACTTTACCGTGGATATTTTTAAAAAAATTCAAATCAATGAAATTACAACACGAAGACAAAACAGGCTACCTAACAATAAGCACAAAGTAGGATAAATTTACAAGAAGAAATACTAGATGCTTATGAAAACGGAAAGGTTGTCTAATGTTTTAACGAAGATCTGGAGCTCAGTTTGTGGCTGGAGTTCAATACTTTTAGGGCCTAAACTCTCCCATGTCCCAGCCCCCTACCCCACACACCAGGCCTTGTTATCACATAGCCTGCTATTACACACCCCCTGTTGTTAGTCACTAATAGTCCCCGTTAACAACTATTCACCCTCCCAGCCTGATCGTTATCAACTCTTTGTCTGTCCAACTGCTCTTCTCTCTCTTTAGACTCTATCCCATCGTTTATTCCATATCCCATCCCCATCCCCATCCCCTTTTCTCTGCATATAAACTGACATTTTCCCAGCCACCATCAGTTCTGAGGAAGGGTCACCGGACCCGAAACATTAACTGTTTTTTCCTTCACAGATGCTGCCAGACCTGCTGAGCTTTTCCAGCTACTTCTGTTTTTGTGGCTGGAGTTATTGGTTAGTTGGTTCACTGAGCTGACTAGTTTTCGTGCAAACATTTCATCCCCCTTCTAGGTGACATCTTCAGTGCAGTCTCGCCTCCACTGAAGCACTGTTGTTCTGTTCTGTTCTGAATTTATATGGTCTGGTCTGTCATGGTAATCCTCATGGGTGACTTCAGTCTGTACAGAGACTGAAAAACAGTTTAGTAGCAGTAGTTGTCTGATGGAGAGTTCATCGAATGCTTTCGGGCAAGTTTCTTAGAGCAGCACAATCTGGAACTGACCAGAGAGCAGGTTATATTACACCAGTCCAGCCCGTCCCTGCCTCCCTAACCTGTTCTTCCTCCCACCTATCCCCTCCTCCCACCTCAAGCCGCACCTCCATCTCCTACCGACCAACCTCATCCCGCCCCCTTGACCTGTCCGTCCTCCCTGGACTGACCTATCCCCTTCCTAACTCCCTACCTACACTCACCTTTCCTGGCTCCATCCCCGCCTCTTCGACCTGTTTGTTTCCTCTCCACCGATCCTCTCCTCTATCCCTCTTCTATCCGCCTCCCACTCTCTCCCTATTTATTTCAAAACCCCCTTCCCCTCCCCCTTTTCTGATGAAGGGTCTAGGCCCGAAACGTCAGCCTCTCTGCTCCTATGATGCTGCTTGGCCTGCTGTGTTCGTCCAGCCCTGCACCTTGTTGTCTCGGATTCTCCAGCATCTGCAGTTCCTACTATCTCTGATTCTATATTACACTGGTATTGTGTAATGTGGCAAGAGTCATTCAAGATCTCAGATTATAGACAATGCTCACAATATAATCAAACTTGACACCAAGTTTGGAAGCTAAAGTATTGGGTCTAAAACTAATATTTTAAACCTAAAACTTTCAACAACTGTGTGAGCATGAAATCTAAGTTAGCTGACATGAACTGCTATACTAGGCTAGAAATAGATCAATTGAGACACAACCGGCAGATATTCAAGGGAATATTTCAGAATAAATACATTGCTACTGTAAGGAATAATTCTAAAGGGAGGGCCCACCACTTGTGGTTAACAAAAGGAGTTAAAGGAGTTAAAAGTTAAAGAAAAAAGGATGTAACTGCACAAAGAGGAGTGGCAGGTCAGATGTTTGGTCAGAATATATATTTTAAAACAAAATAGAGAATGCTCCAAAAACTAATCAAGATGAAGAAATTGGATTATATGAAGAATCAAGTGACAATTGTAAAAACAATAGCAAGAGTTTCCACAGATCAATGTAAAGTCATCGTAATCCTGGAGCACTATGAGGCTACTCTCTCATTCGATAGAGATGACTGGAGTTGAGTTTAACCTGAGGGTCACCACGCCTCAGGCCAGGGCAAGGGTGAGAAAGCGGGACTTCATTCACCACAGCCAGTGCAGGAATTAATCCCGTCACCAGCCAGCCGTGAAAAAGGAAAAGCATCAGAAAAGTGAATGTTGATCCTCGAGAGCGTCAGAGTAAGTTAATACAAGACACTAAAGAAATGGTGGGTGAAATGAACAAATGTTTTATTGCTGTCTTCACTATAAAACAAAATCACCAATACAGTAAGAGCTGTCATCCAGGAGCTGTAAGGGAGAGAGGAACTTGGTAAAATTACAATCCCAGAGAAGTTGTAATAAGCAAACTGATGGAACTGCAAGGTGAAGCTTGTGAAATCCACATTGATACCATTGGGCTGCAGGGTTTCCAAGCGCAATATGAGTTGCTGTTCCTGCAACCTTCGGGTGGTATCGTTGTGGCACTGCATGAGGCCCAGGATGGACATGTCGTCTGAGGAATGGGAGGGGGAGTTGAAATGGTTCGCGACTGGGAGGTGTGGTTGTTTATTGCGAACCGAGCGTAGGTGTTCTGCAAAGCGATCCCCAAGCCTCCGCTTGGTTTCCCCGATGTAGAGGAGGCCACAACGGGTACAGCGGATGCAGTATACCACATTAGCAGATGTGCAGGTGAACATCTGTTTGATGTGGAAAGTCTTCTTGGGGCCTGGGATGGGGGTGAGGGAGGAGGTGTGGGGGCAGGTGTAGCAGTTCCTGCGGTTGCAGGGAAAAGTGCCGGGTGTGGTGGGCCTGGAGGGGAGTGTGGAGCGGACAAGGGAGTCATGGAGAGAGTGGTCCCTCCGGAAAGCAGATAAGGGTGGGGAGGGAAAAATGTCTTTGGTGGTGGGGTCGGACTGCAGATGGCAGAAGCGGCGGAGGATGATGCGTTGGATCCGGAGGTTGGTGGGGTGGTACGTGAGGATGAGGGGGATTCTTTTTGGTTGTTATTGCGGGGACGGGGTGTGAGGGATGAGTTGCAGGAAATACAGGAGACACGGTGGAGGGTGTTCTCGACCAGTGATGGGGGCAATTTGCGGTCCTTGAAAAACGAGGAATCACCCCTCTCCCTACCGCATCCCAAAACCAGCCCAGCTTGTCCCCGCCTCCCTAACCTGTTCTTCCTCCCACCTATCCCCTCCTCCCACCTCAAGCCCCACCCCCATCTCCTACCTACTAACCTCATCCCACCCCCTTGACCTGTCCGTCCTCCCTGGACTGACCTATCTCCTCCCTACCTCCCCACCTACACTCACCTTTACTGGCTCCATCCCCGCCTCTTTGACCTGTCTGTCTCCTCTCCACTTATCTTCTCTTCTATCCCTCTTCTATCCGCCTCCCCCTCTCTCCCTATTTATTTCAGAACACCCTTCCCCTCCCCCATTTCTGATGAAGGGTCGAGGCCCGAATCGTCAGCCTTCCTGCTCCTATGATGCTGCTTGGCCTGCTGTGTTCATCCAGCTTTATACCTTGTTATCTCAGATTCTCCAGCATTTGCAGTTCCGACTTTCTCTGATACAATTTTAACCCCACTGCGAAGCCTCTTCTACGAATGCCTAGCCTGAAGAAGTTACCCTCCTCCCTCCAGTCAAACCTCAGGGGATCTCTCTCCCACTGCAACTCTCTCATAATCTCTTCGGCCTTGAAACTGCTCGACCATGTCCTGAAGCAAACCAGGTACTACAGCCACATCACCTTTCTTAGTACCTGCCTACAGAACCAGATCATCCCCAATGGACTACAGTCCACATTCAGGCCTTCCCAATTTGGCCCCAACCATGACAATGTCTACATTCATAGCATTGAGATCCTGCAGAAACATTTCTCCCTGCGACTCCTAAAACACACACTTGCAGCAATGCGCTGGCATCTCCGGGCACTACAATTAGCCTACCCCAGCTCAGAACCTCCCCCTCCCAGACCTGCAAAGGACCTCTCCTGTTTTTTATTCCTCGTAGGATCCACAACTTGAACTCACAATTCTACTTGGCTTTATTGGACACTAAAAACCATAAGTACAGTAAACTTACTGGTGCCTACCACCCAAAACGGGCTTCCTCCACCTCCCAAATCCCCAGCCCTACCCAGGACCTTCCCCACAATGTGACCGCCGCCATTGGCCACGAGGCCACTGTCGGAGAACCCACAGATGACATCACATCCGCCACCGCCGGGTACCCCACTTCCGGGACAGCGAACGCCATCGCTGCTGATGCCACCGCCTCCATTTCTGAGACCAACACCACAGACACTGAAGACGTACTGACCGTCACCGCTGCTGCCGCCGCCTATCCCGCTCCGCCCACCGCTGACGCCGACGCTACCCCGCCCACCGGTGACGCAACCCCGCCCACTGCCGATGCTGACGCAACCCCGCCCACAGCCTACGCCGACGTCGCTCCGCCCACAGCCTCCACAGCCAGCAGCTCCAGAGGAGACAGCAACACTCAGCCCTGCCGAGTCTTCACCATCCCCCCAGACCTCCCCCTTACTGAGGATGAACGGTCAGTTCTCCGTAAAGGGCTCACCTTTGTCCCCCTCCACCCACACATCAACGAATATCGGTCACGTTTGGACACAGAGCAGTTTTTCCGCCGCCAACGCCTCCACGCTTACTTCTTCAACCGTGAACATAACCCTCCCTCTACTGACCCCTTCTCCCACCTCCAACACACCCCCTCCTCCTGGAACCGACCCCAAGGCCTCCTACCCTCCCCCGACCTCTTCATCTCCAACTGCCGTCGTGACATCAATCGCCTCAACCTCTCCACCCCCTCACCAACTCCAACCTCTCCCCCGCAGAACGTGCAGCCCTCCGCTCCCTCCTTTCCAATCCCAACCTCACCATAAAACCCGTGGACAAGGAAGGTGCAGTTGTAGTATGGCGCACTGACCTCTACATCGCCGAGGCCAGGCGCCAACTCTCCGACACCTCGTCCTACCGCCCCCTTGATCATGACCCCACCCCTGAGCACCAAACCATCATCTCCCAAACCATCCACAACCTCATCACCTCAAGTGACCTCCCACCCACGGCCTCCAACCTCATCGTTCCCCAACCCCGCACCGCCCGCTTCTATCTCCTTCCCAAAATCCACAAACCTGAATGCCCTGGCCGACCCATTGTCGCCGCCTGCTCCTGCCCCACCGAACTTATCTCCAACTATCTGGACTCCATTTTCTCCCCCTTGGTCCAGGAACTCCCTACCTACGTCCGTGACACCACCCACGCCCTCCACCTCCTCCAGAACTTCCAATTCCCCGGTCCCCAACACCTCATCTTTACCATGGACGTCCAGTCCCTATAGACCTGCATTCCCCATGCAGATGGCCTTAAGGCCCTCCGCTTCTTCCTGTCCCGCAGGCCCGACCAGTCCCCCTCCACTGATACACTCATCCGCTTAGCCGAACTCGTCCTCACCCTCAACAACTTCTCTTTCATTTCCTCCCACTTCCTACAGACAAAGGGGGTGACCATGGGTACCCGCATGGGCCCAAGCTATGCCTGCCTCTTTGTAGGTTACGTGGAACAATCCCTCTTCCGTACCTACACTGGCCCTAAACCCCACCTTTTCCTCTGTTACATTGATGACTGTATCGGCGCCGCCTCGTGCTCCCACGAGGAGCTCGAACAGTTCATCCACTTCACCAACACCTTCCACCCCAACCTTAAGTTTACCTGGACCATCTCTAATACCTCTCTCCCCTTCCTGGACCTCTCTGTCTCCATCTCGGGCAACCACCTAGAAACCGATATCCATTTCAAGCCCACCGACTCCCACAGCTACCAAGAATACACCTCCTCCCACCCACCTTCCTGCAAGAATGCCATCCCCTCTTCCCAATTCCTTCGCCTCCACCGCATCTGCTCCCAGGATAAGGCATTCCACTCTCGTACATCTCAGATGTCCTCGTTTTTCAAGGACAGCAACATCCCCCCATCAGTGGTCGAGAACGCCCTCCACTATGTCTCCTGCATTTCCCGCAACTCATCCCTCACACCCCGTCCCCGCAATAACAACCAAAAAAGAATCCCCCTTGTCCTCACGTACCACCCCACCAACCTCCGGATCCAACGCATCATCCTCCGACACTTCCGCCATCTGCAATCCGACCCCACCACCAAAGACATTTTTCCCTCCCCACCCTTATCTGCTTTCCGGAGGGACCACTCTCTCCGTGACTCCCTTGTCCGCTCCACACTCCCCTCCAGCCCCACCACACCCGGCACTTTTCCCTGCAACAGCAGGAAGTGCTACACCTGCCCCCACACCTCCTCCTTCACCCCCAACCCAGGCCCCAAGAAGACTTTCCACATCAAGCAGATGTTCA
>NC_063344.1:51390294-51391105 GCF_021869965.1 Rhincodon typus
GCTAATGTGGTATACTGCATCCGCTGTACCCGTTGTGGCCTCCTCTACATCGGGGAAACCAAGTGGAGGCTTGGGGACCGCTTTGCAGAACACCTACGCTCGGTTCGCAATAAACAACCACACCTGCCAGTCGCGAACCATTTCAACTCCCCCTCCCATTCCTCAGACGACATGTCCATCCTGGGCCTCGTGCAGTGCCACAACGATGCCACCCGAAGGTTGCAGGAACAGCAACTCATATTGCGCTTGGGAATCCTGCAGCCCAATGATATCAATGTGGATTTCACAAGCTTCAAAATCTCCCCTCCCCCTACTGCATCCCAAAACCAGCCCAGCTCGTCCCTGCCTCCCTAACCTGTTCTTCCTCCCACCTCAAGCCCCACCCCCATCTCCAACCTACTAACCTCATTCCGCCCCCTTGACCTGTCCGTCCTCCCTGGACTGACCTATCCCCTCCCTAACTCCCCACCTACACTCACCTTTACTGGCCCCATCCCCGCCTCTTCGACCTGTTTGTTTCCTCTCCACCTATCCTCTCCTCTATCCATCTTCTATCCGCCTCCCACTCTCTCCCTATTTATTTCAGAATGCCCTTCCCCTCCCCCATTTCTGATGAAGGGTCTAGGCCCGAAACATCAGCCTTCCTGCTCTTATGATGTTGCTTGGCCTGCTGTGTTCGTCCAGCTCTACACCTTGTTATCTCAGATTCTCCAGCATTTGCAGTTCCTACTATCTCAGACACCTTGCAGTTCCATCTTCTATCTGCCTCCCCCTCTCTCCCTATTTATTTCAGAACCCCCTTCCCCTCCCC
>NC_063344.1:51391115-51462984 GCF_021869965.1 Rhincodon typus
TCAGAACCCCCTTCCCCTCCCCCATTTCTGATGAAGGGTCTAGGCCCGAAACGTCAGCCTTCCTGCTCCTATGATGCTGCTTGGCCTGCTGTGTTCATCCAGCTCGACACCTTGTTATCTAAGATAAGGTGTCTATTCAGGAAAGGTAGAAGGCAGGAAGCAGGAAACTATAGTCTGTCAACTTGATGTTTAGAAATGAGCATTTAAAAGTCTATAGCTGCACACCACAAATGTTGCGGTAATTGAGAAAATCAGCAAGGTTTTGTGAAGAGGAAATAGTGTTTAACTAAGTTATAGACCAATAGTGTCATACAGCTGTACAGCACAAAAACAGACCCTTTGGTCCAACGCAACCATGCCGACCAGATATCCTATGTAAATCTAGTGCCGTTTGCCAGCATTTAGCCCATATCCCTCTAAACCGATCCTTTTCATATACCCATCCAGATGCCTTTTAAATGTTGTAATTGTACCAGCCTCCACCACTTCCTCTGGCAGCTCATTCCATACACACACCACCCTCTGTGTGAAAAAGTTGCTCCTCCGCTCCCTTTTGTATCTCTCGCCTCTCACCTTAAATCTATGCCCTCTAGTTTTGGACTCCCCCACCCCACAGAAAAGACCTTGTCTATTCACACGATCCATGCTCCCTCATGATTTTATAAATCTCTATAAAGTCACCCCTCATCCTCCGCTCCAGGGAAAATAGCGCCAGGCTAATCAGCATCTCCCTATAGCTCAAACTCTCCAACCCTGGCAACATCCTTGTAAATCTTTTCTGAACCCTTTCTAATTTACTTCTTTGAAGGAGCAACATGTGCTGTGGATAGAGAGAACAGGTAGATATATAAGTACTGTATTTGGATTTCCAGAAGGCATTTGATAAAGTGTCATATCAAAATGGATTGTTGAAAAATGAAAACTCAGATTAAGTCTTGACATATCTGCATGGATAGAATATTGGCTGTTAGGCAGAAAATAAAGTGTTGATTCTGGGAGTTGATGATCACAGTTATCTACTATAGGCACCATTTGTAAGCAATTTTCACATAGTATTATTGAGTTTGTTAAAAAAGAAACAGTTTAAGTATGATACATTAGTTAGTTCGACAAAAGAAGTTTACAACTGTCACAATGGGGATTGTTCACTGCCTCTACAGGACAATAGGCTTATGTGCAGAAAGTGTCAATCTCATTAAAGTTATGAAGGCTATATCTGACTCTTCAGCTGACATATTAGGGAACTCTTCCTTGAGTCTTTCTCCTCCCTGTCTGGTTCATGTCCGATCTGGCAAGGCAGCTCCCTAACAAGGCCTGCTGCCTACCAAAGTAACACATGCAAAGAGGTGGCCATCGCTTTTTGAGAGTGGTCTCCTTAGAAGATTAATATCATGCAAAACTGATTGTAAATCTTTTCAAATCAACTTGTTCAGATCAATTTTTGACACATCCTGAAGCTGGTGGGTCTTGAACCCAGAGCTTTTGGTTTAGAGGCAGACACAATACCACTGCACTGCAAGAGCTGGCTCTTAACACGGATTGTATGATTAGACCTTGTGATGTAATGGATACAAAAGTAATTGAATGAAAACAAGAACAAACTGAAGGTTGCCCATACACGCAAAACGTACTATATCTTTCGAAGGAATAGTTTTTTTTGGCGGAATAGGATATCAAATTGTCAGTGGAAAGTTGAATGGTATAATTTACCCTCAGTTCCAATGGCATTTGATAGAGTACTACTTAAAAAAAGCATTCTAAAAATGAAGGTCACTAGCTGGTATGGATAAGATATGAACATAGTTTCTGCTGAGTTTCAAAGAAAAGGCAGCAATCAGTCTGCTAGTGATGGGCAATGCTGTGGATGTTTAAATCAAGTTTGAAAGAGCTGAAGTTTCAAGCTGTGGTTAGAGAAATATGTCAAAGAAAGTTCACAACTTCAAGCTATTAATTAATTGTTTGCCAAGTTGCAATGAAAAGATAGTGTTTTGATTGTTTGGCTGTTCCAAAATATTGTTTAATCATCAAAGGTGAAGACAATCTTGTAAATATTTTGCTGTCTCTTCTCGTCTGATAAATTACTTTTAATTTACTTTTAATTTCAGACCAAGTCTGACTAAGAGGTTTAGCCTATAAAACAACAAGTGGTGTTTTATTTCTCCTCTTTTTAAACTGGAAAAGTACGCGCTGACATGGAATTCATTCTTTACCACTTGAATCACTATAATTTAGAAATGGCTGTTAAAAGCCAAACATGCTACATCATATGTTGCATAGCAAACAAGAAAGATACTGAAATAAAACAAAGAACCATGAATGCAGGACAACCAAAAGACACAAAAACAGAAATTGTTGGAGAAGCTCAGCAGATTTGACAACATCTGTTCTCGTTTGGCAGAAGGGTCACTGGACTCCAAACGTTAATTTTGTTTTCTCTCCACAGATGCTGCCAGACATGCTGAGTTTCTGTTTTTGTTTTTATGTGAGTACAGATAGTGGCCTCGATTCTTAAGGGACTTGCCCATTAATGGAAGATAAGACCAGAAGACCAGAAGATTTAGGAGCAAAATTAGGCCATTCTGCCCTATGAGTCTGCTCTGCCAGTGAATCCTGGCTGATATATTTCTCAACCCTCAATTCTCCCGCCTTCCCCTGTAACCCTTGTTCCCTTTACCAATCAAGAACCTATCCATCTCTGTCTTAAATCCAGTCAATGACTTGTCTCCACAACCCCCCCCCGCAGCAATGAGTTACACGGATTGTCCAGCTTCTGGCTGAAGAAATTCCTCCTTATCTCAGTTTTAAAGGATAATATCTTCACCCTGAGGCTGTGCTCTCAGGTCCCAGTCTTTCCTACCAGTGGAAACATCTTCTCCATGTCCATTCTATCCAGGCGTCTCAGTATTCTTTAAGTTTTAATGAGATACCCCCTCATCCTTCAAAATTTGATCAAGTACATACCCAGAGTCCTCAAAACTATCTTAAAAAAAGACTGGCATTTTTTGCCATATTACTAGCTAGCTTACTCATATTTCATCTTGTCTCCACTGATTGCTTTTTAAGTTATCCTCTGCTGGTTTTTAAAGGTTTCTCAATCTGCTGGCTTCCCAATAATCTACACCACATTGTATGCTTTCTGTTTTGCTTTAATGCTGTCCCTGACTTCCCTTGTCAGCCATGGTTGCCTCATCCTCCCCTTCATATGTTTCTTCTTCCTTGTGATGAATTTCTGCTGTGCCTCCCAAATTAACCCCCGAAACCCCTGCCATTGCTGCTCCACCATCTTCCCTGCTAGGCTCCCTTTCCAATCAACTCTGGTCAGTTCCTCCTTTATGTCTTAGTCATCACCTTTACTCAATTATAACACTGTTTCAATGTTCTCCCTCTCACACTACCATATTATGATCTCTGCCCTCTAGGGGCTCCCTAATCAAATTTGCCTCACAACATATCACCAAATCCAGAATTGTCTAGTGGGATCTACTACAAGCTGCTCCAAAAAATAATCTCTTAGAAGTTCTACAAATTCCTTTTCTTGGGATCCACTACCAACCTGATTTTCCTAGTTCACACGCATATTGAAGTCCCTGCATGATTATTGTAATAATGCCTTTCTGACATGCCATTTCTGTCACCCGATTTAATTTTTTCCCCCACATCCTGAATACTGCTAGAAGGCCTGTACACAAATGTCATTAGGGTCTTTCTTCCTTTGCAGTTCCTCATCCCTACCCACACAGATTCTATGCATTCTGACTCTATATCACTTCTTATTATAGATGTTGATTTCATTCCTTCCTAACAAGGCAACCCTGCACCTATGGTCATCTGCCCATCCTTTCGATAGGACATGTATCCTTGGGTATTTAGTTCCCAGCCCTGATCTCTTGCAGCCACGTCTGTGTGATACCCACAACAGAATATTTGCCAATTTCAATCTGCTCATCTACCTCATTTCATATATTGCTAGCATTTTAGTATAACACCTTCTGTCCTGCACCACCCCTAAAGCCCCACTCATAGCTGTCTCCTTATCAGTTGTGCCTCAAGTTGAATTCTTTACTCTTTCCGTACTCTCTGTCTTATTACTTGTTCTGGAAACTTTAATAGCCTCAGCCGAACCTCTCCCCACTCTTCCATAATTTTCTATGGGAGTTCAACACCCCTTCCCCAACAACTATTTAATTTAAAACTCTACCTACAATACTACTTGTGTGATTTGCTAGGGCTGTAGTCCCAGCATGATTCAGATTGAGCCTGTCCCATCGGTACTGGTGCCAATGTCCAATAAATTTGAACCTGTTTCTCCCAAATCACTTCTGAGCTATGTGTTTTTCTCTTTAATCTTGTTGACCCTGTTTGCTTGTGGCTCAGATAGTAATCAGAAATTATTACTGCTTTGCTTCTGCTTTTTCATTTAGCCTCTAGCGGTACATATTCCCTCAGTAGTACATCTTTCCTCTTCCTACTTATTCCGTTGGTACCTACATGGATCAAAGCAATTGGATCTATCCCCTCCAATTCCAAGTTCCTCTGCAGCCCAGATGAGATGTCCTGAACCCAGGCACCAGTCAACCAATATAGACTCCAGGACTCTCAATTCTGGCCATAGAGAACAGTGTCCATTCCCCTGACTATACTGCTCCTGATTACAAGCACGTTTCTCTTTCCTCTCCCCTCTTGAATAGCTGTCCACTCGCATCCACACAGGAAACAAGAATCCCAAACCCTGTTAGACAAGCTCAAGGGCTGAGGTTCCTTTAGCACTACTTCCTGGATCTTTCTACCTGCCTCACTTGTAGTCACATCCTCCTGTCACTGACCACTGACCAAATGTGGGGTAGTTAATCTAAGGGGTGTGACTGTCTCCTGAAATATAGCATCCAGGTAACTCTTGCCCTCCCTGATGTGTCGCAGTGTTCGAAGCTCAGACTCCAGTTCATTAACTCTGAGGTGGAGCTCCCCAAACAACCGACATTTGCTACAGATGTGGTCACTATGAACCACAATGGGGTCTACCAGATCCACATGATGGAGTCTGAACACATTCCCTGGCCTGGTATCTCTATTTTAGTTACTTAGAACGTAATGTGATTAAAAAAAATACTGGTCTTTTAGTTTGTAGCCTGTAAGTATTTCCCCTAATTACCTCCAATCTGAAAGTAACCTATAATAGTCAAATTAATAGCTGTCACCAACCAATGAACTTACAGTTTACCCGTGATGTCACTTTTTGTGCTGGCCACCTGATTCTGGGCTGCAATTTATCCTGCTAAAAAAACTTTACAAACTATGATCTAAAAAAGCCAGCAAAAAGCACCTTTTTCCTTCTGTACCGAATTCCCACGTTGCCTCCAAATTCCCCTGAACTATCTATTCAATTGGGCTGTATCTCACTCTGGCTGTGATCTCTCCTTACTGATCCCAAAGAGTCATAAACAAGTAGAAGAGTTTCACAAGAAATGATTCTTGAAAGCCATTGTATAATGAAAAATCAAAATTGAAAAATATTTCAGTGAAAAAGGAGAACAAAAATTTTCAATATTTGAAATAATGACCATCTATACAATTGATCTTTCAAAACATTCTGTGAAATACAGAGCTGGTTGATCTGATTATGTTCAAGTGTGAAATCTGCTCAGTTTTTAATAACTGAATTGGTTGGTTGATTTTACATAACAACCTCGCAATATCCTCCTCAGGCTTGGGAAAATTGGAACAGGATGGGCACTTATATGATACTTTGCCTAATGTATATACACCATATCAGTGTTCGATATCAGCTTAGATATAGAGTTGGGTCGAATACTTTATTTACTTAATTTCAACGACATGGTGGTATTCAATTGGCATTAGATGCCCTGGAATGAGGAAACATTAATCAAAATTCTGTTTTTTTAATCACTGTGCAGCAACATCTTGCTTTATTAATCAAAATGGCGGCAGCAAAGTAGGCAGCATTTGGGCTCCTGTGCCCTAGCTTGTCCTCTTAGTCTGTACTTTTCTATTTCCTTTTTCTTTTTCCCTCTTTCCCTTCTATTTTTTCTCAAGCCTACCTGATAAAGAGAGCTCTTTAGCAGGAGGCAGCTTCGATGGGCTCCAGAGTCACAGTGGTATCTTCAGAGACAGCATGGCTACAGAGTCAGTTGGTTGGCCTGTGAAGCCTGGAACGGGACTCTCACTTCCGTGTGGAGTGGGCCCCTGACAGCAATATGGTGTGGGCTGGTAAGCTTGGAGTGGGCCCCTGGCAGCGATATGGTGTGGGCTGGTAAGCCCGGAGCGGGATTCTGGCAGCAGCATGCTGTAACAGTGGAGAAGGAAAAGTTGGACTCTCTTTAAGTTCTCTTCTTTTATTTTATTCTAAGTTAACGTGAATGGCGCCTGTATACAGCGATGGTACACACATTTCTCAGTATGTTATATTGAATACACGTGACAATAATGGATATTAAATTAAATTAAAATTTGTATATTTGAGAACACTGGAGTAAGAATAGGACCATGCTCAATTATAGATGGATCACCCACCGATCTCCTTCATGTTCCCACTTATTTAAAATCAGTAACCTACATTAAAATAACACTAGTCAGGAAGGCATGGCTCATTCATGAGGAATGCTCACTCTGGCAAGGCTTGTGATGCAATGTTTTATTGCCTTCAGAGGATGAAGATCAAGGAATGAAAATTGGAAAAGTTGAACAGGAACTTCATTGTGTTTGGTTTCTCCCAGACTACATTATAAACAGTTGATGTGGGTATGAAATAAAATGCACATCATTTTACATTTTGTTTCTCATCATGTCATATAAAAACTAATGACAGAATGACCATAACATGACTTCACAGCTGATTTAACTACCAAAACACAGCAGCTTTCCAAATAACATACCGGTGCAATTTTGCAAGGAGGTGATATTTTACTATTTATATTAGATTTTGTAAGAGTTTTGAACACATTAACTATAATTGTTAATTTAACTGTTGAGTCACAGAATGATTACAGCAGAAAGAAGCCAGTTAAATCATTGTCTTTGTGTTTGCCTGAAAGAGGAATTTACTGAGTGCCATTCCCTACCTTTTAACTGTAGCCCTGTTTATTTTTTCCTTTTGAGATAATGATCCACTTTCCTTTTGAAAGCTTCAAGTAAGTCTTCCTCCACCAGACGTCTTGCATTCAAGATCCTAACTATCCACTGCATGAAAAAGATTTTCCTCATGTAGCCGTTGCTTCGTTCACCAATGGAAATGGTTTCTCTCCATCTACTTTGTCTGCCAACCTCATGACTTTGAGCATCTCGCGCCATTTACCACCCTACCATCTCTTCTCCAAGGAGAAGAGTTCCAACTTACTTCTAACATTTTCTGGAACTGAAGTCCAAAGATGTGCACGGTGGGTGGATTGGCCATGGAAAATTGCCCGTAGTGTTCAGGGATGTGTAGATGAGGTGGGTTATGGGGCTTGGGTCTGGGTGGGATGCTGAGGGTCGGTGAGGACTTGCTGGACCGAAGGGCCTGTTTCCACACTGTAGGGATTCTATGACTCTATGATTCTAAGTTCCTCATCCTCTCTCCTGCCTTCATATTCTCCCTAAAAGTGTAGTGTCCTGAACTGGATGCATGATTTGAGGCTGATAGAGTAATACAGCATGGAAACAGGCCCTTCGGCCCAAACTGGTCCATGCTGACCATGGTGCCCACTCGGTTAGTTCCAATTGCCCGCATTTGGTCCATATCCTTCTAAATTCTTCCCATCCATGTACCTCTCCAAATGTTTTCTTAAATGTTGCTATTGTACTTGCCACAATCTCTTTCTCTGGCAGCCCATTCCATATACGCACCACTCTCTGCATTGCCCCTCAGGTCCTTCTTTAATCTTCACCCTCTCATTTTCAATTCCCCGTCCTTGGGAAAAGACTGTATGCAGTCATTCTATCTATGCCCCTCATGATTTTATACACCTCAATAAGGTCACCCTTCAATGACTATTACAAGGGGTCATAATTTTAAGGTGATTGGGGGAAAGTATAGGGGAGATGTCAGAGGTAGGTTCTTCACACAGAGAGGTGGGTGTGTGGAATGCGCTGCCGGCAGTGGTAGTGGAGTCAGATACTTTAGGGACTCTTAAACAACTCTTGGATAGGCACATGGAGGATAGTAAAATGTAGGGTATACAGGGTAGATTGATCTTAGTAGGATAATAGGTCGGCACAACATCATGGGCCGAAGAGTCTGTACTGTGCTGTACTGTTCTATGTTCTAAGTTCTACGTTCAACCTCCTACTTTCAAAGGAATTAAAGTCCTGTCCTGGCCAACCTCTCCCTATAACTCAGGCCTACTAGTCCTGGCAGTATCCTTGTAAATCTTTCTTGCACACTTTCCAGTTTAATTATGTCTTTCCTACAACAGGATGATCAAAACTGTACACAATACTCCAAGTGCAGCCTCACCAGCAATTTATACAACTGTAACGTAACATTCCAACTCTTATACTCAATGCCTCGACCGACAAACGCCAGCATGCCAAATGCCTTCTTCACCACCCTGTCTACCTGTGATACCGCTTTCAACAAACTATATACTTGTACTCTTGATCCCTCTGTTCCATAACACTCCTCAGGACCTTACCATATACTATGTAAGTCCTACCCCTAGTTTGACTCTCCAAAGTGTAACACCTCACACTAATCTGTGATCTTATGTTTTAGACCAGCTTAGCATAAATATCCTTGCTTGTGTGGTCTATACTCCTAAAGCCAGTATGTCATTTTCTTTACTAACCACTCTCTCAACCTGCCTGGAAGCTTTAATGATAAATGTAGATATACACCAAAATCCCTCTGCTCCTGGACTCCCCTCAGAAGCATACCTTATTTTGTATTAAGTCTTTGAATGCATTTTACACTTGTTTAAATTAAATTTCATTTGATACTTATCTGCCCATTCTACAAATACGTCCTGCCCATTCCACAAATGTGACCACGTTCATATGAAGTTCCCTATAATCATCTTTATTGTTCACAGTGCTTCTAAGTTTTGTGTAAGTTGCAGATTTTGAAATGATGTCCTGTACACCAAGGTCTAGGTGATTAATATGTGAGGAATAGCAAGGGTCCTAACTCCAGTACAAAACATTCCTCCAGTTCAAAAAAACTATTCACTGCTACTCTTTGTTTCTTCTCATTCAGCTGTTTATATATATCTGTGTTCTTAACATCCTTTCATTCATGAGCTCTGATTTTGCTCAAGCCTGTCGGGTGGCATTTCATCAAATATGTTTTGGAAATCCATGCAAATTAAAGTCACCACAGTCCAAGAGAACCATACGCCTGCTTTCCCATTAGAGTGAGAGATGATTGGTGATGGTTTAGCCTCAGGGTCACCATGCCTCAGATGAGGGGAAAGTTTGAGAAAGTGGAACCTTCATGCCAACCTCAGCTAGTAAGAGATTTGAACCTACACTGATGGCATCACTGTGCATTGCAACCATAACATTCACTTCATCAGTCTTGTCTTTACCTCATCTAAAAACCAAAGCAACTTCGTTAAACATGATTTCTCTTTCACAACTTTACTTGAGCTGTCTTTAATAAATGCCTATTTGTGCAAGTGACTATTAATTTTGTCCTCAATCACCATTTTTAAAAGTTTGACCAAGTTGAACTGACTGGCCTGCATCGTTATTCTTTGTTTTGAACAGGAGTGTAACATTTACAAGTCTTCAGTCCTCTGGTACCACCAATACTTCTCCTTGTCAATTCTAAACTTCTCAAGCTTCTGAACTACCTTCTCTTTCACACTGACTTGTGTTGAATCTTTTTCCTTAGTAAAGGCAGATGCCAGTTGCTCTTTTCATATCTTACCCAGGCATCCTGCTTCCATGTGTAAATCCCCTTTTTGGCCCTAAATGGACACACTCCTCCTCTTAGCACCCTTTGATTACTTGCATGCCGAAAGAAGGTTTTTTTGAACCTTTTTATGTTTAATGCTAACCTCGTGTCTCTTTGCTTCTATTATTTGCTTTTGCGATTCTCCTCTCAACCATCTATTTCCAGTCTGGTTCTCAACTGTATTATTGTAAGACGTCTATAATCAACACACCATTTCTTTTTCATAATCATTATTTCTTTCATCTTCAAATGTCCTCTGGATTTCTTTGTCCTACCTTTTCCCTTTGTGGGAATATACATGAATTGTGTTCAAACAAACCTTTCTTTAAAAGGTAGCCAATTGTTCAGTTAAAGTTTTGCCAACTAATCTTTAATTCCAATTTATCTGTGCAAAATTAATTCCTACTGCACTGAAATTCATGTTACCCCAGTTAATTGTTTTGTCCCTAAATTATTCCTTGTTATTTTCCATAACCAACTTTATGATCCAATGATTACTGCTCTCTAATTGTTCCCTACTGGCACCTTATCTATTTGTCCCATCTCATGCCTGAGAACCAGGCCTAGTTTTGCCTCCTTTCAGATATACTATTGGGGAATTTTTCTCCTCTCTGCCCTTTACACAATTGCAATCTAAATTTGGATTATTAAAGTCCCCTATTAAGTGCTACTCCTAGTTCTTGCACTTCTCTGCAGTTTCATTGTAAATTCATTTCTCTGCATCTTTGTCATTGATTGATAACCTATAGACCACACCTCTTAATGTAATTACACCTTTTTGTTCCTTCGCTCTAACCAAGTAAATTTTGTCCCTGTATCTCCTAGACTTTCTCCAGTTTTCAAACATTCCCCTCAAATGAATATTGCCATCCCATCAGCTACACTTCTCCTAAACATCTGGTATTCAGGAATAGTTAATATCCAGTTCTGTCCTGGTTTTGAGTCAAATCTCTGTCATCACTACAACATCATATTTCCGCATGACTTCCTGCATCTACAAGCAATCTCACTGACCCCTATCCATGCATTCACAAATATACACTGTAACTCTAATTTAGACTTTATTACTTTTCCTCTTAGGCTGAAACCACCTAATTTTTAAATAAAAAAACATGATTTCCTACTCTTGTACTATCCATCTCTACCAATTTTCTTTTTAACTTTGGTATCTCTCTCTACTTTTGTCTCCTGGTTCTTAAAACCTTGCCAAGATAGTTTAAATGCTACCCAATAGTACAAGAAAACACGCAGCAAGGAAACTGGTGCCTGTTTAGGTGCAATTCAGACAGCCTGTACAGTTTCCATTTCCCTCAGAACTCTTCCCAATGACCCAAGAATCTAAAACCCTCCACCACCCTGCACTATAGCTTCAGACATACATTCATTAGTTCTATCCTTCTATTTTCATAAGCACTTGTATGTGGTACTGGGAGCGATCTGGAGATAATTACTTTTGAGATCCTGCTAGCTAATTTCCAACATAGCTCCCAAATTCTGACTGCAGGGGCATATCCATTTTCGACCTTTGATTTTGGTCTTGATGTGGAACATTGATTGTTCACGTTACCCCTTCAGGTTGCGCTGCAGCTGGTTAATGATTACATTGATACTTGACACCAGGGAGGCAATGTGCCATCCTAGGTTCATGACTGAGGTGACAGAAATTCCTTAACTATTGAATCTCTTTTTACTGTAATTGTGATGGTATAGACTTGGTTCTGGCTGCATTCCATATGGGAGCCATCACTTTCATGAGTGTTCAGTTCTGAATATTGATTGGAAAGTATGATGCACGCAGAGGACTCCTGCGCTATTTACTTATTAGACTGCCTGATGACCACATTCCCTCACTCCCTGCTTACTCTATGACATGAATCAACATACTGCACAAAAAGCTTTCAATTTCACAGATGCACTGCAGTGACACCAGCTCCTCTTCAAGCTCTGAAACCTGGAGCTCGACCTAGAGCAGTTGATGATACTTTCTGTATGTTGCAGGACATATACTGGAGTTCCCATATGGGCCAGGACGTGCACACTAGGAAGCTGCCTGTCATTCCTCTATTACATATAAAAACTTTGTAAAATAATAATTAGCAGCTACTCATTTTGCATCTTCTGTTATCATTTAAATATAGATAAGTTAATTAAAATTCTTATTATGAAAAGAAAATTGGAATTTCAGATTTACCAACTCCTTCGACTAATATTTTAACTTTGGAGAAAGGAAAGCAAGCTACAATATTTAAAATCTAATCAATTCACTCATCCTGTGATGTTACAACAAGTTTTCTTTCTCTTTCTGACTTTGATGATCCTGACCAGTTCCCATTGCACCCAATCTACTTCACAGTGATCTGGACTTGTTTCCTGTATATCTATACCTTGCCTGTCAGAGAGTTCACTTGTAAGGACCCATGTCATTGAGACAAAGAGATTTACGTAATGGAAGTTTGGCTTTTGGCCCATCATGTATGCATCTGTCAGCTTCGCATCTGTCTACTTGCATCCCATCTTCCAGACCTTGCCCCATAGTCTTCTATGCTATGTCTTTTCAACTGTTCATCTACGTACCTAACTGTTGTGAGGGCAATGAATTCCAGATATCCCCCCACCCTCAGGGTGAAAATCTGTCAGACATGCTATCCCCCTGACAAAGACATGCTGATTGTCCTTGAGTAATCCTTAACTCTCCACGTGGAGATTAGTTCTGTCCCTCAGATTTTTCACCCCAGAGATTACCCTCCCTCTAAGGGCAGACTCACTGGCCTTTAGTTCCCTGGTTTATCCTACCACCCTACCATATCATATTAATTGTCCTCCAGTCTCTGACACCTCTCCCATGGCTACAGACGATTTGAAAATTAATGTCAGCTGCCCCTTCAATCCTCTCCCCTGCCTCCCTTAGCAGCCTGGGATATATCTTCTCTGGGTCTAGTGATTTATTCACTTTTAAGCCCACTAAAACCATTAAAACTCAGCCCTCTCAATTCTAATCTGTTTAAGTGTATCACAGCCCCCTTTCTGAATTCTGTACCTACATTGCCCTTCTCTACAGTGAATACAAAAGCAAAATACTGATTTAAAACTCACCTATGTCTTCCGGTTCCATGTCTTTTTTTATCCTTATCCAATCTTGTAAATGCTTCAAAATTTAAGGTTCTCTGGACATTTTAGTCCTACTGTTCATTTTCGTGGGAACGTGTTGTTCTTGTACTCTCACTGTTTCCTTTTTGAATGACTCCCCCACTGCCCTGTTGTAGGTTTTCCTACGAGAAGTCCACTTTGGCCAGATCTCATCTTCTTGTTATTAAAATTGGCCTTCCCTAATTCAGAGATAGTGGGGACTGCTGACTCTGGTCCATCTTTGTCCTTTTCCATACCCCCCTGTCATTTGTACCACTTGCTTGGCTTGGTTCTCCCAAATGAAGTCCAGCACTGCCCCCTTTCCTACAGAGCATTCTAATGTACTGACTTAAAGAGCTCTCCCCGATAAATTTAAAGCAGTCTGTCCCCTCTAAGCCTTTCACACTTTGTCCATCCCAGTTAATATTTGGAAAGTTAAAATTCCCCACTATCACATCCCTATTAATTTTACAACTCTCTGAGATTTACCTACTTATGTTTCCTCCTACATCTCCCTGATGGTTTAGAAGTCTTCTATACTTTCATGGCAATGTGATCACCCCTTTTTTGTTGTTTTAAGGTTTTATTTAAAAGAGCAGAAGAGTGGATTGGTGGCAGCATTCTACATCAATCATTAGCTGGCAGTAGGTTCTTCAGTACATAGAATAATCTGTGCCTTGCCTGTTAAAAATTTGTTCAGATTTCCCTCTTTAAACAGCTGTCTTCATTTGGGTGGCTTGCTTGAATGTCACTGATGAAGTATTATGATACCAGGATTCGATGCAAATTATTTCAGTCCAAATTGGGAACACTTGGATGAATTTCAATTCTTCTCAAAGGGATTCAAAGAGTATTAATTTCCATCTTTTTAGTGGAATTCCTTGGTGCTTCACTTTAGCAAGGTTATTAACCTAATGATTTGGAGTTAAGTCCTGCATCAAATGAATTTTCAGTGAGCATTTTCAGCACTCCTATGCAAAAAGGAATTAAACTCTAGATTGTTTGTATTAATTATGCTACTTTTGCACATATACTGTGCGTCAAATCCTCAAATGCATTTTTTTTCCAAAAGCACACATTCCAATACCATTAACAATTTGGGAGTGGATTTTCCAAATGCCACTCAGCCAATTCACAACAAGATAGTGTTACTTATCTTTGATTGTAATCAGTAAAACTATACAGCAATGACAGGCAAAACACTATAGAGAAGGATGAACAGATCGCTAGATCGATGTTGGAGCTCTTCTGACATGCCAATCATAATGGCAAGAATGATGAGAATCTGGACAATGTACTCTTCTGTTCCAGTTTCAGTATGAATTAATTACACTTTCACACTATCCCATTTAATAGTGAAAGGCCAAATTCCAAGTTCAGATATGAAAGGAAGAATAAGGATTTATGTAATTTTTTTCAGCTTTAATTCATAAATAGTAAATTAAATTCCAGTATCTGCCAACTTTTCGGACACACTTTTGAATCAGCTCTGTTTGCAACACACAAAATGATCAAATCTAGAACTATATTTCCCCAATATATTGGTATGATATCATCACAAGCACATAGAGTATCTGCTTTTACCAAACCTGGACTTACACAAATCTAATGTCAAAACAGCAAACAGGCCCTCCTGATTTATGATCTCTATACTGAACTACATCACCACATTCCTGTCAACAGCATGCTATTACACAATAAGACATATTACTATCATTCCTTTTTCAGATTCATTCTCACAAACTTTATATAAAAAACGCTTAAATATTTGTCCATATTTTTGAAAATACACAACAGAATGTTACCTAGAATTTAAGCACAACGGCTCAAAATAATTCCCCAATTTCAAAAGATGAGCATCTCTTCAATAAGAGTATCAACGTACCCAACACTGCATCCTTCCCTTTCAATTCCACCCTATCCTGAAGGTGAAAATTGAAGCCGAGATTGGAAGGCACCAGTAACCCTTAGTACTTCACAACTTGTCCATTCTGAGACATGGAATATTTGCAGTTTATTTGGCTGTAAAGGCATCATAGCTAAACCCAATTCAGTTTTGATTAATACCTATGAATATATGTGTTCCAGCAGCAATAAAATCCTGGCAGGATTCTCCATAAAGCCAAGAGTGCTGCAGTGACACAATTACCCAGAAAGACCCTTAAGTCAATCTGACTTAGGACAATAATGTATTAAGTGCCCAATAACTTACAACATCGAATAATGTTCTCGAACTCTCCCAAGTATTTGCAGAGGGAACTGATTTTTTGCGAAAGGTTACTTTCATTGAGCATGTGTAAGCGAAGTTTAGATGAAGTGGACTTCAATGATTAATGTTGAAAATTCAGTGCTTAATAAAAGAAACTGTCATCAGTAGATTGACAAGTAGAATGGAGGAGACTGCTCAGGGATGATAAAAGGCTGAAGATGATAAAAGGCTGAAGTTGCCTGCTGTGAAATGCAAATTTTCTCAAAAGCACTGTTCTACTTTGTTGTAAATGAAACCATTCTCCAAACAGAATTTCTGTGCCAGGATGAGGAGTGTGTCTATGCACAATTCTAATGAAAGACAGGATTGCCACGGGCTAGGACTGAAGTGAAAAATATTGATTTTCACTTCTCGTAGAACTTCAAAATTATTAACAGTTCATCGCACAAATATTTGACTAGTCCTATTTTCCTATTCTTCTTAGGATCACTGATAAAGAGATTTCTCACAGTCATTAGACAGCTGGAGAATAGCTGGCTTTCCATAAATATTGACACTGCGCTATCTGATGTAATTGAGAAATAAAGTATAAGGAAATGTGGAATAAAAGGAAAAATTACAGAAATAAATATTACAAGCTAAACTATTGCCATATTAAGATAACACTGTTCACTCATTAACAGATCTGGGGAAAAATGCCGGGAACATGCAAGGTAAAATAATTTTTGTAAAATAAAATTCTGATTTAATAAAAAGTTTTTAAAAATATAAATATATTTCCAACACATTATGTTAATATATATAAATCAGAAAAATTATCTGTATGAAGTTACACTGATGTGGAAAACATTGGCCATCAATAGATTTTTGCACTTAATCCTCCAATACTTGCCCTGCTCCTGGGAATCATATACAACCTTTGGCTAAAAACCTTTTACTGCTGAGTCACTGTATCTTAATTAACAGTCTATTTAAACTTACAACCTGTGATACCACATACCACAAAATATCAATGAATGCTGTAAATTCTTGTGCCTTATTGCATACTGTCTCTGATGCCCACTCATCTTATACATCCCAGATACCTTTGGGAAAGGTCTGGCTATCTCAGTGCATGATATTATATGCCAGTTTTTTAATCAATAGATTCATACAAATTACTGCAAACATAAAAATCATTCAGCTAATTTAGCTGTTTGTCAACAATTATCAACTTTCATACTAATTTCTTGCATTTTACTTTATATTTTACCTTTTCCTGATATTTTCTGATGTAGTCCTCCTGGATGCCTACCAATGGTAAAGATTATCATGGCCTAATTTTTTTTGTGTGGCAAACCTCTTCTAATTTACCCATTTGTTCCTTTAGTGATTATGCTATCTAGCCACGTGCACGCAAAAGGGCAACGATCATGTGTTTTGCTTTGATAGAAACTTCCTAGTAAGCACAAGATTGTTCAGCTTAATTTATGCCATATCTTCACCAGAAATATATGCAAAAGTAAAGAGTAGATCTGCTTTCCCTCATATCACATACTGGTTAACTCACGAGGGAGTGCTGTGAAGGTTTACCAGCTTGATTCTGGGGATGGCGAGTCTGACATATGAGGAGAGACTGACTAGGTTGGGATTCTTTTCAATAGAATTCAGACGAATGAGAAGTGGGGGGAGGGATCTCTTGGAGACTTATAAAATTCTAACAGGACTGGACAAGGTAGATGCAGGAAGGATGTTCCTAATGGTGGATGTGTCCAGAACCAGGGGTCACAGTATGAGGATTTGGGATAGATGATTTAGGATGGAGATGAGGAGACATTTCTTCACCCAAAGAGTGGTGGACCTGTGGAATTCATTACCACAGGAAGTAGTTAATGCCAAAATCTTGAATGTGTTCATGAGGCAACTAGATATAGCACTTGGGGCAAATGGGATCAAAGGTTATGGGGAGAAAGCACGATTAGGCTATTGAGTTGGACTATCAATCATAATCGTGAAGAATGGTGGAGCAGTATCGAAGGGCCAAATGGCCTCCTCCTGCTCCTATCATCTATGTTTCTACGTTTCCATGTAACTTCAGCATTTTCAGCCTGCTACAATGAATTCAATGAACACCTTTGTGATGGTCCTCCATACAGCTTGTACTTGTGTTTTATAAAGAAAAGTAGCTTTTGATCCCAAATAATGCCGTTTTAGCAGTTGGCCCTTCAGTCTTTCAGTAGCAAAAGAAGCAGTGTTACCAAATTGTGCCAAAGTGAACAGTTCATGCACTTCTCTGTCACTAGTATAATGTTCCCTTCAATGGACATATGCAACTCTGCAAAAGCTGCTTGTCACTGAATTTTACAGTCCCTAACTAAATGTACAAGAAGCAATACTCTCCGAAGTCTGCTCCATAAACTGCTGAAAGGTCTAGGCCCGAAACGTCAGCTTTCCTGCTCCTCTGATGCTGCTTGGCCTGCTGTGTTCATCCAGCTCTACACCTTGCTATTTCAGATTCTCCAGCATCGGCAGTTCCTACTATCTCTAAGACTTTAATATCAATAAGTCGAAGTTGATGCCAGCAATAAGTCAAAATGCTGTCAAAACCAGCAAGTTGCTGCAATTGTTGACAATCAGATTGTGGATTACAGTGGTTCTGTTCATGTGAATAGATACTCTACGGTGAAAGCACAGATAGGCATCGATTAACTGTTAGATGAATTCACTGGGCAGGAAAGTCAGTAAGCAAGATAGCTGGGGGTTGCTGTTCATAAAAAGGTAAAAGTGGGTGCTTTATTACACTCATGAGAGAATGCCAGTAAAGACACAAAGGTTGGCTTTGGACATACTAATGGGGACTTGTGTCTGGAATGGCAGCAGGAAAGGAAGACAGCAGAGGAGTAATAATTTTTGGGGTAATGATTTGGAGTGGGGAGTTGGGAGAGATGAGAAGAGGTAAATATATGGTCTTGTAGCTTTGGAAAGAAGAAAGAAACCTCCAAGAAAGGTCAAGAGAAGAAAATGGAGATGTAATAATGTATGTGTATCTGGAATGACATCAAAAATGTACACACAAATGAACACAAAGAGAATATTCCAAAACAATTATTGTCATGAAATACATTTCTGCTCTAGTACCACATACCTTTAATATTGAAGAATCCAGTCATTGACAGTCGTTCTCTAGGGCTAATGGAAAGGATTATATCACTGTTGTAGCAGACTGAATGCAACATCAGGCTATATAAATATAACTCCCAATGCTGAGAGCATCATAGGGCTATACTTTGTAATCAGTCTGTGTACAGCAAAGCACTTCTGCTGACTAAACCTGTCATCACTCTAGGGTTAAACCAAACTTAAATAAATAACTATCAGCATTTTTCTCTTTACAGCAGAGCTCCCTCCTGACACATCTCGCTCAGCCACATAAGTGATTGGTTTCACCATTCCAAAGCACATATTTTTTACAGGTTGACCTGTCTGAAGTTATTTGCTGATTTTGGTCTTAATAGTATGAATGAAATGGGTTTTGAACTTCTCAGATTCATTTCCTATGTCTTATATGTTCTTTTAGTAAGCGATACGAGTGGAAATTTCAACTGTTTCAGTGTATCCTCACTTCAAATTAAAACTTGAAGCAAAAATAAAGTTGTAGCCGTTGGTGGATGGGAATGGATAAACTAAACAATGGAGCCTTGTTATATGCTATAGGCCTTGACAGTGAAAAATGTGCTTATAAGCATATGCCAGGCTACAGTAACACTCACTAAGGCCATTGTTCAACAAGGCATAGAAAATAATTCTGCCACAATTGCTTTTTACATTACAGAAAGTATGGAAAAAGATTTAATCATCAAATTTGTGGAAAAGGAACAGTGACGTGACAATTTGAGTGATATTCAAAAAATAAATTTACATTTATGGATCATCCTATGTGTGTCAGTCAGTACCAGTTAAAGTATTTGCATGCAATCAATTGTTTTTTTCTAAGTATTGTTGTTTTAAACGTAGCAAAGTCCCTCAGTAACAATGAGATGAAGTATAAATTAATGCATTTTCTTGGTATTGGTTTGTGAAGTATGTTTACTGGAATTCCAGGACAAATACCTGTTTTAACGAATAGTACAAAAGGATGTTTAATGCTACGCAAGCAGACAAATGATAACACTTCCAAAAATTCATCTCCCTTCCAGTGCTTCACCAAAGATGACCCAACTTCTAAAACAGATGATCTAGCCATTGCTGTTTCTAGGACCTTATCATACACAAGTTTCCTCCTTCTGTCTTTATTCTCAAATTCTGTATTGGAGCTTGAACACACAACTTCAGAAAAAAAAAGCACTAGCAACTGAGCTAAACTGGCAATCACATAAAACTATAGCTATGCAGATAACCTTCTAGAATCAAATCAATCAATTTGCTGAGAGATCAGGCTTTGGTCTGTGATTAAAGCACACAGATCCTGGAATGAGCTCGATTGAAAGTCAAACTATATAAGTGCTGTGCAACTGTGTCACCATTAGCTTAAACATATTTTCCTTCCATATATTAACAGTTTAATAAACATTTATCTTTGTTTTTGCTATGATGCATGTCTTAATTAAGTTTCTGTTCTGTTTTGTTTATGAGAACAAGGAAAAAAATAATTTTTCACTCTGATTTTCTAGGTTTGCTGAAATATAAAATAATTGGTTCAATGAGAAGGGTTGGAGCTTTCTTTATGACTTTTCAGTCAGCAGATCAAAATATTTTGGTATGTCCACCTTAGGTTCTCAGGATATAGGTCCAGATTAAAGAATGCAAGTGTAGCATATTGAAAGTCCTGCTACACAGTAAAACAAATAAATTATGGACACTTATGTTCTGAAGTAATGCGCGGAGTTATTGAAGATAATACGCTACAAATGATCAAAGGTGAGGCCAGTGCTTGCTAAAGTTTCTGTCAACAACTAAAATTAGTCCACCAAGACAAGTAGTTTTACAAAGATATAATTAAATACTTTCAATAATTCATACCGGATATTGTGGAGACAATGTATATTTGATTTGGTTGAAAGAACATTGCAAAAGCAAAGAAAACATTTTTGATGGTCAGGGCATAATACTGCAGAAAGAAATCTATTAATTTAGCCATACAATAGAGCAGGACCTACATTAAACAAATTCTGTATCATTGGTACGGTCAACAATCGACAAACTTCCATGCTGTCAGAGGCAGTTGTTGTCAAATTCTGAGCTCAATCTGAAATATTAATTTCACACATCATAAACATTCAAAAGGCTAATCAAGTCAATGAAGTCTATTTGAGTTTAAGGCAAGATTTGTTGTTCCTTTCTTCGAGCATTTTTTTTAAAATCGCAAGAAAACTTTTAGTTTGCTCGGACATTTCAAAAAACAGTCAAAGGTTAAGAAAGAATCTGAGGAGATAAAAGTCATGTTTATATTTCAGATATGGATCACCTATCCCAAATGGAAGATTTAACAATTAGATAAATATATAAATGAACACAAAAGTAAAAACTGAAGACCAGCATCCTGGCAGTTATGCCATATTTAACCAGTTACTCTGTACCCAGAGGAGAATTGGCGCTCTAAGGCTGCCCTGTTCACTGACAGCCAGACATTCTGAACATGTTGGAGAGGGGAAAATAATGCAGTGATTCTCCAAAAGGGATATGGAGGTCATGGTGGATAGGGTGGTTCAGAGGAAAGCTGTCTTCTTCCTGGCAGATTGGCAGAGAAGGCCATATCACCAGACACCGACAGCGAAATCTGCGGTCACCACTTGAATCAGTGCTGCATCTATAGTCTGAAAGAACGAAAGAGGAGCAGGAATAGGCCATTTCGCCCTTCGAGACTGCTCTACCGTTCAATATGATCATGGCTGATCATCCAACTCAGTACCCTGTTCCCACTTTATTCCCATATCCCTTGATCCTTTCAGCCATAAGAAGTATTTCTAACTCTTTCTTGAAACCATACAATGTTTTGGCCTCAAAAGTTTTCTGTAGCAGAGAATTCCATCTCTGTCCTAAAAGCTTACTCCTTGTCTTTAGATTGTGACCTCTGATCATCAAGACCATCATTCCTGCATTTACCATGTCTAATTCTGTTACATCCCAGGAATCAGTCTGGCAAATCTTCCTTGTATTTCCTCAATAGCCAGGACATCCTTCCTCAAGTAAGGAGAACAAAACTACACACAAACATCCAGCAGTGCCACAAGGAAGTCAATTACCTCCTTCATTCCACAAAGGTAAATACCACACTCTTTTCTTTGCTACCTCAAACTCATCCTCTCTGCTACTGTACTCATGACCCACCAAAGATTATGCTTTGCCACTTTCGCTATTGCATGAAAAATTGTCTCTTATACACCACCACCGCTCCCTAGACTCCCACCACCACCAACTCCAAACACTTCCCTGAGCCTATTAACTCTCCATGGTCTCTGTGCTGCAACTCAATGTTTGGGACACCTCACTACATTTGGACAACCTGCCCCAGCACTAAAAGTTGTTCCAAATACTTTTAACTCACTCAGTCCTTTCCTCGCTCACATTCCAGGTGAAACAGCCCAAAATAGGACAGGAAGAGTTCGGATGGCTCGAGGATTGCTTGACATCACTGACCACATGTCAACAACTGGAGGAGAGAGAAATATCCGAAGTCTTCACCTTCACCCTCATTCCTGGTGCTCCTTCCTCTCAACTGGACAGGGTAATGCCAGCAAGCTCCCTCTGGAAAGAGGAGAAACAGCAGGCACCGTGACAGCTTCTTCTCAGGACCTACCTCAAAGGCTTTGTCCATGGACCTCTCCTCTGCTTTTGGTCCCAATACCTGCAGCAGTTTAGACTGGGGAAGGTGAGCCTGCACCTATGCAAGAGACTCTCAGTAGACCTGGGTCTTTCGGGCCAAAAGGCCCCAGAGGACATAGCTCTGCTCTGTCACAGAATCACAGAATTGGTTTGCTACCGGAGGAGGCCCTCCTGCTTTCCCCTGTAAATATGCACATTATTTAATTTAAACAATCATCCAATGTCCTCAAATGGCTAAAATAACTGCCTCCACAATACTTCATTTCAGACTCAAACTATTCATAGTGTGGAAAAGTTTTTCTCATCTCACATTTGCTTCTTTTGCAAATTCCTCACCTCCCCACTTACATCAAGGCTACTATAAAAGCATTTAATTTTGTTTTGCCAATTCCATGAACAAGAATGTATCCCTTTTGCCAACTTTGAAACAACAAAGCTTCCAAACACTGAGGAGAGACACAGACAAAGCTGGAGTTAGAATGAGAATGAGAGGATTTTAGGCAAAGAAAGAATGGATCAGGAGATGGGCTCTGATGAGGTTTAGGAAGGAACATAGGCATATCACAAGATGGAGGAATTTAGTGAGGGAGTTCCAAATCCTCAAACCACAAAAGTTGATGGCTTTGTCTCTGCAATGGAGGGAAATGCACAAAATTTGAAAAGTGCAACATTTGGTTGGAGTTGGAATTAGAATTGCAAGTAGACATGAATGAGGAATTTGCAATCAAATGATTTGGGAATTAGATGCCAGTTGAGGTCAACAAGGAAGAGGAACAATTGGGAAGTAGGGATGAGGTGTGGGTAACAAATATTGTTTACATATCAAACAAAGGCACTGGGGGAGAAAAATGCTTTACTTGAGATGTACAAATAATAAATGAGATTTACTGATTTATGTGACATTCATCGGTTAAGTGATATAAATTACAAAACAAATGTTGCATGACCAATTGGGACAACTTCAAGGCAATTTGAAACAGGAAGATCATATCAATTATATCCTTACTAGTAGGTCATAGAATCATAGAATCCCTACAGTGCGGAAACAAGCTCTTTGGCCCAACAAGTCCACACCGACCCTTGGAGCATCCCACCCAGACCCATCCCCCAAGAGTCAGAGTGATATGTAGCTTTAGTGGTAAAGTTACTGGACAAATAATCTAGCAGGTTGATGCAGGCTCCAGGTAAAAAATTCCAATCCCAGTATTGAAGCTCAGGGAATTAAAATTTAATTAGTTAAATTAACCTGAAATTAAAAACATAGCTTCAGCAAAGGTGATCAAGAAACCACTGCATTGTTGTTAAAAGTAATTTGGTTTGTCAATGTCCATTAAGGAATTTGCTGGGAGTACCATGTCTGTCTAACATATGAATCCAGACAGACAACAATGCGGTTTACCCTTCTGGAATGATTTAACGAGTCATTATCAAATTACTATGGGAAAGAAGAAAGCAGGATGAACAGGCAAAATCAACCTAAGCATTGAATACAACAAAGCTCAGTCAATCCAATAAAGTTGTCCTCACTAACGTCTGTGACTTGTACAAAAAGTGGGAGACCTGTCCCACGGGATAGAAACAGACTGATGTAGATATACTTTATGTATCTTATCTGACAGTTAGCTTTCCAAACTCCACCATTATCACTTAACCAATGAAGTATTTTGTGTCCTACCAATAGGACAGACCTAACCATCGTTATGGTCCTGTGACTTACAGTTGGAAGGAGATAGCCCTGCGAACCCTCAATTGTCTTCAAACCCAGTGAAGATTCAGGGTAAATAGAGGCAAGGATACCTCCTGCTAGTTACCATCTTCAGCCCTCCTGCAGGTGCTGAATCAAGACATTTCACAGATGCTTCCTGATCCATTTCCAGCAAAATAGGAATTTTTCTCAGGGTATAGGTAATTTTTAAAATAATCTAACAACAAATTATGCAATGTCAAATGGTCTTGTTTCATTTGATAATTTTACTTGACATGAATATTCATTACATTGAATACCATCTGTAAGCACTGAAAGTTCCAAGGGTGAGGACTTCAATGGCTCAATAGCATCAGAACTGTCTGAGATGACTAAATCCTGAAGAACATACCAACCAGAGATAGTAGGAACTGCAGATGCTGAAGAATCTGAGATAACAAGGTGTAGAGCTGGATGAACACAGCAGGCCGAGCAGCATCAGAGGAGCAGGAAGGCTGACGTTTCAGGCCTAGACCCTCCAGGGTCTAGACCCCTAGGGTCCAGGCCCGAAACGTCAGCCTTCCTGCTCCTCTGATGCTGCTTGAACATACCAACCACACTAGGCCTATAGCAGATGTTGAGAGAGTCAATGAAGGAAAAGTCTACTTGATCATCTCCTCACCAATCTACCAATGCAAATGTATCTCTTCACTAATGCATAGGTCAGACAGTCTTGTGAAGGTGAAGTTCCATCTTCACATTGAGGACACACTCATTGTGTAGGGGTTGGCACAACCATCATGCTAAATAGAATTGCTTTAAATTACATTTATTAGCTCAAAACTAGGCAACTATGAGAGATGATGGGCCATTAGCAGCAGCAGATTGTATCCCGCCATGATCTTTAATAGCACACCAATCAATCACCCATTATCATCAAACCAAGGGCATGCATACATACAGAAGCACTGTGCATAACTAAAAATACAGTATCAACTTAACACAGATAAAATACAAACTGAAAAGCTTCCATTAAGTGAAAGCAGCATGAATACTTAGAACAATATAATTCCACAGCCAATAGATCAGATCAAAACTTTGTATTTTTTCCACATCCAGACCTGAATGGTGGTGAGGAAGCTCTGTGAACATTCCAGCTTTACTGATGGGGGTACCCGAAATGTCAATTTATAAAACAAAACTTCATTTGCAATCACCTTTATCCAAACATGTCAACTAGATCATCCAACTAGGCTTCTTCATTAGGTCACTGAGATCTTAAATTCCAGCCAATTTGATCCACTTGGAGAAATGGCTGAGCTCACTAGACTTGGCAAAGGCTAAGGTTCTGACAACATTCCAGCTGTAGTACTGAAGAATTGTGCTCCAGAAATAGCTATACCTTGAAACACGTTGTTCCAGAACAGCTGCAAAATTGGTATCTACTTGACAATGTGAAAAATACATTCTGTTGTCTGCAAATCCAATATGGCCAATTATTAGCCTATCAGTCTACTCTGAATTAGCAGCAAAATGATGGAAGGTGCCATTGATAGCTCTAACAAGTTCCACTTACTCAACAATAACTCACTTTTGAATGTTCAGTTTGGGTGGATCAGTGTCCTTGAAATCCCATTGCAGCCTTTGTTTAGACATAGAGAAAAGAGATGCATTCCAGGGGTGAGGTGCATATGACTGCTCTTTATATCAAGTCAACATTTGACTCAATAATGGCATCAAGGAGTCCCAATCTAATAAAATAGAGGATGGTTGATTCTACTGCAATTGGTCTTATCAACATTCCAGGGACTGAATTTGATATCTTAATTTACTAATACATGAGGAAGATGAAATTTAATGTGAACAGTTATAAGACTCTGAATGCATAGAAAATACTAAAGGTAAGCAATGTATACTGGATGAATAGGTATGAAATAGCTGAGGATGAAATTAAAATAAATCAATGAGATTTAGTTGAGTTGATGCTCAATTAATTCAACCATGTAGAGCATGAATCAATAGTATCAGTAAAGCTGTGAACTATACAGCCAAAACAGTACTGCTTAGAGGAAGTCTTGCTAAAACTAAAGAATGTTCAGAGCAGACCATGTTCTCAATACTAAATAAAAACCAAAAGAATTGCAGATACTGTGAATCAGGAATAAAAACAAAGTTGCTGGAAAAGCTCAGCAGGTCTGGCAGCATTGTGAAGAAAAAAACAGAGTTAACATTTTGGGTCCGGTGACCTTTCCTCAGAATCAGACCCGAAACGTTAACTCTGTTTTTTCCCAGCAACTTTGTTTTTGTTCCATGTTCTTAATGCTGCATTCAGACATTGCATTACTAGAAGTGGAGCAGAAGAGCCATGAACTTGATTCTTATTATTCATTGTTGAGTTATGAAAAATTATGGAGATCTTGAGGCTTCCCAAGGATCGAACAATTTCAGGTTTATTACCTTCATGATTCTATAGATCTAAAGACCAGTTTTCTGGACCAAGTCCTCAGTTTTCCATTTCACTATCCTGGAATCATAGAATTGCTATAACACCAAAACAGGCCATCTGATCCTTTGAGCCCATGACAGCTCACAACAAAATTATTTCAGCTCAACCGACTCTTGTACCTTTATCCTGTAATCCTGCAAATGTTTCATAATTCTATACAAAACTTTTTCTGCCAAGTGTTTGACCATTCTATCAGTCTGCCTTTGTCTTCCTGAAGTCTTTCACTGTCTTCCTCATGGCTTACAATAATTAAAACCTTATATTATCTGTAAATTTTGGAATTTTGCCCTGGGCTCCCAATGTAGGTCATTCACATATACACAAAACTAAAACTGGTGATTTTAATTCCGAGCCCTGGTGAACCCCATTGCATTACCTCCTACAGCCCAAAAAAATGACTATTTAACACTATTCTGTTTCCTGTCATAAAGATAAGTGTAGAACAAAGTGTGCAGAGGACTCAAAGTTTGCAGAGCGATATAGGTAGTTTAAGTGAGTGGACGAAGGTTTGGCAGATGGAGTACAATGTTGATAAATGTGAAGTCATCAATTTTGGTAAGAATAACAGTAAAAAGGATTATTATTTGAATGGTAAAACATTGCAGCATGCTGCTGTGCAGAGGGACCAGGGTGTCCTTGTGCACGAATCACAAAAGGTTGATTTGCAGGTACAACAGCTAATTAGGGAGGCAAATAGAATTTTGTCCTTCATTGCTAGAGGGATTGAGTTTAAAAGCAGGGAGGTTATGCTGCAGGTGTATAGGGTGCTGGTGAGGCCACACTTGGAGTGCTGCGTGCAGTTTTGGTCTCCTTACTTGAGAAAGGATATACTAGCACTGGAGAGGGTGCAGATGAGATTCCAGATTTGAAAGGGTTGGTTAATGAGGAGAGGCTGAATAGACATAATGTAACTCATTGGAATTTAGAAGAATGAGAAGGGATCTTATAGAAACATAAAAAAATTATGAAGGGAGTAGATAAGATAGAATCAGGGAGGTTGTTTCCACTGGCAGGTGAAACTAGAACAAGAGGACATAGCCTCAAATTAGGTGAACCAGATTTAGGACTGAGTTGAGAAGGAACTTCTTCACCCAAAGTGTTGTAAATCTGTGGAATTCCTTATCCATTGAAGTAGTTAAGTCTTCCTCATTGAATGTTTTTAAAACTAAGATAGATAATTTTTTGAACAGTAAAGGAATTAAGGGTTATGGTGAGAGGGTGGGTAAGTGGAACTGAGGCCATGAAAAGATCAGCCATGATCTAATTGAATGGCGGAGCAGGCTCAAATGGCTAAATGCCTACTCCTGCTCCTGGTTCTAATGTCCTTATGTCACTCAGTCAACTTTGTATTTATGTTATTTCTTACATGTATAACATACAAAATAATTTATTTATCCCATTTTATTTCATGGGATTTGACTTTGCTGTGGCACTTTACTATTTTGGAAGTTCACAACATGAACCTTCTCTGTTACCTCATCCAAAAAACCCAAACAAGATTTAAACACATTTTGTCTTTAACAAAACTGTACTGAATTCCTTTAATTAATTCATCCATTCACGTGACCATTCGTGTTGTCATGGATTATTGTTTCGAACAGCTTTCCCACCTCGGACTGATCTCTAGTTTCTGGGCTTACTGTTTCATCCCCTTTTGAACACGCGTGTAACATTTACAATTCTCCAGTCATCTGGTGCCTTCTCTGTATCACTGGAGGATTGGATGATTATGACCCGTAATGCTGCAATTTACGTACTTACTTCCCTCAGGATCTGAGGGACTCAGCAACTTTATGTACAGCCAGTTTTCCTAGTTTATCCTCTTTTTCATTCTTCAGCCCAGCTAGTGACTCAGCTACCTCTTGTTCATTATAACGTTGCAGCAACTTTGTCCTTGGTAAAGACAGATGCAAAATACTGCTGTGATGTTTGCATCCATGCAAGAATCTCCCCTTTGCTTTCTTGTCAGCCCCATTCTTTCTTTTATGATTCTTTTACAACTCAAATGCTGACTGTACACATTTATTTACCCTTTTATGATAGCTAACCATCTCTTCTCATATCCTGTGTTTAGTTTTATTATTACTTTTTCTCGTCTCCTCTCAACTTTCTCTTTTCAGCCTGAATCTCACATGGTGTAACAATCTAACATCTGTTACATGCACCCATTTTATTCCTCATTTTACTTTCTCTTCCATCATCCATGGATGCTTTGTTCAATCCTCTCATGAGGTGTTGGACTATGAAGTGGTGAATGCTCACATCCCATGAAAGAATAAAATAAATTTTGTGAAAGGCAGGATGGGACCACAAAATACCAGAGACTAACACTGAGATTCCTGGTATGAGAGAGGCATTGTATAAGTGGGGAAGGTTACAGAGCTGGAGAAACATACAATCATGTGGCTATTTAACTGAAGGGGGAAACTTTTAAATTGAAGGATCAGGACACTATTCAAATCACCAGGCTGTGCAAATTCACACTACTATGGAAACACAAGATGTTGCAATTCTATCAAGTTGGAGGTGGTACATGTTGCCAGCCTGTGCCAGTTTTTCTGTAGTAGTAGAATGTCTTTATCATTGCCAACTAGCCAGGAAGTTTATAGAAACAGAACAAACTATTGGATAGCTGCCTGTTAAGATATGAAGCTCTGGGGCTCTGTGTTTGTAGTCTCTTTGACTAATGGCAAGTCTCAAAGGCCATGGAAGTACACATTTGGCTCATAATCCAAATGCCAATTCAGAAACCAGAATGAAAGTGATGTATAAATCATTACATGGAAAGGCAAAGGCAGGCTGCCACTGAGTTTCATATGATTGTCATTCTCCCTTTAAACTGCTTTTCAAAGTACTTTAATTTAACTTAACCATTCAAGTGAATTTGAACATGAGCTCCAGTTCGTTTGTGGTATATAAACTTTTAAAACACAAAATAAACCTGATATTATTCTACTTAGTTCAGATGATAACCTATTTTGAGTAGTAAATGTACACAGCTGAAGCAAAGGCCTAATTTAAAAAAATAACATTTGAAATCTGTTTCAAATAAAGTTTGACATGCAGAAGTTTTTGGTGAATTTGAACCAGTTACATGCTTAGTTCCATGTGACCCACCTGAACATCTTTTAACCATGGATTAAAAATTATTTTCAATTTCTCATTTCTCCCTACATTAGTCAATATTCCAGATTTTTGAGAGTAACAAAATTGTGTTATTTTGGAATTGAAAAGGGAAACAGCAAATGGGCAAACCAAAACTTTAAACATGATGTTGTATTTTGGCATGAATCCAGGGGATATTCAAAACATGGAATTGGTTTCCTTGAACATAATGTAACTGCTGGTCTAAAGTTTGCAGCATTTTTAATGGGTGAAACCTGAAAGTGTAGTGATATTGTAACCAGCATTTGTGTGTAGGACAGAATTATTGACATAATCTGTGGTGCAATGTACATATGAATTATGTGAAACAATTACTGACTTATAAGATTTGAGAAATCCATAAATGACCCAAATTTGCAGTCTCACCATTCTAGAACTCACTCCGTCTTTTATCTTGCTTTGAACCACAAATGACACATTAAAACTTTGAAGTCCTTTAAAGCAAAATCATGCATAGAGAACTTTAAAGCTCTTGTGTTGCTACAAGTGGTTCCTTTACAAAATAAATTCTTGTTTGTAATCAAGAGGTGGGTGAGACAATCAGTAAACATCAAAGCTGAGAGTACAATAAGAATGTTTTTGGAATGTTTTCAAAGTACATTCTTTGTACAAAACATTTGATACTCTGATTCCTACCATCTTTGATGTTACAGTACTAATCTATTAACATTTACAGATCAGATTGCCTTTTCAAATATTGTTACATTCAACTGCAGAATTATGTAAATTTAGCTGTAACAAATTCCCTATGTCCCTCTGCATATCTATCTTTGCTATTCAAGTTTATAGTTCAAGATTAATGCTACAAACGCACGTAGCGTGCAAATATCATCTCTATTGATTATTATGGCTTCAGTAATCTATTACCCAGCCAGGAGGATGAAAAGACCCAACAGTGTCAACAATAGTTTGCACAAGCCTTGTCATTTAATTGTACATCTTTTTACCATTATTGACAAAGAACATGTTGATTCTATAAACCATCCAGTTATATATTAAAATGGTTTCAGAAGTATTGCTTGGATGGAAAGCAACATTCTCTCTCCTGCCTAATTCCTCAGTCCAATAGCTCATCTGCATACCAGGCCAACTATTTTTCTATGGCTTACCTTGTTAAAAAAAACATTGTACATTAATCAGAAGCACAAACTTATGCAATGATCATTTGTGGACACTGTGTAGGGACTGTGTCATGCTCAGGTCTAATGGCCATATTGTACAATGGTTTACTTGCACACACTGCAAGGCTTACGGGAGAGTATCTACTATAGCAAGCTATCTCAGACTGGCTATTATTGAGACAGGAATATGGAGATAAGTCTCTGAGACATGTTATGGTGTTAACAGTCGTCATATAAGACAGACTCTGTTAGAACGTTAAAACTAGAGTAGCTTAGGACAGTGATATTGACTGTAATATCCTTACCATATAGCTTTAATAAATATTGTCTGAAGAAACACTTTGAGGTCTGGCCAGAACTTAACTGAATGGATTAATCCACGCTCAAACACAATCACTGAATATGGAACTGTATTCTACAAAAACATCCTTTTATACAAATTGTGATCAAATGCCTCAATCTCTGAATACATTAAACTGGCTATTGTTTCAACTGTACAATATTTAGCTCCCAATCTATGGAATCATAACTGCTATATCGCTAAAATTTTAAAATTTCTTTTTCAAGTACTAATTTGTTACAAGCAAGCAACTAGCAACAAATTAAATTATCTAGAGGAGAGCACAAAAAAAAACTTATTGTAATATTTCATGGCACAATCCTAGTCGAATTGCTGCTGCATGTATAAAATCGGCTAACCCAGCCTCCAATGAAAATTGACCACCTCACTAAAAGGCATTACATCCTGTCATTGTTGAAAATTTCAATGTTCCCAGTCAAACAGATGTAGCTAATTTATTCCTTGCCATTTTTCTCGTAAGTACTTATGTTGCAAGACTGATCCAGATCAATCAACTGCCCACAGTAGGGAAAATTGGAAAAGATACAACAAATGATTAGTGTTGTAATAAATATCCCTGGGACTTCAATTAAACTTTACTCCATTTCAACAATGTGCCCACATAGTTATACATGAACACAACAAGTAGCAATCTGGTCTAAATACAACATCCATATGGTAGGGAGAGCAGACTAAAGCTGCACTTTTGTATGGTCATCTAACATAAACAATGTTTTCATAAACTTCAGATCTTTTAATTTAAAAACAAAATTACTCCAGATCACAAGAGTAAAGTTACATCTTTCAAAATCTATTCTATTACCAAAACTATATGATTACCCTGTTTTTACAGACACAAGAACAATGAGCTTTGTCTCTGCGGTATGAAATTGGAATTAAAAACATGCCTATAATTTCTTATGCTGCATGCATATAGTAAACTGGAGGGAAAACCCATCTTTAGAAATGACATTTGGATGTGATTTACAACACTATGTTTGTAAAATTTTGAGCCATTTCTTCCTAATCATAGGCTGCAAAAGGCATAAAAATATTGTTGGGCGGAATGAGTTTTCTTCATATTATAGGGTTGTGCTGTTCACTGAACATAGCTTTGTCTTTATGACAGAAACTATTTTGGAGCACTGAAAACAAATGCACACACTAAATAGCTGCAATTTTCAGTCATGTGTCTTGAACTGAAGATGAATAATCTAATGGATACCATGGATTTAATGGGAGAAAAAGAACACACATTAGGTGACTGTAACCTAAAAATAAATGACAATTATAGATAATACTACAAATCTGAAATAAAGCAAAACAAAAACTGGCATTTTTTTCACCATAAACCCCTGTGAAAGTAGGCCAGATTATTCGTCAGCTTGTTCTTCTCAGGCACTTCCATTTAATATCATTCTGCCTTTCTTGTTTGTCCTGAAGATTATGGAATTCAGTTCTTTCATCAGAAGTTGGGTTGACAACAGAAAATTATGAGTTTGATTTATGAACTACTCATCTTGTGTTTCTCCATTTGTGTCCAAAAACATGGAAACACAATGTGAAGGAATAGACCTTGCACTGGATAATGCACAGAGATCAATTTTTCTTCTGCTTTCTTCAACTAATGGATTGAAGTAATACACTTATGATCAAGGAATCACTTCTGAACCTCTGAATTAGTGAAATCTAATATGAAACTTGTCAATTCTTAGACTTAAACGCTACTTCATCTGTTGGAAAGTTTTACAATACAATATAGATTTTCCTTTTCGTTGGCGGGATGTTCTTGTTTTGAGACTAAGTGTAGAGGCAGTTTGAAAATCAGGAGGGCTTGCACTTTGGGTGGGTTTGGTTCTCTCATGTGAATATGTGCTTGTTGGCTCATTACGTAGACAATAAGAACTCCATCAGAATCATCTACCACATATGACATGGTTCAGCGGTCTTGCAAGATCTAGTTGCTGATTACACTGTATTTTATTACATAGCTTGTCATTAAAGGATTTTCATAAAAATATGTGGGTGGTGTTTTCTCTTGGGGGGAAATTTCCAATTTCAGTGCATATTAAGACGATTTTGAAAGCATTTTCTTTCCACCACACCCCCTCTCCTATCATTCCCCAAGTTTCATTTCAAATTCATTTGAACACCAAAAAACACAAAACATCCCATGATTTGGCACAGTTAGGCAGCCCTAAATGATTTTTTCGCATTTTACTTTAAATCAAATGTCCTTTATAAATACAATTTGGTGGCCTTGTTGAAAACAAGCTAGAATAGGTTTATCATACCAAAAATTGATAACAAGTGGTCAATCCACCACCTCTGAGCAGCCAGATTTAAATTCTTAAAATTCACTTTTAAACTGTATCTAAAACTACTTTCAAATTACACTGGAGTACATTAGTCAGTTCCTTAGAAACATAAAATAAATATAGCATTTAAAACATTTAAAACATACTTATTCATGCTCTTGCACCCAAAAGAACAGGCTTAATTTTTAAAGTCTCCAGGTCTGCAAATGAACCCAAACAAACAATTTACCCTAGGGTCATAGCCAATTTTGACAGGGCTTGATTCCAGCGCAATGTTCTTAAAACAAGCATCAAAGATTGTTAAAAGAAATAGTTCAATGAACACAAATTGTGCTTGAAGTTTCCCTATCTTTTCCTCCAGTTGTGTTAATTCTCACCAAATTGCACTCAAGTGAACAAGCGGAAACTCAGGCCATGGATTTCCTGGCAAAAATTCAGAGAAGACTGATTAAAACCCTACTCAGACTTTAAGCTTTTAAATTATAATAGGATTGGCCTGGCTTTTACAGTCAGTGATGAAGCAAAGGTCGTCCATTGATCTTAAAGAAAGCTCCTACAAAAATTGAGTGATCTCAGTGATGTGGTTTTCCCCTTTCTCAACAGCAGTTTAATTCGGGCACTGAGTAAAGGGCGCGACTTGGTAAGCAGCAGCAGTGATGCAAGCAGGCAGGTAAACAGATTAAATTTTCCCTTTGTGAGAGCGAATAGAAGTAAGGAACATTGTTCAAAAATTAGAGGTTTCCCATTTAAGACAAAATCTTTACTCTTAGTGTCATGAATCTATGAAACTCTCTCATCCAGAGTGGAGACAGAATAATTTTTATATTTTTAAGGCACAGTTCGATAGATTCTTGATTAACAAGGTAGTCAAAAGTTATCAGGGGTAGGTGACATTATGCAATCTGATCTGATTGTGGTCCCAAATCCACAATGTTCAGCACCATTCATGACTTATCTGAAACTGAGGCAGTCCATGTCCAAATGCAGCAAAACCTGAACAATATCCATGCTTGAGCTGATACAAGTACAAGGCAATGATTATCTTGAACAAGAGAAGATCTTAACTATCACCCTTTGACATTCAATGGCAATACGATTACCGAGTCCACTACCATGAACATCCTGTGGGTTAATATTGACCAGAATCTGAATTGCACTAGCCATAAAAATACCATGACTACAAAAGCAGATCAGAGGCTAGGAATCATGCAGTGAGTAATTCAACTCCTGAATGCCCAAAGCCTGTCCACCATCTTCAAGGCACAAGTCAGGACTCTCCACTTTTCTGGATGAGTACAGCTCCAACAACACTCAAGAAGCTTGACACCATCCATGACAAAACAACCTGCTTGATTGACACTACATTCACAAAGATTCACTTGCTCCACCCGTAATGTTCAGCTGCAAAGTGTGTACTATCTACTAGATGCACAACAGAAATTCATCAAGGCTCCTAAGACAGCACCTTCCAACCCCACAATTACTACCATCTGGAAGGACGACAACAGCAGATACATGGGAACTCTCCAAGCCACTCACCATACTCATGTGGAAATATATTTTCATTCCTTCTACATCACTGGGTCAAAAACCTAGAACTCCCTCCCTCCCACATTGTGAATGTATATACTCCAAATTGACTACAGTCCTTCAATGAAACAGCTTATCATCACCTTATCAAGTGCAACTGGGGGGTGCCTGCTAAACCCACATCCAATCCATAAAAATAATCAGTCAGTCATGATCTTATTGAACAGGTCCTAAAGGCCAGATAGCCTTCTCCTAATTTGTATACTAGTATGTATGATTTAAAGCAAGCTATCAAGTTAAAAATTCTTCATATCCTACACCTTACAATTAAATTTTCACGGGGCAAAATAAACAATGAATGAAATAGAAGATAAAACAAATGTAGACAAGTTCTTAAAAAGATATATGGTTAAAATAAGTATTTTCTTTTATCATGGAGAAGAGCTGTCATTCCAAAAGAATAAGATTTGATTTTCAGGATTAGGGAGGGCAGTTAGCAGTAATTATGAAATGGGTAACTGGAGAAAAAAATTCAGTTACTTCTCACTTAATAAAGGATAACTTTATCAAGGATATTTACACTGGGGGTTGCAACATTAGAGTGGAGATTCTCATCATTCCATATGGATTCCTACTGACTGTGGGCTAAAGGAGAGGGGACGAGGGAGTGGGTTGGTGGAAGCCCAACAGTGAAAACTCAGTTGATGGATCATTGACAGAAATTTCTGGATTTCCACCTAGTAGAGATCTGTGAGGATGCATCCTTCAGATGCTACTATCAGATTCAATGCAGTAATAACAGGGAATGCTGACCGTTTTGTCTTCACTGATATTGCAAAATCCCAGCACAGAGTTACAAAACGGAATAAACTTTCATTAAAAACAAGGACTGAGTGGTTCTTGATCAAGGTCTTTAAATATTAAAATGTTCAGTTAGTGTACAGTGCAAATATTATACCATGGGACATTATTAAAACTATAGCATGTAAGTATTAAGCTGATGTCTCAAATGAGTTCTTTTTTCATCTTGCAGAATAATAAATATTTGGAATGAAATTGAAATAAGAGTATTTTTTGCTCATTATCAACTAAAAATGTGCCCAGTTAAGAGTGGAATTACATGTTTTAAATGCACTTATATACAGAGATGATCAGATACTTCATACTTAAGTACAAACAGCCTTTTTTGAATGGATCTGGTTAAAGTTCAGTAATGTAGATTCTATTGCTAAATTGCTACTCTGGAATAATTGATTCAATCAAATGGAGGACAAGGATGAAATTTCAGTTTTATCTTCTTGCAAGTTTTCCTCATGGTTATTCTGCTTCAGTTGGGGATTGGGCAAGTTTAAGAGAATCTTTAGGTGGCAATGCATTGCAAGGAAGGTTGGCACAAAGGGTTTAGTCATTTTTGCACTTTTTACATGTGCATATATCCAAAGTAAGGGGAAAGGATGGGATGAAGAAAGAAATTAATCATTTCAAACAGGAAAGAGATTTTACAAAACAATTTCTAAAATAATTTAAAAACTCAACACTTGTATGGAGTAAAAGAGTAAAAATACTGAAGCAGTTTTCCACCAGGAAAATTTATGTAAAGCATTTAGGGGAGAGAATGGTGAAGGGACAATTTAAATTATGTTTAATCTTTATGCCATCACACAGCTGGAAGGCAAAGTGTAAGTCAAGCTTTTATAACCTGCTGATCTTAATTTAAATTGGTAGATGCATTGCATAAATTAAGGTCCTAACCAGTGAGGCAATGTCAAAGGAATTGGAATATCGATTACTTGAACATAAAAGATGAGGTAAGGCCATCTCAACCAAAGTAGAGATCTCTAGCACCATGGGCACTGCTCCACAATTTCCATCTGGTTGATATTTTTCACAATGAGTTGCCAATAGGTCAGTACATATTATAAAACAAAACTTGACTGATAAACTGATTAATTTATTTACTGTCACTAATTTTGAATTAGGTATGGTGCAGGAATAGCTCCATAACTTCCAGCTGGGTGATTTTTTTCACATTGCAAAATGAACAATGAATGATAATCTAAGAATAACAAAGGAATCCCTGGCTTTTGAATTATTGTTTGTTAATCCTTTTAAATGAAAGCCACGTACTGAATGTTTCATGACAGACTAAAAATTCATCTATAATAGTGGCCTGTAAATATCCTCTAAGTTAAGGTTTCTAAAAATGTGAGAATACATAAAAGTTTATTGTCATCATTGGCAGAACTCTTGTGACTATGCTTACGCTTCTGGTAAGGCAGGGACACAAACTCTAGAATTATGATTCAGATTGTGCATTGTCACCCTTACATTGATGTGTTATATATTGGAGTTGCATCACAGGTCCCAGGCCAAAGATGAAACAAGTTTAATTCATCTGTCCTTTGATAGTCCTTCCTCTATGAAATCTCCCAGTAGCCTCTTCTAGGCATACATTTGCCTGACACCATTAACATGGAAGTGGATGGGTTACTTTACAATCAATTGTCAGGCACTGAGTATTAACCAGTCACAAGTATTACCATCTACTATCAATTAATAGAACTATTTGTCCAGATGGCATTGACTCTGTCCTTGAAGAAAGTTGCCAAAAAAAATCTAGCAATCTCAATGGCATGGATTTCCCCTTTCTCTATATCCCACAGTTTGAATAGCTGTCTACCAATAGTGATTTCACCAAGCAGGGTAAGAAGCTAAATAGAGTGAAGTATTCTCACAGATCACAAACCAAGAAGTGAAATGTGCAGAATTTTTAACATTTAATTAAAAAATGTACAGAGAAAGAACAAAGTGATTGCAACATATGCATATGATTAGGATGTGGCTGAAATACAATAACCAAACCTTTGAAAGAATTTAAAAATGTAATTTTATCATGATAGAGAAATTCAACATTAACTAATTTGATTTTCAGGGCAGTGTGTTTAGTAATAATTATGAGCTTAATATGCAATTAAAAACCCAATCAGACTTTTTCCAAGGATTTTAAATAAAGGGTATGTTTTCATCAGTTGATTGTAATTAAGTCAAAATCAGTCAGGGAGGACTTCAAAAATATATCCTATGGGGAAACTTAGAATTACTGACAGCAACTTCTGGATTTAACATTTAAATATGCAATTGCAGACTCCCAAAGTTGCTGTCAGTTTCGGAGGAGAAATGACAGCAAATGCTGACAGTTTCATTTCCATTGCTATCACAAAATCCTGATTGTTATGATTAGCTGAAGCTATTAAAATTTTCTGGCCAGTAATTAGTGAGCAATTTCTCCACTGTATAATCAGGAGGATGAAAGCAGGGCTTTTGAGATGCCCACGAAGTATATATGTTAATCAGATGTTCATCATCCTTCAGGGTAGAAATAGCTGAGATTAGAAGATTATTGCCTTTTTCAGATGGATAACATAGCATGAGATAATCCTTCAAGTCATTGTTTCATTCATCAGGCAAAAGGGGTGCTTTGAATGCGTTGCTGTCATTAATAATTTTGTTCTTGCTTACCAGATATCTTCACCTAACACTTCATTGTAATGTTCAATCTTAAACCAATATAATACATGTGGTTTGCAAATTTGTTGCATTTTTGCAGACCACCTTTTATGTGTAAATGTTATAACTTAATTAATATTAGCATTAGTTGTAGCTCAAAGGTGACACTCTTGCCTTGAAGTCAAAAGGTGAATAAGTTCAGTCCCATATTAGAGAAAATGCAAAACCTAGGCTCTTACTCCAGTGCAATATTGAGGTAATGCTGCTCTATTGATGGCACTGTCTTTCAGATAAGATGTTAAACTGGGGCCTTATCTGCCCTCTCAGAATGTCATGAAAGATCATATGGCATTTCTCAAAGTATGTCTATGTGCTATGAGTGAATTTAAAAAAAGCAAGCAAATTCTCCTCCATAACTTAAGCAATATTTACCTTCAATTCAAAATTACTTAAATACGAAGATTATTGGATTGTTATAATGCTGCTGTTCATGGGATCTTGCAGAGAACAATTTGGCTGCCATGCTGCCTACATTATAAATGTGAATCCATTGATGTATTTCCTCAATAGAGAAGCACTTGAGATTTTATGAAGTCATTCTTATTTGACCACTAAAGGCTTGAACATATGAGGCTGGAAACTAGAAAACACTCTGATCCTGGAACTGAATTTCAAGGATGAATGTACCCCAATAGTTTTTTCTCACGCATCATGAGTCAGAATTGTATGAACAGAAAACCTAGATGAAAGTTAGAATTTAGAATTTATTGTCATATGTACTTTTACAAGAAAAATACAATGAAAAGTGCTATAAGTCGCCTTAACATAGCACCTATATTAATGACAGAAGTCATACGTAAATTTATAAGTAACAATTAAAAAGTAAATTAGAGAAAAAAGTTCCTCACAGTCCATTTAACGTCTTCTGGTTTTGGAGGAGGCCGATCAATCCATGTCTAGAACACCATGCCGGGACAAAACCGACATGCCAGGCCACTGGGCCAAAACCACCACCCTGGACGAGAAGCGCCACGCCGGGCCACTGGAACGCCTGGCTGAAAGCATTTGCCGAAGAAAATGCTGCCGGGAGAAAGACCGTCAACCTGGATGAAGAAGCCACGCTGGGCAGTCGGAAAACATGGTCCAGAGGCGTTCAACGGAGAATAAGCCGGACTGCCGACAAGACCTCAATACTGGACAAAACTGCCACACCAGGATACAGGGCCGAGACCACAACGCCAGGAAAAGACCACCACTCTGGACCACCAGAAGCTGGGTAAGCCGTTAAACAAAGGTAAGATGAATTTTGATGTTTTAGTATTAACTATACTCATTGGAAACATTAAAATCAGAGGAAGAAAAGGAATAAAATTGCAAAAGCGAATGGAGTAGATGAGCTTCAGGCTCTAGGGCTGACGAGCTGCATGCTGCACTGCTACTCCACTGCCGCCATCTTAGGCCTGAATTGGACTGAGGTTGGCTGCCCTGTTGGAGCAAATACTTTCTATCTTGTAGCACATAGACACAAATATACAGATAAGGAACAGAAGGAGGCTACAGGTATATCTCCTACAATGCGATAGTTGCGTTCTTGTGTGACCTCGTGCTATAGAAAATCACGTTACAGGGAAATTGCTATAGAAAATTGCTGTACCTGTACAGCATAAAGTTCACATTATCCAAACAGCATCCACTATTCATCAATTGCGCTACAACCAATTCACATTAACAAAACATGTGTTACAGCAAAAATAGAGATAACAAGGTATACAACTGGATGCACACAGCAGGCCAAGCAGCATCAGAGGAGCAGGAAGGCTGATGTTTCTGGCATAGACCCTTCTTCATTTCTGAAGAAGGGTCTAGGCCTGAAACATCAGCCTTCCTGCTCCTCTGATACTGCTTGGCCTGCGGTGTTCATCCAGCTCTACACCTCGTTGTCTCAGATTCTCCAACATTTGCAGTTCCTACTATCTCTTATAGCAAAAATACCTGTATTTGGTCCTTCAAGACTGCTCTATCATTCAGCAAGATCATGGCTGTTTATAGCATATGTTTTGAATTCCATATTGCCATCTTCCATCAATAACCTTTGATTCCCTTGCCCAACAAGAATCTGCTTCCATGTTCACAAAATCCAATGACCGCCACCTCCACCACCTTCTGCAATATGGAGTTCCAAAGTTCAATTTATTTCTCCTGATTAACCTTTTAGTCATTGTCTGCCATTTTCTGAAATCTGACCAGTAATTCACCTTTGTATGCTTTTTCTGGAAGTTTAGTATTCTCAACTTCTTTTGTTAACCATGGATATTGGGATCTCCACTTAGAATTTTTCTTTACGGGAAACATGTACTTATGACTACTTTGGAATAGTGCATCAAATGTCTGCCATTGCTTCTCTGCTCATCTACCTGCTAGACTCATATACCAGTTTGCTTCAGCCAGCTCTGCTTTCATGCCCACATAGATGTCCTTTTAAAATTTAAACTACTGATTGCAGACCCACTCTGTTACTTTTCAAACTAGATGTGAAATTCATTCATATTTTGGTTGCTTCTGAACTCTACTATTTATTCGAGAATTTTACGTATTCTCAGATTGAAGTATGTAGCAGGCAGTGCATTCTCTCAATGGCCCTCATTCATCCCATTCCCTGAAACTACTAACCCTTCATGCCTTTGTACTTCCTACTCAGTCACTCAGGACACCTCACCACCTTTCTCCTTTCTACACCATCACTAAAAGCTACGCCAGTCACTTTCATTTCACTCAATCCTTCACTCATTGTCTAATTGCAGATGGAAATGGCCCACACCAAGGCAGAGAGGGCCAAGATGGGTGATGGTGTGGTCATCATTTGTCTTCTTACCCCTAAGAGGAGAGAATACTTGAATTAGCAGAAGAGGATTGCAACCCACTGATAGTACAGCTGAGCCCTCCATGTCCGAGCACCAAATAAAAGAGTCAACTATGCATATCTCTGAGGCACAAAACCTTATCTGACCAATTCCTTCAAATCACACATCAGGTTTAAGAAAAAGCTGACCTAGTAATACAAATAGCTATCAAGCCTCAACAGCAGTTACAATGTTTTAACTTAAGGAGCACATCACCATGTATAAAAACAAGAGAGTTATGCAAGCTAACATTCATTCAGGATGTTGCTCAATAGATTAAACAAGTTTGGAACGGTGACACTTAGAACAAATCAAATATGACTGAAGGCATACAATTGTCCTTTCCATTTTGAACATTTTCTTAGAAGTTACAGCTTGGAGCGAAGAACCACCATTTTTGCCTCACGGTGTCTTTTATTTTTGTTTGTGTTTGGTTTCAGAGATTTTGTATTTAAGCTATAGAATGTGAACTACCAAGAGTGATGCATTCCTTCAACAGAATCAGTGACATTAAGTGTTAACATACTCATTATTTTCAAATTTTACTCTTAACTTTATTTTCTATTCTCTCAATAAAACAGATCATGTAAAAGCAAGAAATTTGGGAGTGTGGGAGGAATCAAAAGATTATGAAACTAACAGTTATTATGGTGACATGAAGAAAGATAAATCCCATATTTTGGTTACGGTATCTTCTTATAGGCACTCCTACTTCCTCTGTGGCGCAATTTGTCAAATGTGTTTGCTCAAAGCTTGCTTTGCCAGAGAATTCTACAGCCAGTGCATGCACCAAATCATGAACAAACATCATTCAAAACAAAACATTAGTATTTGACTTTGTTCCATCACCCAATGAAGGTCAAAGCTGTATAATCTGGGAGAAAAAAAATAGGAAGAATTGTTCTGAATTATTCCTAAAATAAACTATAACAAGTACAGTACTTTCAGACCAATGGGGTGAAATAGGAAAAGCAATAATGTATTCATCTCATTAGAAATACCATGCTGTCAAGGCAAAGAATGTGGCTGCAATTAACAGTGCAGGTTTTATCTATACAACGGTGATTAATGTGGGATTGTGATCTATTCCATATTCTAGCTCTTTCCTATGTAAACTTTGAGGTAATTGGTTGTCTGTATCTCTTGCCCTCCCCCAGTGGGAATTGGCATTTCTGTGTATATAACCATTCTACTTTAATGTATTCAGAATCCATTCCTGGTTACTGAGCACAGTCCAGAATTTAAGGAGTGAAAGCTGAAGACAAGTGCATTCAATGACTAATCATGGGAAGCAGATTCAAAACAGAAATATTTTGACTGATCATAGACAAGTCATTACTCATAATATCCAAAATCTGTCATCTGACTTCAATTAGTAGCTAATAGAATTGCTTATGGACAATAGAGTGTTAGTTAGGAATAATTAATCATGATGGGGGCAGATTTTGTTGGGATTTGTGGATGGCCATCTCATGATGTATTCGTCTGCTAGGTTTGTTGGGCAAATTTAGGTATTTACCTGTTTTTGCTCAGAAAGCTGACGTCAATGCAAGATATAAATGATGGTGGGCAAAATGGCGTCTGGGAACTTGGTGTAAAATAAAACTAGCAGATTGCCTCCACGACCAATGAGGTTTAGCAATTGAGAAACAAACAGAGGAAGGACTAAGAAACAAAATGAACTTGAATGGGTGAATTCAATGTTAAATCACATGCAGAAACAGACACTAAGAGGGGAAAAGGAAGTTTGCATTCAAAGAGAGAAAAAGAGTCAGAAGATATAGTAAGAATGTTCTGAAAAGTTAAGCTTTTTACATTCTCCTGAAACAATTCCCATGATAAAGCAATGAGATTCCATACTTATAATTGATAACTTTGTTGGGAAGGGAGTTTTTTTAAAAGCCAATCATTAATAACTATCACATTGCTAATAAGTACTTGTGCTATTACTTGTTAAACGTAATTTTCCGGAACAACTTTAAATCAGTAATTAATCTGTGAATGCTGCCACTCATGAAATACTGTGGCACAAAACAGTCAGTATCTCACGGTAAGTCACAATTCATGGATATGTTTCCACACTAATTTCAGTGTGATTCATTTTCAGCACAAACAAGTTTCTTCAATCAATGTTCCATCTCTTGAATGGCAGGTTTTGAAATACCACAGTGAGAGTGAATCTAAACAGATTGAGGGCAGGCTAGGGCCCCTGTGCAGGTAGCCACCATCACTAAGATCTCAGTACATTCCCTCATGTTCTTGTGGGGAGACAAACAATAGTGCACATTACTGAGCAGTGTCACTCCTATAGACTAAGTGGCAAACTAATCACCTTAAACTCAGCAAAAATAGGAGACTACCCTTTAGCTTCTGGGATTTGCATTCACTGTATGAATAACTAACCATTTTAGCAGAACCTTCTGTGCTTCACACATATTTCAATGCATAAATAATTACAAAATGAGCCCATCTCAGCAATGTTCAATATGTCTGGTCACATTATTAGCGTCTTCCACAAAGGTTGTAATGGTATCTTTATTTCCCAAGATTTGTACCAAGGCAAACCATTTGACAAAGCATTACAACACACTATCGCTTCCAGACTAATTTTAAGGTGTGGGAAAGGAGTTGATTAGACTCAGGCAAACCTGCTCATTATGAGCTTCAAAACCTGCAAAATGACAGATCATAACTATGAAAATGAAATTCATGAATATAATAGTCCTCCATTGCTTTAGATTTCCATACTCATTATTTCAATACACTCAGCTTTCGTGACTTCTGAATTGCAAGGTCACTACTGGAATAGGTCACCTCCAGTAAATGAATAACTGCATTAAGCAGAGTTTTCCAATGTTACAGATAACTACCGATTGTACAATTAATGAATCAGGCAAAACAAATAAAATTGTATATTAGGCCAATTCATCAAATGAACTTATAAGCTGTTGTATTTTGAAAGATTTCAAATAATCGCATATACAAATTAAAATATCTACAACTGAGAAATGAATGTGACAGCTTGAGAATTGAAATTAACTATAGTTTGTGCATTTTTTCGTACCAGACAACAATGGTAATGCAATCACCTTTCCAGATTTTACATTCAGTGTCAACACTAAGCACCTATTGCTGTAAACAACTTGGCTGCTGTGTTCGCTAAATTATAGTAGTGACTTCACTTCAAAAGTACTTCCTGGGTGGTAAAGCATTAGAGACATCCTGGATCATCAAAGATGTCATTTAAATACAAGAATGTCTTTCTTATTGATGAGTAAGATATAAAGTCATAGAGCCCTCCAGCACAAAACAGACCCTTCCATCCAACCTGTCCATGCCAACCATAATCCCAAACTAAAGTAGTCCCACCTGTCTGCACTTGGCCCATATCCCTCCAAACATTTATTAGTCATGTACTTATCCAAATTTTAAACGTTGTAACAGTATCCACATCCACCACTTCCTCTAGAAGGTCATTTCACACATGAATCGCTCTGAGTAAAAAAAGGCACCTCTCACATCTTTTTTAAATCTTCATCCTCTCACCTTAAAATTATGCCCTCCAATTTTGAAATCCTGCACCCGAGGGAAAAGACACCTACCCCTATCTATACCCCTCACGATTTTACAAACCTCTACTGAGAAACCCTCAACTTCCTACGGTCCAGTGAAAAATATCCCAGCCTATCCAGGCTCTCCTTATAACTTAAACTCTCCATTTCCAACATCCTGGTAAATCTTTTCTGAACCCTCTCCAGCCGAATAATATCCCCCCTATAACAGGGTGACCAGGACCGATCACAGTACTTCAGAAGAGGTCTCACCAACGACCTACGATCTCAATATGACGTCCCATCTCCTATACTCAAAGGTCTGAGCAATGAAGGCAAGTGTGCTAATCACCTTAATTGAGTCACTCAACGCTGTATTCCTAATCTCTGACATGCTTGATGTGCAGAGCTAGAATTTTCTAATCTGAAAACTGACTAATTCTCAATTACTGGTTGTATCTGCACATCTTGGATAAGCATTGAGACATTTGCAAGGGATTTGCGTGCTTCTGTCCAATTCAGATATTAGCTTAACTAATCTACGGTCTCCCAATTCATGTCACTGTCCTTCTTGAATCTACCACGTCCTCAGGAACAGATACCTACAAATTTACGTGGAAGTAAACTAGGAAAATCATTTGGCAATAATAGCCTGGATGAGGAGCTCATAGAATGCTTTTGAGATAGTTTTTTAGAGCAGCATATTCCGGAACCAACCAGAGAGCAGGTTATATGATACTGAATATGTGTAATGTGACGAGGATGAATTAATGACCCCAGAGCGAAGGGTGTAGGAGAGAGAAAGAAAAAGAGAGAACTTCAAATAGGAAACTACAAAGAAAGAGAAAATAATTCCCATGATTTGTTCTGCAGAGGAAAACACACTTACTTCTGATCATCTACTTTGGAGCAGGGTAAACAAAGGACACATTCAATGAACTTTTAAAACTCCGACCAGTTTTGGATGACCCTTTTCGTCAAACGTTCTTTGAAAAAGAGCCCACTTATTTGTTTAAGCTTCATGATGGTTTTCTTAAATTGTGAATTCTTACTTATGGTCATGACATACATAACGTTTTCATGTATACAAGCATATTGTAATAATTTTCTTGTCTTATTGAATGTAAGTTACATTCATGTGTTTGCAGTTTCTGCTAAATGAGAAGTGTCAATAAAATGACCAAAACCAGCAGTAGTGATAGATATTTCAAAAATTTGTCACAATTCTGAGATAACTTTTGATGTCATTTGGGTTAAAACAGAAAATTCTTTTCAACTGGCAAATTCTACTGAGCTGTTGCTACTGAAAGCTGCAACAGACTCAATTGAAAACATGACTACAATCAACAAATCTCAAAAGGATGTTTTTGTCAAGTAAATTGGTCAGTTTAGTTTATCATTTTTTTTAAAAAAAGGATTATTTATTATTCCTCCTGTCACTTGTTTTAAGTATTTAATATTTTACAATTACTATTTTACGCTAAAGGCTTGCCTAGCCTCTGTTTCAAATGTCAAGTAGCTAAGAACCATTTTTCTGATGAATCATTCAGTCTTATTTACAGGTGTAATGCAATAGTTAATTTGAAATAACTATTATAATAAATCTGAAAAAGATTATGTTTACTTAGTAAAATTGTGCATAATTTTCCCTGGCTCAGAATGATGTGGACAATGGTGAGATTGTTAGGCAAATATGGCGCAAATTGAAAACGAAAAGAGATTCTCCATGCTGAGAAAGAAAAACCTGAATTTACGCATAAGATTTTACTTCTGGGTGAGAACTTCACAAGAGAGAAATGAGAGGACTATTGATATACATTAACATCTAATCCTGTCTCATTTATATGCTGGTTGCTATCTTCCCAGGCTGAGAGAAACTAGACAGTGATAATTCCTGACATGATAGTCTGAATGCAACCCTGGCAACTGCAAGATGCTGGCATTTAGAATCAAAGAGCCACGCAGGACGGAAACAGACCCTTTGGTCCAATTTTCTCCTCCAGGTGGGCACTGCCCTGTCTCCTTGTGAGGAATTGGCACCTGGAGAGAGGATAAGGTCCCTCGTCCCCCTATTGTTTTCCCCTCGGTGCTGAGCATCAATGCCTGCAGTGGTGGTCCGCAGGTCTATGTGCATCTCTTTTAGCCAATGAGCATTCGGCTGGACCTGATATCCCATGACAACTGCCTATTTTGATGTGGAGGTGCAGGTGTTGGACAGGAGTGGACAAGGTCAGAAATGACACCTCACCAGTTTATAGTCCAATAGGTTTATTTGAAAGCACAAGCATTCGGAGCTTTACCTGAAGGAGGCCTGAGGCTCCAATAGCTTGTGTTTTCAAATAAACCTGTTGGACTATAACCTGGTGTTGTGTGATTTCTGACCTGCCTACCTGTTCTTGGAGAAAACCAGATGTATGCATCCCTGAGCCAGCACGGTAAAGATAGAGTCGGAGGACTGCTCCAAATTTTGATCTTGTTTACCGAGTCTCTCTGACAGACCTGCCTGGTGCACTGGTGTCTGATTGTGCATTTTGACTAAGTTATTAGTAGTTGACACTATGAGTGACAGTGCTAATGACCTGGAATGTTTATTCCATGATCTGCTGCAGAAACATAGTCGTGCTGTGTTCATTGACTGTGTGCCTGACTTTAATCTAGCTAATGTAACTATTGAGGTGTCTGTGTCTGAGCTCAGAGAAGGTGCAAGAGACAGACTGGCCCGTGCTTCCTCTTAGAGGTCTGCGGCTTCTTCATCAGAAGGGGAAAGAGGAGGTGATGTCTGTGGGTGCTGGCCTCTTCATCTGGAGGCTGTTTGGGTGCTGCCTGTGCCTGCAGAACACAAGAAAGGGATCTCTGAAGAAGGGTCCAACCCGAAATGTCAGCCTTCTTGCTCCTCTGATGCTGATTGGCCTGCTGTGTTTATCTAGCTCTACACCTTGTTATTACAAGAAAGGGATTGATTTGTGAAGTAGGGGAGGAAGCTCAGAGATGTAAAGAATGCATTCTCAGAGCCTGTAATAGGAGGGCAGCCCAGTGTATCACAATGAGTCTCTTACTTGGTTACTGGAACATGAGGTCTCTGCATCCCAAGAGTGGTCATGGTGCTCTCCTGCTAAGGCAGGATCATCTCCTCAGTGAGGACAGCAGATAAATGTCAGGCACCTCACCACCTGTCTTGGCCCGCTCTGCCCTGTTGTGAACCATTTCTCCTGCATTGAGGTCAAACAAAGGGATTGAGTGAGATGAAAGCAACTGCCACACCTCTTGGAGGAAGGTGGTGATCTGCCTGAATAAGTGACAGGGAAACACTCAAAGCATGCAGGGATAGTAGTTGGAGGGATGTGATAGGACAGGTGGAATGGGTGAGGCCCAATGAGGGAAGAAGCTGCACGTAACTGAGAGGAGTGTTAGATCTCCTTGGTGGGAGATACATCAGTAACAGATTTTGACTGAGGGCAAAGAAACAGAGAGAAATGATGGTGCAACTTATCCTTGCAAATCAGAAGGTCATGAACCTTGTGCTGTGCATTCTGCTAGACCATGGGTATCACACTGAGCCAGTGGGAACTTCAGACCAGGCTGGCAGGCCTGGTTCTCTGGAGGTCCTGATCTAAGGGGATAGTACTCCTCTCCACCACCCTGCTCACTGTGACTTTAGGTATCTGTAAGCAGATTGGGGTGCTTACGTGTCTCAATCAGCCATATCTGTGGCAATTCTTCACACACTAGCGTACAGCAAGTCAGCTTCACTGTGAAGCAGACCGGAAGAGTAGATTTTGGGTGAGAAGGCAGCAGTGGTCCATATAAAATAAAATCAGCAGTGGAGAGTCAAATAATTAGTGGGTATTTCTTCCATATCTATTTTTAATCAGCCAAAGTGGTTTAAATCAGGATATGTTATTACAGCTGAAGAATATATTAAAAAAATTACTTTTAAAATATTTAACATCTAAATAGGGCAGCATTGTGGCTCAGTCGTTAATTAACACTGCTGCCTCACAGTGCCAGGGACCAGCTTTTGATTCCAGCCTCAGGTGACTGTCTGTGTGGAGTTTGCATATTCTCCTCCTGTCTGTGTGGGTTTCTTCCAGGTGCTCTGGTTTCCTCCCATGGTCCAAAGGGGTGCAGGTTAGGTGGACTGGCCATGCTAAATTACCCCATAGTGTCCAGGGATGTGAAGGTTAGTTGGCAATTGGAAATGCAGGATCACAGGGATAGGGTAGGGATATGGGTCTGGGCGGGATGCTGTTTGGAGGGTCAGTGTGAACTTGATAGTCCAAATGGCCTGCTTTCACACTGTAAGGATTCTAAGAATTTAATTAATTAAATTGAGATGGATAGGCAGGTGATGTGTTACAGCTGTGCTACATGGGGGATGGTGGGCACCAGTTGAAGTCACAGCAATCACAGTAAATGATGGTTGCTCCAGGAGCTGTTTGATGAGCTGGAATCTAAACTGTGACACATCAGTGAGGGGAGAGTCACCTGAACACTATTTCAGGAGGCAGTCACATCCCTTAGATTAATTGCAACAAGTTTGGTCCATGGTTAGGGAAGGGAGGGTGTGACTGTGAGTGCGGCAGGTATTGCTTTGCATGAGCCTCAGCCAGTGCCTTTGTTCAGTAAGTACAAGGTTCTTGCTACTGGTGCAGTTGAGGCAGGGAGGATGCGTAAACTGACCAAAGCATCATGGTTCAGAATTGCATGCAAGTAGAGGATCTAAAGAGAAATGTAGTTGTAATAGAGGATATTACAGCTAAGGGAATATAAATTGTTCTCAACAGCAAGTACAGAGTCCTGAAGACTGTGTTGCCTACTTTCTGCCGAGATTAAGGACATTTCTTCTGGGATGCAGAAGAATTTGCAGTGGGAGGGGAAGGAGCCAATTGTTATGGCTCACATAGCTACTAATGACATAGGTAGGATGAGAAAAGAGGTTCTGAGGGAATAGGAGCAGCTCAGGGCTAAAATAAAAAGCAGAACCAGGAACGATCATAATGTCAGGATTACTACCTGAGCCACATGGAAATTGGCATAGGGTTCAGATTCATGGGCTCTGACAATAGTACTGGGGAAAGCGAGAGCTATTCTGTTCAGATGGGGCTCAATTTGAACCCCGTTGGAATCAGTGTCCTGGCGAATCATATGTTAGCACTGTAGATAGGGGTTTAAACTAATTTTTTTTGTGAGGGTTAGTAGTATAGTTCATTTGAAGGAAAGTTTAAAATACCAAAAAGAAATGTGACAGAAATGCAGGGTAGTGAAGGGGCAAACATTATTCAAGCTTTCATAGGAAATGGCAGAAATGAAGCAGAAAAGTGCAGCAGAAATCAGAGCCAAAACAAACAATAATTGTAAAGTGTCAAAGCTTAAGGCTCTTTATCTAAATGCATGCAGAATTTTAACAGGCCAAAATGAATTGACAGCACAAATAGAAATAAATGAATATGACTTGACAGCTTTTACAGAGACATGGCTGTAGGATGACAAGGACTGGGAACTCAAATTTCATGTGTATTCAACATTCTGCAAAAATGAGTAAAAAAGGAAAAGGAGGTGAGGTAATGTCATTAATAAGGCAAAATATCAGTGCAGTGGTGAGTTGTGATAAAGATGCAATAGATTGTGACATGGAATCAGTTTGGGTGGAGGTAGCAAGGGATAGGAATAGCAAGGCAAAGAAGTCACAGGTGAGAGTTTTTTTACAGGCTCCCAAAGAATTGTCTAATTGAATAACAAAACTAAAAAAAAGAGAAAATAATGGAGGTGTCAAAGAAGGACACTTCATTCATCATGGGCGATTTTAATTTTCACCCTGGACAAATCAGATGGGTCAGGGTATTATGGAAAATAAATTTGTTGAATGCATAAGGGACTGCGTAAGAGAGGTATGTTGCAGAGCCTACCCAGGAACAGGCTATTTTAGATCCAGTAATGTGTAATGAAGTAGAATTAATAAGAGATCTCATAGTTAAGGATCCTCTAGGGAATAGTATTCACAACATGATAGAATTTTAATTTTAGTTTGAGAGAGAGTAACTCTGGCCTCAAAATGGAGGTATGAACAAAGAGTTGGATGAAAACCGAAAGAACTGTGGATACTGTAAATCAGGAACAAAATCAAATTTGCTGGAAAAGCTCAGCAGGTCTGGCAGCATCTGTGAAGGAGAAAACAGAGTTAACATTTCGGGTCCAATGACCCTTCCTCAGAACGCATCCCAGTTCTGAGGAAGGGTCACCGGACCCAAACCATTAACGTGGAAAGAGTTGAATAAAGTGAACTGAGAAAGGTCAGTAGAGACCTAATGGTCTGCATGCAAGGGTTTAAAAAGAAGTGGCTGCAGAGATGATGGGGACATTGGTTGAAATTTACCAGAACTTCCTGGATTCTGGGAGGATTCTAACAGATTAGAAATCCACTCATGTAACGTTCCCGTTCAAGAAGTGACAGAGAAAGTAAACAGAAAATTATAGATCATAAGATGTAAGAAGGAGGCCATTCAATCCATCGAGTCTACTCTGCCATTCAATAAAATCATGGCTGACCTGACAATCTTCAACTACACATTCCTACCCTTTCCCTATAACCCTTGATTCTCTTACTGATTAAAAAGCTATTTATTTTGGCTTTGAATATAAATAAGGCGGCCTCAACAGCCCTCTATGGTAAAGAATTCCACATGTTCATTACCCTCAGAGAAGAAATTTGTCTCCATCTCTGTCATGCAGCCTTTTATTCTGAGGTTATGCCATCTGGTCCTGGACTCTCCCGCATGGGGAAATAACATTTCAACATCTACCGTGTTGAGTCCAAGAATCTTATATAATTCAGTAAGGTTGCTTCTCATTCTTCTATATTCCAACAAGAACAGGGTCAATCTACTCAACCTCTCCCCATTAGACAATGCCCCCATACCTGGTATCAACGCAGTGAACCTTCTCTGGACTGCTTCCAATGCCAGAATATATCTTTCCTTTGAGAAGGGGCCCAAACTGTTCAAAGTATTCAAGCTGTGAACTGACTAGTGCTTTGTATAGTTTGAGCAAAACCTCCTTACTTTTTATAGGCTAGTTAGCCTAACATCTGTCTTTGGTTAGAATTCATAATTAAGAAAGTAGTAGCAGGGTATTTAGAGAATCTTAACTCAATCAAACAGAATCAACATGGTTCTGTGAAGGGAAAATCATGTTTGATAAATTTTCAAGAATTGTTTAAGGATATAACAAGCAGAGTTGATAAAGGGAAACCAGTAGATGCAGTGCATTTGATTTTCAATCATAAAGACATTCAATAAGGAGCCATATAAACCATTACTGGACAAAATAGAAGCTTATGGTATTAGGGGTAATGTATCAGCAGGGACTGAGGCTTGAAGACAGAGAATCCAGTTTAATGGGTCATTTTCTGGATTGGGAAGATGTAACCAGTGGAATGCCACAGGGTTAGTTCTAGGGCCTTAATTATTTACTACATGTACTCATGACTCAGAGGAGGGGCAGGGAGTAATGTATCTAAATTTGCTGATGATACAAAAATAGATGGGAAAGCATGTAATGAGGGCATAATGAATTTGGAAGGGATATAGATTGGCTATTGGGCAAAAACGTGGAAGGTGGAATTACTTACGACATAAACGTCTCACAGTCTACTTCCTTCACAGACTAAAGCACAAAAATAATAAAGATAGGGGAGATGAAATCCTCTTTCAAAGAAACTCTTTACATCGGCAAAGGAAAGTCAGAGAGAATTAAAAACAATATATGAAAGTACAGTTGAGAAAGCCAAATAAAAGTATGGATGAACATGATTTGCAAAGTTGAATGATGATTTTAAAATTAATTGTTCAGGTCAAAGTGCACATTAGCAGAAAATGGGTTAAGAAATATACTTCATTAGCTAAATTCACAAAGAACCATTAATCTTTACATTTAAATTATGTCCCCAATTCTATAGATTGAGACATTTCTTTGTTTCTTTTTCTAAATCAATTCACAAATATGACCATCTGAAAAAATAATATGCACCTCTGCAACAATTACTCAGTCAACTAATCATGATCACAGACTCTTGATTCACAGTAGCCCATGATCCCAATCGTAGACACGTCCACCCTAACAGCACTAATGACGAGCATGTACAACAAACTTGATGCTACTATTATCTCAATAATTAAAGAGAATTGGAGGCTGAACTTTTTCATTCTAAGCTTTTTTTTCTTAAGGGAAGAATTTAGAATCAAATAACTTATGCAGTCATTTCATCTTTAAAGTACTTCCAAATGTATAATAACTATTATCCACTTTCAGCATATAATAACTTAATGAGGAAATTCTCTTGATTGTGCAGCCCCCAATTCCCATGTGAGTTTTTAAGTTAAGCTCTTTTCTGTACAAATGTGGGTGAGCCTGGCATCCTGCCATTTTGACTCAGAATTATTCAGCCTTAGAGGGAATCCTGATTTTTACACAGCCACCTACAACTGAGGCTATGAAATATGTGTAATGTTCACAGTTACAGGGAGTTAGCTAATATCTCCCACCCCAAAAGGAAATCTCTCTCATACTGCTTGTCTCTATATTGTTTATCACTACTGTGGATCAATTGGGCTTGTTTTGAATATGTGTTTATGAATCAATGCCATTTTCAGTTATCAAACTCCATCCTTCCTGATTCTGGTTAGCAAAATCACTCTTTTTGTAAAACTGGAACAGATGATGTCAAATTTGCAGCATACTTTATGCTTCTCTTAATTTTACTCACATTTATCACATAACATCAAGCTAATTATCAATATAACATAGAAAAATGTGATTCTCAAATTTATATACAAGGGATTGTGAACTGATGTATTTTTACCTTGAATTATTGTAAGAAATATTTTTATTATTTTAAGAACTAACAAACAATGTGTGAAACATGTTGAAAAGGTTAGCTCACTGCAGACCAAGTATTCCCTAACATATAGTATTAATGTGGAAACATACTATCAGCTGCTTCAGAAAGTGAGCCTGCCTATCTGAAGACTTTCCAATGTTCTGAATAACAAGCAAGCTACCTGAGTTTATGAATAAGTGTCAGCTATGGTTTGTTGACTTTACAGATAGAATCCCTACAGTGTGGAAGCAGGCCTTTCAGCCCATCGAGTCCATACTGACCGTCCAAGGAGCATCCGACCCACATCCATACCCCAGCCCTGCATTTCCCATGGCTAATTCGCCTAACCTGCACATCCCTGGACACTGTGGGCAATCTAGCATGGTTAATCCAGCTCATTTGCACATCTTTGGACTCTGGGAGGAAACCAGAGCACCTGGAGGAAACCCATACAGACACAGGGAGAATGTGCAAGCTCCTCACAGACAGCCGCCCAACACCGACAAGGTTACAGGTCCATGCTACATCCTAAAACTGGGCACAAATTCAAAACTGATACTCTAGTACATTACTAGGGTGATAAAGGTAACACACAATTTTAAATCAGATTCTGTCTGCCTGCCCATAAAAGATCCTGTGACAGAATACTGTTGAATAGCAAGGGAGTTAACCCAGTATCCTAGCCAAAACTTATTCCTCAATCAACACAACAAAATAGAATATCCTGTTATATGACATTGCTGTTTATGGAATTTTGCACTGTGTTTTTGGCTGTTGCGTTTCCGGAATTATGGTTGTGCTTACACTTCAAAACATAGTGGAAATGGTAGCATTTCCTTCGAGACATCTGGTCATTGTAAGTAAATATATAAATATATAATGACTATGCAACAAAATACATATGCTTATAAACTACTTCAGAAGGAAAGCAGAAGAAATAAATGAGTAACTTTGTTAAAAAAAAACAGAGTTACAAGTTACCGACAGAAAACTAAGAAGTTAGCTTTGGATGGGTCGGGGCAGGAGGTTAATTTTTAGCTTTCAAAGGACCATCAACCAGTTGGCAACAAAAGTACAAACTGAAACTAAAAACTGCATTTAAAAATTCCAAAATGGAATGAGGATGGAATGATATTTGAACATTGCGTGTAGTAGTATTAGCTAAGATTTGTTCAGAGAAGTAGATTGTATGATTTAAATGAAATCAGGGCAAACAGTCCAGTACTAGCTTTGGTGCTTTCACTGCAAAACCTCACTTTAAAAAAATCAATTAAGTTCTCAATGATATTCTAATTGTTCCTGCAAAACAGTGCACACAGTCTAAGTTCAACATGTGTCAGTTAGCCACCTGGCCTAGCTATAACAAAAGGAACCAATGAGAGATAGGACCCTGACTTCATTCAGTTTTCACTGGCAATAGTGTCTTAAACTGTTTCCACAATTATAAATTTCTATGTCCACATACTTATGGATATGCATTAGAATATCACAGAAAAGAACTGTGATACTTGCCAGTCTTCACCAGGCCCCACCCATTTTGGAAAGACAGCAAAGAGCTCTTCAGTATTCATGCTTGAGCCAAGTATTTGGTCATTTGCTATCAGCTGCTGGTAATGCAATAGCCTGAAATTGAAATGCATGTCGCAGGTGAGTTGCCTGGAATAATCCATCACAAAGCACCAGGCAAGATCAGGTGTACTTCTGGTTTACCTACTCTGGTGCAGGGATCAATCCTTAAGTCCACTTTGTGCTGATTTGCTGGTGTGAGCCATGCAAGGCTTAATAATCCAGTAGGCCCAAGCTCATACTTGACTCCAGTTGTGGAATAACTCAGCTCCACATTCCAGTTTCCCCTCCATTATGGCAGACACTCTACCTCACAATCACAAACCAGCACCTCCTGCCTCATGCAGCTTTACAGACAGATTGTACGGTCACTATTACTGCTGAGTACTGATCTTCTAACCCCAACTAATCCCCACTTCCCTCACCCCAGCAATGTGAAATAGCAGGATTCTAACTCCAATTGTTCCCAATAGTGATGGCATTCCATTCCCAAAAACACAAGAAAAACTCCTAGAATAATGTGATAAAAGTTCTCATTCATTTGTCCTGATGTTGTCACTTACATAGTATCATTACCTCTCATTATATAATGGTGAATCCTCACACTCACTTTAAGCAATTCCTTGGAAGATTTACCAGTGACTATACATTTTCGAAACATTTGACATGGTCAGAAAGAGAATTAGTATATAATTAAAGAAAAGAAAGTAACCGGACTTCAGTTCTTTCCAAATTACAGAATTGGCAATACAGTTCAAGGAATTGTTACATTGCATTTTTATTACTTCAATTCTGAGCTCTCATGCTCCTAGCAATCATTATACAGTCTGTTTCTATTACTTTTCTCCTCCACATTATTTCCTTATTGCATATAAATAAGTATTTATAAATGGATATTCAGTAATATTAAATATTTCTGGTGCTCTCTTAAATATATCAGCCTTTGCCAAACTTGACCTATAAAAAGGTATGCTTGAAGTATTTTGTAAAGGTGTAACTATTAGAAACACAGCATCAGGCCACCAGTGAAAGCCAACAGCAGAAAGCCAAAGCAATAAAACATAGATTTTAATATTTCAAGAACATGACTTCAATAGAGTGCCACTGTTGTGTATGATGGAGAGAAACCAGAGCTTACATTTAACATTGCAGTATGGATTATAGAAAACAAAATGACAGGTCTCAAAACTGGAAATAAAATTCCACAATTGTAGATTAATCTGTACATAAATGTCTTCACTCTCCAAGGCTGAGATTTCTGCAATAGTAAGTAAGTGTATCTTTCTAAAGTCTTATAAGATATGATGTATTAACTTTGTATAAAGGCACAATGTGTACAGTACAAAATGAAAATGCAGATCAATCAACTCTTCATCGTTGATTCCATCAATCTTTCATCCAAATCTTGTGAAGGGAAATGATTTTTTTTCCATGAAATATCGGCAGTCCCAACATGATGGATGGTTGTGTCTTAGTAATAAAGAACAGGAAACGAGCTGGCTGTAAACTTTTATAGGCAGACCAATGTTGCACACATACTGCAACAGTTTCCATCCACTGCAAATATTGCATAATTATTTAATGCAGTTGTCGAAGTAATTACTGTTTATCAATAAATGAACAATTAAATCTCAACAGCTGTGCAGATACTTTTCCATTTGAAAACTGCATTTTGGGCATGAAACTATTAATTTTAATTATCCTGAAATTAAAAAAATGATGTATAATGTGTTATAGCAAACTTGTCATTTCACTGAAGAAAGCAATGCCCAATAAATGACATAATTGTGCTTAAAAACATCATTTCTGGAAATGAAAAAAAGAAGTCAATCTGTCTTTTGGATAACAGACACATCTAACCAGCACAACGGTGCTAATGATCATGCTCACTCAACACACCGATACAAGTCAGGCATCATGCAACTTTTATGAAATTGGATTGAATTTTGCCAATCGTTTTGCATTCAGCTAATTTCAGGAGTAACAAAATAAAATACTACACTAGAAATTCAAAGTTGGACACAACCATATCAGGTATGAAATGTTCATTCCAACCCAAATAGTCCAACAGCATTTTCTGAGCTTTCCATGTTTGCCCATTAGTCAGTACTGTAGACTTCATATAACAAGGCTGAATTTTACCAGAAACCAGCTTCCATTGTCTTGAGTTTTGTGGAGGATCTTTTCTTGGTGAAGCCTGGTGAGATTTCTCACACTATTATCTGAAACTCACCTCATTACCCAATTGCTTTTAATGGTTTATCTTCTGTCTCACTTCTGGCAGTATATGTGACATGACTAGGACCTCTCAGGATTCCCAGTACAGAGACCAAGCCCAGTTGAGAATTAGCAGTCTGGAGCTGCCCTTCATTGTGCACATAGTGGGAGGGGAACCTCAAGCAAGCACTTCTCAGGACACTTAAGTGGCATAGCTGTCACTTCATTGTGCACACACATTCGTACATTTATTGCTATTTATGAATGAAGCTACCTAGTTTACCTGTCCTTGACAATATCCAATCTGTCTGAGTGCATTGTATAGCTCAACATCCTTTCAATTTTCAAAGTAGGACTGTCACAAAGCCTTTAAATAGTTCAAAACATTCACTCTTATTCAGCAAGAGAGAACAAGAAAGAAACAAATAAAACACAGAAGCTTTGTTTTGGTTAGGGAACACATAGGGGCTGCATGCCTTTTAACTAACAGCAAAGTTGCAGTCAATGAATGATTACTGCACCTAGCTCACATAAAACTGAGATATCAATTAAGTCCTGACAGCTTGTTATGCTTGCAACTGCACTACTCTATTATGCAGAAGATAATGTTTCTCCTGATCAATGTCCTTAATTTTTTCTTCGGAGGATTGCTGCTGCATTCCTTCTCCTCAGAGTCTACCACATTCTGTCTTGGCCTGCTCCAGCAGTGAACAGCACAGCCTGCTAGGGTTAAGCAGCACCCTGCAAAGTCTCCCCACACTGGTCTAAGCATCTTCTGTAGATCTGTTGTCTATTCCACCATGTCCCTGGTTGAAGAATGGACTCCATTGTTTCTATGCTTGGCTTCAATGAGGTGATTGCATGATGAAGTCATCATCCATGGTAGCAAAGGTAGCCCTCATTGCCCATTAACCATCTTGGGAAGGCATCTGAACCTTGATGGTTTATCACACCCTCCATACAGTGGGGCATAGAAATCTCCAGCATGGCGGCCCATTGAACGCCTCCACATGCAGCAGCACAAGCCATGTCACACAAAAACAGGAGGAGATTGTGAGTGCTGTAAGATTATTGATGCCTCGTCTCCCAACCACTATCACTGAAGAAAGGCAGTATTGCATGGAAAAGTATGCTGCTGAATACTAAGAGTTTAAGGTGAGTGGACAATGAGATCTTGGATTGTCTTTGTGAATCGTGGTCCACAGGTTTCACTTTTAAGGTGGTCTGACACAGATATACACACACACGTACAATTTCTTTTTCCCATGTTCATTTTATCAATGACAAAATGACTGACACCACTTCAAATGTTGTAAAACCTCATTAAAGACACATTTATATAGACAGGCTTCCAAACATTTTGCAGCAAACTCACAAGAATACCTTTTTAAAAATTAAACTAACACGATGGGCTGAATCTTATTGGAAATCAGCTGTCATTTTGGTACGTTTCATGGTGGTAATCATGCTGTCTTTCATGTCAGGTGTTGGTGCTGTCTAGTTTCTATCCGTTGGGTGGGAGAATGGGAAACTGCGTATCAACGAGCCAAGATAGTGCAATAATGAGGATGTTAATACATGGTGATGCATGAAAACAGGCATCTCACTGCTCACTAGTGACAACTCACCTCATTGTTCAACATGATTGGAAAATGGGGCTTTTGCTCTTTATGTCGGGAATCTCTTTTGTACTGATCTCCCTGTTTTCTCATTATTGCTCACATTGTTCAGGGGTTGGAAAGATTGTGCCTCATATCTCCTCTTCCTTAGCACACAAAACACTAAACATAAATTATATGCTTATAGATACTTAAACACAATAGTAGAGACCTTGACTGTTGCTGGAAAAGGAGATATACTGTTGAAACTTTTCAGTTAGTGTACATCTTCATGAAGCTGCTTCTATCCTGCTCAATATTTACTGCATCACAAAGTCTTGGATCATTCAGAGAATTCAAAATTATCTGCCCTGTACTTTATGGCAGTAACTTTATACCATAAAGAGAAAATCAATGGTCCAAAAATTGATCTCAGTGGTATCTCACAGCATTTTCTCTCTAGACAGGATACATCCAATCATCATACTCCACATCTTCTATCCTCAGCTAAATATGTGCACAGGTTCCCGCTATCTCTTTCGTGGCATGTACTTTTAATTGCTCAATAAACCTGTTATGGAATGCTTTATCAAGTGTTTCTGGAAAATCTACTGAACTACCTCCAACAACTATTTCTGTTACTTCATGAAAGAACTCAATCATGTTAGTTAAACAAAATTTGACTTTAACAGATCAATGTTAATTGCTTCTCATTAACCCTTGTTTCTCCAAGTTGAATTTAATTTTAGATTAGAAAATAGACTAGAATTTTAAAGCACCTTTAAGGTTGAATTAGGATATGGGAAGGCAGCAAAATGGCATGAAGAGTTGTCGAATAATATTACTGAAGCCAGTCTACTCTCATGCCATTTAGTCAATGGTGGAAAAGCTGTCATATGCTTGGTCTGCCCCGAACTTGATTCAATCATATTTTATGTGCTAAGGAGGAAGGATTGGGGAATTAGGGTTTTTGGGTGCAGGGATGTGGTGGGGTTGTTTGGGGTTGTTTGGGGTTGTTGGTGGTAGATGGGGCCATATTCAGACACTGTAAGATAAATCCTGGTGACCTCCTGTTCAACTCCAGTTTTCCCACACCATCCCTAAGCCGTCTACCTCTAGTTACTGTGTTATTCGTGGGTACCACTAGATTTCCTTTATTTGTTCCCAATTACACCTCTAACCATCTTTTTAGTTTGTATGTTCATAAAATATTTTTGGGTTCTCTACCATCTCTCTCTAATCTCTTCTCATATTCTGTCAACAAATCCTTTTCTCAATGTCAATGATGCCATTTTCTGCCAAGCTGTATTGTATGGAGCCAATGTCAAGTGTCTTTGGTTTTCATGAGATTGAATAAGACAGAATGGATGAAACCAGAGAAGAAATTGCAAAGTTATGTTTTCCTTCCTACACTTGAGAAACAGAATGGAGTCTTAGGACGAAAAAGGATGCTTGACCAATTTAGGGTTCATGGTACACTTAAGTCTCCTTTCTATTTCATCACATATTCATCTGATATTGAAGCAGGCACTGAGCTTACTATATTAAAGGCAAACATATTGTTATTACAGATGGGAGAATCTCAGACACTAACAGACAAGGCTCTATCACTGCCTCAACCCACCTGCTATGATAGTTCTGATCCGTGCCTTTGTCACCTTTACATTTGCTTTATCCAAGACTCTACTGGCCAACCTCTCTTGCAATCTTGCCCCTGCTCAACTTTCCCCATTTTCGCACTAACTTATATCAAATCCCAGCCCATTGACATGACTTATTTACATCCTCCTCTTTAAAGCCCCAATGGCCCCATTGCTCTGTAAATCTGTGAGTTTTTCCAGCCTTCCAGTCCTCAAACAAGTCTGTGCTCCTTTGACCTTGGCCTCTTATGCATCACACATGTCCTTTATTCAGCACTGGTGGCTGTGCTTTTAGTTAACTGGGCCTTAAACTCTGAAATTCAATTGTAAAACAGTTCTTGTCCTTTCCATCTCCCTTTCCTCCTGAGAGATCTTTTTAAAATCTCCTAGTTGATCCAATTTAGATATCCCTTCAAATATCTCCTCCAAACCAATTTTTGCTTGGTGATTCTTCTGGGTAATGCAATAGGAGATTTTGTACATTTTTGTTACTGTAATCTAACACAACTGCTGTTCATTACATTTTTGCAGTTTGCTGATGTTATCACTAGAAACTACAGGGTGTAGGTTGATGGATAATATTTTAAAGATGTTGTTAGCAAGACCTCCCTCTGGTAAAAGTCACATTTTTGTGTTTTTGGAAATAGGAATCAAACCCCACAAAAACAACAAACGAAAAAAACTTGGTTGGAGATCAGCAAGCTTCTAACCATTTGATATTTAATACCCAAATGAAAAGGCTTTGGATTACCATAGTTAACGTGAGTTTCATCCCCAGTATTGATGGTATGGCATTTCTTGTGTAAACCCTTCTGAACAAATGAGAGATAAATGATAACATCACAGAGACACAACCATGTGCAAAAAATTAAGGTATGTACGATATAAGAGTCAATTCCAAAAATGTGAATTGTTTTAGTAGAGGGAAACATAGCAAATATCAAAAGTATTTCGAGGAAAGAGATACACCCCTCAGTCTTCAGTGGTTGTGCCAATATAAATTGATCCATTTGTGATAACATTTGAGGGAGAGTACTATACTGGTGCCAAGGCTAACACAAATGCCAGCAGGAGGGCAGAGACTCAGACACAGCAGCATTATACAAAAACGTTGTGAATTATTCCTTGAGCTACACGTCTTTACATTTGTGTTAGATCACACAGATCGGACTAGTTCCACTATACTTTTTAAGCACACCATTCAAACATCTTCTGAAATTCTTATATGACCATATGTGTATAATCTTGATTTTTACAACTAAAATAACTATTAATTAACATATATATATAATATATAGAAAACTCTAATTTAATGTTGAAAACATTTTGTATGTGCATATTAGAATCAGTTTCCATTAGACATCAACTTAAACTTTCATGTTAACAAGAGGGTAAATGGTTTTTGTGATATGAGAGAATGTGGAAAGATATTGAATGGTGGATCTGACTTGAGGAACTGACTGGACTATTCTGCATTCATATACTCTTGAGAACAAGATTTACATTTACATGGCTGCAATTTCACAGACTTACACACACAGTCTGGACTCTGAAATCTACTGATGCTGCTGCACATTACATGCACATAGCTAATAAAAGTAAAATACTACGAATACTGGAAATCTGAAACAAACACAGAAAATGCTGGAGAAACTCTTGAAGAGACATACTGGACTTGGCATCAACTCTAATCCTCTCTCCAAAGATACTGCCAGATCTACTGAGTTTTTCCAGTATTTTCTGTTTGTTACATATACATGGCAAGCTGACTGAACACTCTACAGTGACTCCATTATAAAGAGAGAGTGTAACTGCAGCCTAAGTGCATACTGTTGTACTGGGATGTTGTACACTGTGATGTCATTTAACTATCTTAATCATTTGCCCTAGTTTTGAAAAAAAAAATCCACTGCAATCACAAAACTGTTGACAACTCCAGGTCAAATTAATCACAATTCATATTTCATTCAATTGCATCCATTTGTGAACTTTTGAGAAAGCTGTTAAAATTAAGCTGTTTAAGAAGCAAGGCATTTTTGCAAGCTGAGTTTTTTGCAATTACTAAAGAACCTACTCGTGTATAATACTGTTACTAGCATTTGATTCTGCATACGTTTTTGACTGCGTTTCAGGTTATTCAAAAAATGGTAATTCATAGGTGATTGATTTTGCTAGGTAGACCCATTTTCAATATTAAGAAAATTGTCCAAGGTTATCACTCTTAACAACTTTAGGGAATGTGATTTGAAGGAAAAAACAGATATAAAATAAAAGACTTCAGGCAGAGTAGACTGGTTGGGCCAAATTATCCATCTTTGTGCTGTACACCCTATGCACATTCTAAAATGTTTCATCATTGTGTTGAGTCAGAAGAGATTTTACATTTGACAATACGCAAATAAACTGAAGTTGAAACCCAAATGGAAAAAAGACACCCCGAAAACAAGCTCAGTTTTGAAATGCAGTTTGTACCAATACAGCTGCTTGCATAGACCCATGCTCTCTATGTACATATGTTTCTTAATTTTTATTACTGTGTCAATAGATATTTTGTTGAGTTACAGTCATGGACACCAGAATAAATAATAAAAAATCTAAACAGAAAGATATCAAGAAGTTGTAAAATATTAATTTGTGCCAACAATTTCTCACAGAGTAAGTTCCCTACTTCAAAGTAATTGAATGGAGGTCAGGTGCTTCCCACAGAGAACGAGGAAAAACCATTGATAACAACTTACATAAACAAAGCACTCCTATACAACAAGCCAGGGTTTGATGTGTGGCCAAAGAAAACCTGAGGAAATGCTGGAACATAAACTAAATTAAACCAGTTGCAGAATTAAATGCATAAATTGGTTTGACCCATAACAATTTAAGTCTTTCTGTGGAATGCTCAGTCACAGTAAATTATATTGTCTAGGATGTAATCAGAAATATAAGTTGCTTTTTCCCATTTTTCTATATACTATTGGAAAATGTGATATATTTCCTTATAACTGCCAGAGATAGCTTTAAAAACAAATCCACTCAAAGTATGCATGGAGAAGCAACTATTATCCCAAGTAATCAAATAGTTCTCTGTTCCTTCTGATCTTAGCTGCAGATTCTTATGTTAAGGTTTAAAAAACATAACTTTTGTGAAAAAACCCCATATGTTCATTATATCATTGTAGTAAACTATGATTAGACTAAATCTGGTTCAGTTCTGGTCACTTCGGAAAAGCATGTTTAGCTTTCACAGGGGGTGCAGCGTTAATTAACCAGCATTATGCCAGGACTCAAATCATTAAAATTATCAGACTGGTTGCCTTGATTAGTCTTGCATTCCCTTGAATATAGAAGATTAAGGAGTGGGCTAATTATAGCATTTAAGATGATTAAAGGCCCTGTCAGGGTATGAAGAGAGAAACTACTTCCTCTTGCAAGGGTATCCAGAACAGGACAGTATATCCTTAAATTAGACATTTGAGATGAGGTTAGGAAGAACTTTTTCTCACAAAGGGCAATGTGGAAATCTGGAACTCTTTTTTCCTTTAAAAGCTTTTAAGTCAATTGTAAAAATAAAATTTGAGTTAGTTTTTTGTTAGGTAAGAGCATTGATGGATGTAGAGCAAAGGCAGATAGATGGCTTGGTCAAGAACAGGCTTAATGAATATGCTGAACAGTCTGCTCCTGCATTTATGTTCCTTTTCATCAAATATATCCACAATCCTGTAAAATCTGTGACTAAAATATATTGTAGAATGTCTTTGAATTCAGGGGACAATTCTATCTCCTGTTCCTTAAAGACGTATAATTTAGGGAATGAGAGGCTAATTTGATTGAATTCAGTTACAGGACGTGTGTATCACTTTCCTGACTAGGCACCATGTTCTGTCCATCCCTAGTTGGCTTTGAGAAGGTGGTAGTGAGCTGCCTTCCTAAACCATTCAACCATATTAGCATCCTTGAATCTTGCCAATTTCCCAGGCTCTTTCTAGGTCTATTTTTCTCATTGCACTCTCCTCAGGATTCCTGCATCCCCGCATTCAGAATTTCCTTGAGGGAAGAGGATGTTATTCTTGGTGCAGGCCTTGGGAGTAATCAACGAGATAGTGTTGGCCAGTGCCCCTAGGCAGTCAAAAATCAAGAAATTTTATTTTCAGTTGGATAACTGGGACCAGAAGTAAAGCAATTGTTTACTCATAATCAATCTTCATAATGGCTCAGCCTTAAAACTGGTAAAAGATAAACTCATATAAGTAAAGGATAATAAGTTATGAATCCAGTTCCCAAATTATCAGTGAAAGCCCTAAAATATAATTTATTAAAAGTGGAACTTGAGTTATCAAATCATAGTAGATTGGCAACCTTGATATTTTCACTTTGTAGTATAAATGCCTTTATTGTAGTAACCAGTTTACCTTTTGACTCACTAAGAGCACCACTGCAGGAGATCTTCTTGTTATATAACTAAAAAACTTGCTTTTACCACACACCTCCTATACACATTAACCTTGTTTCCTGTGTCATGCTTTCATAATAGGAAACCCATATATCAACGTCACAATTGAATAACTTTGTCAACATTCTGTAACTAAAAAACCACAAGTTAACTCTTCACAGCAAAATTTATTAAAGGACCAAAACATTCAAGGTTTGAATGTATTCAAAGTAATGAATGTATTTCTTCAATTTTTGAGATTTCTAATGTCTAAAATAAGATTCGAAACAAAATTTTAAAACTCACAAGTTAACTCACTTTGCAATAACACAATTAAAATTACCTTAAAGATTTTGCTTCAAATCGTCACATGTCCTCAAAAACGTGGGACTTCTATTGGATATTGTTACCTCTCAACAATTGGAGTTTTCAGTCACAGCTCTGCACTCTGAACATGTGTGTTTTGCAGCATCTCGAGAAAAAAGGAGCAGGAGTAGGCTATTTTGTCCATTGAATCTGTTCCATTATTCAATGTGATCAAGGCTGATTATTTGTTTTAATGCTAATTTTTTGTTCTCTCCCCATATTCAGTGACACTTCTAGGTGCCTAGAAATCTATTTCTTTGTTAAATATATCTAGTAACTTGGTCTCCGTAGTTTTGTGATAGAGACTTCCACATGTTCTGAGTGAAGAAGTTTTTCATCTCAGTCCTAAATGGCTTACCCAGAATCTTAAAACCATGCTCCATTGTTCTAGGCCCTCGAAGGAGAGGGGAAACATCATTTCTGCATCCAGTCTGTTGAGACCTGTCAGAATTCTAAACTCCATTGAATATATGCTCAGTCGATACAAATTTTTCTCATACAACAAACTTGTCAACCTAGGCATCTGTCTAGTGAACCTTTGATGCTCTTCCTGTATCAAATGTATATCCTTTTTTAGGTAAAAGAGACCAAAACTGCGCACAATTGTATTCTCATTGAGACCCTGTTCAGCGGCATTAAGACATCCTTGCTCTTGTACTCAAATCCTCACACAATGAAGGCCAGTTTACCTTCTACCTTCTACCAGTTTACCATTTACCTTCAAATTGCTGGCTGCTTTTGTCTATTTTGAAATTGTTACCTTATTGGTGAATGAAGAAGAAAGCAGAATTTGTTTGCTGAGAAGCTTTTTAAAATTCAGTTGTCACTATTTTGTACCTGGAATTTCATACTTAGGCAATGACACAAAAAGCTGAAACACCTCTCTGCCAATACATCAAGATCTTGGATCTCCACTTAAATACTGCTCCATCCTGAGGCATTAGTCCATACTGTCAGTTTCAATGCCTCCAGACTGCAGAAATGCTACAATACTGATAGACGATCCCTGCCAATGTTCAATGGCATGGTAGACTTAATCTTACATTAAACTTCAGTGTTAACCAGTTAAGTTGTCCATGTTAGTCAACAGGTTGAAGATGGTGTGGGGTTTATGGCAAGACTCACAGTCTGTGAACCACAAAACCTCATTCTGAAACAACAGCAGCATTCTAAGACCGTAAGATCATAGGGACATCGGAGCAGAATCAGGCCATTGGCCCATCAAGTTTGTTCTGCCATGCATTGAAATCACGGCTGATCTGATAATCCTCAACTTCACTTTCCCGCCTTTTCTCCGATTACTCTGGATTCGCTTAATGATTAAAAAAAACTCTCTCTCTCAGCCTTGAGTATATTTAACAACCCCAGCTTCCGCAGTCCTCTATGGTAAAGAATTCTACAGGTTTATACCTGCTGAGAGAAGAATATTCTCCTCACCAGAGTCTTAAATGGGGGTCCTCTTACTTGGAGGTTTTGCCGTCTGGTCCTAGACTGTCCCACAAGGGAAAACAACCTCTCTCACCACATTTAACCTGTCAAGTTCTTAAGAATCTTACATATTTCAATAAGGCTGTTTTTCACTCTTCTAAACTCCAATGAATACAAGCTCAAACTATTCAAATTAGAAAATCCTTACATACCAAGAACTGACTTATTGAACCTTCTCTGGAATGTATCCAATGCTAATGTATTTTTCCTTAGATAAGGAGACCAAAACTGTGCCCAATATTCCAGGTGTGATCTAACTAGTGCCTTGTAAAGTTTTAGTAAAACTTCCCTATTTTTGTACTCTATTCCTTTTGAAATAAAACAGCCCAGTTACCTTCTCAATTACCTGCTGAATTTGGTTGCTAGCTTTTTATGATTCATGCATGAGAACAGCCAATCACTTTGAGTTGCAGCTTTCTGCTGTCATTCCCCATTTAAATAATATTTAGCTCTTCTTTTCTTCCTGTTAAAAAGTGTTTAACCTCAAATTTATCCCTCGTTATATTTTTGCTGCCAAGTTCTCGCTTAACATGTCTAAATCCCTCTGCAGACTCTGTGTCATGCCCACCACTTGCCTTCCCACCTATGTTTGTGTCATTTGCAAATTTGGCTACAGTACATTCACTTTCTGTATTCAGATCATTAACTTGCATTGGAAATAATTGTGGCCCCAGCACTGATCCCTGTGGCACTCCAGTAGTCATCCTGAAAATGTTCCCTTTAACCTAATTCTCCATCTTCTATTAGTTAGCAAATCCTTTATCCATGTGAATATACTACCTTTGTGGGCTCTTATCTGATTAAGTAGCCTTACATGAGGTAACCTATTGAACTCCTTATAAAAACAAAATTAATTTTTCAAAATGTAGCAAGCAGAGGATAATTATATTAAACAATTACCACAAGTAAAATCAAGCCAAGTCAGTTACAACAGTGGGTCTTCAGGTTTGTCCGATGGGGGACTTATTCAATCATATCCATTCTGGCCAGGACTTGTGACATCATGAGACAGCCATTCTTCCAAAACCTCTGATTGTGAGCAATGCCACAGGTGCACTGTAAATATAATGATTACATCATTCTGCTCAAAATAAAACCAGTTGAAAATTATTTATTTTTTAAAAATGGCACTGCAAGGAAGGATTGCCTGGTGTCCTAATGAGTACTGCAAACAAATTGTGCAGAACTGAATCCCAATGCACAAATCTGCTCATACTATGCAATGTTGATACAGTGGGTCTTGTGATTTTGGAAGACAAACAGGCTTTAATAGCAGCACGTTATTGAAGGTATATTGTTCAGAAAAGGGAACCCGGATTTTAAAGAAAAGTCACATACCTGACCATTGGCCTTAACGGAAATTGTAACACTGCACTATTCATCAGCTATGTGTTTCAGTAGCTGGCCCAATACTATGGATTCCTTGCACTCCTTAAGGTAGGCCTGCATTTCTTAAAGGGGACATGCATTCTGGCTGCTAGTGGCATTGAAGCAGTTCAAAATTGTATTATCAAAGAATCAACAATAGCTGGGCATGGGGGCCATGTACGTCAAGGTTTTCAGATACTGTATCGAGGTCTTTGTGCAAATATGGAAGGATGAAATGATTCTACAGTGGAGCCAATGAGCTTCCAGACCCTCCACACATGTCCAGAAAACAATGGCAAGAGATAATGGTCACGTTCATTTGCAGGATTGCAATGCCAAGAACAATGCAGAACAGAAATAAGATTAATGACCTCACAAAGGCTGCCAAGGACAGTGACCGGATCTTTAAATGTCTCATTTTACCAATTGCTTCAGAATTGTCTCACTACTCTGTTCACTACACTTTTGTCTCTCGTTTCCAGGCATGATCTCCATCAGCCGGGACTGTTATGTGTACACACACACACACACACACACACACACCATATTACCCATATTGCACAAAACCCACAGAAATGCGGCACACAGCAGTAAGGAGCAGGAATTAACAGAGAGGGAAAGAGACTGCCAGTATATATTTAATCTGGTAAGGAAACAGCATTGGCCATCAAAGAAATGAGGTATTGCTGATACTGTAGTACTAGTTTTGTAGTGGGGGCGGGGGGGTGTGGTAAGAGGAGGAGGAATGGTGAAGTAATCCACACACCTAACTGCCCTCCTCTAGCCCACTCTCCCTCACCTGTCAGTCTCTTTTGACCTTATATCAGCAACTGATATAAGTATGCGCTTTTTACATTCTTCTGTTACCTCACCAGGACCAAACCCATTTTCAGAATTTCATACATGAAGTACATAAATTTCAGTGCTAGTGCATTGCCACAACAATAGGCTGCACATTCAAAGATTGGCGAATCATATTAAATAGCACATCCCTGCTGCTGGTCACTGCTAGCAAGTTACTGACTGTCCCTAACCAGCCCGTGCTTGCAAACCTGCCACACAGTGTCTAACATTACATGTGATTCTGCAAATGGACACAGAATTGAGTTCTGAATACAGTACAGGAACTCCATTTTCTTAGCACATTTAAATTAGTCTTCTGTCCAGTTAATAACAGACACACTGAAATCCTCTACACTTCAAAGTCTATGCTTCCAGCTTAATTGCTTAAATTGTTTGTTTATTTTCTACTTCAGCTTTCTTTCACAATTGGATGGTCTGAAGTATGTTCTTGGTATGATTGTTCCTTTATCACATTTATCTTGATGACAGCTGATTCCCTTTTCACTTCTGCTATTAATTTATCTCTAATAAGTACTAATAAGGGTGGCACGGTGGCTCAGTGGTTAGCACTGCTGCCTCAACGCCAGGGACCCGGTTTGATTTCAGCCTCAGGAAACTCCTCCCTGTGTCCGCATGAGTTTCTGCTGGGTGCTCTAGTTTCCTTCCACAGTCGAAAGATGTGCAGGTTAGGTGGATTGGCCATGCTAAAATGTCCATAGTGTTCAGGGATGTGTCGGTTAGTGGAAATGCAGGATAGGGTAGGGGGTTGGGTCTGGTTGGGATGCTTTTCAGAAGGTCTGTATGGACTTGTTGGGCTGAATGGCCTGTTTCCACACTGTGGGGATTCTATTATTCTAAATACTCCATCTCTCATTTTTCCCTCTCTATCATTTGCAATTTTGTTAGTTCTTTCATTCATTCATAGAATATAGAGGTGCTTGTCTAGGACAGAATTGATTGCTCATCCCTAATTTCATTTGAGACGTTGGTGACAAATTGCCTTCTTAAATTGTTTCAGTTACTGGAACATAGATATATCTCCAAAGCTGTTAGAAAGGAAATTCCATTCCATTCATTTGACCTAGTGAAGTAATTGCGATATAATTCCCTGGCAGGATGGCGTGTGGCATGGAAGGGACCTAATGGGTAGTCATGTGCCCATGCCTCTCTTGGTCTTGCCCTACTCAATGATACAGGCTATCGGTTTCAAAGATGTTTTTGAAAGAGCCATTGAGTTGCTGCAGTACATCAAGTAGATGATAAACACTGCTGTCTTTGAGCGTCAATGGTGGGGGAAATGAATGTTAAAAGTGGTGGATGGAGTGCCAATCAAATGGGTGACTTTGTTCTGGATAATGTCAAGGTTCATGAGTATTGTTGGAGCTGCATTCATCCAGTCAAATGGAGTGTATCTAATCACAGTCCTGATCTATGCCTTGAAGCTGATGGACTTGCATTGAGGAGACAGAATGAGAGATACTGGCCTCAGAATTGCTCATGCAACCATTGTATTTATATGGCTGGTCCTTCAGTTTCTGGTCAATTTGTAACCTCCAGCACATTGATAGTGGGGTGTTCAGAGATGATAAAGCCATTGAATGCTGTGGGCAGATGGTTAGATTCATTCTTATTGGAAAAGATCATTGCATTGCACTGTACAGCACAAATGAGACTTGTTAATTTTTACCAGCACAAGTTCAATGTTATCCAGGTCTTGCAGCATTTGCACATGGACTGCTTCTTTATCTGAAGGGTCACAATAGATGCTGAACATTGCGTAATCATCAGCAAACACCTCAATCACTGATTTTGTGGTGGATGGAAGGTCATTGATGAAATAACTGAAGATGGTTGGGCCTACCCTTCTACATTTCAGTTGCAGTCCTGATTTTTCTATTGTCACTGAAAAAGTAATTTTGTATCAGCTTCATCACTCATTTAAACTTTAAACAAGCTTCCAAAATACATTGAATGGTTATTTTAGAAATAAGTAATGCAGTAAGTAACTTCTTATAATTTATGATTAGGTTGAATAGCATTGGTAGATCCTTTATCCTGCTGAATGCATGTTCATTTGAACACATATTCAGGAAAGGACAATTACTGAAGGGCGGCACTTCAAAATGCCAACATTCACGTCAATACATCATCACTTTTTAGGCTATTGACCATTATTAGGAGCACGCAAACCTACTTACAGACATGACAGTCACCACATTTTCCACCAAAAGAGTGCACGTGTTGCAGACATCATTTTGGCTGCTTGAAAGATCTTGCATTGGCTAAAAGAACAAACAGTACAGACCCTAATTTGACCCCAATGTGGCTTGCAGTTACTCATGCTGACTTTGTGACAAGTATTTAAATCAGCTATTTGAAAGCCTAAATCAGAGATTTTGGAATGCTACCACAGCATTTTACTCACGACGTTATAACTAATTAAGACATTTTCTTTAATTGGAGGAACGTGGTAATTAATGTCTGTAGTTAATTTTGCCTAGAATACAGCTGTGGATCTGATAAGATAATTGGTTTTCCCCATTACATTTGGACAGGCTGCGAGAATTGATTAATTTAAATCCAACTAAATAAAAGGGTGAAATTCTCCTTCATGGTTGTGATCAATGAAAATTTATAAAGGCCTGATACCCTACACAGCGATGAAGAGCAGCTTGAGGTTGAAGCGCAGTCAGGCTTTTTTCAGCCCACTCATTGGAAGAGTTATATTTCATCATTAATCTTCCTTAAGCTCCAACTGAATGTAATTGTCTCAGAAATTATAGAGCTGAAAGATTCACTGGCTGACTGTATCGGCTGATCTTAAAAGGTATTCAAAAC
>NC_063344.1:51467984-51510926 GCF_021869965.1 Rhincodon typus
ATGCTGCTTGGCCTGCTGTGTTCATCCAGCCCTGCACCTTGTTGTCTCAGATTCTCCAGCATCTGCAGTTCCTACTATCTCTGATCTCACCATTCCAATCTTAGTGGCTACCTGAATGCTTCTCCTGAAAAGTGTGAATGTGATCAATGGGTAAGGACATTATGCCAAATAATGATTTTTAATTCATAAATGGAAACCGAATTGAATTTTTGAAAAGCAGATTTTCTTTTAAAATAAATGGAAATAAATGGAAATAAAGGACTGGAGAATATAGCAAAGGTGGCTACTCAAATTTTCATTATTATACATCCCGTATTCTAATTAATTGGAACGAAAACAGCCTTTCTGCAAAATCCAAAGTCAATGACGTCAGGTGAGTATGAAGGGCTCACAGCTTCTGTCTCATTTCAAAACATCTATGGTAATAACTTGATGTATTCAACAGCTAGAGATGGACTGTTATGACTAACCACGTGGACAATAATTTTATTTGGATTCCCCAACATTTGGCAAAAGAAGGTCACATGTCAAACCAAGCCTTCTTATGTTTCAAGCATGTTTTTCCCACCATAACTGAGGAAAAACAACTTAGAGAGAAGGCCTAAGCAGGGTTCCTCCTACCTTCCTCTTTTTCTAGTCCACCCAGTAAATGTCAAGCCCCATTTGTTAACTGTGGCCACCCAGGGACACAATGCTGTTGACAGACATTTTACAAATAAGTCAATCCAGCACTACGGTCTCTAGAGGAATAACCAACTCAGTTGTCTATATCTTTCAAAGCACTAAGACCACTAAATGCAGCCTGAAGCCAAACAAGTCACAAAATTAAAATCTTAACATTCTTTTAAATTGGCTACAGACTCTAATATGGCCAACCTATCCTTCTCCAATTTGTAATTTGTATTTGTGTTTGTATGATCTTAGAGTGTATTTGCCTAAGTCAGCACCTATTTTATTATTTTCCATAAATTTTGTTAATATACCAAAGTAACCTGTTTCTTTGTTAAACTCAAGTAAATCTGTCCTATTGGTTCTTTTAAGATCACTGATGTAAACAGTTAAGTACTCAGTGAATTGTCAAGTGTGATCTTTTCAAAGAAAATTGTAGTAAAGTGCAAAGAAGGAAGTCAGTTGCTTAGCGCCTGATCATAATAGCATGCAGAAAATAGGTTTAACAAAATTCTGTAACCACTCCTTCATTAACCTCACATGTGAGAAACAGGCATTTGTTTGATAATGAAAGGGTGTGCAAATTTGTGATTACGTTCCAGTATGGATCAAAAAAAGGAGAAAGAATATAAACTTATGACGCAGAAGTGGGAGTAGGTCATTTGGCCTCGTGAGCCTTTGGCACCATTCAATAAGATTACGGCTTGTCTGACTACTCCATATTCTCATGAGTCTCAATAACTTGTCACCCTCTGGGTAATCAAGAACATCTTTATCTCAGCCTTTAAAATGCTCAAAGACTTTGAGCTGAATTTTGCTAGAATTCGATTAAGTGTCAACTTGGTAAAGTTTCATGAAGGGTTTATCTCCGTGAGGCCTTGCGAGATTTCTCACACTATCTCCTGTACTCGCCACATTATCTATGCACCACACCCCATCGCGACCTGCTTATCATAGTTTCCCTCTTGCCACAGGTGGAAGTACTTGCCATTGCCAGAAACCCAGGATTCCTGCACTCGGTGCCATTTTTAAAGCCCAGCCATTTACCATCCAGGCGCTGTCAGTCCGAACTGTACTGCACAGTTTGTGTGATTTGCCTGAAGGAAATTAGTGCCCTGCTTTACTGACAGAGTTCTTGAGGTCCCGGTCGATTGAAGAGTTCAGAAGAGACTGTTCCCCTTCCCTCTGGACTGACATGGAAGACTAAGTCTCCAAATTGTTGTCATTCAGGTTTCAGGTCTGAGGTTGCTACAGGTGTACATGGTCTACAGGAACATCTATTAATGCCTTAAGCAGCTCAACAGCTTTTTCCATGTTTCCAGAGTGAAGTGCCATCCCCTTCTCTCTAATACTTTACACTCATTCTACATTTTGCACTGCACATACCTCCAAACCAGCCTGATAGTCTACCACTCTGTCACTTTCGCATGCAACATCTTCCGTCACTCCCTCTCACAATCCCAGTTCCCCCAACGCCACTAACCCCGTGTTCCCTCTGCACTACCTACTCACTCACATGGGGTACCACATCACCTTCCCCCATCTGCACCAACAATAACAGCTGTCTCAGCCACCTTCATCATATTCAATCCCTCCCTTTATCTCATTCCAGGAGAAAGCAACCCATAATAGTACAAAAAGAGCTCAGACAGGTGTCCCACATTCAGCTCGTCATCCCCAGTAAGGAAAGGATTTTGACCCTGTCTATTCTTGCGGCCGATAAAACACGTCCACGGACTGATATTGGAACCTGCCCTTGACATGCTGTAATGGGACCCTCTGACTGAAGGTGTCTCCTCTGACTTGACTGAGGATTACTTCCCTTAGACTTTGAGATATGGCTATTTGGCTGAAGCAAATGCAGAGTGTTTGTTGTGTACGTTGCAGGCACTTAGTTGATGGGTAATATTGACATAGCACGGTGACATACTACCCCTTTGACTCTTCAGTGTTGACAGCTATGATAAACTGTCTGGCTTTGAGACTGCGCTAAAAGGCAAGTCAAGACAGAATTACTGTGACCCTTTAAGCTCTGTCTGAGGGGACAAAGTGCAAAAAAGGTGAGGCAGAGGTGCTGTGAGCATCCTAGTAGAAGCAAAAGGTGTGAACATGAAAAAGTGGGGAGTTCTCTGCTACAGCCTTGGCCAATCCAAGAGGTGGGTGCTAGTCCCTGGGCACAATGTGTCCTGGCAGTGGCATTGCAATGAAAGGTGCCAGTGTGCTCCAAAATGCATTATTAAGGAGCAGAACCATACTATAAGTGGATGGGAGATTGCCGAGAGTGAATAGCGACACCAGTACATGTCTGGTGCCAAGGTTTGGACAGGGCATTCGTTGAAAATGGGTTTTGTCCTGGCACAGTGGCTCAGTGGTTAGCACTGCTGCCTGACAGATACAGGAACCCAGGTGCAATTCCACCCTCAGGTGACTGTCTGTGTGGAGTTTGCTCATCTCCTCGTGTCTGCATGGGTTTCCTCCAGGTGCTCCAGTTTCCTCCCACAGTCCAAAGATGTGCAGTCCAGGTGGATTGGCCATGCTAAATTGCCCTTTGTGTTCAGGGATGTGTAGATTAGGTGGGTTATAGGGGAATGAGTCTGGGTCTGATGCTCTGAGTGTCGGTGTGGACTTGTTGGGCCGAAGGGCCTGTTTCCACACTGTAGGAATTCTATGATTTTTGTGACTGCTGTTCCAGGCCAGAGAAGCAATCAATGAGTTGGAATTCAAGATATCCACTTTATCTTTCATGTTGAGATTTGTCATTGTCTAGTTTTTAAACCAGTGGGTGGTAGAATGGTGAACTGCATATTATTGAGGTGAGATTAACAAATAATGAGATGTTAATACATGCTAATGAATACAAATAGACCTCTCTTCATTCACTAGTGAGTGTCATTCCATCATTTGTTAGAAAATGGGACTTTTTTCTCTTGATGACAGGGATCTCTTTACTGCTAACCTTACACTACTTTCCCACGTTCTCACTTTCTCCTTGTTCAGGTGCTGGGGAGATTCCATTATCTTTTGATGAAGATTGTTCCAAAGGCTCACAACACTTTGTGAGAGAAACACAAAATCATCCTCATTTCTGACTTAAATGTGAGAATACTGGGAGAAAGACATGGAAGTGCGAAGGTCATTGCTCTTATCGTGTTTCTCATTAAAATTTATTAAGAGGCATCTTGCTAAGAATCTTTCTGTTGAAGTTACAGTTGCATTCTTGTGATGAGGACATCAAAACTCAGCAGGTAATTCCTGATTAGTCTGTAAAAATACCAATGAAATGGAAATCAATAGCAGGAAGCAGGCATATTCTATGCAGACCCACTGTCTGACATTAGTCAAGTACAAGCACTTCACTTGCAGTTGATTGAAACATCTGTCTTTTAGCACTCTATAGAAGAGCCTCTCAGCTATAGATTATACTATGAAGAAAGGCAGCTGTTAACAGATAATGATGTTGGATTTATCATGAGTTTACAGTGAAAGCATTTCCCCATAACATCTAAAATTCTGTTTGATTGCATTTGTGGTACTACTGAGGCAAAAAAAAATAACTTGCAGGTTACACATTTCTGTTACATTCACAGCCATTAACACTTAAATGATTTTTTTAAACATATAGTCAGTGCAACATCAATAACCTGTTATCAGTAATAATCAGTCCTCCCTTTGCCTTTCACTGCCTAGCTTTCCCCTTTCAGTGTATTGTTATCCTATCTTCCATCAGCCTCTATAGAGTATATTGTTTTTGCCATGTTGTGATGGACATGTCAATCACTGCTGATCAGAGGTAGATATTCCAGATTAGTATTTATCCCAATTGAATTGAATTGCAGCGAAATATCAATCTTGATACAAGATCACAAAATAATACAGGACAAATAATTATACTTTGGAAAATCATTAATGCATAGTTAAGATAAATTTATTGAAATGCAGTTTTATCAAGTAATTTCTTGGGCAATGTAAAGGTAGTCTCTTTTAGCTAATGGAATATTTTAAGAGTTAAGCACTGCTTTGAGCTCTTTATTCTTCAGAAATAATTGCTACAATTTAAAATGGTGATCCTGTATGCTATTTCTTCCAAGATTCATATTAGTGGTAGTTCTTTGAGATCTGAAGAATAGTCATATTTGACTTGAAATATTAACTGTTTCTCTCTCCACAAATACTGCCAGACTCTCTGAATATGTCCAGCACTTATTCTTTTTATTTCAAATGTCCAGCTCTATAATATTTTGCTTTTAAAACTTATTTCTCTTCACAAAAATTGGGTATCAATGGCTAGGCCAGCATTTTTTGCACATCCCTAATTGCTTTTGAGAAGGTAGTGGTGTGCTGCTGTTTTGAATTGCTGCAGTCTATGTAATGCAGATACAACCTACTGTGCTGTTAGAAGGGAGTTCCAGGATTTTGATGCAATGACAGTGAAGGAACAGTGATATAGTTCTAAGTATGATAGGTGCAGCTTAGAGTGTACCTTGCAGTTAGCGGTATTCCCAAGCATCTGTTGCCCTTCTTCTTTGAAGTAGTAGAAGCAAGTGTTTAGAAGACACTGCTGAAGGAGCCTTATTGATGATACAGTGCAGATATTAAACACTATTACGGCATTGTGTTGGTGATGGAAGAAGTGAAAATTTAAGGTGGTGGGTAGGATTCTAATCAAGTGGTCTGCTTTGTCCTGGAAGATGTCAAACTTCTTGAGTGGGGTTGGAACTGCACACAAGTGGAAGGTATTCCATCACTTACTTGTATCTTGTAGACAGAAAAAAAGGCAAAATATTGTGGATGCTAGAAATCTGAAATGAATATAATACTGGAGAAACTCAGCAGGTCTGGCAGCATCTGTGGAGGGAGAAACAGAGTCAAGTCTGACTGTTCTTCAGAACTGAAGAGAAACTAGTTCAGTTTCTTAGACAAGTACCCCACTGACTTCTCTTCCTGATTTATCATTCTGTAACAAGACAGCACCCACCTCCACACCCAAATCACTAGCTGCAACTGGCATTTTGAAAGGTCTGGAAAAATCAGGGGCAGCTCACACTGGTTCACTTATTATGACTGCCTTCAGCTTCTTAAATGTTACTTGGCATTCTGCTGACTGTACTGCTTTTGCTTGTTTCTTTAATAAATTTGTTAAAGGCACAGCCATCATGCTAAAATTATGCATACATTTTTGGTAAAATCCACTCAGTCCTAAAAAACTAATGTCTTCTCATTTAGTTTTTGGAACAGGGAGTTCTATTAAAGCTTTCATTTACTTTGTCCTTGGCAATACCTGTCCTTGTCTAACAATATGTCCCAAATAAGTCACTTTTGGTTAAATTTATTACTAAACCATCCAGCTATAATTGCTTATTAAACAAGTCTTTGACCTTTCTAATATGTTCTTCCTAAGTGTGGTGATAACCCACATCATCCAATTACACTATGCAGCCACACCTTAATTGATAAATATCTGCAATCTAGCAGGGGTATTCTTTGAACCAAAGTGGCATCACCGAACAGTGGTGTAGCCCAACCGGTATAATAATAGCAGAAATTTCTTCAGCCCTTGATATTAATGGCATATGCCATTATCCCTTCGACAGATCAATCTTAGAAAACAATGAGGCACTGGTAACTTCTTGTTCTTCATGATCACATTGACCTTTTTATAATCTACATGAAATCTAGTTGATCTGTCTAGATCAGGAATCGCAGTATTGGTGAACTCCAAATGCTTTGACTCGGTTCAATCAAGTGGTTCTCTAGCAGGCACTGAATCCTTGATTGCATTTGAACTCATTTTTCTGGGCTCAACCAATACAGATGTGTTTCACAAAACCATGTTGATTGAGTTTGATTAACTTGAACCTAGCTAGGTGATCTGCTCTAACGTCTTTAATCGTTTCATGGACTGGCTTACACGTGACTCCATACTTCCTGCAATATGGATGACTCTTGGCTGCTCTCTGAGCAATTGGGGATTGGCAATAAATGCTAACCTAACCAGTGACACATTCCAACAATGAATACACAAAAAACTCACACATTTCTTATGACAGATGTTACACTAACTAGTCTGTCATTTACTGCTTTCTGACTCCCTCCGTTTCTGAATGAAGGAGTTAGATTTGCTTCTTTCCAATCTTGTGGTATCTCCTGTGAATCAAGATTGTTTTGGAAAATTAAAACTAATGCTTCAACCATCTCACTGGACACTTACTTTGTTGAAACCTTCCATGATTATCACCTACTCTCTGACAAACTCCAAATATTTTGTTCTTATCTCCATACCACTCATATGGTTATTGTTAGGAGGCCTATATACCACTTCCACAGTGACTTCTTTCCTTTGTCATTTCTAATTTCTGCCTGAATTGTTTCCACATCTTAGTTTCTTGAATTTAGTACATTCCTATCTATTGTGTTAATACTATCATTAACTCATACAGCTCCCCCACCATCTTTTCCTAGCTTCCTGTAAATGCCCTGTACTCTCCAATATTCCGAACCCAATCCATGTCAGACTGCAGCCACATCTCTGCCATGCCGCCAGCTCATCCATAATTATCTCCATTTGCAACCAGTTCATCTGATTTTGGAACCCGCTTTCTCAAGTTGTGGTGAATGCAGAATTTTGGAATATTTTTAAGGCAGAGGTAGTTAAAATCGTCATTGAATGACAGAATTGTCATGGTGCAGGAGGTAGCCATTTGGTCCATCATGCTTGCACTGATTCTATTACCTAGTGCCAACCTCTTGCCTTTTCCCCATATCCTTGCACACCATTTCTATCCAATCTTGATAAGCAGGAGGGTGAAAGGTAACCAGCGTAGGCAGAAATATGGGGTAATCTTACGATCTATTGAATGGCAGAGCAGGCTTGAGGAACTGTATGGCTAATTCATGCTCCTCATACAAAAATGTTTGTATACACATATATGTTCAGTATAAAATGAAAATTCCACATGGCTGTTTTCAATCTCACTCTTTGTTTGCTCCAAGAAAAGACATTGAGTGGTGGTGAAGATCTTTAAGCCAGGTTTTGCACCCTTGCACCCTCATCGACCTGCAGAGCTCACTCTTTTGAGAAAGTAGAAGGGGCAGAATCCTGGTCTAATTCTTTGAATGAAGAGTCAAGCACTGCAGTGTTCTAGTTGTAGAACTATTCTGAAAATAAATGCAGTGTAAAAGAATTAGACTGTGGCCTAATTATAAAACTTTGCCACGTTAACTATTAAATGATTCATACGCTAACGGACTAAATGTTACGTAGCATTTTAAAAGGCTTACATTTAAATTTTAAAAGAAATTACATGAACAAGTGAAAACACTAACAAATTTTTTAAAATCAAGTTTTTGAAATAACCTTTGGAAAGTGTGCACATGTTTAAGGTTGGATTTTTGAGTTTTTCTGCTTCATTATTTAATATTGTCATCATGTCAGGACATGCAGGAATAATCTGTAGAAGATGTACTACTAATTTTCAAATTTTAAAATATGCTGACTAGCAAATGTAACAATGTTCTCTATATTATCTCTGCAATAGATTAATTTTTCAGATTCAAAAGCTAATGCAATCTCAAAGCAAGAATCAGAAATTTTTCTTGCTGTCATTTGAAGCTATCAATTTGCAGTCTGGGCTGTAGCCCAAACAACAGAGACTCCATTACTGTTATCATCTTCTAATATATGACAAAAGGAGAAATGTTTGATAAAGCTTTCATGGTTAGTAGCTCAATAACCTTCAGCTAAGGCAGGTTGCTGGTTATGGAGAAAATACCCTTGGTTTTCTTTCAAGTTAACTCAATATTTATGTATAAAGTTGGGATTATTGGAGGAAAGCAAAATAACTTCTTATTGAGCTCCACTGCAAAAGACGTTGATGAAAAATAATTTTGTTCTGCAAAGATATAGTGAAAAAAAAAGAAATGGAAGTGAAACACCAGATAAATCCCAGTGTTATACCACACAAATGACAAATATGAACAGGTTTTCTTCAGTTGAACCCACAAATTCACAAAATGTTGTATAACCCTGTGACTAATGTTGTTTTCTATTATAATGCAGACTAAATGTAGCCATAACATTTTTGAAAAAGGCCAATATAAAAATCAAAGAGGAGTTATTTTATATGCATTTGATCATTCAATAAGAAATATCACAGACATAGGTTCACAACATATGTAGACATGACTAATGGTGTGGAAGAGAACAAGCTTGATTTCCAAAGTGCAAATTGTTCCTATGCTTTGGAAGGTTGATGTGATGGGGTCTCTATCATTGATATTTTAACATGTGATCAGAGAAAGTGACACTAACAGTGTTGTCATACTGGGTTGTTTGTGGTACTCAAGAAGCACGAAGAATTATAAAATGAACTCTACTTCATTACTAGACAGTCAATTATGCGAATGAGGCTCAATAGTATTAGGTGGAAGATGAAAGGCAGTATGTCTTTGATCTCCCTATATGTAGTCTGCTGAGGGAGCTACTTCACGAATCTAGAATTGAACTAACTTTGCAAGTCTGGATAGGTTCAATATCACACCAGATAATTCATTCATCAAGCTATCCTGCTGATTACTTCTTTCTTTCAGAAAATTAACAGAACAAACAAGTGCCATGCATAATCTTATAATTATTTTTGATGCTTCAGACTTTCTACTGTAATATTTTAATTAAGCCATCCTAATGAACAGTAAGAAATGTCGCAGACACCCATGCAATCAAGATGGGGTCTTTCAGATTTCCTTTATAATTGTTTTACAAAAAATGCAATTACGATTAAAATGAACACAGCAGTGACAATAATAGAATGACAATAGATATTTTAAAATGTTTATTGGAGAACTAACTTTGGCTCATAGAAGTCTCTAGTTGAGGACACTTGTTCTAAATGTCTTAATTTGAGTGGTTAGCCAAGAGAAGTGTGATGTCTACACCAGATATAAAATGGCAGCCAACTATATCTGGAGAGGAACAAAATGTTTTTGAGTGAAATAATAGGGACAGTATATTAACCTGCGCAGAAGTAAACAGTCTTATGCAAAACATTACTTCTAACTGTGCTGCAGAATTTAAATAGAGTAGATGACAGCAGAATATCAGAATACACACAACTCACAAATATGTCCACATATATTCAATCAATTCTTTCTTTCCTCCCTTTGGGAATATTCTATAAATTTTTACCTCTTGATTTGATGAGTTGTTAAAACACATAAGGAAGCACTATTGATTCACTAATAAAACAAACCATGGAATAAAAAAAGTTTCTTTCTAGCAAAGAGAGCTAATTTATTTAATCTCCTGGAGGAGGAGATGAATAACAATTATTATATTACAAATAAAAACTGAAACTTCGTGACATTCTAAGTTGTTAATCTAGCATTGTACCAGGTATATTCAATCCTGGTAAGTCCTAGTCAACAGATGACATTGGCAATGATACAGGAAGCTATGAAGGTCATATTTAATATGTGAAGAGGTTCCTGAACAGCATATTCTTAAACTTAAAACATTTGTTTGAAAGTCCCATTGGAATTCAATACAGGAAAAGCATGGAAAAATTCAACTTTCTACTTGTAATTTGATTTTGAATTCACTTGTAATTATTTCTAATTAAATGTTAAATTGGAATATGGTTCATACAAAATTCTTATTATTTCCATGGCTTTAAGTTACCAGCAAATGACATTGGTGTAACTGAATGCCTTGGTTAAATTTGCTACCACAAAACTTTCTTTTTGGTATTAGTCCTCTCAGCTACTGACAGTAAGAAGAGAAGGATGCCCATTGAATGTTTTTAGCATAAGATAGGCTCAATCTTCATGAACAGGAAACAGGGTTTACTCCATTTTACTTAATAACTAGCTACATGACAGCTGAAGCACACGGTGAGCACTTGCGACACATCTGTCTTAAAACTTAAGAGCGTGGCGCTACACTGGCTTAATACTAGAACAACAACTTAATACTGGAAAAGTCACATAGCCAAAAAAGATATGAGAATTAGCCCAAAGTGTCAATTTCTTCAGTACCATGGAGGGTTTCTCTCTTCAAGGCCCAATGAGATTTCATACCACATCTTAAACTGTGCTTCATTAACAATCTACCCACTGCTATCAAACCCTTCACATTCAATTTTACAATAGGACCATAGATATATGAAAAGAATTTAGGCCATTCATCCTAATGAGACTGCTCCACCATTCGATCATGGCTGATCATCACTCCCAGAACAACTCATCACTATCAGAGTATCCCACATCCCTGGAGCTATGCCATCTTTAAAAGGCAGCTGTGTATCCAGACAAACACAGTTAGTTCAGAGTCTTCTGCATGTTCTGGCCTTAATCCCAGACATGGCAAGGGGAAAATTAGTGCCTCACACAGCCTGATGCAGTTGTACCAGATTTCTCAACACAGCCTTTGACTTTCAGTCTATTGTATCAGATTCCCTCCTTCGTGCTGAATTTCCCCAGCTATTCAGCAATGTGGGAAATGGTGAAATCAGAAAGAAAGAGTTTTTGATGTTGAAAAAAGAGAAGTCCAATTTTGCACGTAAAGTTTGAGCAGTGAAATGAGAATCTTGCTAGTGAATAGCAAGAAGCCTATTTGAGTTATTTAAATTTCATTGATGCCAAGTGACACTTCATTTATTTGCAATTCCCTGTTCTCCTCTGTGGCAGAGAGATACTAGTCAGTAACAACTCCCAACATGGAAGTCAGAGTGGTGACCCCAGTTTGCCTCTAGCTCATCTCACCATGGGCAATAACCACCTACAGCCTTCTTCATGGAGGTTGGCTCTAGACATAGAGCAGCATTACCACACCACCATGACACATTTCAAATTGATTCGTAATAATGTTCACCACTTCAAAATTGCAGTGTGGAGTTATATTGCAATGCTACCAGCAGACTGCCTTGGGGTGGTGAGAATTGTCCATTTCTTGCATCAGAGCAGGGTGCTTTTCAGGGCTGTTTGTTTGCTTCCTTAGCATTCAGTCATTTAGTCCCTACTTGAATGCTCACAACATCTCTGCCTTCTGATACCAATGCAATTTGTTCCAGATCACACTGCCTTATCTTGTTCCCATGACGAGGTCAAGGCACTATATAGACTGTACACATATTGCATTGAGAGTGCCTTATCATAATGTGGCTGATTTCATCAACAGAAATGTGTTCCATTTCTTCAACGTACAAGACATTTGTTTTCATTAATACCACATCCTAGAAGGCTAGGCCAGATATTGTAGGAGTTGCTGTGATGTTCAAATCCTTGCAAACTCTCATGTTCTTTTTTCATTTCAGAGGTTGGATGCCTTACAAAGATGGTTACTGGGAGACAAGGACCACCCCTTGCAACCATAGCTGATGACACATCATACTGACTGAGGTCAAGTGTAGATAAAATGCTGCCTATTCTTCCCCTAAGACCACCATGAGACAGACAATAGGCCTCCTGAAGATGAGATTTCAATGGTTAGAGTGAAAGAATGAGAGAGAGAGTGAGAAAACGAGCATGAGAGAAAGCGAGCAAGTGAGACAGAGAGTGAGAGAGCGAGAGTGAGCGAGAGTGAGAGTGAGCGAGAGACCAGAGAGAGAGGGAGACAGAGAGTGAGAGAGACTCAGGGAGACTAGAGAGGGGGAGAGTGTGAGGGTGAGAGAGAGAGAGAGAGGGAGAGTTGTAGTACAGATAGAGTGCTGCATAATGCTTTCATGCTGTGCCCTGTGCAGCTGCAGCAAGCAAAGAGGGGAAGTGATAGACTCTGAAGAGCTGGGACAATAGCAGCAAACTTCCAAGGAGGAAGATGAGGGCATTGAGCAGGAGGAACATCACGTTCAGCATGATAGAGAGGTGCAGCATCAGTGGCAATGAGATGGACAGGATTCAATTGAGAACCAGTTCCAATAGATGTGAGTTGGGGACAGTGATTATTCACTTCCTGTGTCTTTATTATTGCACAAAAGGGAATTAGCTTTTGTTTGTTCCCAAAAGCAAATGCAGCTCTGCTTGTTTGATTTCTGTTTCCCCGTCGTTCAATAAAAGTTCAATTTTTTCAACTATCTAAAGGCACTCCAAAATGTGTTGTCTTCACATTGAACAATGACAAGATGTTGTACTATAATGGCTACCCTTAAAAGAATAGGATTCCCTTAGACAAGGTGCTAAGATGGTCTTAGTGCTAAGGATGGGAAGCCTGTGTAGCTTTATTCCGTGGAGCTGCAGTTACATTGACAGCCACTCAGACAGGTGACGATGTAAACCACCAATACATTATGAATGAGAGTTTGTATTTGTAATGAAATTTGACCTGTGTCACCTTTTTGCCCTCAGAGTGATTCTTGTTCATTTCCAACCCACTAGGTATATTGAGAAGTAGGTGCATTGATATTTGTAGCTGGCAGCAATTGACCTGGTACACAGCTCGGCTGTACATACAGTGCCAGTGCCTGAAATCACCAGAAACCTATTTGACGGTAATTACACAGTGGGACAGCAAATCCCATTAAAACTTTGTTTCCTTAACAGGAATTCAAATTCTTCACTTTCATAGATCTAGCACGAAAACACCCTCAAAGCTGCTCCATCCCACACTGCCTCAGTGAATGCTCACTGGCTGGTATTTGAACCATTCTTTCATCGGACTGTGTTTGGCTGAATTCTCAACACTGCAGTCCAACAGTTACTAACGCACTTTGCTGTTCTTTTACAGACAACCAGCTTCATAAAGCTAGCACAGCCACAGTGTTTCTCTGAGCCATAAGCATTCTCAGCCCCACCAAGTAAACACATTCCTTCATCCCCAATTTCATCTACCAAAAGCTTTATGAGTCTTGAATGAGCTTCGAGCTTCTCCGTGCCAACTGCAACACTTTAGCTATATGAAGACACACCATCCTTTGCTGTTCTTCTCTTCAAAACAGATGCAGCAACTTTTCATTATCTTCTGAGCTCATCAGGATTTCTCTAGGGGCCCAATAACCTAGCCTTTGCAAGTAACTGCATCTCTTCTACTCAGAGCCTCTTCCCCTATGGAAGTTATTACCAATTATTATCTTGTCTAAACCCCTTTTGTAATGCATATAGAAAGAGTAAATGTTTGGGGGCAGGGAGGAGCAGATTAGCTGACAATATATTTTCAAATGTAAATTTTATCCAACAGTATTTTTTTAAAAATTGAGAATATTGGGAAACAGTCAAAAGTCCTGTGTCGAATGTCCTCAAGGTGAAAAGACTAAGGTTAAAGATGGTAAATAGTGTGCTATGGATGAAAGAAGAGAGTAAAACCTATTATTATGAAAGTAAATAATGATCTTGCATTTGTATGGCTTTCACAAATACAGAATATTGTTCGACTTGTAATTTAGAGAAATTATTTTAATACCAGTTACGAAAAACATATTTCAAATTTTAATAACTTTCTAAAGCATGGATAAACTTAAACAACATGTCGTATGAAAACCTACTGTTGGCATCTTTAACAAGGAATTCAATAAATACAAAACTATTTTCTAAGTTCCAAACTCTTTCTTAAAACTAGCAGGGTCTACATAAATTATCAAAAAACTTTCAAAATATGATTCATTACAAAACAATCCTGATCATAAGGGCAATCATTCTCACATCACATATTGGGGATTTTTTAATGACAATGAATGTTTATCGGAGTATATTTACCTTTAAGATGGGAAAGACATTATTTTGCAGAATTTGAGTTAAAAGATGTGCTGAGGTCAATAGTACTTCCTAGTGCAATCATCTCCTTTTCTGGTCATATATATCTAACTCCATCAGACAATACTCTGTCCTTCAAAATCCAGTTTTCCTATTGGACTAAAATGGAGATTAATGGCAGTCTATGCAATGAAGCCCAAGCTGTCACTTGTGCGCCCATTCTATTGGGTGGTTTTTTTCTCCACATATTTTGGACTATCATTTTATATAGAGAAAAGGTTCCTATAGGAGGATGCTGAACTCAATTAATCCTTTCTTTTCAGGTATTTGGAACTCAAAAACAGAAAGACGTCTGCAGTAATTCACTTGTCCCATCACAATTCCTCAACAGACATTACGACGAGATCTAACGTTTTACAATAATCAATGCGTAGAGTGCAAACTTCAGGATATAAAGAAAAAAGATCCTGGTTTTCAAGACAATATTTAAATACGACATTGAATTATATAAATGGAAGCCCAATTTCACTTTACTCCTGTAAAATCCTACATTGTTTGTAATAAAAGTCAAATTAGAAAAATAGTTGTCTTTCCTGGTTTTAACTATTCACCATAAGCAGAAATTTCTTGATGATGACCGTGGAAGGGTTATGGGGGACAAAAGGTCTTCTATCACCTTGTCACTCATATCCCAGTTGATAGAAATTAATTCATACATCTAATAATTCCACACTCACAAGAAGTTTACTGAATATTTTCTAAATTGAAACAGTACTTCTTTTAAACATGCAATGACAATTGCATTTAAATTTGGAATGTCCTAATGCAATTCAATACATAAATACTGCTCTTTGAATCATGCTATTGTTAACAAGTCCAAAATAATAGACAGCAACATCCTGAAATAATTGCTCTTTAACAAGATTCAAGACCAAATTTTGGAAGCAGAGATAAATATGCAGAAATTCCTTTTATATTAACATAAGAAACAAATGGAACTAGAGAACAATATCATATTTAGTAGTATTATCTGAATAAAATGTATCTTCCAGGTGATTTCCCCCCCCCCAAGAAACATTACTACAGTTCTCAAATAGTTACAATTCTATTTTTTCTATATCGCCTAATTTCAATTATGTTTTTGTATGGATTTATCAATAGTCATGTGGTCATTTTCTAAAGTGACTACACCAAAGCATCAGAATGTGCAGAACAAAATAGACAGTATATAGATTAATTGCTTTGTTTTAAATTTCATTATTTTCATTAAAAAGCACCATAGCTGTGTGTATCAGCAATCTCACCAACTGATCCGCAGTTGAGTCCAGAAAATGCACACTTGATCCAAATGTAATCCTAATTCAAGCACCAAATGCCAGTATTCAAGGTATATTCATTATTATAATGCAATCCAGAAGCACTGGCTTTGTTGAAGCATAATATTTATTGTCAAATTAAGTATGCACTTTATTAAGCTTCAATTGTACTTGACTCAGCATTGTGAGAAGAAGATTGATTCTTATATATACATTTCACCTTCCAATCTTTGAAATGCTCATAAATATTTAATACATCTCTTGTAAAAGAAGGATTCTGTGGCAGTGTTCTTTCAACATTTTTAACAAAGTCAGTCTGTTTTACTTCTATCCGTGAAGTTTTATAATCTCATTATAAGGAATAGTAAAATGAATGACAGCAGTTGAGTAAATCTCACTCCTTGATCCATATTTTGACAGTTTTACTAACCTACAGTTATTTGGAATGCTGTGTTTTTTTTGGTACCCAGGAAGAAGGTGTATGCAGGGAATGAATCAGTAAGTCATTGCAGATTGCTGCAAGGTTTTCTAATAATCTAAAGCTTCAGTAACTTTGAACAAAACAAGCATTGACTCCAGCCCCCGACAGTGGTTTTAAAAATGTCTGCAATATGGCTTGCATATTTCCAAGTTAAAAATAATGTTTGGATGATCCAATTTTTACTGTTGGAACATCGTTTTGAAAATACAATTAATTGTTTGCTTTTGCTGACGCATTTTAAAAATATTCATTTATGGCTTGTAGGCATTGCTAACTGGGCCAACATTTAATATCCAGCTGTAGTTGCCCTTGAAAAGATGGTAGTGTTGATTTGCCTTCTGGAAATGCTGCAGTCCGTTTTATGCAGGTACACCCACAATGAAGGGAGGAAGTTCCAGGATCTTGACCTAGCAACACAGTAAGAATGATGGTACATTTCCAAGTCTGGGTGGAAGTCACTTGGAGGCAAAATAGCATATGGCGGTGATCAAACGTATTTACTGCCCTTCTAGATGGTAGTGATTATGGGATTGGAAGGTGCTGTTTCAAGACCCTTGGTGAGTTTCTGCAGTACATCTTGTAGATGGCACAGGTTGCTGCTCCTGAGCGTCAGTGGTGGAGGGACTGAGTGTTTTGTGGATGTGGTCCCAAGAGGGTTGTTCTGTCCTGGATGGTGACAACCTTCCTGAGTGTTGTTGGAGCTACACTTTTCCAGACAGGTTATCCATTATACGCTTTATTTGTGCCTAGTATATCGTGGGCAAGCACTGGGGAGTCAGGAGGACTTCTCAATGCAAGATGCCTACCCTATGTGCTTTCATAGCCACCATATTAACATGATTAATCCAGTTCAGTTTCTGGTCAATGGTAACCCCCTGATAATAGTGGGGTATTCATGATAGTAAATGACAAGAGTTAATAGTTGGATTCTCTTTTGTTGAAAATGGTCTTTGCCTGACACTTATGTGGCATGAATATTATTTGTCACCTGACAGCTCAAACCTGGATATTGTCCTCGTCTTGATAAGTTTGGAAACCATTTGCTTCACATCAGAGAAGTCTTGGATGATGCTGAACAATGTGCAGTCATCAATAAACATCCCCACTTCTGACCTTATGATAGCGGTGAAATTATTAATGAAATAGCTATAAATTATTGAGCCTAGGATAAATCACTATAAAATAAATTGGTAATAATTCTTGCAACTTGGTGTAAAATACCATACGCATGTATGAAAAACATTTAAGTACAATAGAAAGAACAGGAGGAGCAGAAAATTTTGATACAGCTCAATTGTCATCATGACAAAATTGCAATGATGAAGATATTTCATAATACTCTGTATCATTGCAAGTAGCCCGAAAGTAGACTTCTGGACAATCATCTTCAGTTTATTGCTCAAAGATTTTGCATCTACTCCACAGTCATTTGAATGCAAAATTGAATTTGACAGCTTTAAAATCAGAACTTCTGCCTCCATGTTGTTTTCTGTATTTTTTCCTTTATTTTTCTGTTGCTTGGTTGCTTTAACATAGCAATTCATTGGATTCAAGCTTTATTTATTCACTATATCCATTACCGTAATGTTTGGTTATTGCGTCATGAGATATATTGCTACATCACCCCTAGCCTCCACTCTGTCACTGACATTTTACTTTGTTTTCTTGTTCCTTATTACTGGCTCAAAACTCTTACATTTCTTTTCTCTTCAGTTGTGATGAAAGGCAATCAACCTGAAATAATAGCTATGATTCTGTACACAGATGCAGCCTGACATATTGAGTATTTTCAGCACTTTTGTCTTGTGTCAAAAGTGGGGATGTTTGTTGTTAAACGCACGTAATTCAGTATCATTCACTACTGCTTAGATACTGAAGTAGTTTGTGGCCAGATGCAACATGATCCATAACATTCACACTTAAGCTGACAAAATTGTAAGTGACCTTTGCGTCACAGCAGTACCAGATAATGAGCATTTCCAAAGTATGGAGTGAAATATAATAGTGTCCATCCTGGTCTGCTTTAGCCATGTGATCTCACCCAGAAAGCATACATACTGAAAATGGAGAATTTACAGGGATTCAATAAAGACACCATTCAGACAAGGCTGCTGTCTGATGAGCACAGAACATGGTGCCAGAAGTGAACCTGAGATTGAATGTTGAAGAGCTATAAAAAAAAAGCTACTGAGAGAGAGACAAATGAATGTTCAGAGCTGTGATATCTACTACAAGCAACTGACACAGACTAAAATAGAACAAAGAAACAGGCCACAGCTGAAATACCGCTAAGAACCAATGGCTGTCACTTTTCCTCTCACAATCTGGTCAGAATGAAACAAAACTAAGAGGTTTTCCTCACACAATGGCAAAATAATTAAATAACAAAATATTGGTTTAACAAAAGCAGAGCAGGTATCAGTAGCCACATTCTCATCACTATTGGGAAGACATTGGATCAAAGAGTATTTCACCCTGACTCCCTCTAAAAACAGATAAATCTTATTGCAGAACTTTTGAAAATCTTGAAGGGATGGTTGATACTTACGAATTGTACCTGTTCAATATTAGGGTCTAGGGTGTTAAAAGAATTAATACGTGATTTCATTAACATAGCTCATATAATCTAGTGAAATTGTGTCACTAAAAGATGATATAATTAAAAGGAATTGATCAGGTATAAAGAGATTCTGCAGTGAGAGTGTATCTACTCAGAAGAGAGAAGCTTATGGCAGGAAAGCAATTAATATGTGCAGAAGCACTGAGGTTATAAACCAGAAGCAAGAACATATTTATGACAGGAAAGAGAAAGTCTTGCGATACGCTGAGACATACTCCAGGCCCAAAAGTCAGAACAATCATGGACAAAGATCAGTATTCAAATACTGAAGTGGACATTGTGCAAAGGGAAAGGAGGAATATCTGGCACATGGAAGCAGTGTGACCACTTCAAAAAAAAACTAAATTGTTTTGCACACAGTCTATGGCTAGAAAGAATTTTTACACAATTTGGCAAGAATCTTCCCTATGTTAGATGCGAAGGACAGTTGCTGGTAAGTGTAGCTTTCTCACTATATTTTGGACAACTGTTGGGAGACACAGATTATGCATGCAGTTTGGCATGTCTATGGAATCAGAAGATTATCAACTCAAATGATACGAGGTCGTTAATGACCTTGCTAGAGTACAAACGGTAGTGGATGATCTGCTAGCTTATGAATGCAGAGACACAATGGAAGAAACCATTGTTAAGCACAAACAAAATTTAGTGTGATTGCTCAACAGACCCTGCCAGATGAAGCTGAAGAAGAAAAATAGTCTACAATTAACCAAGCCCAAAGACAAATGTACAGTTCATGCACTGACCAAAAGATTTCACCTGGATCCCAAGAAGTTGAGAGCTGTAGCAGCAATGCAATGACAATGGATGTAAAAAGGAGAGCAACAATTTGCTGGATTTGTCAATTTTTGGCAAAATTCTTGTCAATGAGTTATTGAAATATGAGCTATTACACCAGCTCATGGCTAAGAACATGACACATAAAACTAGAAGCAGCTCAAATGCAGAAAGGTCAACATTATTATGGTATTAACATGACTGGAAAAACATTACGCTCTGGTCTAGAAAAAAATGCCTGGTCATTGTCTTTGCTTGTGATATTGTTTTTATGCCTACTTGAAAGAGACCAAGTGACCATTGAGACCCACCCCAAGCCACTTCAAGGCATTTTTCTCAACTCTGCTATTATCTTTTCCAAAGCATCTTCAAAGAATGTTAATTTGGTTACAAAGATATCATCTGGATATGGCATGCAAGAAGGGGAAGCAGATGTACATTACAGACATGCTGTTGAGTGGAGCACTCCCAATGAAGAAAGTAGAAGATGCTATGACAGAATGTGAAATCTTCCAGATCCAATGTGAAGCAGCAGATTATCATGCTCTGGGAGTCATTGACTCAGAAGGGATATTGAATATACAAAACAAGCAACTTGCTTAAATCAATTGCTTAAAGTGTTTGCAAGAAGTGGTGATGAAAGGAAGGATCAAAAGCATCAAGGATTAAACCTGTTGCTATTGGGGTATATTGGGCATACAGAGATGAACACACAGTGGAGATGGCATATTGTACAAATGAAAGAGAGTCATTATCCCAAAGAAGTTGAGAGGACAGATGCTAATGTTCATCCATGCAAGCAAACAAGCAATTTAACCAAGTCTGAGGAAGGCAAGAAAAGTGCTCAACTGGCCAAACATAAGCAACAAAATCAAGCAGCTCATCAGTCCATTTAGTGCTTTTAAAAAAACATACCAAGCCAATCAAGCTAGAGAACCACTGATGTGCTGAATCTGCTGGAAGAACTGTTTTTGCTCTCAGGATCTGATGAATTCATCAATGTAGACTATTATTCTGAAAACTGGGAGGTGGACCAGCTAATGTCAATGACTATCAATGAGATTGTCAAAAGCTTAAAAGAATACTTCAGCCATTATGAGATTGCCAACATTCTCATGAGCATCAATGGCCCTCAGTTCACAAGGGAAGAACTTATTCGCTTCATAAACCATTGGTAAATTCAACACTTTACATCATTTCCACATTATTCCAAATGAAAAGGAATAGCTGAGGTGCACTAAAAATCACCAAATGAATCGAAAAGAAATAAATCCATAAGACCATAAGATGTAGGAGAAGAATTAGGCCGTTCAGTCCAGTGAGTTTGCTCTGCCAGTAGATCACGGCTGATATAGTTCTCAAACCCATTCTCCTGCTTTCTCAAAATAATCTTTGATCCCCTTACTAATCAAGAACCAATTTGGCTTAAATGTACTGAATGACTTGGGCTCCATAACCTTCTGTGGCAAAGAGTGCCACAGATTCACCACCCTCTGGCTGAAGAAATTCCTCCACATCTCAGTTCTAAAGGGTCATGTCTTCACTTTGAGGCTGTGCCCTCTGGTCCTAGTCTCTCCTACTAGTGGAAATATCTTCTCTATGTGCATTCTAACAAGGCCTTTCGGTATTCTGTTATTTTCAATCAGATCCTCCCTTATCATTCTAGAGTTCATCAAGTATAAAGTCAGGACCAAGAGTTTTCAACTGCTCCTCATAAGACAAGCCTGTCATCTCTGGGATCATTCTTGTTAACATCCTCGGGACCACTGCCAAGGCCAGCATATTCCTCCTTAGATATGGGCCTCAAAACTGTTCACAATATTCCAAATTTGGTCTGACCAGACTCTTATAGAGTCTCAGCAGTACTTCCCTCGTCTTGTATTTTAGCCGTCTCAAAACGAATGCTAAAACTGCATTTTCCTTCCTCATTGCCAACTGAACCTACACGTTAACCTTAAGTCAAGAAAATTGAACAGAGATATACACAAGGCAATTTTCGTTTAGAGAAACACTTGAGGTATGGGCAGTAGCACAACAAAAATACTAAAGTCATGCTACACACAAAATACTCATCCAATAGCAAAAAGGTTACTGAAGACAGTAGTAGTAACAGATATGATGACAAAATCAAGGTAAATGGCAGAAAACCAAATTTTATTTTGCAAAGACTATCAAATACTAGTTTTGAGCAATGGAGAGCCAGCCAGGCTACAAATCTTCAGTGCTCTTAAATAAGAGTCAGCCCAATGGGCAATTTGGCAACTACATACAGGAGTTTACATGTCAACCATACATGGTGGACATGAATGAGCAGATATACTGACACAACCACTGGGGTATACATATAACTAGAAAAGCTGTTCCTCTATTGCAGACAACTGCTCAGAAAAATGTGACCTGTTTTAACCACTCGCACAGTCAAAAGCTTAACCATCAGACCCAAAGGGCCCACACAAAATTAACAATGGAAATAGAACAACACGTATCATAGCAACTGCAAAAGTCAAGGGACAACAGTCCTAGGGAAAGAGCAACACCCATAGGAATAGCTAATGTCAAGATACACATGTACCATTAAGACACCAGCACTATTTATAGGCTACTTAAGCAGTTCACATGAAGAGATTGATGAGAATAACGAACAGTGTTTGTATATTCAGCAGCTTAGGTAACTCACAGTTACAAATAGTGTACGCAAATTTATTTTAGTTGTTTGTTGTGAAAAGAGAATGTTTGGATTGAAATGCAATCATATACAAATATCCTTCCAGGTTTGCCAAATCATGTGACTTTCACCGCACTCACTGCAAGGTGTCATTTTTCAGGACTTCAGTAAAGACACTGCAAGTCACACTGACTGGTGAGCAGCAGACATCCATTTGAGAATCTACTTACCCCTCATGACATTCAAAGTCATTTACCATTGTTGAATCAACACTATGAGCATCCTGGGAGTTATCCTTTGATCATAAACTAAACTGGACCAGCCATATCAACATCTCAGACTGCCCAAAGCCTGTCAGGTTGATTGTCAAGGGGATCAAGGGTTATGGGGAGAACGTGGGAGAATGGGGTTGAGAAACTTATCTGCCATGATTGAATAGCGGAGCAGACTCGATGGGCTGAATGGCCTAAATTCTGCTCCTATGTTTTATGGTCTTATGGCCTGTTGCCCATTATTTACAAGGCAAGGGTTGGAAGTCTAGTTGTCTGGATGAATATGGTTCCATCAATACTCAAAAGAATATTCAAAACAAGGCAACCTACTGAATTGGTATCCTATCAATCAAGGTATGTATTCATTCCCTCTACCACTGGCATACACAACCACAGCAGTGTATACCGTGAACAAGATACATTACAAGAAAATATCTGCAACCTCCCATTCCTTCATTATCCGTGGGTCAAAATGCTGGAATTCAATCCCTAAAAGCACAATGGCTGTACTACATAGAGTCTGCCAATATTTTAACAGCTACTTAGGATAGACAATAAAATGCTGGACAAAGAAAACAAAGAACTGCAGATACTGGAAATCAGAAATTGCTGGAAAAATTCAGCAGGTCTGGCAGCATTTGTGGAGAGAAAGCAGAGTTAACATTTTGGATCCAGTGATCTTTCTTCTGAAGAGTTCTGAAGATGGGTCACTGGATTCTACACATTAACTCTGCTTTCTCTTCACAGATGAGGCAAACCTGCTGAGTTTTTCCAGCAATTTCTGATTTTGTTTGTAAATGAAATGCTGGCCTTGCTAGTGATGCCTCCATCTCTAGAAGCAATAAAAATATTTATATATATTACGGAGAAATGGGGAATGGTGAAGATCAAACCAGAGGAAAAGATAATGGAGGCCCTAGCTGTCATATTTTAGGGCTTTATTAAGATTAATTGTGTGCCAGTGTAATGAAAAATTGCCAATGTAATGATAATTCTCCAACAGTGAATCAGAGCCAACCCAAACAATTACAGGCTGGGAAAGGTTTGGAATTTCAGATGAAATTGCTAAGTATCTAGCTGAAAAGAAAATAATCAGTAATGTATGAGTTCTGATTGTCTTTTTGCTCCCAGATGTTAATCACATTTTAAGCTTGGAAAGATGAGAGCTCTTTTTTCAATTCCAATTTGCCATGATGACTGACTAACATACTGCTTAGGCCAGTGTTGTGTTCCAGACAGCTGATACTCCAGTGCGTCTGCAAATTTGGCCCCGTGGAACAGTCATGTGTATGACTGGCTCCTGGCTAACAAATTCTTAATTCTATACAGGCAATCTAACAATATATAACCGGAGCCAACACGTAATATCAGGAAAGATTATGGTGCTTGATAAAAACTTTAAGAGTTCTTTGTGGAGGTTACAAATGTAGTGGAAGGGGAAATGCAATGGATGGAGTGTACAGGATTTTCAGAAAGCTATTGACAAAAGGAAGCATTCGGAGAAAATAATTCAGATAAAGATAGCTAAAAGGGCTAAAAATGCATTATAAAGTAAGACCATACAGTGGGTACATACTAACACTCTCTACCTAACTAGTAAGCAGTTAAGATCCATTTGGATGACTTCCTAGCTAATGGTCTACTTGATTCCAGCTGGATTAGTACAATAATTTGAACAGGCAGCTATATAGCTGCTAAAACCAGTGGGGTGTTTCTTTACTTTCTTTTATTTACCTGGTTTTGTTATTGTTACTGTTTTTCCTTTCATTTTTCAAATACTTGCCACTTTCCTTTTAAAAATTATTCTGGATTTTCTTTTTGTTTTTATTAGGGTACTCCATTATCAAACCAATGAATTAAAAAAAAATCCTAATCTTCCCTTTATACATTTGGCTCAAACTTGAAATTAATATCCTTTAGATATAGACTTAATGACAAACGCAAATAATTCATCTTGCTTTATTTCATCAAGTAGTCATCAAGATGGTGCACTTTTAGGACTGTAAGAACTTCACATTTTAAAAGGAAATTCTACAAGTTACTACAATGTTAAGATTTTTCAACAACTGCTTGTGAACAGAACAAGGAAACCCACACAAAATAATATAGTAAAAATTTAACAAAATTGAAGTTCAACCACTCACATGAGTAGTAAATGCAAATTAAATATCCTTATTTCAGAAATAAAACATTTTGGAATAGCATATCAGAGTAATTTAAGACATGACATGTAGTAAATTTTGCATGTTTACTATGAAAATGCTGACATTCGACCTTTGATTCCCAAAGCTCTCATCACTGGAACCTTCTTTGTGCTGTTCCTGAATCTGTCATAGGCTAATTGATAGAGATTGAATGCTATAATCAGCAACTGCTCCATCATTACATCATATAACTACGAGGATAGTGGAAGGTAGACTAAGTGGGCCTTGGCTTTATTTGAATGTAGCAATGTATAAGTTTCTGTGAATAAATAATCCAGTTTTATTATTGAATGACAATTGTATAAAGTTCAATCGTTTAAAGCCTGAAATATTTTCTTATATAAGCCAGAACATTAGCTTGAGTTTCTGCAGAGGACTTCCAGAAATGAGCAGCTGACTTTCTGAAAGCCACAAGCATAATGCATCTTAATCACCAAATGACTGTTAACAGCATTCTGATCAAAGTTCATATTTCAAATGGAAAGCAGGATATCACAGAAATTAATTCCCAATTTTGAAACTGCTCTGTTTGTACTAAAGTTGCAATATGTAGCAGCAACATGGGAAAATAGTAAGCAAAAATGAATAAAGATCCTGCTAATGTGAGATCCATGCAGAAACATGGGCCAGAGCAGTGAAACAAAAGAGCAGAACAGATGTAATCCATGTACTGCTGTGCACAAGCAACTTAATCATATAAAAAGCACAAAATCGGGAATGTTCAGAGGAAAGCTAACAGGACTTTGTAACATAAAATCGTATTTTAAAACACAATAAATATTTTTATAATTTGAAAATCACGTGCCACACATGCTTGACTGTTCATTATGTGCTGCTGTCATGCAATGTTTCTCATAGCCTGTTGACTTTCTTTCAATATCAAAGATGGAGCCTAATTGTAGACATGTATGGCTTTCCTTAGTGAGATCAAGGATAAATTGATTTTGTTGGAACTGTATGGTCTTTCGAACTTGTCTTTTATGCATAGCTGCCGACATTCTTTATAATAACACAAAGAACCGTGGATGCTGGAGATCTGAAACAAAAACAGAAATTTCTGCTGGATCTCAATCAGTCTGGCAGTACCTGTGGGAAGAAAGCCAAGTTAACGTTTCAAGTCCAGTGACCCTTCATCAGAGCTGTTTGATGAAGAGTCAGACTCAAAACATTAACTCTGCTTTCTTCCTACAGATGCTGCCAGACTGGCTGAGTTTCACAAGCAATTTCTGTTTTTCTTATCTATGTTCATTACTGATGGAAGGAAATAACACATTACTCAAGATTGCTCTCCAAGTAGTTCGTCCTTGTGCACTTACTCTCAGCTTATGATGGGCATGTCACATTTCCTGAGGTTAGCCCTGTAGGAATCCTTGAACCTTAACTTTGGCCTCTCTCTCAGATGGTGCTGAAGTTTAAGTTGTGAATACATCATCACCTTAGGGATTTTATTGTCAGTCACATGTTCGACATCTGAGTTGGTACCCTATGGACAGTCTGGTCACTTGAGTACTTTTCCCAAGCCCATGATATTTCAATTGTATCTCATCTGGGACTTGTGCTACTGCTCAATACGTTTGGAGTAGGTAGTTCGTGTCGTAGAGTCATATGAGAGTCAGTATTACAATAAAACCTGCAGTGTATAAAGTTGTAAGTTTGATTACTTGTTTCCTCCACAGTTTTTTGTGTGTTCAAGCAAATGCTGAGCATGTTATGGCAATTCTGTTGGCTATCTTGCTATCAATGTGGACATTTCTGGAGATGATATTTCTGAGAAAGGTGACATTATCTCTAGCATTCATGGTTGCATCATTGATAGTTGTGTAGGTGTGGTATCGGCCAGATTAGGTGGATTATTTCTGTTTCCATTAAGTTGATGATTAGCCTGTAGTCAACAGCCACTTTTGAAAAATGTATCCTTGAAGGTCATGACAAATAGCTATTCTCATATCAGCATCTCTGACGTCTTAGTTAAGGACTTTATTCATCTCAGGCTGAATAGATGATCATCTGTTCTGAATTAGGTGTATATTCCATTAGCATTTCCATCAAATCCTCCAAAAAGCACAGTAGTAAGAAATATACTGATGAGCACAGGTGCTGTGACACATTCCTACTTCAAACCACTGATTCTGTCAAAGAAGACAATGTATTTGCCAGAGTCAGATACTCTGACCATCATTCCATCATGAAACTGCTATATCAAATTTAAAGGTAATTTCAGCAATACTCAAGTTCAGAGCTACCAAGTGATTATTTATAACTTTATTGGGACATTCAAGTCTAGCCAAGGCTTTCCAAGACTCTTCACAATTTATTGTGTCTTAGGCTTTGGCCACATCGACAAAAGTACAGCACAGTCTCCTTTTCTGTTCAAGGCAGTTCTCTTGTGTTTGCCAAGGGGTGAACGTCAGGTCACGGATGCCTCTACTTTTCATGAGCCCATTTTGATCCTCAAATGCATTCTGCTATGTAGCTTACCAATCTGTTGAATAGAAATCTTCCAGAATCTTATTGGCTATCACAAGCAATAAGATTTTTCTGTGGTTGCCACACACAGAATTTTGTCATTTTTGTACAAGTGAATAACTGTGGCATCCTCAACTCCTGAAGAATGGTTTGTCGATCTCACATCCTATGATATTATTGTGAGTTTGATGGCTAGCTGGGGATTGCAGAATTTTAAATTTCCCCTGGGATACTGTTTGATCCTGAAGCTTTCCTGGACACTGGGATCTGGTGGTTTTGGCAATTTCCACAACAGATGGTTCACTTAGCTTACAAATTTTTTCACATTAGTGCCAGTCTGCAAGCTCCCTACGTTCATCCCATTTATAGTGGGGAGGCAGTGAAGTGCACCTATCAAGTCCTCAGCATGGTGCTCTTTGATAACTATCCTGTCTGTCAGGACAGACACCCCATCAACACAGAGAACAGGCCACACAAAGAAGGACCATGCACAGTCTTCAGGACTTTATGTTGAGATTTCTCAGGCTGTGCCAGTCACCATTGACTTGAAGCTTTCTGGCTTGTTTGCCCCACTATGCATCTTGCATCCTGCAGTACTTTTGTTTCCTGTTGCTCTACTGGAGTTATCAATAGCAGTGAACGTATCTTCGCTTCATTGCATTTCTCTCCTGTAGCCTTCCCTTAAGTTGATCATTGTTTCATCGAACCACTGTTGGTGATTTTTGTTTTGTGTCCCCAGGACAACATTGCCAAAATTTTATTTGAAGGGTGTCCATGCCACCTCTCCATTATCACTTGGGTTTTCTTCAGAGGACAGCTGAGCCTAAATTGTTCACACCACTCTGTGGATGCTCCACCATTCAATACAATCATGGCTGATATTTTCATTGCTTCAGCTCCACTTACACTACCTCTCACCATAATCTTTAATTCCTATAAGAACGTTATTACATCCCACATTATTTTGAACTTGTCCTCCTGTGGATTATTTGTAATTCGATTGACTATACATAATGGATTATGGCTACCAGGCAAGTGCAGACATGGCAGTGACTGGAAATGGGCTGCAGGAAATGACTGTGAATGTGCTGGTTACACTGCCTCATTCCCTGCAAAGTGATGTCATTGCCAATGCATGTACCACAGATGAATGGCTGGAAGTGAGAGTGAGGAATTAGGAATGGAGTAGGGAGGGAAGGCCAGGAGTAGAAGGGCTGGGGAAGCCTCTGAACATCTGCCTTCATTAGCTACCACCCGCCCTCTCCACCCTCTACTGCTCACAATGAGATGGGACCTTATTCAGAGCCGGAAGCTGGAACTGCTGGTATATTTATTGCACCCCCCTCCCCGTTCTCTGACGACCAGCCTCAAAGTAACTATTCACATCATGCACTTCCAGCAGCATCTGGCAGCATCAATTCATTTCTTCACTTCCATGACATTGGGTTATGATAGAGTACATTGCTGCTCCTTGTGCTACCTGGTAGTAGTATTCACAATAAACATGACTATTTGAAATAGCTCTGTCCAGATCCTCATAGAATTTGTCCTCAGTAATCTCAAGACTCATTTGGAGAGTACGCACTGATGATTTTCACATTCTCGTTGGTCACAAGAGATAGGTACAGAGTCATAAGGTGATTATTTATGCCCTTTGTGCAATTGTCAGACTTGTAGCAAAGCTGACAAAAACCTCTTGTCTCTCACTCTTTGGCTTGCTGACCCTGCAGAAGGTGTAGGTGCCTGAAAGGTCTGTTAATGGACCCTCCTCAGATGGCCTTTGATTAAAGAAGCAAATGTCAACGTTGTAATGATTGTTCCCAGGTAACCAGAGCAGTTCTGTGCTCGGGTCAGGAACAGATGTCTTTATCAATTCGAGTCTGTTTCCCTTGGGTTGACATGTCTGGAGATGTGGTCAATTGGAATGGATAATCTGCAGCACTTTCAGCATCCATTATATTGAGCTTCACAGCTCTCCTTTGACGCTTTCAGTACCTGCATGGGAATACATCCATCAAGAGAGCATTATCCGTGCATTTGAAATAATTGCTTTCAAGGGAAAGTGATCACAGTTACCTAATTTAGGCAGTCAATGATTTACAAGTAATTTTCTGATAATTTACTAAGTTTGCTAAGAAGCAGCAGTTTAGATCTGGCAAATTAATTAGTTCGATAAACCAAGTATACAACTGTGACAATTGGGGATGGTTCACTGATACCAGAGAATAAACAGGCTGTCAGCATGTAATGTTTTAGTCTCATTCAAATTATGGGGCAGCATCCTGCTCTCCAGCTGAGGTTTTAGGGAATTCTTCCTCAGTTTTCCTCCTCTTCTTCTTCCATCTGCATGGTGAAGACTGCTCATTGAAGACTGCACTCTGGTGCAGGCCTGATGAGAACTGCAGCCTACAAAGCCTACTTGATAAGAACTGCCCACTGAGAGAATTCCCCTCTGCCCTGAGTCGATTCTGTTCTCGGTCCCATTGTGGATTTGACCTAGCCCCAGCGCAGTTTCTCCAGTGAAGAATCCAGCTCCTGAACTCTCTTGGTCTCTGCATGGCTTTTCCAGTGTGATTTGACATTTCTAACACCGTTGGCCCTAACATGGTTATTTCAATGTGGAATTGGCCTAGCCCCTATGGGCATCCCCAGTGCGTATTATCTTCAGTAGTCTTCTCTGAGCCTGGCACTTATTGTTATATCAAAAGCCAGAACAGCTTGTCATGCGCTATGTATGACCCAATCAACATAAATCATCTCCCTAATTCACAGTGATTTCAATTTTGCCAGTGATCCTTCATACCATGCTTGTTCAAATGCTGCCTTCATGTCAAGGACAGGCACTCTCACATCACTTGGAGTTCAGCCCTTTTGTCCATGTTTTGTTTAAGGTCACAATAAGGTCAAGAGTCAAGTGACTCCAGAGGAACCCAGACTGAATGTGAGTGAGTGGGTTATTATGTAACTGTCACTTGGTAGCATTGATAAGCCATCCATCAATTAGCTGATAATTGAGAGTAGACTGATAGGACAAATTCAATCTGGCCAACTACTGTACCATCTCTTGTCAACAGGACATACCTGGGCCATCTTCAACATTGTTGGGCACAGTTCTACTGGAAAGGCTCAACCAAGGGTGCAGCTGTTTCTTGTGCACAAGTCTTCAGTATATTGTTGGGATGTTATGCGGGCTCGCAGCCTTTGCAATATCCAACGCTTTGAGCCATGTCTTGATATCACATGAAGTGATTTGCGTTAGTTGAAGATTGACATCAGGGGCTATTATAGAGTGACTGTGATGGATCATCCACATGGGACTTCTAGCTGAAGACAGTGCCAAGGCTTCAACCTTGACTTTTGCATTAACGAGCTTAGCTTGCCTCATGACTGATGACAGGGATATTTGTGGATCCTTCTCCTTGGCCCATTGGCCCATCTGATCAAGATCCTGTTGCACTCTGAGGTAACCTTCTTCACTGTCCACTATACCATCTATTTTAGTGTCATCTTCAAATGTACTAACCATACCTCTTATATTCTCCATTGAGAAAAAGAGAGATTTTACATTTCAGGTTACAGTATGTCAGCAAGCACATGTCAGAAGATGTGTAAATGGGACTCGTGAGTTAGGATATGGGCAAAAACGTTTTGGATGAGCTCAAGCTATTGAGAGTATGATTGGGAGGTCAGCCAGGAAAGCAATGAAATGACCGAGTCTAGACAAACCAAAAGCATGGAGAAAAGTTTTGGTCGCATAAAGGTGCTGAAATGGGGATGAAAGGAATGCAAATGTTACGAAACGGGAAGCAGCCTTATTAATGGAAGGCATGTAGGGGCCAGAAATTCAGCTCAGAGTTAAACAGTGAGACACTGCCTGACTTTACCTACTATTCAGATTGCTGTTAAATGCCCAGCTACACATTGTCAAATTCTTAGAAGAGGACAATGGATACTTGTTGAAGTGATCACCATGAGTTTATCATGCATTTGAGAACAAATAATTCCAAACTAAATAAAATTGTATAGCCTTTCATGTATAACATAAAACAAAATCAATGTTAAATAAACCAGACCTCACAATTGTATAATTTGAGTATTTTAGCCTAGATGCAAGAAGGAATCATAAACTTACTATAAATTCATATAAGCTCAATTGTGAATGATTCAAACACAATCTTAAGTTTAGAATGATCTTAAGAATAAGAAGAACTGCAGTAGAAGCCAACTATCTGACAGTTATCTCAAGAGTTGTCCAGTCCTAGCCGAGCTGCTTGAAAACAAAGGTCATCTGAGTGCAGTCTAAATTAAAAGGCTTGATACTACCTGGAAACACCTTATCTGTGCACTAATTGTATTTAATGTAAATAGCTGCTCAGCTCAAGCAACACAAATAAGCAGCACCTCCTGCAACATTAAAACACAAATGTATGTCCAAACAGCTGGCAGAGTTGAACATAAAACCTGTATGGTATCAAGCAAGGTAACAAATTCAAATTCAGTCATAGCTGCTAAGAGAAATTCATCTTCTGATGGTATAATTCTAAATTTAGCATAGGTTTTGATTGCTCTATTGTCTAAATCCTACTTATGAAACCTGACAAAATCCTTCTGTTATTCAATCAGCAACACATTATGCACTGTGTGAGGGAAATCTTTTTATTGTAACATTGACTGGAGGAAACTAATCTCCAATATTGTGTTCCATAGGAATGCTGAATTTAACACCGAATGGAATTATGATCTCAAATGATCATCCACCACTAAAATCTGTTTACCTGGAATATGGCTGTTGATCGATAAGTAGTCCTGCCCTCTGACATCTCAGGCTATGGCTTTTTGTTTTAAATATCAAGTAGCGGAGGAGTATTAAAATCAGGGTCAATGATTCCTGAATACTGGAAATTACGGTGTTGACAGATAAATTCCACGTTCTTCATTATTGTTGACCGTATTTGTCTCATTTAGGGAAAGTTCAAATTCCACTATTACAGTTTGAGAATTTGCATTCAACCGGAAAGAGATACAGGGAAGGAAATCAAGATTTTGTGGCTTTAGCGCCTGAAAGCACGGCCACTGATGGAGAAGAAATTATAAATTGGGAGTACACAAGTGGAAGAATTTGAAAAGTGCAGCTATTTCAGAGGGCTACGGGGAGGTGAAGGAGATTACAGAGAAAGGAATGGGACAGACTACTGGGTAATTCGAAAACAAGGTTGAGAAGTTGTTGATTGGTAGGGAGCCAAATATAATTCAGCAAGCACACGGGTGATAGGGGAATGGTATTTGTAGCACGTTAGGTCACAAGCAGCAGATTTTTGGATGGTAGCAAATTAAAAATAGGAGAATGAAGGAGACCAGTTCTGAGCACTCGAGTATAGATGTACTGAAGACGTAAGATTTCAGAACGGATGACCTGAAACAGGGTGAGGTCAGGCAAATTTATGAAGGTGGAAATAGGGAGATTTAGGGATGGTTTGAATATGAGGTTGAAATCTCATCTCAGTATTGTGATTTAGTTGCCAGACAAAGGGGTGGTATCAGTAGCTAGGAAACCAGCTTTGGGGCCGCAAGGTGACTCGGTGATTAGCACTGCTACCTCACAGCACCAGGGATCGGGGTTCAATTCCAGCCTCAGGCGACTGTCTGTGTGGAGTTTGTACATTCTCCCTGTGTCTGCGTGGGTTTCCTCCAAGGGCTCTGATTTCCTCCCACAGTCCAAAGATGTGCAGGTTATGTGGATTGGCCATGCTAAAGTTGCCCATAATTTCCAGGGATTATGCAGGTTAGCGTGGGTTAGCCATAGGAAATACAGGGTTACAAGGATAGCGTAGGGGCATAGGTCTGGGTGGGATGCTCTTCAGTGCAGACTTATTCGGCTTAATGGCCTGTTTCCACACTTGTAAGGATTCTAAATAAAAGCTTTGGAGCAGCAATGGAAAGCAATAGCTCCAGACATCCCAAATTCTCATTGAAAGAAATTTCTATTCATCCAATAATTGGTGTCAGATAAATCGACTGAGAAGTTAACAACAGTAGAAGACTGATGATGGTGAAGTTATCAGTGTACATGTGAAAAGTCCTGCCCCTTTAGATTATGATTCTGAGGGATGGTATGTAGATAGGAAATCAGAAAGGAGCAAGGATTGATCCTTGGAGCACAGCAGAGATAATGATGTGGAAATGGGAAGAAATGTTAATGTGAGAGATTCTCTGGCTAATAATAGATGGATTAATAATGAGACGAATTCTACAAGCTGAATCACAGGTAACAGTGGTTGGAAGAGGAGGTGTGGCTAACCACAAAGGTTGCGGACAGATTGAAAAGGACAAGGAGGGAGACTTTTCCTTCGACACAGTCACATAGGGCTGAACATATTTTTTTTTGGCTAAGTCTACATTGAGTGAGGTTTTGGAGGGATTTCCACCGCATGGTCCAGTGAATTTTCTCACCTCAGTACCAACTCAGTACCAACTCACCTACTCCACGTTTATGCAACTGTCACATCTGATTTTGTCCCCATCTTAGCATGTGTTGTTCCCAAAACAACTCACCACTCAGCAGATATCCCAGAATTCACCTGCACTCCACGTGCCTGCACCATATTTAAGAGCTTGCTGTGCACCTAGAAAGTACTGTTAGTCAACAGCTGTCCTGCGTGGTTCCTGATATTTGCCCTGGATGTGGCAGACAAGGGAAATTTGGTGTCCTGCTCTTACAGACAGGGTCCTGGAGGTCCTGCTGGATGGGGTATTGCAGATTTGTGACATCCTCTTCCCCCCGAGAGAAGCAGTGGAGACCATGACGCTGGGCATGCCAGCCTGGTCCAAGGTTGTCACCCAGGATAAACTTCTTATCTGAGCAAATGAAATCAAACAAGCTAGGTGTTGAGAAAACTCAACATGGACATGAGATTGAGAACCTGATGAATTCAGCTCATCACTTAATCTGAAGGACTTCCACATTAGACACCATGTACCAACATCTCAGGGCACATTCCATGGGCACCAGCCACATGTACATGAGTATTGCTTCCTGCCTTTGTGTGGAGGTTAAACAGCAAGGAAGACAGAAGTAATATCAACCTGATATCTCTGGCTGAGGGGGCAAAGCGCAAAAAGGCAAAGCAAGGCAAGGCACGAAATGGCAGAGATGCTGTGGGCATTCAGGTAGGCTCAGTGTGAGTGAGCTCTGAGACAGCAAAGAGCCCAAAGATACAGCCTGGTCCAGTCCATAAGTTGGGTGCATGTTCCTCAGTACACAGTATCCTTGCTGCAGCATTACAAAGATGGCTGCTGGTCTAGCTTATGGTGCAGCATTGCTATGCAGAAGTATCCACTAAGTGATAGAAAATTTGTCATGAGGGTTCTTAGAGGCTGGCACATGTCAGATTCCAAATCCTGAGTACATAGGCTGCGCGTGCCTGATGCCCACATAGTGTGCCTGATGTCCAACATGGGACTACTTCAGACCAAGTGGTGAGCTGTATTCGTCAGGAACCCGATCTGAGTTTTCTCAAGATCCAGTTTGTTTGATGCCTTTGCCAAAATAAGGAGCTGAATATTAAAGAGGCAAGCCGGACCCTTTATAAGGAAATCTAACAAGTTACAATCCTCCGGAATTAGCAACACACTACTACCATGCAAGAAACTCGCCACACCTCTCGTCAAAAGCATAAAAGATGGAGCGGGATGCACCCAAAATTGAGATTAGCCCTGCCAGGCTTCTCGTTTGTTTCCACCACAAATCATGCCATAGCCCATGTTGCTCAGGCCCTGAAAATATTCTACTAATAGAATACCATTTGTGATTTTGAAAAGAACCATTGATTCTTGGCAAAGGCAGCAACATAATTGGAGAGATTCAAACTTGAAGTTTTGGCAAATACAGGATTAGATTTTGGAGGTAACGGCACATTCACGCACTTTAGAGGAAAGGGAAGTTGGAAATGGGACTGGAGTTTATAGCCATGATACAGTCAAAGGTTAGTTTTTCAGGAAGGAACACAGCAGATATGAGCAAGAGTGGCACAACAGTACAACAAAGAGAACTAGTCACAATATTGCTATATCAAGATTGTTGTCAAAACCCAAGCCATCCCTTAATACCTTTTATGGTTGGAGACCTACGTCTTCTACCTGGTCTGAACTCTTGTGACTTAAGATCCACAACGACACGATTGACTCTTAACTGCTCCTCAAAAGTGACTTTTCCGGCAACTCAATTGTCTTTAATTGACACCCAGTGCTCAAGAAGGCAACCAATCTTCACCTTCTCAGAGCAACTAAGAAATGGCTACAATTGCCAATGAAACCCAAAAAATATTGCACAACTGTTGGACAAATCAAAATAAAGCAGGAGGAATATTAGGTTTAGTTGCTTCTTGAATGTATTCCTTTACAATTCATGAACTGAGTTCAGCATTCAATTGTAGGATGGGCAATACCATACTTAAATAATTTGTTTGGTGAAACAAAACATTGTTTCTACAGATCAATTCTTACTCTTTTGGGACAAATAAGTTAAATTGCCAAGTTACGTTTTTCAGGTTTGAAAATCTCAATGTATGAAAGCTCAACAGTGCTTCTTTTCATAGATGAATGCAGGCTCATGATTTGAATAAAAACAAGCATTTTAAATGAGGGGCAAAGAAGGGTGCTTCTTCTTGAAGCTGAAAGTGTAATCCTCACTATGGTTCACTCTTAACCCTTACACATTATAATGTGGAAATACAACTGTTACTCTAAGATTTCCATAATTTCCAAGATACATGGGTCCATGAAAATGGACTACTGTAATTTAATAAGTTTCCTGAAGTCTTAAATCAGAAAGGTTGTGGTCCATAATGGTCGATTTGTATTATAATGAAGCTACACCAAGTTATACTGCTTTCCATTAAAGATTATGTGCAATCCTGAGAAATTCATGTGCATATAAAATGAGCTGGTTTTAAAGGAGCAGAACATTTTGTTTTATAGATATGCTGTAAAGCATTATATACTAGACATTTACTCTCTTAATTCTTTTAAAAAGTGGTTATGTAAGATCTGCAGATACACAAAGTAAATTAACTGCAACTCTAAACACTATAAACTGGGTATTAGGTTTAAAGTCATTTAGAAATATACGTTCGGACAATACAAACATAATTGTGTGATTCTTATTTCTTTGATTGAAAAGTTCCAAATTTCATTTTATTTTATAAAAGGTGAGCATCTGCTCTGTTATTTTTGTACATCATTGTTTTTTATGCTGTGCACATTTTATGCAAAATGAAATATATTTATTTAAACATACTATGAAAATGCAGAAACGTACAGTAGATTGGTGAGAATAAGTTATCTTTGAAACCTCTACTTCAAATGCTTTGTATTTGCATCCTGCAAACGGTGTTTTGTGACTATTAATGTAATTCCACTGAAACAGTAGTAGTATGTTCTAACTTGAAACACATCTTGTGATACTGAATGTAACTGCCCCAATCAAAATCAGAGGATAGCCAAGGATGTAGGAGCCCACACAAAAGGAATTTCAATATTTTCACCAAAATGAATAAAACAAGGTTCCTATAACAAGTTTAATATAGCCAGTTAACTCAATTTCAGTTTTCTGTTTTCATGTCCCATTTTGTCATGTTTTTTACTGATATATTTCTTATTGACAAGGTGACCTATATATACTGGGATTAAGAAAGTGCCTTCTCTGAAATGTCCCAGAATTGAATGTTGGTTTACCTAGAATTTATCAATCTGTCAAAATTGTCAAGTCAATCTATTGTGTAATATATAAAAGATGACACTTATCTTGTAACCTCGAGCTGGGGAAGTATCCAATTAAAAAAAGGTTTGCAATGGTAGAGTGCTGTCAACAAAGCCAGTGTCACTTTGAAAATTCAGACATCAATTTTTAGCAAGAAACACGAAAATTGTGTGTCACAAATTTCACAATGCATCAACAGAAAAATGCCCGAGTAAAATAAATTATTTGTGTTGCCCTGATTTTAACAGTCATTTCACAATTAAATAAAAGGAGCCTTGGGGGTCACAAGGAAATACAACAGATGGGGCTAATTAAACCAAAAACAAAATGCAACGTACTGAAGCTGTTTATAATCTCACTTTCTGAGCAGCAATTTGTTGCATCTTTTTTCCAATCTATTCCTCACAACATTTTTGATGAATAGCTATTAAATAAACGGTTTCATTATGCAAGGAAATTGCCTGTGAGAGTGTAATTAAAGGTAGAATACCAAGGTTATTGCAGCTCACTCTTACACATTGACGAAAACTCTTTCATGTAGTGTTAAGGTGTCAACTTTAATAACAGGATAATTGCAACATTTTACAACATCCTGTAGATATGGATGGAAGCGATATTTTCTCTGGCCTTCACTTCTAGGAACCAATTTTACATCTCTTGAGGTCAGGCTGTAAGATGCTCTCATTGCTTCCCCACATGCTGTGACAGGAAGTCTTTTATTGTTTCAAGGATTGCATCAAAGCAAATTTGCGGTTCATATGGCAGAATGTGACATAAAATTGTAGCTGCTTACATTGTGTGCAGACTCTCATTAGACAATGCAATTTAACAGAAAGTACAGAATTTACAATTGGTAATGTGGCATTTTATTTGATTTATTCCACAATGCATAGCAACAGTACCAATAAAACAGCCAAAAAATAATCTAAACATTCACAAAATCTTCAAACCTAATGTCTAGTAGGATGTGCTGTCGTGGTGGTTAAAGATATCAGCCATCGATATCAGCCTTAAATAAATGTTTTGACATTCTTTCCACAATGTGAATTGTCGTTGTTTCCATTCAATGAGACCTCAAAACAAAATGCTTTTCCAGAACATTAACAGTGAAATTTTATATTTCAACACTAAATTTAGAATAGTATTTTATTAAGAGTAAAGATTTTAATTCTCCTTAAATATTTGTAACCTCTTGTTTAATAATCTCAATAACACTGCTGTTATCCATAACTTTGCTGTTGGTGACAGAATGCTATAATAAGTTGAATAGAATATTTTCTGTGGCTTGCTATTTTACCAGACAGAGACTGAACCACTTTTACTTACGAATCCACAAGGATGAATCAAAGACATGTTGAATGATTATAATTTCCACGTCTAAATCAATACATTCAGAAAATTAAATAGAAGCCTAAATATTGTTGCACAATTTCAGTTTAGATGATTTTAAGGGTCACATCTCATTTCTTACTTTATCTAATTTACAAATATTTACTAAATTAATGAGAAAGCAAGCAGCAGCTACATGGAAACACAACCACTTACAAGTTCCTCTCCAAACTACTCACAATTCTGAATAATAAGTATAATGCAGTTCCTTCACGTCGCTGGGTCAAAATCCTGGAATTCCCTTCCTAACAGCATTGTGTGTATACCTAGACTAAGTGGACTGCAGTCATTAAAGAAGTTCACAGAATTTGTACAGTAATGAAATTAATTGTTTTGCTTACTGCTAAAGATTATTTGTAAACCTGAGAGATACATTCTGTAAGTATCTAAAATAAGCTGTTTTTAAAGGAGCAGAACATTTCCTTTTGTAATTATACTCCAAACTACTATAAACCAGAAGCTTAGTTCCTTGGTTCTTTTTAAAAGTGTCATGCAAAATCTGATAGACCCAACGCAAATCAACAGAAACGTTAAACACTATAAGCTCAGCTTTAAGATAAACATTATTTAGAAGTACACAGCCAGACCAAACAAGTAAAATTGTTTGATCCTAATCTCTTTGAAAGATAATTTCCAAAGTTAATTTTGTCTTATAAAAAGTGAGCACCTGCTCTGTTATTTTTATACATCATTATTTTTTGTGCTGTGTATGTTTTATAGAAATGCAATGAAAGGAAAGGTAGCATAGTCTTACCAGACCACAGGGCTGCTCTGCCATCAAAGAGAGAGATGAATAATGGTGGTTTAACCTGATGGTCACCACACCTCAGGCAATGGGAGATGTTGAGAAGAGCCTTTCATGGTAATCTCAGTCAGTGCAGAAATTGTACTCATGCTGTTGCCATCACTCTCCATCACAAACCAACCAGCCAACCAACCATTCAGCCAACTGAGCTAACCGACCCTTGGAAATGAAATATATTTAAGTAAATTTTTCATGTAATGCATTCTCATTAAAACAGAAAATGTAGAAACATACAGTAGATTGCTCAGAATAATGTTAGCTTTTTAAATGTCTACTTCAAATGCTTTGTATCAAGAAGCTCAACAATCCTCTCAAGGACAATTAGAGACAGGCAACAAATATTGGCCAACATCACCTGAATGAATGAAAAAAATAAAGTGAGCTCTGGTTGGCAATATAAGAGACATATTTTAACGTTCATACTGCTTCCGAGTGTTTAACACGATGATTAAATGTTGGTTGAGAAAGTGATATTCAATTTTATATCAACTTAAAAATTTTGGGATTGAGTGACTGTTGTGGGGTGCTATCAGCAAAATAGGGAAAAATTGGGTCTGTCAAAAAAATCTCCTTAAATTCAGTTGTGTCTCATTGAATACAAAGTACACCATGAACTAACAGTTCAAAGCTGTTTTGAAGAAGGGTCACTGGACTCGAAATGTTAACAAATGCTGCCAGGCCTGCTGAGTTTCTTCAGCAATTTTTGTTTTTGTCTTTTCAGATCTTGAGCACCTGCAGTTTTTTGTTTAACTTTGGGTCAAAGCACATTTTATTACTTGATATATTTAGGAGCAATGATTATGTACAGTTTGATTAATGTCGCTGTGAATGGGTTTTACTTAACAATAAGCATTTTTCAAACTCAGTCAATGCAGCATCTGTGAATATTCTAAATGGAAATGATTGAAAATTATTTCAATAAAAAAAATTATTTCCTAGTTGTATTAAGATATATTACTACATTTTAGTAAAATTAACCAAGAAATTGTTTTTAGAATTTTTAAGATGTGCCCATTATTATTTTTTAGAATCCCTACCATGTAGAAACAGGCCATTTAGCCCATCAAGTCCACACTGACCTTCCAAAGAGCAGTCCACCCAGACCATGTCCCTGTAACCCTGCATTTCTCATGGCTAACCCACCTAGCCTGCACCTCCCTGGATACTGTGGGCAATTTAGCATGGCCAATCCACCTAACCTGCACATCTTTGGACTGTGGGAGGAAACCGGAGCACCCGGAGGAAACCCACGCAGACAAGGGGAGAATGTGCAAACTCCACACAGACAGACAGTCACCCTGAGGTTGGATTTGAACCCAGGTCCCCGGCGCTGTGAGGAAGCACTGCTAACCACGGAGTCACTGTGGTGTTGTCTTTGCATCCGAAAGAACTAACTTAATTCTAAGAACCTCCTCAAGACCCACGGACAAGTGAAATTAGCTTAAATATCCAATGGTGATTGACTATTTGGGTGGCTTTGGCTACTTTGTGGCCAGCTTCTGGCATTTCCTTTGAAACTGGTCTAAAAGATGATGAAAAGTCTTTTTGCATTGAATGTGATTTATGCTTAATATTCCATTCTTTTGTTCACATCACCTCTATTCTAAATGAATTACTGGGCAGAAACTTCTGGGTCATTAGATTAAAAAGAAAGGAGTACAAAGTCTTAGAAGCAATAAAGAAAAACATTTATTTTAATGAATTGATAATCTCCTTTAATTCAAACATGAGACACTTTAATTTTGCAACTACTCATCACGTCTCAGAAAATCAAACCAAAGCCGAAACAGTAGAGTGTTTTAGATTAGCAAATTGTAAATTGTCAAACTGAACTCCTCTGAGATTATTGCTATTTTCATTTGTGCACAATGTTGGTCCAGATTTTGCTGGCAGTAGCCAGACAATGCCATTCATAGCTGACTCAGAGATAGTAAGAACTGCAGATGCTGAAGTCAGAGATAACACAATGTGGAGCTGGAGGAACACAGCAGGCCAGGCAGCATCAGAGGAGCCTGAAAGTTGACGTTTCGGGTCAGGACCCTTCTTCAAAGGGTCCCGACCCGAAATGTCAACTGTCATGTTCCTCTGACGCTGCCTGGCCTGCTGTATTCCTCCAGCTCCACACTGAGTTATTTCTTGCCATTCATAGCTGATCTCAACAGAAGCTCCCCACTAAGATCTAGTGATCACCGTGTCATGGACTTCACATTTTCTGACGTTAATTTGAATCTCATTCCAAGTCAATGGGATTTCCAAATTATAGTGACAAATTTCATCAAGCAGGGTTAGCAGTCAATCATACAGAGGAACCCTCACAGATTGCAAATCAAGAAGTAAACTGATTACCCTGTGCTCTAAAAAGTATGGAATTTTTAATGAAATGTGCAATATGACACTGCAGAAATATTCATTTTTTTCTTATTCATTCACAAGATGAGGGTATTGCTGGCTAGGCCAGCATTCATTGCCCATCTATAATTGCCCAAAGGTCAGTTGAGAGTCACTTTGTTGAGAGTCTGGAGTTACATGAAGGCCAGAGTAAGTGAGGACGGCAGACTTCTTTCCCTGAAGGGCATCAGTGAGTCAGGTGTGTTTGTTTTTAAACTCCCAACAACTGTCAGTACATTCTTAATTCCAGGTATTTTTTTCTTTTATTGGATTCAAATTCCACTACCTGTCATGGTGGAATTTGAACCTGGGTCCCCAGAATATTAGCTGAGTTGCTGGATTAATAGTCTAACAATAATACCACTAAACCATTGCCTGCCCAGGCCAGAAATGTTGTTCAGTGATAGTCATGACTCTGTATGCCATTAAGAAAAAAGTTATACCTCATTAACAAGGTGGGATATTTTCAGGTATTTCTCAACAGCAAAATTGTAGGACAAAAGGGGATGGTCTTGTTAGTTCAGTGATTTCTAAACAATGCCATCTTTACAGACTTCAAATGTGCACTGCATGTAAGAGCTGAGAATCATTAAGCAGAACTTCTGGAATTCTCCATTTAGCTGTGCATGTGTGAATGCTAGAAGTCATTGCCAGCTAATTTACAGGCTAATAATGGCAAACGTCTGTTGCATTATCTTTGCCACTGCAAATTCTGAGCCAAAGGACTCATATATTTAAAAAAAACAAAATGATTTATCACAGCCTTGCTATGTGATAAATAAAAGTCTATATAAATAAATCCAACGTACATAAGATAAAATACTTGTGTGCATTGATTCCTACATGTCTAGATGATAATATCCAGTCTGGAAGAGAACGTCACATGTTCAGTGGCATGATGCACAGTCACAGGAAGAGCCTGCTTTACGTCAATGTATTCTGTCTGGTATTGGTATAATCTGATCAAGGACATTAGGCTACAAATAGAAGGAAAGGAAATATCCATCCAAGTATTAGAGATCCAAGCTCAGAAGTGGAGGTGACTTACAGAAACCAATGAGCACAAAATGGAATCGGCATAGTTATGAGCAATGTCTGATTGCTTCTGAATTACAGTCATTCCTCCATATTCACAAGGATTCCATTCCTGAGAACGCCCATGAATGATGAAATTTGCGAGTGCTTAGCTCATTAAAAATAGGTTCAAATGGTTAAAAATATAGATGAATGTGTGACTTTTGTCCGCGGATGTTGATTTTTGTTGTTACTTGTTTTTTTGGCACAGATAGATGAATGTGCGATTTGTGATTATGTGGATACAGAAGCTTTACTGTCTGTGCCTGAAATTGTTACTTACTATATGGCCAGCAAAATACATGAAAAGAGGGAAATGAAAAAAATACCCATGGGATATCAAACTTGGACAGGACAACATTGCGAGACAACAAGGTGCTGTGTT
>NC_063344.1:51511326-51529178 GCF_021869965.1 Rhincodon typus
CTTTCTGCTGCTATGATGCTGCTTGGCCTGCTGTGTTCATCCAGCTCTGCACCTTGTTGTCTCGGATTCTCCAGCATCTGCAGTTCCTACTATCTCAGGACAACATTGCACCCTCTATAGCAATTAATTGTAGCATGATCATGGCTGAGGCCTGCGAGCTGCTTATCCTTTTCTCTTGGGATTATTGAATGATGAACAGATCAGCGAAGTGGATAGAGAGAAAATAATAAGTGTTTTGCTAAATGATTAAATAGGTTTACTCAATTCCCACACAATTTGCTGTGAAATCAGATACCAGCCATCTCCTTATCCTGCACTATAGCTAGCCCAAAGAAGGACCGTGGTGATATGAAGCCTCTGCAATGTTAGGAGACCAAATAGGAAGATACTTTGAAGAGGCATGCTACAAAACTGTATTGGAATTTTCAGTTAGCCTAGTTGCTTGCTGAAATACATGGGTTAATTTATGTATTAAAATATGAAATGAATTACTTTGGTGAACAGTCCTATGGTTCAACATTCTGATGAGAAGTAAGAACAGATGGTTAACAGGTTTTATAAATAGCATTGGGCATGAATAAATGGTGACAGAACAGATATGGAAATGCAATTTTGTGGAGTTAGTTTGTCATTGGAGATGGAATGTTTCTTGGGAGGATACAACCAGATCAGGGAAAACAGCTTGCGATAAGCAAAGGGAAGGATCATGTAGAAGGTTCGTTGATGGAAAGCAAAATGAAATCTCAAAAAGTGAAATGTTAAGTAGATTTCATTAAAGGCAGTTTCCAATCCATAGCTTAGATTAAAAAATTAAAGGGCATTTTGAAATTTTTAAAAAGGATCATAAAACCACATCAATAATCCATCTAAGACCATCCCCAAGAATGTACCCAGTGTTGAATTACCAAGAACAAAGAACAAAGAAAATTACAGTACAGGAACAGGCCCTTAGGCCCTCCAAGCCTGTACCGACATGATGCCCATCACAACTAAAACCACTTACCCTTCTGGGGACCGAATCCCTCTATTCCCATCCTATTCATATATTTGTCAAGACGCCCTTTAAAAGTCACGATAGCATCTGCTTCTACTACCTCCCCTGGCTGCAAGTTCCAGGTACCCACCACCCTCTGTTTAAAAAAATTGTGAGTGACATTCATGGTTCATAGCTCACAACAGCCCATGGTGACATTTCTCATATAATCTTCTGGACTTCATCTCATTAATTACAAAACTTCATCATCCATCTCATGGAACCATGCAGCAGGACAGCTGGATGTGCTGCCAGGATTTTGAGATGATCACATTACTGGAAACATATTTGAATATCAGCTCCATAACACTTCAGGTGCTGCAAGTAAGGAACCAGAACCTCCAGACTGGTTGCATCCAATCTGCAGGACTGGCCATGACCAACTCCCAACTAGAATCAGAAGAGTCCCTTGATGTATTGTGGCTGCAGTTCCTGACTGATCATATTCCCCAATTCCACTAAGTACTGTCCCTTTGACGTTCAGACATAGCTGTTTCATTAAAGCAGGGGCAGTGTGTTTTCTGCAGAAGCTGCTGGCACATGCTACACTTGTGTCATTGAGGTAGCACAGGGTCATACAGCATTACGTCCATCCCTTGACCATTCAGCGCTCTGAACCACGACTAGCTACTTGCTTCTCCTTCTGTGCTAAGGAGAAGGAGGCTGGAAGCCTCCAAGTTAATGCAAAGTGAGCGAGTGTGAAGAAAGCAAGCTAAGAGCCATAAGATGCATCATGTGTGGATGCATGGGAAGTACTTATGTCCCTGTGTGCAAAGTAACCCGACAGAAGCGTCCAAGTCATGTGTGAGATAACAAGGTGTAGAGCTGGATGAACACAGCAGGCTAAGCAGCATCAGAGGAGCAGGAAGGCTGACATCTTGGGCCTAGACCCTTCTTCAGAAAATGGTTCATAGTTATACTTCCTTGTTATCTCAGATTCTCCAGCATCTGCAGTTCCTACTATCTCTCTCAAGTCATAAGTGTGCCTGATCCCTAAAGGGAAGTCCTGCAGGACTGAAGTGGTGTGAGAGTTGGTCTGAAAGCAGCAATGACGTGGTGAGGTTGGTGGTTTGCTGTTGCTGACTTGTGTGAATGAAGGATGGATGACGATGGTGTCCGTGGAGCATGCTGTGATGTTGTCTGAAGATAGAGTTTACTTAAAGGCCAGAAAGGCAAGTGGTAAGCTGCTGCGGCCAGTAACCACTGCCTTTAAAGTCAAGAATTGGCATGGTCTAGTTTCTTGGGAAGAAAATGAAAATTGGAAGCTGCATACAGTGAGAACTTAGTTAATAATGAGATGTAATTCACGGAAATTCTTTTTTTTTTCCTTTATTCATTAACAGGATGAGGACATCACTGACCAGGCAGCATTTATTGTCCATTCCTAAATGCCCAGAGGGCAGTCAGAATCAACCACATTGTTGTGGGTCTGGAGTCACTTGTAGGCCAGACCAGGTAAGGATGGCAGTTTCCTTCCCTAAAGAACATTAGTGAACCAGGTGGGTTTTTCCGACAATCAACAATGGATTCATGGTCATCATTAGATGCTTAATCCCAGCTATTTATTGTAATTCAAATTCCACCATCTGCTCTGGTGGGATTCAAACCCAGGTCCCCGGGATGTTATCCAGGTCTCTGGATTAACAGTCCAGTGGTAATATCACTAGGCCATTGCCTCGGAAATAAGGTAGTTACTAATCTTCAGCAAAATTCAAAACTCATAGTTTAAAACCCCAAGCAGAAAATCAAAAAAATATTTTTATTGACATCAAAAATCTGATTTTTTTGCCCATTTGCCACATTTTGCCCCAACTTTCTTGCCCTTGCCTGCATCAATGGGTTTAACTTGTTGTGTTTTCAAGAAGTTTTCAGCACTATAAGCTGTAAGAGAAATTCCTAAAAGTAGATCCACATTAGTACTCTTGGATATTTTGAGAAATCAAGAAGCTCTAACATACTGAGTTTAAACTAAAACAAAACAACTGCTTTCACATGCCAATTGTCCTTGCCGACTTGGACTAATACTCACTAACTGTCCCAATTGCATGATTTTGTTATATAACTAGCATGTTATATGCCATCTTCATCTCTGATTAAAGTCAACCTTCCACCATATTAGTTCTGATTAATCCTAATTGATGAGGTAATTGATAATATCAAGAAATTGGTGAAATTAAAATTATTGCATTTGTCGTGGATAGCATTGAACATTTGAGTGTTATTAGAGCAGCATTTATCACGTAGAATGGAGAATATTCCATCAACTTCCTGCAATAGGATCATCACTTCAGTGTCTGAAGAGCAAGGAAAGCATTAAGTTGATCCATGGGCTTTGAGAAAAGTTAATACAATGACTAAAGGCATTAGTTCGATCTTAGACAATCAGCAGACAGATAATCAGCATAAGAGGAGGCCTTTACAAAGCTCTCTTAGCATTTATTATAGGTAGGACATTTTCATTAGTAGTGCTTATTGTTATGCCAAAGCAGATGGGCTGCAAAGTGAGTACATTGGCAAATGATACTATCTTTTTGCTTTGTAGTTAATAAAATGTAGAGGGTCAGTTATCATAATAATATGAAATTAAGTATCATTTGCTTGTAAAAAGTCTGTTTTTCTAGTTATTGGATCTTGACCTTGTTGATGACTTTCTCTAGTTTATTCAGGCGGTATTGGGCAGAATTACAATTTTACTGCAGCACAATGCCTGTGGAATCACTCAACAAGGACAATAAGGTTTGGTGTGTACCTGTGCAAAGAGCTTTACCCCCTGAACCACTTTTTTAGTAAGTGACTGAGGAGAAATTAAAAATGCTGATATTTATTTTGTGATGTGCTCAGTAGGGGACTACTAGGGCATTTTAAATTGATGGGCAGAAAATTATGTTTTTGGCAAGAGTTTTACAAAGGGTTTGTTGCCACGAGGCCTAACCAGCTTCTGCACCATATTTTACCAAACTCACTTCATAAATTATGTACCGTCATCATTATTGCATCTCCAATATCCACTCATCTTACCACATGCAGTTCCAGCCCTTGCCAATCTGCAAATATCTACCAAAAGACCAGCATCCTTAGCGACTGCACCACCTTTGAGAGCCCATGGTGCACCCAGATAAAGATGGTCAATCTAGAGCTATCCTGTGTGGTTCCATGACCCTCACTTCATCTCTGCCATGCACCAAATTACACCAAATCTCATGTTCTACCATTCTCAATATTGCCTATCCAATCTTCCCTCACTGTCTCACTGTCATTCCCAAGCCCTGACAGTACTCACCCTGCATATCCCTGCATTGCTTACTCACTCACTCAATACAGTTCCCCATCTGCACCAACTCTAACAGCTGTGTCACTCACTTTCATCTCCCATAATACCTGACTCTCTCTCTCTCTCTTTCCAGGAGGAAAGCAGTGTACAATGGGACAGAAAAAGAATCAACATGGGTGATGGGCTGCCTGACATTTGGTTCTACATCCTCACATGGACAGGATCCTGACCGACTGCCTTGAGCAGACCTTGGACTGGTATCATGGGCTGCCCTTGATTAACTGCGCAGAGACCCATTGCATGACAGCTATCCACCTTGACTTGACTAAGACCTGCTAACAATTATGATGAGCTTCCCTCATTTTCTGGCTACCTAAATGGCAAGACAAGCAAGCAGTAATCTCAGCCTCCTAACTCTGGCTGAAGGAGAAAAATTCAAAAAGGCAGAGCAAGGTTCAGAGTGAAAGAGCACAAATAGAACAAACAGCCTGGAAAAGCAGTTGATCCCCTCTGTCATCTGCATGTGTGTGCCCCTGAGTGCACACCCTTGCAACATTGTTAGAATAATTGCCCATAAGAAATGCATTAAGGGTGTGGTAGATAAATAATGAGATGGGTTTGTTAAGATATGGTGAGAGAACTCACTGGGAAATATGGCAACAAAACCTTCAAAAAAACCAACCAACCAAACAACAACAACAACATGGACATAGCCACAAAAAGTAAGATTTAGCCCCTTGCAGAGTTTTCTGAATTTCTAGCTAATTTGGCAAGTTCAGTAAGAAATAAGGCTAAATATCCATGAGGCAAGTTGGTCCGTTGACTAGGCCCACATGTGGCTCCAGACCAACAGTAACTTGACTGACTCTTCACTGCCTTCTAAAATGGCCCTAGCAAGCCACTCACTTGTAACAATCGCTGTAAAGTCTCAAAAAAATTGAAACCGGATAGATTACCAGGCATAAACCAAGGCACTGGAAATGACAACGATAAAAACAGTCCCGTTTGACCTGCACAGTCCTCCTTACTAACAACTATGAGCTAGTGCCAAAACTGGGAGAAATGTCTCACAGACTCGTCAAGCAATAGCCCGTCATTGTCGTACTCGTGGGATCATACCTTACAGACAACGTCCCAGACACCACAATCACCATCCCTGGATAAGGCCTGTCCCACCAGCAGGACGGATCCAGCAGAGGTGGCAGCACAGTGGTATACAGTCAGGAGGGAGTCACCCTGGGAGTTCTCAACATCGATTCTAGACACCCACGAAGTCTCATGGTGTCAGGGTAAACATGGGCAAGGAAATCGCCTTTTGATTTCCACATACCCTCCTCCCTCAGCTAGTGACTCAATGCTCCTTCATGTTGAATCACACTTGGAGGATGCACTGTGAGTGGCATGGACATAGAGTGCGTTCTGGATGGGTTTTCAATATCCACCAGGAGTGGCTCAGCAGCTAGACTGGATCTGCAGCATGTTGTGTGAGAACTGACAAGAGGGAAATACACACTTGAACTTATCCTCATTAATCTTCCTGTAGCAGATGCATCTGTCCTTGACAGTATCAGTAAAAGTGACAACCAACAGTCCTTGTGGAGACAAAGTCCCACTTTCACATTGAGAATACAGCGTATTGTGTTATGTGGTACTATGCTAAATGGGACACAGTTCAAAAAGATCTCATAACTCAAGACTGAGCATCCATGAGGTGCTTTGGGCCATCAGTAACAGCAAGATTATAAGATTAGAAGTAGGAATGCTTGCCGATGATTGCACATTGCCAGCACCATTTATGAATCCTCAAATTCTGAAACTCTCCACATTCAAATGCAGGACGATTGGAACAATATCCAGGCTTGGAAGGACAAGTGGCAAGTGATATTCACACCACACAAACTGCAAGCAATGACCATCTCCAATAACAGACAAGTTAACCATCATCCCTTGACATTCAATGGCATAACCATCACTGAATTCCTGCACTAACAATACCCCGAGAGTTACGATTAAGCAGAAACTAAACCGGGCCAATTATATAGTACTATGGCTCCCGGAGCAATTCAGAGGCTAGGAATCTGGCAGCAAAAAAAGAATCACCTCTTATCTTCCCAAAACAAGGCACAAGTCAGGCATGTGATGGAATATTCCCATCTTGCCTAGATGAGTGTAGCTCCAATAATCACAAGAAGCTTGATAATATCTATGATAAAGCAGCTTTCTTGATTTGCACCACATTCACAAACAATATCCATGCCACCCAGCACCGATATTCAGTAGCAGCAATGTGTCCCATCTATAAGATGCCTGGCAAAAATTCACCAAAGATCCTCAGACAGCACCTTCCAAACCCATGATCACTTCCATCTCAAAGGACAAGGGCCTACATGGGAAAAGATACATGGGAACATCACCACCTGTAAGTTCATCTCCAAGCCACTCACCAGCCTGAGTTGGAAATATATCACCGTTCCTTCGCTATCACTGGTTCAAAACCCTGGAATTCCTTCCCCAAGGGCATTGTGGGTCAACCTACAGCATGTGGACAGCAGCAGTTTAAGACGGCAGCTCATCACCACTTCTCAAGGGCAACTAGGGACAAGTGATAAATGCTGCCCCAGCCAGCAGTGGCCACATCCCATGAATGAATAACAAAGTGGCTCAGTGTCAGAACTTGTTTTATAATGCAAAACAACTTAGAACATCTTATTACATTAAATATGATAACTAAGTTGTTATTATTTACATGGCTTTAGGTGAAATTTTGCTCCTATGAGGCAATCTTGGGATGCTTCTACTACATTAAAATGGTGATATATAAATGCAAATAGCTTTCATTGTCAAAGCTCACTTTCTCTATTCAACTTTTCAAGAAAAAGGACTCGATAACTGCATTCTGCTGTGACTGTACAAGTGTTTTAGCACCATATAATGTCTCACCAAGAAGTGTTTTCTTCTGTATTGTTGATTCTCCAGGAATGCTAAATGACAGCTAAAAATATTACATCAGATAGTTAAAATATATTGTATATTCATGTTGCAAGTTAGAAATCATTCACTCCATGCTATTTTGAACAGTTCTAACCAGAACACAACTTTACAGACAGCTCTGGGTACTCTCAGACAGGTGATCAAATATGCAGTACAGTGATAAAATAAGGAAAGATTTGAATCTGAACAGAGAAACTGGTGCTGGGAATATCAAAGTCATATACATTAATCATTTAAGTAAATTAAATAATAAAGAGCAATTAAACAATTTATACTGCATATCTGATACACACTTCACTGATTAGTTTATAAACTGATTTATAATCCTTTATATACAAAAAAAGGAGGCTTGCTGCGTAGGTAATCTTATTGATTACAGCAAATTCTGCTTTTGACAAGCTGAAGAATGTGATCTGAATTAATTTCCATTGACCTTGAAATCAAAGCCACGGAGACAGAAGAAAGATGGGACTGAAATGATGAATTAAGAAATAAAGTAAGCAAGATAGAAAGTGATTATCTCATGCTCATCCAGTTTAGGAAAATGCCCTTCATCTATGACTGGAGGGTCTAGATGTAACTCAGGCACCTTTGATAAAAGCTGTGTCTTATTTTTAGGCACCAACCTTGAAGATAAATGTAATGATTTCAGTAATTCACATCTTATTGTGTGCAATATTTGTATTGTTTAATTTAACATACTGTAATGGTTTCACATTTTTGAAATGCATTGTATTCATAAATGTCACAAAATATATGATTTGACATTTATTATCACAGAGTTACGCAAAAGTTATTGAGGTGTAGTATTTGTTTGTTATCATGGACCCTTCCTGCAATCTCTATGTTAAAAACCTGGACCTCCCTACCCAACTGAACCTTCGTCACTTCGTGCTTCAGTACACACATTGGTCCTCTGTCACCAACTGGGTTGGATAATTATTGATGACCTCGTAATGACACTGATTCTCTCAAGAATTGAATAAATGTAGTAAGAGGTTAAGAGCTAGAACAATACTTTACATTTAATAGGGACTGAGATACATGAATGCACAACAAACAATGTTGGTTCAAAAAAGACAGGGATCTGGGTACACACAAAAAGTCAGAGTCAGAGGAATGGAAAGCTTAGATAGAGAGTGGTTTATAAAACTGGAGGATGTAAGAGATAACAATCTGAGAACCTGTGCATAATGGGGTTTGCATAATTACTTAATCGATAATGATAGTTGTTGATATTTGGACATAATAGATTCTGCAGCATTTCTGACACCAATATTTTACATTACATTGGTGAGTAGACTTTGAAGAAAAAATGTTAATTTTCTACTAGATTGGTTACATATTCCAAATATAGGTGCAGACAATACCAGAGGAAATCTACACATGCATTTCATATGCATATTCTTCTATAATATGTCAACAAAACTTAACCATTTTCTTTTGAAATAAAAACACAATTTTATGGATTGAGTTGCATTAAATAACAAAAGAGCAGAAATGTGAAGCAAACAATAAGCATATCTAAAGAGAAAAACTAAACTAATATGACTAATTTTCTAGGGCTTGGCTTAAATGCCACAAACATGATTGATCTTGATTATGCTTGCCCAGTGGTTGTGTATTCTAGCCAAAGTTCACTACCTTGGCTTACAATATCCTGTACGCTTGAAGAATAGAGATTTGGATGCACTACCACAAGTCACGGCCTTATGAGCAAATTGTACTTGATGCTCTCTGGCAGCAATTCAGCAGCTAAAAGGCTGAAAAATGAACTCCTGTGTCAGTGGCTTTGGCATATGTCAGGTGCAATGCAAGTTGGATAGAAGTTTGTACCTCAATTGAACCTGACCATATGTTTTCTGATGGGCACAGGCTGCTGTCTACTGCAAGCCTCGTTTCAGACTTGGGGGTGTTTTCATCCTGCTCCTGGTGTGTTTATGCACCGATGGCTTCAAAAACCTCAGACAAAGCACAATCAACGAGCACACAGTAATTAAGCAGCTTTAAACAGTTTGAATTAAGCTTTTGATGAAATTAGTTTTATTTTCTCACTGTGTGTTACTCAGTCGTTGTATCTTTCTCTTAACAGTTTGTTTTGGCTGATTAATCTGAACTACAAAGTGGAAATCGAATAAATGCCAGCATAGACTCGCTAGTAACCTCCACCAGACAACTTTATGGAATTTCTAACACTGGAGAGAATCCCTTATTTAAACATCATTGCCAGTACAGACACATAGCACACATAAAATGGAGTTGGACTGTGTTATTTACGCCAGTGCCAATGATATGAAGAAAATTACTTTGGCTCTCCTGACCAGAGCTCCTGTTGCCTGCAAAGATATCACATTGTCATTGGGAGTCAAACCTTGTATCATGGCTCATATCAGCTGAACAGTTGGTTGCTATGTTTTCTTTTCCTCCCAGCATTTACACTGTTCAGCAGATCCAAAGATGAACAGAAGGAAACTCTGCACGTTCCCACCCTACAATCGCATATACTCTGGTGTAGCTGGTTGCGAGAAGCAGAGCTTCCACACCAGACAGGTATTTGCAGCAGGAAGATACCGGAAGACCTCTTCCAACAGCACGTGACAACTTCCTTAGCTCTTTAACACACAAAGTTCCTTGACCTGCAATGTTCAAACTTGATTCAATACTCGTTGGTCAGCTGGATAGGTGCATCCACAAGATCCAAGACAGATCAGCTTGAGTTAAGCAATGCTCTGCCATATTCACTTCACTGTTATTGCCATACTTGGCTGTAGTATTTTGAGCTTTCTTCAGTACCATCTACCTGGCATATCATTGTGAAACATTAAACACAAAGGCACTAGCAATCATGAGAACAGTGTCACCTCCACGTTCCCCTCAGATTCAGACATCACTTTAATCTGGATGAGCAATGCTTTTCCTTTATCATCACAGGGTCAATATCTCAAGAGAATCATTAGGACAAGGACTGCAACGGTTCAGGGAGATGTCGCACAATAAATGACACTTCTTTAATGCTTTTTCTAAATTTACCCTTTAAGTTTAAACAGTAAATACTGAATCTCACTAGTGAGTGGTCACTGCCTTATTTCTAATTAATAGCTCACCACTTTCCTCTCCTGAGCCTTCTGACATAATTCTATCAATGCTCCATGGATGTCATCCTCATCCAGCCTTCATCCAAGCATTTGGGCATTGTCAAACCACCAGCCTCACCACATCATCAATCAAACCAACTCAGATCACTTCAACCCTTCAGAGTGGACATTGATGAACTATATGCTTCTGCCAGCTTGGTTTACACACAGGGACATATGGCTTTTCACTTACTACCTTAGCATTCACTTAAATTGATGCTACCAGCTTCTGTGGCTTGACAAAACAGACATCTGGTCATACGTGCAAGCACAGAACAATCAAGAGGGTGAAAATATTGCTTAGTAGTGCCACGCCATGCCAATCTCACACCTACAGTTTGTGCCAACAGATCATATGACAAACACACTTCATTTCCTTTAATCAAATGGCCATGTCTGAAAGCCAAAAGGAACCAGTATTTACTGGGGTTAAAGGGCAATTTGATCAGTCAGAGGGCATGACCAGTTAATCAAAGGGTGCTCATTCAATTCCATTCAAGGGTATTGGCTACAATTAGCCCTGTAGGTGAGGTGCGACCAGTCTGGGGATTTCATGAATGTCAGTCAGGGGGCTATGTAGAGCTCAGGCCAAGAAATGGGTCAATTCCTCTCACAATAAGACAAAGGAGAAATAGAGGATTGTTTTTTGGACTGGATGCCTGTGACCAGCAGTGTTTCACAGGGATCAGTACTGGGTCCAATTTTGTTTGTCATTTATATAAATGATGTGGATGAGAGCTTAGGAGGCATGGTTAGTAAGTTCGTGGATGACGCCAAAATTGGTGATGTAGTGGATGGTGAAGAAGGCTAAAATTACAAAAAGAAACATTGATTAATTGGGTCAATGGGCTGAGGAGTTTAATTTGGCAGATGGAGTTTAATTTGGATAAATGTGAGGTATGGCATTTTGGTAAAACAAAAAGGAGTAGGACTTATACAAATTAATGGCAGGAGCCTGGGTGGTGTTGTAGAACAGAAAGAGCTAACGGTTCAGGTACATAATTCTTTGAAATTTGCATCACAGGTAGACCGGGTGGTTAAGAAGGCACTTAGCACGCTTACTAAATCCTTTAATGCTCAGACCTTTAAGTTTAGGAGTCAGGATGTCATGTGGAGATTGTACAGGACGTTGGTGAGGCCTCTTCTGGGGTATTGTGTGCGGTTCTGGCCTCCCTACTATAAGAAGGGCATTATTAAACTGGAGAGGGTTTAGCAAAATTTACCAGGGTGTTGCTGGGAATTAAGGGTTTGAGTTTTAAAAATGGGCTAGATAGGCTGAGACTTTTTTTCACTGGAGCACAGGAGGTTGAAAGGTGCCCTTATTAAGGTTTTTAAAATCATGAGCGGCATAGATAAGCTGAGTAGTAAGAGTCTTTTCCCTAGGGTGGGAAAGTTCAAAACTAGGGGGCATATTTTTAAGGTGAGAGGTGATAAGATTTTAAGAAGACGTGAGGGCACCTTTTCTTTCTTTATACAAAGTAGTTCGTATGTGGAATGAACTGTTGAGGAAGAGGTGAATGCAGATACAGTTAAAACATTTAAAAGATATTTGGAGAAATACATTAATAGGAAACGTTTAGGGATATGGGCCAAACGCAGGCAAGTGGAGCTAGTTTGGTTTGGGAATATGTTCAGTGTGGACGAGTTCATTCGAAGGGTCTGTTTCCATGCTGTATGGCTCTCGGACTTTGAGTATGATGACAGCAGATGGACGAACAGTTAGTACCGATACATGAATAGGAAAGGAGAAAGAGCAGGAAGATTTAATAGTTTGGAAGGATGATGTAAGTGAAAGTTGTTGAAAAGACACGATACACATAATACTGAGAGCTGTAGGCCATGACCCTTGGTGAGTTAAGTGTGCAGTGGCAGAGTTAGAGCAAGGGAGGGCCCTAAGAGTGTGAGAGAGCAGATAGATGATGGCTGCACTCAGCTTTGAGGAGTGCAGAAGATCATTAATCTTCTCTCTTTTCTCTCAGCACCACATATCGAATTTCATCCAAGATACCACACTAACCCAGGCCATGATTTTGTATAAACTAGCTAAATATGGTGGAATGGATCCTTGGTTTGTCAGCTGGGAAGAGAATGGCCCTCTTTTCAACCAGCAGCAGTCCACCAAAACCTCCAGATTCCGGTGGGCGAACTGTGGAGCTAAACTCCCTTCCTGGTCATCTCCTTCAGGATAACAGTGTGCAGGGTCACCTTGTGAAGGGTAGTTATTTGTCTGCAGATCCTGAAGTGCTGTGAAGCTGGGGTTTGAATATGGCATGTGTGTCTTGAACATTGCAAAGCTCCAGCAGCAGCGAGCACGTGCATCTCTCTTCTCGTGCAATTCTATGAGAGGGGCACCAGAGAGACCAGTGACTGAATCGCGGAAGATTATGTGAGAAAAGTCAACATAGGCTATCATGGACAAGCCACCTTGAATCTCACAAACAAAAAGAAAACTTCGCCAAAAATAATGGAAAAATTCAGCTCTGTTTCACTGCCTAGAAAATCCTGACTTTTGTGTTGCTGGTAAATCACACTATGAGCACATAAACTTACTTTAAAAGACAGGATCAATTGAAGACTGGAGCAATCCCCTTCTGCGTACTGACAGTGTGGAAAGCATGGACAACAAACATTTGCAGTTACCATTGCTACAAGTATGGAAGCTCAGGTCCTATATGTTCTACCAGTAATGTATACAGAATGCAATCAACAAAACATTGTTTACATTCAGGAAAAATTAGGTTTCCTCGCTGTTCACGTAAAATTGTAGACGATGTGGTTGATTCAAACTCAGAATATAATCATTCATGAATAAATCATGTTACAGTGTGGATTTAATCTACAGAATCTTTACGGAGGTTTTAAAAATACATAATTTGAAAAATTTATTTCTGGTATGTGGGCATCACTGGCAAAGCAAGCATTTACTGCCATTCCTAAAAGCCCTGGAAATGATAGCGGTGAACCCCTGCCTTGAACTGCTGCAATCATGTGTTTCAAGCAACCCACTGTGCTGTTAGGAAGGGACTTTCAGAGTTTTGACCCAGTGACACCAAAGAAACAGTGGTCATAGTTTCAAGTCCGGATAATGTTTGGCTTGGAGGGGAACATCGATGCCACCATGCAGTGCATCTTGTAGATAGTACCAATCGCTGCCACTGAGAGTTAGTGGTGAAGGGACTGTAGGTGATGAATGTGGTGCCAATCAAGACAGTTACTTTATCCTGGTTGGTGGCAAGCTTTGAGTGTTGTTGGAGATGCTTCATCCATGGAAGTGGTAAGACCTGACTCGTGTCTCATGGTGGGTAGACTGGCATTTGGAAGACAGGAAATAAGTTAACCATGCAGAATTCCTAGACCAGACCATGTCTTGCAGCTACTATATTTATATAGCCATCGAATTCAATTGCTGGCAATGATAATGCCCAGGATGTTGATAGGGATTCAGCAACAATGTCATTGAATGTCAAGGTGTAATGGTTAGATTCACTCTTATTACATCATTGTCTGGCATTTGGCATGAGTGTTACTTACCACTTGTCAGCCCAAGTCTGATTTTTTTTCTAATCATTTGTGCGATATAGGTGTTGCTGGCTGGCCAGCATCTATTGCCCGTGAGAAGGCGGTGGTGAGCTGCCTTCTTGAACTGCTGCAGTCCATCTGCTGTGGGTTGATCCACAATGCCATTAGGGAGGGAATTCTAGGATTGTGACCCAGTGACAGTGAAGGAACCTATCATCTAGATTCTTCTGCATATGATCATGCTTCAGTATCTGAAGAGTTGTAATTGATGTTGAACATTATGCAATCAGCAGCAACATTTCCAACCCTAACATCAATGAAGAATGGAAGGTCATTAATGAAACAACAGAAGATGGTTGAGCCTAGAACACTCCTCTGAGGAAATCATACAATGAAGAACTGGAACAGAGGAACTGATCGATCTCCAATGACCACAAACATCTTCCTACATGCTAGCTATGACTCTATCCAGAGGAGACTTTTAATTTAATTCCCATTGACTTCAGTTTATTAAAACTCCTTGAAACCATAGTCAAACAAATGCTGCCTTGATGTCAAGGCCAATCAGTCCTATCTCACCTCTGGGAGCACAAACATTTTGTCCAAATTTGAACCAAGGTAGTGAGGTCAGGAGCTGAGAGGATGTGATGGAATCCAAAATGAGCATCATAGCATAGTTTATTCCTAAGCAAGTGTTACTTGGCAGCATTGTCAGCAACTTCTTCCATCATTTTGATCAAGAGTAGACTGATAGAATGGTATTTAGTGAATTGGATTTTTCCAGCTGTTTTTGTGGACAGGACTGGACAATCATCCACATTGCTGGGAATATGCCAATGCTGAAGCTGTACCGGAATAGTTTGGCTAGGGACATGGCTAGGTCTGGAGCCCAAGTCTTCAGTAGTATTTCTGCAATGTTATCCAAGCCCATGGTCTTTTCAGTATTCAATGCCTTCTGGAGTTTCTTGATATCATGTGGAGTGATACACAATATGAATACAATTTTGTATTAGCTGTACACTGGTGTTAGTGATGCCAGGACCTCAGCAAAAAGATAAAGTGGATAGGCCACTTAGTAGTCCTGGCTGAAGATGCTTTGGTCGTCTTTTGTACTGTTGTGAAGGCTGCCCATCATCAATCAGAATAGTGTGGAACAATTCCTCCTCTAGTGAATTGTTTATTTGTCCAACATCACTCAGGCTGGGATGCAGTAGGATTGCAAAGCTTGGATCCTTTGTTGACTATGGGATCACTTAGCCTGCTTCCACTGTTTGGCATGGAAATAGCCCTGTGCTGTAGTTTTAACAGGTTGACATCTAATTTTTAGGCTTGATGCTGCTCTTGACACGACCTTCCGCACTTTTCATTGTACCGAGCTTTTTGGGAATGGAATATTCACAAGGCCATGAAGCTACAGTTTGTGATTGCATACAGTTCTGCTGCTGATATGCCTCTTCCTTAGGGAAGGAGATTTGTCATCCTTCACTAGTCTGGCCCACATGTGACTCCAGACATACATCAATGCAGTTGATTCTTAACTGTGCTTTGAGGTGGCCTAGCAAGCAACTCATTGGTAAGTAACCATTACAAAGTCTTAAAGAAGGAATGAAAGTTGACAGAATGCTCAGAATTGACCTTGACATCGGAAACAATAAAGGTCAAACCCAACCTGAAAGGTGTCTCATGGATGCTCTGTTTTGGGTTGCTCGATCTGTTTCAAATCTATCCGAATTAGGATGTTGTTAGCGCCACACAACATAAAGGTGGGTGCTCGCAATGTAAAGTCAAGACTTCATGGCCACAAGGACTGTGTGGTGGTCAGTCCTGCCAATATTGTCATAGACAGATGCATCTGTAACGGGTCAATGAGGAAGATAAGGTCCAGTAAGATTTGCCCTCACATTGGTTCCCTTAGCAGTTATGTCCTTTAGAACTTGGATACCAGCCACTCTTGGTGATGGACTTGAAGTTCCCCCTGATGCAGAATTTGCAGTCAGCGGGAGATTTTCTTGCCCACATTTGACCTAATGCTATGAGATTTTCAATAGTTTGGAGCCAATTTTGAAGACTCCCAGGGTAAATTAGACCTGACTATATACCACTGAGCCAACATCTCTGGTAGAATTATCCTGCTGGTGACAAAGGACTTACCCAGGGGTGGTAAAGCTGGTGTCTGAGAGATATGACTCCGTGGGGATGATGATGTCAGGCTGTTGCTTGACTAGTCTGTGAGACAGCTCTCCCAATTTCAGCAATCCCCCAGATGTCAGTATAGAAAACTTTGCAGAGTCAACATGATTCAGTTTGCCATTGTTCTTCCAGTGCCTAGCTCAATGTTGTGTGCTCTGACTAATGTCATTCCTCCTCTCAGACTCTAGTAGTTATTTATAATTGTGTAGCTCGCTAATCCATTGTAGAAGGCATTTAAGAAGTACCCATGTTGCTATGGGTCTGGAGTCACATGTAGGTCAAGCCAGAGCAGGATGGCAGATATCATTCTATTAAAAAGGAGGAAAGTGAACCATTATATATACCAAACACAACAATGGACCTTGTCATTAATCATTACGAGTGAATTTTGTAGTGATTGTAACAAGGTCAGCTAGGTGGACCTCAAAATGAGTTCACTGATTGGACCGGATTACCAGCCCAATCAGAGAGCCCTGGCTGACAGATAAGAACAGGAGTGTAAGATGTCCTGTTCACCGAGTTCCAAGTCTGAGGGAGATGGATCACCATCAAGGACTCTCCACATGTAAATAAAGGGTGACTTGGTGTCAGGATACCAGACTCTGAGGAGTTATTTCAAGTTTGATGAAACATTGGCCTGTTTCTCATTCCATTCTCTCCAACTCTCATATCTTCCCTGATTGGGAGCTTAATATGAGGTTGTCCAAGTGGCCAGTTACTGCTTGTAAGAAGAAAAAAGACTTCCACTTATATGACCCCTTATCCTGAAACAAGAACAGACATTCTTTCAAAAAAATAGTCTCTCAAATTTTCAATTATTTTATGTTTATAAGCTTGCAATTTCTGCTATCACTTATTTAATTTATGTGGGCCGATCTGTAATACTTGAATGAATGTATCCCAACAATTTCCAGAATGCAATTATGAACAGAAGTGCAGGGAGTGTATGAGATCAGTATAGCAAAAATTATCCATTTTCCCCTCAAACTTGGCTAATATGACTAGAATTGCAACACAATATCTAAATCATTCAATCATAACTTTATTTCTATTGCTCTTCTCCCACCACCCACAATCTTCACTATTCTCTTAAAACTACCACATCATACCTGTGACATGGCTAATCAAATTCCTGAGTGCCAGCTTGATCTCTATTGCTTGATCCAAGACAACATTCTTCAAAGCAGAATCACAGAATTATGACAGCACAGGAGGAGATAATTTGACCCATTATGTCTGTGCCAGCTGTCCAAGTGGGCACATCACCTTGTGCCAAAAAAAAACAAAGAACCCCACCAACCTCCGGATCCAACGCATCATCCTCCGGCACTTCTGCCATCTGCAATCCGACCCCACTACCAAAGACATTTTTACCTCCATACCCTTATCTGCTTTCCAGAGGGACCACTCTCTCCGTGACTCCCTTGTCCGCTCCACACTCCCCACCAGCCCCACCACCCCCGGTACTTTTCCCTGCAACCGCAGGAAGTGCTACACCTGCCCCTACACCTCCCCCTTCACCCCCATCCCAGGCCCCAAGAAAACCTTCCACATCAAACAGATGTTCACCTGCACATCTGCTAATGTGGTATATTGTATCCACTGTTCCCGATGTGACCTCATCTATATCGGGGAAACCAAGCGGAGGCTTGGGGATCGCTTTGCGGAACACCTACGCTCGGTTCGCGACAAACGACTGCACCTCCCAGTCGCG
>NC_063344.1:51529578-51548655 GCF_021869965.1 Rhincodon typus
CCCCTTGACCTGTCCGTCCTCCCTGGACTGACCTACCCCCTCCCTAACTCCACACTCACCTTTACTGGCTCCAACCCCGCCTCTTTGACCTGTCTGTCTCCTCTCCACCTATCTTCTCCTTTATCCATCTTCTATCCGCCTCCCCCTCTCTCCCTATTTATTTCAGGATCCCCTTCCCCTCCCCCATTTCTGACGAAGGGTCTAGGCCTGAAACGTCAGCTTTCCTGCTCCTCTGATGCTGCTTGGCCTGCTGTGTTCATCCAGCTCTACACCTTGTTATCTCAAAGAACTCTGGATCCTGGAAATCAGAAACAAATGCCTCAGTCACATCTTCCAGGTGAAGCAGTGATTTACGGGCACTTCATTCAATCCAGTCCATTGTATTCGTTGCTCATAATGTGCTCTCTTCCACATTAGGGAACCAAAATGCAGATAGGGGCAACCACTTTTCAGAACATATACAGTCTGTCCACAAAAGTGACCCTAAACTTACTGTTGCTTGCCACTTCAACACACCGCTGTGTCCCCTGGCCAACTTCTGTCTCAGGCTTTCTGCAGTACTCCAGTGAACCTCAGCACAAGCCAGAAAAACAGCATTCTATTTTCTGCGTGAGGACTCCACAGCCTTCTGGAATCAATATCAAGTTCAAAAGTTTTAGGGCTTGAGCACCTTCTCGCATGTCCTTACCCCAACCCCCACACCAGGCTATGTCATCACCTGGGCTGCTACCAAAAACAACCCATTGTCAGCTACTAATAGTCCCCATTAGCAGCTATTATTCTCCCAAGCTGACCTTTGCCATTTGTTTATCTGTCCAACTGTTGTTCTCTCCTTCTAGGTTCCTTCTCCACCCATCGTTTAATCCTCACCCATCCCATCTTCTGCATACATACCAAACTTTTCCTAACTACAAATCAGTTCTGAAGAGGAGCCACTGGACCCAAAGCATTGACTCTGCTTTCTCACCACAAGTGCTGTCAGATCTGCTGTGTTTTCCCCAACTGTTTCAGTTTTTGTCCCACCCAGTGCCATTTGCCTATCTTATCCTTCTAACCTTGTATATTGTTCTTTTCTGGGTACTCTTGATTACCTTTCTGCTTGAATTTTCAGTTCTGTTTCCATCCCCTTTCAGATGATTTTAGAATGCTGCTTAACGTCACCGAACTCTAATTCCCTTTGATTTCTTCAAAGCTGCCTCCACCACACTGTCAGGCCGTGCATTCCAGAAGCTAAACACTGGCTCCACGAGAAAGCATTTTCTTAAATTACTTTTGCATCTTTTATGAATTACTTTAAATCTGTGTCCTCTTGTTCTTGATCTTTCACGAGTGGGAACATTTTCTTCCTATTTACTATGTCCAGAGCCAGTGCTTAACCTGCTCGGGTTAAGTGGGGCCAGTGGATGCCCTTAGCTGTCTCTGTGTTTTGTTGTTCAAGAGGTGTCTCATCACCCTGCCCCACATTGCTAAGACTGGCCCAGAAGCATTGTCCATCACCTTTGCAACTCTTCAATTTCTCTGAAGTCAAAATGAAATGAACTCAGTGAAGCTCAGATTGAATCAGAGATGTTTTACTCCCTCATAAGGTGGCATACCATAAGTTGATTTGAATCACCTTGTTCAACTGGCACAACTTGTTTTCATAACAGAATAAATGCATCACTCATGACACAACTCTAGCAGGTCCCTTTATTATATTTTAAATTACTCCTCTCTTACTGCAGCCTCCAACGTTTCCACAGGTACTTGGCGATCTAGTTGAATTTTAGCTTTTGTCAAAACTGTACCCTTCCCCCCAACCCCCACACACCACTCGGCCCCCCACCACCGTCCCATTCCCAATTAGAATACACTCGCAATCTTTAGCATTGATCCCCACTGAGTTCAAAGGAATAGGTCTGTCCAAGTGACAACAGACAAATGCTGGAATGTCAAACAAAGTTTTATTGTCTTCAGGATGTTTAGGTTTCAGACAAGCCATATGAATCTGATACACACCTGCCAGCTCTGGTGTCTGGCAAATGCAGTACACTTTTCATCAAAAAGGTTTCAATTTAAATTCACGTTGTTAAAGAAGCACAGCAATTCTTGCCATGGTAGAACAGTCAAATAATCTAAAAGCGTGCCAACCTGGTGAGCCTACAGTGAATCACAGGAGATTACTATGAGTAGATTTTTCCCTCTCCCCCCAACATTTACACATAACACTTTCAGACCCATGGTTACAATGCGGTCAGAAAATTATACCAGGCAACACATGTAGCATCTGGCAGTGGTGACAATTAGAATTCCACTAGATCACAAATAAATTTCAGCATTCAGTTTGCAAACAAAATACTGATGATGTGTTGGACCTTCAGCAGGCATTGAACTTCTGGTTACGATTCCACGGTTTTATTAATATCCCTTTATCCAAATAGTTTCTGCCCAACTGAATCCAGCAGTCCTCTTATTGTCATAACGAACCTGTCAGCTACATTTCTGCCTTTAAGTGGTCCATGACATTGAGCAGCATTCGAAAAACAAATGAAGAGGGTTGGAAACAGAACTGAAAAATCAAGTAAAAAGAGAAAAGTAATCAAGGCAATGAGAAGCAGATGATGTACCACAAGGAGCTCAAATGAAGGAATAATGAACCAGAAAGGGTACATTTATTGCAGGTTTTAACGTATCAAGAAATACTTTATCATGAGGTGATGCCAAGTGCAAAAAAACAGACTTTGTGACATTAAAACACAATTAAATGCATAATTGAACTAATTATTGCTATCAAAATAGACTTAATTTATTTTAGACGATTTATTTTGTTGTCTAGGATTATGTACCTCCACAACAGCTGATTTGATGTTCACTGAAAGCTCATGTAACAGTCACATTTATATTTGTCACCAATAGAACATCTTAAATTAGCACCAAGCATACAATGCAGTGTATTGCTGTACTTTGGAGGTGGTGAGCGTTAATGTGCAGGTTTACACTTATATTTCTGAGGACGGTGACAGTATTACATTTGTTGTACGTTTGCATGGGACATTCAGCATTGCTGGTCACTCTTATGAGTAGGGCTGATGCCTCTGCGGTTCAGAGTAGACCGTCTAGTGTCCAGCACCTGGTTAAATGACTTGCAGATTGATCACCAGCTACTGAATTATTGTTCAACATCAGCACTGAAAGGTACTCATTTGAAAAAGACAGCTTCAAATTAATGCTACTTTTGAGGAAAGAAATTTTAAGTACCTTATGTAATAACGATTCATAAAAAGATGCCACTCTTAGCTTACCATAATGAAGAATTACTTATTAGCTGAGCTTTTCCAAAGCTAATTAGTTTAGACCTCATATTTCTGTCTGAAAGTGGACAGTTTGGAGGCCAAGGGTGAGAGTAAGAGGTCAGTGGAGGGGGTGTTGGGGGGGGGATCTTTGTTCACTGGGTCAAAGTTGCATTGTGATTGAAGTACTTCTTGTTTCAAGCATATAACACAGCAGTATGATCAACACAAGGACTTCAATAGAGTGAAGTTTAAGATGTCTGCCTGCAGGGTTTGTGCACCTCATGGTGTAAGTCACATGACTACAGCAGACAAGGAAGGCCGCTTGTACACAATTGCATTCCAAATACCCACTTTTTGATACAGACAAGATTGGCATGCTTCAATCACGCAAATTTTTACTTACCTAAATTATTAACTATCCTATAGTTCTTATGCCTTAGCAGTTTCCATCAGTCTCTGTATGTGTTGCACACAAACTTTAAATTGTTCTGATCTATTAATGGTCTGTGTGTGTGCTTGCATTTTGTTGCCTGTTTATCTAGGTGCTGTTGCTTCACTTGGGAGTATCATTTCTCAGTGATTGCTTGTTACTTTGGTTTGTTGCTTTTCAATTTCTTCAATGGATTTCTGTGAATTTCTGATTGATAGCTGATGTGATCTGTGCAGGTGATGGATTCACCTCATCTTGATCAGCAGCCCCACCACTACCCCTCACCACCACCCCCCACCCCCACCCCGCCCCCCCGGAGTTGAGGAATAGCCTCTGTAAGTGGATGTATTTACCTGCAAATGCAATGGTATATCCAGTCATTCATTCCACTACATATGATTGAAGTGACAACTGATCCATGCAGGTTCCAAGTGGCCACTTTTTTTAGGGATGGTGGGTGGTGGGGGGAGGTTTGTTGAGATTGTTATTTGTACACTGACTGGCTCTTGAATACTCTGACCTGGCAATCGTTTAGCAATCTTGTAAAATAAAGTTTGACGTTCTGCTGTTTCACCTTGTTTTTCACTCACATCTGTTTTTCTGAAGTTCACTTGCTTTGAGAAGAGTGGTGTGATGTGACATTATACTTTGTACTGATCTACTTTCTGTGCCTTCTGGAGGTGTGATCCTCCACTTGAGGATTTCCTTGTGTACATCTATGCAGGATATGCCTGATTTCTTTATGTTTCTTATGGCAATTTTCACTGCCGCCTCAGATTTTCCATTTGACTGGGGATATTGTGGAGATGGCGTGGTGTTGTATTTCCCAATCATCCATGAATTCTTTACTCATGAATTGAAGGCCTTTGTTGCTCATGACATTGTTGGGAATGTCATAATTGCTGAAGTGTGCCTTCGGGGATTGGACAATCTCAGCAGTAGCCATTGAAGTCATCTGGTCCACCTTTCAGTGTGAGAATAGTCACCACATTGTACTCATCTAGGATGTGTACCACACTCCATGGTTGTGTGTTGTGACACATTGCAAATCTCTTTTGACCTTTTGAGAATTACCAGTCCATGTTTTAGACTTGCTCTGACTGCAATTTTTGCCATCTGCTTGCTGTCTATGATCTGGAACTTCAGATCTTCATCCATGCTATTTCAATAGACTCACAAAGTAGTCTGTGTTCTCAACACAAATATGGTGCTATCTTAACCCCATTTTCAAGGGCTTCATTTTTGGATCTCCATGTTGAGCCAGTTTACAAATGTCTATGAGGGTCATGACGCTGCATGATGCACCAGTGTCTATTTGACATTTTATGTTGTCCTGATTTTATCATTTTGTATTATTCATTCAAACAGATACAAACCATAGATTACCCCTCAAACTGACTGTTGTATGATGTGTAGTGATTTATCAGAATCTTCAGTCACTATCTCCAGTGACCATCCATTGTTTTATTATGCTTCTCTTTTGCCATGATAATATTGGTTGCCCCACATTGGATATGGCTTCTTTTTTGGTACACAATGTCTTCTGCAGTATTTACATCCTACTTTTTACCTGTGACTTTTCTGTCCTGTGTACCTAGAGTATCTATCAGAATAATGCAAGTCCTGCCATTGTAATTGAACCCCTTTTCACCCAAAGTTTGATGTCTTACAAATGACCTACAGAGCCCATGGTGTTTTCTCCAGTGCTCCACATCTCTCCCAGCCTTCAGTATCTATCCTTAGAGTAAAGGTATAGTCAACTTTACTCCATGGCTAATTAGCCAAGATGAAAGTAACACTGGCAACATATAATAGGAGTAGTGTTTTTAATGTGATAGATTAATGTGATGTGATTTTAATGTCTTTCAGCACTTCTTCCTTCATACCTACCAGTCCCTTCTCCCTCACACACAAGATAATTTTGACTCCCTCTGTTATCATCCTTCCTCCTCTCCACGCTGTCCTTTGTTAATGTAACCTCTGGCTGCGTTCCCATCCCTCCTATCTGCAGCCTGTTTCCAGCCTGTGGCTGGAAAATGGAATAAACCTGGCCCTACCAATTAGATTCAGCAATACTCAAGGAAAACCTATTCTTTCCAATGACAAAACTGGCCCTCACATCTGTTGACCCTGGTTATGATCTGGGCTCAAGAACCTGGCAAGCAAAATATTGGAAATTGAAACAATAGATAACAAAATTCTGCATTGAGGTCCAGAAATAATTTAATCAGGCAGAGGTGGATAACATAATGAGATCAGGACTAAACACAGGAGGTGACAATTATAACCTATGTTGAAAATAATCATACAGATTTGACAATGAGAGGACAAAATTCTGCAACCCTACAAACACAGGTCCCAATTCCATGTGATCTGACATTGCTCTTCTATAGCTTCATTTGCACATGCTCAGTATCTATTCTTAGAGTAAAGGTATAGTTAATGCCTTACTCCAAAGCTAACATAGCCAAGTTGAAAATAACACTGTCAACATATAACAGATATGGAAAATGCGGTAACACGTCAATGTCCTTCACAGGAGCATTATAAAATGAAGCATGATACTGAATCACAAAGTGGAAGAGTTGACAAAGGTGGTCATGAGATAGAGCTGGGTTTCAGCAAACATGCAAAAACTAATGCTTTGCTTTTTGGATGAAATTGCCAGAACGCAGCATGTAAATGAGAAATACGCAGGGCTAAACACTGATCTTTGAGGATATGAGAGATTACAGTGCAGGAGTCGGAAAAGAAGCATTACAACTGATTCACTGGCTACAATTAGATTGTTGGCAGTGGAACTAGGCATCGTAGTGCTACTAAACTAGATAACAGTGGTGAACTGTTAGGGCAGGATGGCATGATTACAAGACATAAGAGCAAAAGTAGACCATTCAGCCCATCAAGTCTGCTCCAATAAGACCATAGCAGATCTGATAATTCTTAACTACACCATCCACCTTTTTCCCCATAATCCTTGATTAAACTTCTATTTATCTCAGTCTTCAATATACGCAATGGCCAGCATCAACAGCCCTCTGCAGTAATGAATTCCACAGATTCACAACGTTCTGAAGAAATTTCTCCTCCTTTGTCTTAAATTCTCATCTGTGTCAAAGACTACAGACAAGCCAAGAAAGATACAGAGGGAAATGTTTGCCTTTGTGACAGTCACAAAAGATATTATTTGTGACTTTGTTCAGAGCTTTTTGTTACAATGGTGCAGAATACAGATTGGAGGGATTCAAGAATATGGTTCCAGGAAAGATGAGCATGGATTTGGAAGCAAAAAAATGTTAACAATAAATCAGTTTTATACAGCACCTTAACACAGTAAAACATCCTAAGCAGACTTGCAGGATTACTATCAGTCAAAATTTGACAACAAATCTCATCAAGAGACAGAAGACTGATGATGTAAAACCTTGGCTAAATATTTTAAGGAGGCACACATATGATGACGGAGAGCTAGGGACACGAGTTTAAGGAATTTTAGATCATCAGTTGAAGAATCAATAACAAGGGGCATAATTTTAATAAGTTGAAAGGCAGGAGGTTTAACAGTGGAATTGAGGAAAATACTTTCCAACCAAAGGGGTCTGAAATGCACTACCGGGAATGGGGGTGGGGTGGGGTCGTTGGAGTGGGTAATTTCACACCCTTTAAGAAGTACTTGGAGGAACACTTGAAATGTTAAAATGTCCCGGTGCTGGAAGGTGGGACTACTGTGGATTTAGTGTAACTTTGGTGGTACAAACGTGATGGGCAGGAGGGTCTCCTCTGTATTATATGGTCGTAGAGATTAGGGTCTAAGGAGCTGAAGATTCAATTTCCAATGGTGGAGTAATGGAAAATAGCTGCAATGCAAAGATCTTAGAGAGTTGTTGGGCTAAAGGGCTGAAGATACATCGTCAGATAGATGGATAACCTCCTGTAAAGGTAGGAGAGGGAGGCAGGTAGTGCAGGAGTCTCCTTGGCTATCCCCATCTCAAACAAGTATGTTGTTCTGAAAAATGTACAGGGTGATGGACTCTCAGGGAATGTAGCACTTACAGCCAGGTTTCTGGTACCAAGACTGGATCTAAAATAACAAGGGGTGTGGCAGGTTACAAGCGGTCAATTATGATAGAGGACTGTCTAATCAGAGGCACACATAGAAGTTTCTGTGGCCAACAATGAGACATCAGAATGGTGTGGTGCCTCCCTGGGACTAGGATCAAGGATATCTCTGAGACGGTGCAGAATATTTTCAAAAGCGAGAGGGACTAGCAGGAGGTTGTTGTATAGATTGAAACTACTCACATAGGAAGAGATAAGGATGAGATTCCGAGGAGACAGTGTAGGAAGTTAGGCAGAAATTTAAAAAGGTGGTCCTCAAGAGTAGCAATATCTGGATTACTCTTGGTGCCACAAGCTAGTGAGGGTAGGAATAGGATGACAGAACAGATGAATGCATGGCTAAGGAGCTGGTTCAGGGGAGAAGGATTCACATTTTTGGATGAGTGGAATCTCTTCTGCGGTAGAATTGACCTATATAAGAAGGACAGATTGCACCTGAATTGGGATGTGACTAATATACTGGTGGGGAGATTTGCTAGAGCTGCTCGTGAGGATATAAACTAGAATGGGTGTGAGTATGACAGAGAGTCAACATGGCTCTGTGCTTGTCTCAATAACTTGATGGAGTTTTTTGAAGTAATGAAGAGGATTGGTGAGACCTTGGAGTGCAGGTTCATAGGTCCTTGAAAGTGGAGTTGCACTTGGATAAGATAATGAAGAAGGCATTTGGTATGCTTGCCTTCATTGGTCAGTGCATTGAGTGTAGGAGTTGGGAGGTTATGTTGCAGCCGTGCAGGATATTGGTTTGGCTACTTTTAGAGTATTGCATGCACTTCTGGTCTCCCTCCTATAGAAAGGATGTTGTGACTCCAGAAAGGGTTCAGAAAACATATGAGGATGTTGCCAGGGTTGGATGGTTTGAACTATAGGGAGAGGCTGAATAGACTGGGTCTATTTTCCCGGAAGCGTCAAAGGCTAAGAGGTGACCTTATAGAGATTTATAAAATCATGAGAGGCATGGATAGAATAAACAGGCAAGATCTTTTCCCTGGGGTGGGGGGAGTCCAAAACTAGAGGGCATAGGTTTAAGGTGAGAGGGGCAAGATTTAAAAAGGGACTTGCGGGGCAAGTTTTTCATGCAGAGGGTGGTGTGTGTATGGAATGAGCTGCCAGAGGAAGTGGTGAAGGCTGGCACAATTACAAGATTTAAAAGGCATCTGGATGGGTATATAAATAGGAAGGGTTTAGAGAGATATGGGCCAAATGCTGACAAATGGGACTACATTAATTTAGGATATCGAGTTGGACCGCAGGGTCTGTTTCCATGACTCTACGAATGCTAGGGAGAGGTGAAACAATTGATCAAGCAAGATGAATCATGAATCAGATTGAGGGTGAAGCTCTGGATTGAGGAAAATGTTGTGCACTGGTCAAGACTAAGTGAGCAGAATGAATAAGAAGAATTAAGTTGGTGAATGGGGTGGAAATGGCTGACTTTGTTTCCGTTGTGTTTATTTGCAAGAAATTGTCAAGTGTTTATCCCCTGGGCCCCTCGCCTCAAATTGAAAATTCCCATTCTCAGCACACAGACACTTTGTCAGCAGAGAGGCAGTTGTTGGCGAGGATTGACAGGAAGAGATGGGTGTCATCAGCTGACATATGGATGTTGATGCTCTGCCTGTGGATTAGTACCAACCAGTGTCAGTAAGCAAATGAGGCAGACAATGACTTCTGCAAAAATGACGTGTGTACTGTGTGGAATTGGCACTAACAAATTTTTGCTCATTGTAGAAAAGCAGCTCGGCTGGGCAGCTATGATTTCTTCAGCTTTTCTGGCCCATTTGCTCTTAGAATGATTTGTAACGTAAAGAGAGTGGTTTTATCACTTGCAAAGTTGGATTTGCAAAACTGTTTTCTGATGCTGCTCTTATATTAGTGTATTAGTGTAACCTGAATATAGCCCTGAGCTAGGAAAGGAGGATGCAGAGGGTGTGATAGCTGGAGATGGTACTGGTAGTCTTGCTTTTGGATATTTTCATCTATCCCTCCAGCTTTTAACTTTCCTTTTTTATAAATGAAGTAAAACCAGATTAAAGGGTAGGGTCTCTGATTAGAGATGCTGACCTGTTCCTTTGACTGTTCATTGTGCTAATAATGAGAATTTGAAAAGCACATTGTATGATGAAAAATAAATTTCAAGGCACAAAATCAGAAGTTTGAATGTCATTCTAAAGAATAGGCTTTTAAAAATGAGCGACTGAAACCTTCCTTCTTTAAATCAAGAATCTTAAGAGGTAAAGAGAGATTCCATGAGGCAGTATGACTTAAGTGTGAAATTCCAGAGTCTAAAGCCTTGACTACTAAGATCACGGCCACAAATGGTGGGTCAAGGCAACATCTGCAGGCATAAGAGACAAAAATCTGAGGAAGTGTGTTCTGGAAAGCAGTTGCAGGGCTGGAGAGGGTTATTGAAACATAGACAGAAGAAGTCATGAAGGGACTGAAAGGAAATGATGAGAATGTGAAATTTGCAGCCATGGGGACACAGTGTATGTCTCTGGGATGAAGGGTATTACATGTGCTGTAGCTGGTGTACAATAGGCTACTTTGGATGTGTTCAGATTTCTAGAGTGAATAGACGTGACCTGACCAGGACAGCACTGGAACAGACAAGTCAGAAAGAGGATATCAGCCGGCTGAGACAGTGGTAGTTTTTGAGAGACGTGTAAGGATCTTAAAGGTGAAACATGTATTAAGCATAATATGATACGATGTCACATGGATTCAGGCGAGACCAGGATGTATCAAGGTCTGTCTTAACAATGTAACATGTCAGTTACCAGTGTAACATGTAATATGTAATGTAAGATTTACAATCTAGTGTATTTGTAATGTGGAAAATTTCAGCCTAGGCTCGACGTAATACCATTGGATGAAGTTTGTGGTAGGGATATGGAGTTAGTTAATTTGACCGAATATAAACAACTTCAATCTTTTCAAAGTTTAGTTGATGGAAACTGTTATGTTAAGGTCCAGATATCAGGCCAGTAGGTATTAAAAGCAATACCAGCAGAGGATGACAAGGTGGTGGAAATGTAGGACTGGGTTTCACTGTAGTATACGTGAACACTGACCCAATTTTGAAGATATCTCGAAGTGTTGCCATGTAGATCAGAGAAAGAGCAGGTCATTGGAGAAGATGGAATTTATAACTGCTTAGGGCCATTTTAGATAGGGAGGAAATCTGGATGGAAAGATTCGGACAAGGGCTGGATTTTCTTCAGCAAGAAAGTCTTGAAGAAGCAGCACTGTTTAAACCATTGGGAGAAACCAGGGAGACATATTCCCTGCACCTTCCAGTGATTCAGGTAGTGGGACATGGTCATGAAGTTCTGAAAAAGCTGTTACTGCCTAGGTGTCCACCAGTCTTGTGGAGAGTGCATGGCTAGAAAGGACGGTCGGCATTCCTGGAAACTACTGGGGTGTTGCCACCAATGTCAGCAGGACCCTGACATGGACAAAGGAGAGGGCAGTAATTGCCTTTTTATATGGCTTAGTTGGTTTCCCGGTACCTGGCTGACGGGTCAATGTTCACACTGCTTGCAAAGTAGCATGGCAGCAGGCAAGTATCATATAACCTAACACTTTCCAGTGCCTTTTTGGTGGCCTTCCCACCTCCAAAAGGCTTGTAAAATTCCAGCCATAAAGTTGGGGAAAAGTGAACATGATGACAATTATCAAATACATGTCCAACAACTTCATAGAGAAAAACGGAGTTCAAAATGCAGCAAAGATTTGTGAGGATAAAAGCATTAAGGATATGTTTCTGAAGAAAACTGTGGGTAGGAGTTTTAAAAACAAAGGGAGAAAAATAAGTGTCTAATAAAATGGAACAATTTACAATATCAGGAGGGGATTAAAGGAGCAAGGAATGTATCTCTTAAAATGAGCTGACAGGGCATGAAGGAAAATAAATGAGAAACAAATAAGAGACGTGGGTTCACAGCGAGATTAAAGCAAGATTGGAAGGCTCAAGGAAATAGGGAAGGAAGATGCAAGAGCAACTGGATAAACAGCCTTCATCTTACACTTGGATACAAGGCTGATAGCGAGTTTAGGAGTTACTAAATGCTGGACAAAAAAAAAAGTCTAATCATTCCTGAAGTAATAGTTGACAAATTGGTTTCAAGATGCCAGAGCAGAGAGGAGGGAAAAATTAACCACATTTCATTTCATCATAGGTGACCCATAACCTTTGATAGAACATTTAAACTTGTCTTTAAGACTGATTAGTGCATGGAGTACATTTCCAGATAGATGATGTGAAGACAAATGTCCTAGAACCATTTAAGAAACTACTGAATAAAAGCAGAATACCCCAGATGCTGGAAATCTGAATTAAAAATAGGAAGCGTCAGGCATATTCGGCTGGTCTGGCAGCATCTGTGAAGAGAGAAGCTGAAGACGGGGGAATGCAAGAAAGGTGCATTGATGAGATCATGCTTTGAAGTTGTGAAATTCAAGATTGAGTCCTAGAGGCTGCAAAGTGCCTCGGTGGAAAATAAGGTGTCATTCCTCCAGTTTGCAACATACTTCATTGGGACACAATCACAAGCCCAGGACAGAAGTGTTAGCATGGAATGACTGAATTCTGCAAGAAGTTAGGATCTTTCATCTGCATTAATTAAATTTATGCAATGTCCTTGTTCCGTTACTATTTTATGACGCCCACTGTAGTAGTCTATCTATTTTAATGAGATCTATTGTTTGGCTCAATCCCACATGTAAACATTGCATCATTTTCAGTGCTGAAACTCAATAAAATGTGCATCTTAGAAGGTATTAATTTAGTCAAGCTTCTTATTCAGGTGTTTCAGTTGGCAACAATTCTTAAAATCCCAGAGACTACTTATTTGTTCACAAAAAGAAAATGAGATCCGTCATGTAAAGGAGCAATAGGATTTAGAAGAAAGATAAAGTACAGCACAACAAAATAAATATAATCAGTATGCGCATCAGTAACAACTCACTCACTTTCAAAATAATTCACTGTAGATGAAGCCATTTGAAACATTTCTGAAAAAAAGCAATGAAGTGTTATTTAACTGCAAGTGTCTTTTGTGCCTTGAAAATAAATGGTCTCACAGTTGTACAGCAGTTGTTTGATATTCTTCCAAATTTCAACAATTATTAAAAGGAGCCAAACTAATCAACGCCTTCTTCCTCAGTGAAAACCCAGCTGAGATCAGGAATGTTGCTTTGGAAAAAATATGAACAAAAAAAACCTTGTACTATCACTTTGTGGAAGGGCAAAATAGCACATTCTATACTAATGATAGCTTTCTCAGCTTTCAGGTACAACGTTGTGGGTTTCATTTCCTTGCAAGGCTTCAGCGCAGAACTGAGGGAGAATTGGCAAAGTTGCAGTGATGCAGTCAAGTGTGATGCTAAATAGAATCTTTTCTTTCCACCTGAAAAGCTATGATACCAGTTGAAGCAGGACAGGATAGTATTCACTGGTATCCAGACTAATATAGACACCCCTCATCAATAACATTAAAACAAATCAACTGATTATTTCTTTCAGTATAGTTCATTGGACCTTGCTGTGTTCAAATTGGTTGCTGGGTCTCCTACAATGCAACGGTAAATTCTTATCAAAAAGTACTTCATTAGTTGCAGCATTCTTTGGATGTCCTGAGTTAGCAAATGGTGTTACATAAATGCAAGTACTTCCGTTAAACAAGCCAGCCATGCAAATGTCACTTTAACTTTGTATAATGCATGTTGTCTCACACAAATAACAAACTGACATGATAGTTCCATAAATCTGATGTGAATGTCAGCAATCATAATTCATCACTCAATATGATTTCCTCTTCTGTTTAAATACTAAGCTTTTAAATAAGTCAAACTTAGCTAAAGCTCATTGATTACTTTCTACAGATGAGTAAATGCACAGTTTCTCAATGTTCATTTTCTATGTGAAACTATTTCAATATTTAATATTTTCCAATAAGTACAAGTGATTATACTTGAGTTGAGTGTGTGTAATTTCTGCTGTTTGTAAGAGCTCCAGAAAGGCAGTAATAAATGAAATCACTGTTTAAATGCAGATTTTTCTCTTTTCGAGCCAGTAAATAATCTGAGCACTTAGACTGATTGTAAATACGTAAGTGCTGCTGGCAAGTTTCTATGCTTTAAATAAGTGATTTCAAGACTCGTGCTCAAGCACCTCACTTCATAAACATCAGAGACCTCCAAGTCATGACCATCAACCTCTGCAGAGTACCTACCAACAATAACAAAAATGTCATAACACAGCAGTAACCAACCTAAGCTTTTATATACAGCTCATGTCTCAATCCAAGTTACAGATACTTATAAAGTAATTGCTCGGTGTCTCTTTGCCATCTTCACTGCTTCTGATGCTTTAGAAAAAAGCAGAGATAACAGAACGCGTTGAAAGGGAAGGGAAAGATCAAGGGATTTCTGACAATTCACTTAGACAGATGATGTAAAGCAGATCAACTGATTTATCTGAAGTAGAGTTTTTAGCAGCTGTTACTTGGGTTGCCTACCTGAAATACTTTTTTATTAGTTTTACTATTCCTCTATTACTCTCAGTAGAACAGAATGAAGGAAAGTTAAGCTCGTTTGAAGAGAATTTGTCTCTAATCTGTTGCAGCTGTAAGGGATCACATGCCAATTAAAAACAACAGGTTGGCTCCAGCCCAGATGAAGCAACCACATGTTGTATTTTGATTGGTCACCCACAGGGATGGAGGTCAGGCATGCATCTTCTACCGTTTCCTGTCACAACAGTAGAGAAAGAAAACAGGACAAAAGCAAACAAACAGAACGTGAGTTTTCTTGAACAGTTGGCATGTCCAGTCACAAAGAACCATTAGGTCATATTACAACAAGATTACAAGAGAAGCAACAAACAGACTTACTGTATTGTGTAGAGCTCATTCTAAACTTCACACAGTGTAATAGTATGCAATCTCAGGACAGAAAACTCTAAGTTAGTAAGTAACAATTCTAATTAAAGAAATCATGTGGTAATTGGAATTACAACTACAAGTTTGCACTTGAGGAAAAGCTGTGGCTGAATTGCAATGTAGTATATTAGTCCATACAGCATATACCACATGTTACTTAGATTCTTTTTGAGTCAGGTGCCTGAAGTTTATTTACAACACTAGCTGCTTACAAGGCTGCAATGTCAAAGCCATGCGCAATGTGGTCTGGATTCCATGCTAATTTTTGGCACTACTTTTTTTTTGAAAAATTATTTTTCATGAAATTGAAGTACATTACAAAACAATTCAAATTGAACATTACAGGAAATATTATGAACATATGTAATTTCTCAATTGAGCACTGTACAATTGTAGGTGTCTCATTCCAAATGCAAAATTGGACCTTTAACTAAATGTGCTATGAAACTATATATGTTCTAATACAAGCTATGTGGTATTATATAAGTTACCACTCCCTCGCTATATTGTGGCAGAAAGACCTCAGACAGTTAACTTTCCCTACTGCACCATTGCAAAAGCTGGCTGAAGCTTTAATGTGTCCCTCAGCACATAGTCCTGGACCTTCACATGTGCCACTCTGTTACTGTACACCACACACACGGCTGGCTTGCTTTATTACGTAGAAAGAGTGATTGAAGGTGAACCAGGTACTTTTATACAGGAATGTCACTTGTCATGTAGCTGTCTCAAAGGTACAGGCTTGACAGGTCTGGAATCTGTGCCATAATTCAATGAACAATTTTTCAATGTCATTTTCCAATGTCTCCTTTCCATTATGGAACCACAGTTATAATAATCTATAAGTGAATAGGTCTTGATAATTTTCTCTGTGGTAGACTTTCAAATGCTAGTTGGGTGTGAAAACTGGTATTGTAGATTGGTTATTCAGTATTTGAAATGGATGAGCAATCTGATCATAGAATCCCTACAGTGTGGAAACAAGCCCTTTGGCCCAACGAGCCCATGCTGACCCTTGGAGCATCCCTCCCAGACTCATCCCCATCCCCCTACAAGCCACCTAAGCTACATATCCCTGAACACTATGGACAATTTAGCATGGCCAATCCACCTTGCCTGCACATTTTTGGACTGTGGGAGGAACCCGGAGCACCTGGAGGAAACCCACACAGACATGGGGAAAATGTGCAAACTCCACACAGACAGTCGCCTCCGGGTGGTATCAAACCCGGGTCCCTGGCACTGTGAGGCAGCAGTGCTAACCACAGAGCCACCGTGCCTGCCCCAGTATCAAAGCCTCCTTAATTCTTTGGCGTTTGAGCATGGAAGTTAGACAATTCCTATATATCAAATTGGTGATCTCAAAAAGCAATTTTAAACCCAGGTGACAAATTGTAAATCTATTCTCCTGATTTTGAGAATCGTAACTATTCCCCTGTCTCATTGCAATAAAATTAAGCAGTTTTATTGCATTTGCAATTTCACTGTCAACAAGGAGAATGTCCTTCACAGTTAGTTGCAGGGAGGTATGGGGACTCATTAAGCCAAAGGCCTTATTAAGAATCTGCTTAAAGTTACAATGATATCATAGTACTTCTGAAGTGATCTTGCACCCTGATAATGAACAAAACATTATAAGTGCTTTATGAAAAAGGCTGTTGTGGCACAGTGGTAGTGTCCCTACCTCTACACCTCAGACCTGTGTTCAAGATGCACCTGCTTCAGAGGTGTGCTATAATATCTCCAAATATGTTCTTGAGGAAAATATCCAAAATATCGAAAATGGATGTGTCAAAACATCTCTGAGTTATCTCTTCTGAAGAAGGGTCTAGGCCCGAAACGTCAGCTTTCCTGCTCCTCTGATGCTGCTTGGCCTGCTGTGTTCATCCAGCTCTACACCTTGTTTTCTCAGATTCTTCAGCATCTGCAGTTCCTACTAGCTATTAAATCAACTGAGGTATTTTGTAGCACCTATTAACCACCGCCAGCAAATCACCCATGTTTGTAATTGAATAATTTACACGCAAAGCCCGTTAAGGGCAGTGCAAACCATCAAAGGCGAGGGAAAGGTAGGAAGAGGACGAGGGGGATAAATCAAAATAGAGTTGGAAGGGGAAGATACAGTAATCTACTGCCTGCAGTCCCCATCTCTCTTGAAAGACATCAAGAATATTGGTGGACACTGCGTGCTCCCTCTGCATGACACCCAGGTCTTGGAAGAGGGGCAGACAGTTCGCAGATATGACCCCTCCACAGCATGCTGTCTGGGCCTGTTAATAGCCAGCCTGGCCATGCCCAGGGGCAGATACCCAAGGAGGTCCTCTGACTTCCCAACATCCCTCCATACCTAAAGGATTCCATGGTCTTACCAGACCATGGGGTTACTTTCTCGTTAGAGAGAGACCCAACTGCTGGTTGTTTAACCAAAGGGTCACCATACCTCAAGTGAGGAAAGAGACTAGAAGAAAGAGCCCTTCATGGTAACCTCAGCCAGTGTGAGAATTTAACCCATGCTGTTGGCATCACACTACATCAGAAACTGACTGTCCAGCCAACTGAACTTACTGGCCCCCCTACCCGCCCACACTCAAGTTTCTAAACCACCAATTTGGAGATGTCATTCACATCTCTGGAGCAAGTGGGGCTTGAACCAGGGCCTGCCGGCTCACTGATAGGGGCACTACCACTACATCACAAGAGCACAAACGTGCTCAAACCCATAGCTCTGAAAGTTTATAGTCTTCAGACGGTCAGCCAATTTATTTTCTAATTCACTGATTGCTTCTGCTTCCGCTTCATGGGAATTAAGTTTCAGGACATGATCATTTGTTGTCTATAAATGTTCTTCCTCATAATCTCCCTGTATCACTTCTCCAAGACTTTAAACTGTGTCTCCTCCTGTGTCAATTTCCAAGAGTTCTTCATAACAGGATGCAGATATAAGTAAAGAATTTTTACCAAGGACAAAACAAGACTTTGTTTTCTTATGCATAGCTCTAAATATGGCACTTTTGGCTCTGCAGTGTGCTGGATGTCATATAATTGAAGTATTTATATCATGGCTTGTGGGATGCAATGGAAAATAATTTCATCAAGCGCAATGCTTACCCTCTGTTTGCAGGAGAATGACTGTTGGTGCTGATCTGGCAGCAGTCTGATTGAGTCTTTTAAAATAAAACTTAAAAGCAGTTTATTGCAAAATTTAAAGCAAATTCAGTCTGGCAGTGTCATGCTAAAATGTGTTAAAGACACTATTATGCTAGCAGGACCTCACAAACACCTTCGTTTATTGCTATCTGGTTTCTGTGGACAGAAAACCAGATGACTAAGACTTAGCAAAAAAAAAGTTGAAGAGTCTCACTCTTGATACCAAGTTCGAAAAGACCTGAACATTTCACACAATTCATGATGTTTTCTTTGTTTGTATTCAAAACAAAGACTGTAGAAGATGTATTCAGTTAACATTGTTTCATTTTCTCCTCAGTGGTTTGAAACATCCCAGTTACAGCACTTTAGGAAGGGTGTGAGTGTCCTTGAGAGGTTAAAAAAGGAATTTATCAGAATAGTACCAAGGACAGGGAGATTTTAGCTAGTTTGGAGAAGCTGAAAATTATGGCAGATTTAGACAAAATAGGCAAAGAAAAATCTTTCCATTTCCTGATGCTGAAGGAAAAGGGGACAGATTTTAAGATTTCAGGCAAAACAGAGCATGGGGAATAAAAGTTTTACCTTGGGGGATGGGCTGTTGATTAATGAACTTGCAGTCTACAAGGGTAACAGAAGTAGGAGTGACTAATGATTTCAGAAAGAAATTAGATGGTGTCTTAAGGGTGTTATAATCATAGGACTCTCAATATTCAAATTCTGTCACCTGGTTGTTACATCTAAGACCCTTCATAGACTAAATATGTTCTTTAAAGATGGAGTGAATACTCCCAATGCCAAAATGGATGATAAAATGACAGCTGGTACATGCAAATGGAGCCCATGATGGCAGCTCAATGCAATATCCTTTGGGATTCTGCTGATTTCATCACATTCCATGCATGGTGATATCGGCACCAGCACATGTGCAAACTACTCCACCTTCATTTCATGGTAATTAGCTTCTAAAAGTAATGACAAATGCCCCAAACCTACTTGGCCACCTCACACATTCTTTCTTGACTCCTCGCCTGATTCAGTCTGGGCCAGGGACAGAGGAGAAAATGGCTGCTCAGAAGGAAAGAAGCCTCAGTTAGCCAAGATGCCCCAGAAGCATGTATAATCAGAAGCAGTGTGTATAATCACAGTAGAGCTGGATGAACACAGC
>NC_063344.1:51573655-51698565 GCF_021869965.1 Rhincodon typus
TCCTGATTTACAGCATTGTTCTTTTTTTTATTATTATTAAGATTTGATTTAACTTTCATTCTGTTAACACTTAACAGACTAATACACGATTTATTTCTTAAAAAAACAACTATTCCGAAGGGTCTAGGCCCGAAACGTCAGCCTCTCTGCTCCTATGATGCTGCTTGGCCTGCTGTGTTCATCCAGCCCTGCACCTTGTTGTCTCTATTGTAAACTGCTGCCTCTTTTTGCATTAATCATGCAAATCACTGGAAAAGCCTAAATTTAATGTCAGGATAGGTACATCATCTCCTTGAACTACCAAGTACTTGAAATAGTTGGTTCACAAAACAAACAATTAAAACAAAATGTTTGAAGGAATCTTTTAGCACTAGTAAATCCAGGTAACATGATGGCAGATTAGAGACGTTAGGATTTCCTTGAGGATAATGTTTCATCAGCTTAACTGAATTTTTGAAATTGCCATCAATTAACAGTTTTAATTGGCAATAGAGTCGTTGTTTCTTTCATAAGATATTGTTGAAGAATTTGTTGCACAACATGATAAAAGAAAATGTAATGTTGCAGATTAAAATTTCTTATATAGTACACTGTGGCAATTTCAAATAGATGCAGAAAAATCTGCTAGACAACAGATCTAGGTGTTGAAGGATCAATACATTGTAGCTCTGAGAGGCAGAATGTTGATTTATTAACTGCAGCTCTCAAGATAGTGTCAATGAGGAGCCATTTTCTTACCTTCCAGGAGGGAAAATTAAAGGATGTATCATCTTGGACCATTCTGAAGGAAGGAGAAGGAAAATTGCTTTACAACTGCATTTGCTAAGGAATAGGAGCGGGTTACCCTTCACATTTTTAAATGTAAATGACATGTGACTTACAGACCCGAATAAAATAGATGGGAGATAATACCTTAACCAGAAAGACAGGGAGACAGAAACTAAATCTGAATTGGAAGAGGGATAACAAGGTGTAGAGCTGGATAACACAGCAGGCCAAGCAGCATCAGAGGAGCAGGAAAGCTGACGTTTCGGGTCTGGACCCTTCTGGATTGCTCCACTAAATTACTCCAATTGTAGTTAAACCCACAGTAAACGCACTGTTTGAAATGTTCCATATTCACCAAATAATTTAAGCAATATGCATTGAAATTGGACTTTTTTATACACATGATCCTTATATATACCTGAAAACACATTCTTATGCTCTTCTATAACAATGCAAAATACTGCAAATTCTGGAAATTATTCCTGGAGAACATGGCATTTAGAAATAAATGAATGCAGGCAGTGATGACAAGGCTGTAATATAATTAATAGCCTTGGAATGACATCATAAACAGCAAGAACAAACCTTGACCAGTTCTACCTGTCATCTGAAACCTCGATTAGATTAGTTACATCATCATTCCCTATTATCCATGACTTGATTTATTAATGTCATGTTCAAATAATCTTCACAATTTGCAATTCTTACAAATAGCTTCAATACTTGAAAGATTATTTTGCATAACACTCTGTAAAGCAATATACTATATCCAATTATTTTCTCTTCTTGTCTCCCTTGCATAAAATACCATTTATCAAACTTGGCAATGAGAATGTAACCCATTCCCAGACCTCTGCTACTGCTGCAAAGAGCTGCATAGGAATAGTCTATAATAGCACACCCCTCCCTTCCCCCACCTCTTATTTAACTCCTGTGGAGAAATGTTAGCTTTCACACTGATAGTGCTTTTCCAAACAGCAGCTAAATATGTGAGAAACTGAGGATGTAAGAACCAATCCACCCTCCATTAGTTTGCTGCAAGGTTAAAGTTACTGGAGAACCATGGTTCTGTAAGCCATACTGCCTTCTTTTCATGCCGTCTTTTTCTCCCAAGTTATTACCATTACTATCTATAAAGCCTCCATGTGGTTTTCTCCATTCTCTTTTAATTAGTAATTCATCACTCAGTAATTCACCCTCACAGCACAGTAGCTGCTTGCACACATCCTAAATCCATTGTATTTACCTTCAGCTTTGCTAAGATATGGCAGGTACTATAAATTCTCAATTAAATTCTCTGAATGAACAACTAGAACTTTTTCTTCATGAAACATGCCATCATTGTTTATTGAAACCTTAGTTAAATTCATCACCCTGTGAAATATTTCTTTCATCGACTCCCTGAATCCAGCTATAGAAACTCTTGGTGCATATATTCAATATTTAGATTATAAAAGAAAAAATCAAAGTTCAAAAACTAAAGCTATTAAGCCTAACAAAGTAATTAATATAAATAATACTTGAAATCAAAGTGCACTGAGGCAAAAAATTATTCGCATCAGATGAAAACAATTTTGCTTGTGCTCTTATAAGGCTAATGAATAATTAGTTACAAGGGTATTCAAATGCATTGAAGTTTTATCAACCAAAAATCATTACTTTTATGGTTGGCTGGTTTGTGCTCACTGATCCAGCCAAAGTGAAATGAATGCCATTCTCCAACTTTTTCTTAAACAAGGCTAATGTTAAGAAACAGCTTCTTGCAGAAAACCTCACAAGTGCTTATTGAACAGTTTTTATGAATTATGACTTGTTTTTCTTTTCATGTTTTTCATATAACTTTGATCAAATTTATTGGTGAAGTTCTATATTTTCACTAGCGTGGTTATCTTACTAGAATAGAACCATTCTGCATGGAAACAGGCCCTTTAGTTCAACCAGCACATGCTAAACATAATCCCAAACTAAGCTCATCTCACCCACTGCGCTTGACCCATATCCCTCCAAACATTTCTTATTCATGTACTTATCCAAATGTCTTTTAAACATTTTTTGTATATGTAATTACTTACATATTTATTGCAAAATCACATAAGTAGTGGTTGTTATATAAAATTACTCGAAAGGAACTATATGAATCTTTCTTAATTAGAGTCCAGTCTAATTACTGCTGATCAACTCATTGCATGTTAATTGGTCTTGCTGGCTCAGAAATATTGAGCTAAACAGTCTTTCAAGTAATTTTATATAACAAACACTTTTGATGCTGTTAGCCAATAACTACATGAGTAATTATATATACAAAAAATCCTCTCCCCTTTCTTGTAACATAAGCATGCTAGAATGCCATGAAAATATAGGCCTTCATCAGTGAATTTGATCAAAGTTATATGAAAAGCATAAAAAGAAAAATGAATCATAATTCATTAGAACTCAGGATATCTCAAAATGCTTTCCAGCTACTCTGAAGTTTAATAACTGTGGTAATTTAGGGAATCAGCAGCCATTTTGTGCACATCAAGATTCCACTGAAAAGAAGAATAATGAATGGTCATATGTAATCAGTTTTTGTTGGTTTCTTAGTTGATAGATCTTTTACAATGGGATTGTAGAAACAGGAACCTTCTACTGTCACTCTTCATTCATATGACTCTTCCTCAAATCTTAATGCCCTCATCTAATAGAAACCTATTGTTCTCTATCTTGAAAAATTAAGTTGACTCAAGAATCTAAGGCCAGTAGGCTAAGGAATGGCAGATGGAGTTTAATTCAGATAAATGCAAGATGTTGCATTTTGCTAAGACAAACTAGGACATGACTTATACAGTTAATGATAGGGTTCTGGGGAATGCTATTTCACAGACAAACATAGGGGTGCAGATACATAGCTCCTTGAAAGTGGCATCACAGGTACACGGGGCCGTGAAAAAGGCATTTGGCACGCTTACCTTACTTGGTCAGAGCATTGAGTACAGGAGTTGGGATGTCACGTTACAGCTGTGCAAGACATTTGTAAGGCCACATTTGGAGTACTGCATACAATTCTGGTCACCCTGCGATAGGAAGGATATTATTAAACTGCTAAGGGTGCAAAAACGATTTACAAGGATGTAACTGAGACTAGAAAGTTTGAGTTACAAGAAGAGGCTGGATAGGCTGGGACTTTTTTCCCTGGAGCATAGGAGGTTGAGTGGTGACCTTATAGAGTTGCATTAAATCATGAGGTGTGTAGATAAGGTGAATAGCTAAGGCCTTTTCCCCAGGGTAGGGGAGTCCAAAACTGGAGGACATAGGTTTAAGGTGAGAGGGGAAACATTTAAAAGGGCAATGAGGTGTATATGAAATGATCTGACGGAGGAAGTGAAGGAGATAGGTACAATTACAGCATTTAAAAATATTTGGACAGGTACATTGATAGGAAGGATTTAGAAGGATATGGCCCAAATGCAGGCAAAAGGGACTTGTTCAGCTTACGAAACCTGGTCAGCATGGACGAGTTGGTCTAAGGACCTGTTTCTGTGCAATATGCCTCTATAATTCCGGATCTCCACAAAACTTTGGTCTGGAAATATGCTTCCTGATTTCAAAAAGATTGGCTTCCTCATTATTGGTTTGCTCCATTGGAAGAAACAGTTTTTATTTAAATTGCTGTTGGTTCTTTTGCCAATCATCTTAAATTAATGTCCTCTGATGCCTAATCTTTCTCCCAGTTGGAAAGAGTTAACCTCTATTTTGTCTAGACTACACTTGATTTTGAACACCTTTACCAAGTTTCCTCTCAACCTTCTCTGGGAAAAAAAGTATCTCCAGTTTCTGCAACCTATCCACAAAAGTGAAGTCCCTCATCCATGGAACCAACCTGGTAAACCTTTTTGCACCCCTCTAAAATATTTACATCCTTCCCGAAGTACAATGCCCAGATTTGGACACAACTTCCAGCTTGAGCTATACCAGTGTTTTGTAAAAGTCTATCATACATTCCTTGCATTCCTTCTCCAAGGGCAGATTCTTAAAGAGGCCTGAATGATGTGTGCTATGATGAGATTTGTGGCAGACATCTGGTGAGGCCTATCTTGATGTTGGGAACAACCTGCTGCATCTTTTATGCATTTTCTAAACATCAAAGCAAGTTTCTCACTCGCTACTGGCCAATTAAGAAGGACTATAACTTGTTAAATGCCTCAGTAATGCCTTGTTAATGGCCCAACTTGTCTCATTAATATTCAGCTTCCCACCTCAACAATCATGTCAAACAAAGCTAGATGCAGTGGAATTCTCCACATGGAAATCAGCAGAGGTATCTGGAGACTCAAACTCGCCACCTGCTCCACAGATGCTCCATGTTGGAGACCAGGCACCAACATCTCAGTACATGCTCCACAGGCATCAGCTTCAGTCACTCTACTTCCCAGGGTTATTGGCATCTGACATGTACCAATCTCTAAGAACCCTCATGGTAACGATTCACTTACAGCATATTTCTTTAATGCTGTTCCTTTGCAATTGTCATTGTGATGCTGCTGCAAAGGCACTGTGCTCAGGGTCATGTACCCAGGCAGCATAGTTTTGCTGCATGCCAGGAGGTGGCCCGAGCAAGTGAGCAGGCAGTGCAGAGAGTGCATGTATGGTTAGTGGCATCAGGATTTGGATGGGTGAGAGCATGTGGTGAAGATGCTGCAGACAGCAGTGAAAGTGGTAGAGCACGAGGCTTGGTGGGAAGTAAGTAGAGTAGTAGATATAGAGTCACTGTGAGTTAGCAGAGAAACGTGGTAGCAGTTACACTGGCAAAGTGGAGAAGGTTCATGACCTCCTTCCTGCATTTTTGTGCACTCCTCCAGGCATTGAGACTGCACTGAGCTGGGTGGCAAACTCAGATCAGGCTAGCATGGTGTGCTTCCCCCCACAGCTGGTCCAGAGGAAGAGGATGTCCCATCCAGCAGGATCTCCAGGTTCCTCATCGCAAAGTGGGACACCAAATTTCAATAGTCCTCCACATCCAGGGCAAATGTCAGTAACTGTGCAGGGCAACTATGGGCTGACAGTGTTTGGCTGGGTGCACAATGGCCTTTTAAATGTGGCGTCAGGGATGCCGGTGAATTCCAGGATATCTACTGACTGGCAAGTTGTTCCAGGAATGGTAAAATTGGGCTAGAAGCAGAGGAGGGAAGCCATATGGGTAGTTACTGAGGAGGGTTTGGTAAGATATGGTGAGAAATTGCATGGTGAAAATCTCTCCACAAATCTTGACATGACTTGTATTTGGTCTAAAAAAATCAGCTCCATATTTTGAGTCATAAAGGCCCCTATTTTGTATGTTCTTCTGACCAGTTTTCACCCTGTCCCCCTGCACAAATATCCACAAATCCCTCTGTTCCTGCACCTCATTTAGAATTGCGCGGTCTTTTATATGGTCTGTCCTCATTCTTCCTATTGTAACATGTCACTTCACACTTCCTTACATTAGATTTCAGCTGCCACTTGTTTATCAATTCCTCCAGTCCATTTAAGTTACTCTTGAAGTATATCACAATCGCCATCACGATGGACAGTTTTTCCCAGTTTTGTTCCTGCTGCTAATTTTTAAATTGTGTCCAAGGTCTAGGCTATTGAAATGTAGACTGTTACTGACATGGCAGCTGGCCTGACATTTTTTATCCTCACTGTCTGATGATGTGTGCCAGGTGATTCCACCTTGCACAACAAATGCTCCTTAGACAAGGGGCCCAGTTTTAGGCCTGTCTAGTAATGACTGTGAAGGTCATCCATGTCTAGATCTACAAAACTGGTTAGTGATGGGACATGTGCTTCACTGGCTTGCCAGCATTTATTGCCCATCCCTCGTTGCCTTTGAGAAGGTTCAGATGAATTTCTAGATAAGTTTGTCTGTAATTGAATACATTTAAAATCTTAACAACCTTGACAAGATCACCCATTCAATTTTCTAACTTATAGGGAATACAAACAGAACAGCATAAAATAGGAACAAAACTCAACCGTTCAGCTGAATAACCCTGTCACACAAGTTACTAAACCTATAGCTGATCTGTGACCCCTGACACACTTGCCTTTGACCTAAATGTCTGATGGCTTTTGGATGCAAATCTTTATCAATCTCAGTTTTAAAATTACCAATTGATCTAGCAATACTGGCCTTCCCATGTTCCAAACTTCTACCACCCTTTGCATGAATACACATTTCCCAAATCCACTCCTAAAAGTTACTGCCTCCATTTTTTTACACTATGTCTCCCATGTTAGACATCCCAACTAGTGAAAATACTTTTTTTTTAAACGTCCTTCATGTATTTTTTTCTCTTAATATCACAAAATCTTTGATGAAATCATTCACTGTCCAAATTCTGGGGCTTAACGCTGGGATTATGGGAATAATTCTTGTAAAATCAATGTTGCATTACCTCCAGGTTGACATATCCTTCTTGAGGGGTATACACAGAACAGCTCATAGTACTCCATGTGGTTTAATCAGGACTTTGTCCAGATGAAACATGACTTGACCTCCTTTAGGAGAGTAATTTTAGAATAGGATCGTAATTTGTTGTCACTTGTATTTTTACAAAAAATTACAGTGAAAAGCGCTCAATTCACCACACTGCAGTGCCTGCATAAATACCAGAAACCATATATGGTAATAAAAATTAAGACCAAGCGGGCTCGAGAAAGCAATCAACATAATCCCATCCTCTTCCATTGGGCAGAAGATATAAAAGTTCATACACATGCACAAATAGATTCAAGAATAGTTTCTTCCCCACTGTTATTAGACTTCTGAATGGACCTCTCAAATTTTAAATTTAATGTTGATCTTGTTCTTTATACACCTTCTCTGCAGCTGTAACATAGCATTCTTCACTGTTCTATTACCCTAGTGCACTCTGTAAGGCATGATCTGCCTGTATTGTATGCAAAACAAAACATTTCACTTCACCTCAATACATGTGTCAATAATAAATCAAATCAAATCAAATAAAAAAAATTCAAGGATCATGGGTTCCCAAGGTTGAGGAAAAGACAGGATCCACATTCTCCACCTTTGCAGAAAGCCGGCTTTGAAGCTGTCGAATTTCAAGCAGTTGAAATCCTGGTCCAAACCACCGTATCCCAAAAGACGACGCCTCGAGGACATACCTCGTCACCAAAGCTACCGCTGAGGCAGACCGAGCCTGGACCATTAGAATCTCCAGCCGAAGATGCCACAGAAGTCACCTCTTGGAAACCTGGGCTGTTGGAACCCCGGGCTGATCCCACCTCATTGCTGAAGCAGACCACCACTCTACAGGACACACCTGGACTCAGACACAATGGCCACGTGGAACAGACCATACCGTCTTTGCTGCTGCAGCAGCTTCCTGAATCATTCTTCCTCCACGGAAGCCATTAAAAAAAGGATATAAAAGCTAGCATTCCACTAGCCTGTTTCTTTGGATCTCCTCTGTTTGTAGCTTTTCACCATTTTGAAAAGTTCTCTTTTTTAGGTCCAAAAGTGCATGAACTCACATTTATTTACCTTGAAATCCATTTGTCACAGCTATGCTTATTCGTTTAATCTATCAATATCTCTTCGTAATTTTACTCTTCCATCAACACTGCATAAATCACTTTGTGTCATCATTTAAGTTGTTCCTGAATACAATGAATAGCTAACTCGCACTAGATTCCTGCAGGTCGGTAGTAATTACAGCATGTCAATTACAGTATCTTCTCTATTCTCCATCCTTCTACACTAACCTGACCAATAATTTCACTTCAATTCCATGAACTTCAATGTTCCTTTTGAGTAATTCTATCAAATATCTTCTGGACATCCTTATAAATAATACCTATCGACATTTCCTTGTCTTCTCAATTCATCACCCCTTCAAAACATTCAGACTCTCAGGCATGATCTACCCTGTACAAATCAGATTATTTCTGATTAGTTGATAATTTAAGGTATTCATGCAGTCACTCTATCCTTAAATGTAGACACTTGCAATTTTCTGACAGTAGATGTAAGGCTGACTGGTATTTAATTCATTGAGTTTCCTCTTTTACTTTCCTTAACAATTCCCCGATTTGAAGGAATGACTCCCATTTGAGTAAATGTCAGAAATCTTTACTTTTCTTCAAAAAAACGCTACAATTTGTTTTTCATTCACTGCAGTTGTCGAACAGGGCTTCGTTCAAACATCTCAGCTGAACAATAGCATATCTGATACCATAGAAATCCCACAACACCAGTCTAGTCTCTGGTGTGGGGCAGAAACCTGCTACAACCTGACTCGGAGCTGAGAGCTACCAAGAACTGAAGCTGTCTTTTTAGTATGCTGCATCTTAGACTTCAACTTCAAAAGTAGTTTGGTACAGTCTGAGGAGGAAAGTGATGCACAAGAATGGCATTTCTTTTTTCCAAATTACTTATGTGTTAAAAATGGATTTCAAGTTCTTTGCTGAAATTTGCTCATGTGGTCAACTTGAATAATGTTTTGTACTATTTTTAGCACACAGCTTAACATTGTTATCTAAAATTATAGACAATATTATGTTTAGTTTATATAGTTTAAAAATTGAAGGAATTAAACACACAGGTGAAAATCCACACAATGATGTCCCAGTGAAGTGCCTGGCAGCATGGACCATCCACATCTTACCAGAAAACCTTTCAGTAAGTAAAATTCTGGAAGTGGATTTAGAAATTGAGAGACAGATCCCTTGGATCCAGAAAAAGGAAAGGTTATAACTTCATTCAGTTCTGGGGAAGGGTCACCGGACCCGAAATGTTAACTCTGATTTTTTTTTTTCTTCACAGATGCTGCCAGACCTGCTGAGCTTTTCCAGCAACTTCTGTTTTTGTTCATGATTTATAGCATCCGCAGTTCTTTTGGCTTTTATAACTTCATTGTAAGAAGCAAGACTGATGTGAGAAAAAATTTCTTTGCTCAGAGGTGTGTAGAGTCATTGATGGGTGCCTTTGACTTGTATGTATGACTGACAATCAAGCGAAAAGGGAATAGTGTGGGAAGTGAATTTGAGCTTGAAGATCACCCATAATCTTATTGGAATTGTGGAGTAGGCTGAATGAGTATATGGTTTATTCCTGCTTCTTTTTCTTATGGTCTTAACTAAGTGTGCTAAGCAAGACTGTGTGCCTTTAGAAGGGGTGACATGTTGGGAGAATGCAATGCAGAATAAAGAAATAAAGAAAGGTTTTATTTGTAAAAGCACATGAATCCATTAGAGTGCTTTGTTTTGAAGTATTCTTTTATATAGCCATAACATTTTTGCATTTTACGTTAAAAGACTCTCAAAAGCAATAAAATTTAGCCAGTAAGTTCAGCATAGTTTCATATGTAATTGTATCTCTCCAGTATTCACGTTACATGCATTTTCAGCAACTGCCATGTGGTCACCATGTTAAAATAAACAGGTTTCCCGTTAAAAAGCGGCAGACGTGAGTTTTCTATTCAGCACATGCTGTGTGGGAGGCTGTCTGTGCAATGTCTGAACCCACTCTTTTTTCTGAACTTTAGTACAATTTAACTATAAGCCTGTTTGTTTTATTTGATTATTTCACAGAAATGGACTATTGTTCCGAGTTTCAGAATTCATCTTTTTTTTCGGAATAATGGTTTGGATTAAAACCTAGGATATAATAAAAGGATAAAAGTCAAGGTGATAACTTTATGCATTGACCTAACATTACATATTAACAAGGACCATTATAACAAAATGTATTCTTTCCAGTAAAATCTAATGGTTTGCAATTATTTTACAGGAATGCCACTGAGTTGTTCTTGGATATTACTATCTAACAGAATTGAGGAAGCTCTATTTGTTCAGGGGATCAGAAATATTTGGTCTTGAAATTATTCTGTAGAGATCATAGATGATTCAAGATGATCGGGAAAGCTGATCTGGAAACTGACAGAACAATGAAGAAACAAATAAATAAAAACTGAAAGAACTGTGGATGCTGTAAATCAGGAATAAAAACAGAAGTTGCTGGAAAGCTCAGCAGGTCTGGCAGCATCTGTGAAGAAAAACATCAGAGTTAACGTTTCGGGTCCGGTGACTCTTCCACAGAACTGAAAAAAAGCTCAGAAATGAGAAAAAAACTACACATTTTAAAAAAAAACAAAGTTGGTGATGAGGTAACCAAATCTATTTGTTACGTTACTCACTTTTGTCTTTATTTAATTACAGTAATCTTTTCTTAGCTGTTCCACATCCTTCTGCTGAATGGGAAGAAAGGAAATTGTGTTACAAGTTTAAAACATTGTTTTCATGCTTTGTATTTAGGATTGAACAGTAAAAACTTAATAGTTGTCAAAACGGAAAGGACTCTTGTCTGATCTTGGAAATTGCCAGATAATCAATATTATACAATGGATTCACACCTGCAGCATAACAATATCTTAGACACAGCAGTGAAAACAAAAGCAACATAATTAATCAAACACACGTTATGTGTTTTTATTCACTGAGAAATGGAGATTAAATACAAATAAGACACTAAGGCAATATCTCAAGCAATGATTTGTCCTGCAAAGGTTCTGTTGCATAATTCGTATTTCAATCAATAAAACTTTGAAGGGTTGGATAAATTGCTGGCATTACTATGAGTGATGGCTAGTTAATGACTCCTTGATAAAAGTGTCTGTTTGTGCATGTCAACTAAGGACAGAATCATGCTCAGGTGTGATGCTTTCAATGATCTTATAGCTTAATGATAATCAGAGTTGGACCTCTTTTCTACTATTGTAAATAAAACTAATTAAAGGACTCAAAACAAAATTAACTTTGATGTCTCCTGAAGGACACTACAACAAAAATCACACCAACAAATGAACTTTACAAATTCAGAATAATGAATAACATGAGGGAGAGCGGGTGGTGTTGACGCAGCCTGCAGTGACCCTAAAGGTACAGAAGGCTTTACTGATACCAGCAGATACTGTGTGCTTCCTTTCCAAGGACATCCTGGTATCAACGTAACAATCCTCCTTCCAACTATTTTAAAATAACTAAACAAAATTAACGAAGTCAGTCCCTAAGGGATATTGTAATGAAGTTCCAAACTGCAACAGAAACTTAAGAAATTTAAGTTTAAAATATTGTTTTGGAGGGTGAGCGTGCATGCCAACCACTGTGGTGCCCGCCATTCACAGAGGACCTGAAGTATTCCAGCTAACACACATATGCTTCCACTCCATGGATACCCTGGCATGGACTGAACAAATCTCCTTTCAATGCTAAGTCTAAGGCCCTACCTAATTAACAGTTGTAGAGAATAAACCACCATTGAATGTTAACAAGTAAAGATGCTTACCTTACACAACAAAATGTTGCTTATTGCATGATAGCAATAGATACAAGGTGTTAACTAATCAGGCATAATGATAAAGATAATCAGGAGAAACAGAACACATATCTCTCTCCATCAGAACATGGTGCTAGACTGCTTCTTCTCCATTCGAAGACTGTGTGACATCACCAAATTGTTTGGAGCTTAATGCAGCTTCAATATTAACATTTTTCAGAACTATTACATTACACAACATGCTCGCCAAAGTTTTCCATACAGTTTCTGCTTTGCAATTATCCTTCCCAGTTGGAGTAGGTAAAAAGATAAAATTGTTTGACTTATTTGCAACAGAACTGACAGAAGTAATATTCCTCTGTTCCTTAATGAATTGAGCTAATCATATTCTGAAGTTTCAGAATGACTAAGATGCCACCAGATGAGTTATGGTTAAATGATACACACTTAAAAGAACCAATTATATGTTGATTTCTTTACTGTTGCATTCTTTATACTCTGCTAAATATTTTTGGGCAAGTTTATGAGAACAATTGTTAACAACATAGAACATAGAACTTAGAAAAGTACAGCACAGTACAGGCCCTTCAGCCCAGGATGCTGTGCCGACCTATTATCCGAGTAAGATCAATCTACCCTGCGTGCCCTACATTTTACTATCCTCCATGTGCCTCTCCAAGAGCCGCTTAAAAGTCTCTAAAGTATCTGATTCCACTACCACTGCCGGCAGTGCATTCCACATGCCCACCACTCTGTGTAAAGAACCTACCTCTGACATCTCCCCTACACCTTCCTCCAATCACCTTAAAATTATGCCCCCTCATAATAGTCATTTCCGCCCTGGGAAAAAAGTCTCTGACTATCCACTCTATCTATGCGTCTCATCATCTTGTGAACCTCTATCAAGTCACCTCTCATCCTTCTTCGCTCCAATGAAAAAAGCCCAAGATCCCTCAAACTTTCCTCCAGTCATGCCCTCCAGTCGAGGCAGCATCATGGTAAATCTCCTCTGCACCCTCTCTAAAGCTTCCACATCCTTCCTATAATGAGGTGACCAGAACTGAACACAATATTCCAAGTGTGGTCTAACCAGAGTTTTATAGAGCTGCAGCATAACCTCAAGGCCCTTAAACTCAATTCCCCCGCCAATGAAAGCCAACACACTATATGCCTTCTTTACAACCCTATCAATTTGGGTAGCAACTTTGAGGGATCTATGGATGTGGACCCCAAGATCCCTCTGTTCCTCCACACTGCCTAGAATCCTGACATTAACCCTGTATTCTGCATTCAAATTCGACCATCCAAAATGAATCACTTCACACTTTTAAATTGTTTCAGTCTCGTGTCAATCTGAACCCCAGGTTCCTTTCTTCTCTGTTATATTCACCCATGGCATGAGGTGGGTCTGGAGTCACATGTAGGCCACACTGGGTAAGAATGGCAGTTTCCTTCCCTAAAGGACATTAGTGAGTCAGATGAGTTTTTCCGACAATCAACATCAGTTGCATGATCATCATTAATCTCAATTCCATATTTTTATCAAATTCAAGTTCCACTATCTGCCATAGTGGGATCTGAACCCAGGTCCCCAGAACATTACCTGGTCTCTGGATTAATAGTCCTGCAATAATATCATTAAGCCATTGCCTCCCCTTCTTACATTCAGCTCTATATTTATGTTATAACCTAAAAGGAAGAGAAGTTAACAGCATGACCTCATACTACAGTTGCCTACCAGTCTACTAGTTAGAACTAAGCACCTGGAAGAAGCTTGCCTATTTGTTCTTCTCTATCCAATGTTTTTCTTTAGTTTTCTGAAGGGCTACAGTTCCTGTCCTGTAGTTTCATAGCTGCCAGATGACCTGTAGAATGAAATGGAATTTTCCTTTATGTTCAAACCTGTGAGAGAGTCTTAAAAAAACTACTTATAGTTTGTACTTATATTGCCTAAAGTGGACCAATGCCAAGTTGTGTTTGGCAGTGCTCCTGAAAAAAGCCTTGAGTTGTTTTTTTTTCATGACATGAAAGGTGTTAGCTAAATTTAAGTAATTGCAGCTTTGGAAGGCAATTTTATCACAAGGAAACATCACAGCAATATTCATCCATTGTCACTTTCCCAGTAGGGTCAGTGGATCATGATTATGAAGAAGAACATTTCTGTTCCCTCACCCAAGAGTGCTAAGCCTGTTCAAATACTCACACTGTAACCAGATCATTACACTTCACTACAGTCTGATTCTATATAATGTGCGTGAATGGAAAATACTAGCTCAGTAATCCAATAAAAAAAAACTACTTTACTTGGATACTGGTATCCTACACCTTTTTTATTTTGAAAAATCGTACAAACAATTGCAGAAACAGGTCCTTAGCCAACTCTTTCCAGTAACAGGAGGTCAAATATGGATGAAAAATACAGGCTAGATTTTATGCTTCCCCACCAAGAAGTTTGAAAACTGGGGAGGGTGCATGTAAATTCCTCCAGTCTCTCGACCTATTCCTGACCAGCCTGACTTTTACACGTGTTTGGCAAGGGGGTCACTTGGGCCTCATCCTCACCAACTCTTGGATGTAGTCAGGTCCTTACATGGCCAATTAATAACCAATTAAAGACCACTTCCTGCCTGCTCCAGTAATTTAGCCATGGTGGCAGGAGGCACATGCCATGTGTGACCTGAAATCTTTAACCATGCAGATTGGCATTGGCCAGGGAGCAGTGGAATCCTTTTGGGCAAATCCTGGCCCTTTGAGGGAACACCTACCAAGGTTACACCCTTCAACACTCCACCAGGCCTCCTGAACTGTGTTCCTCATTCATGCTCCTCACCCATACTCACCCTCATTGGTATGACCAGTCGTGGTACTACTAGAACTGACTTGCTTCTTAGAAATGGGTGTAATCCTCGCTTTAAAGCAATCAATGTTACTTCCATCAATAAATTACAGTGAGACAGCTATTGTGATGGTGGGCAGGCTTCCTCCTTGGCATTTTATCTGTGGGATTTGACACAATGGCAGCTCCTAATGTCCAGTCCATTGTGTTCTACTTTTGAGATATGAGTTGCATTTCACACGTACATTGTAATAACAGAAAACATCTTTTGTTCAGTGCAAATACCTAGGAATCGTTTTATTGTCAAAACACTAAAATTTCCATACTATAGCATCAGTTTATATCACTGTATGATTTGTTAAGGTGCATTACGTAAATGAAACAAAGCGCACATGCCTGTGTCTCAAATTTATTTTAAAAGTGTTATATGAAAGAGGTACAACACAGGCTAAGTGGCCTGAAAGCTGTCAATTGCAGACAAGGGTGGGATATGAGGACTCAAGGGTGCTGCCAAACAATCAAACCGCCATTACGCATAATTTTCATCACCATCACAGTTTTTAGTGTCAGGAAGTGGAGGTCAAGGTCATTTCTCTAACTACTGATTTTTGGAAGCCAAACACAAAGACAGGCTTCATTCTGAGTTTGGTTTTGTGGTATCGTGTCACTTAGAATGGTAAACAGAAGCTGAATCAGGCATTGATTTCGCTTCTGGTAGCTACTATGGAAAAGTCAAACTTTGCTCTAAAGAACTAATTCCTGCAAATGTTGTGCTGCATTTCTTAAACTTTAAGTCTGAAGAATGGAGAACTTCCATGGTTTACCTGCTATCAATGAGTCTAAGTAGGTTTTTTCAACTGCATTAGTAATTAGACATTCAATTTGGCTCAATGGTCACAGTCTCATCTGAATGTGCTTTCAAGCCTCCTTTCAATATAACTTACATTTTGTCTGTTATTGAGGGAATGCTGCAGCATTGGAAGTATTGACAATTGTAGGGGTTGTTAAATCAGCCTCAGTAAAACTATTTGAATGGTATATACTTCTCCCAGTGTTTTAACCAATGTTTTTCATTCAATCAATATCGCTAAAACAGATTAACAAGTATTTTCTGTTCGTTGGACTTTATTGTTTTGTCAAATTCTTTCTCCTTCCCAACCAAAACAACAATTGATTTGTTTAAAATAATTCATTCATAGGAATGTGAGTGTCACTGGCTAGACTAACATTTTTAGACAGCATGCCCAGCCCTAATTGCTACGCCACTTTAGAGTGCAATTAAGTGTCAATCACATTGCTGTGGGGCTGAAATCGCATATATGCCAGAGCAGGTAAGGCGGGCACACATCATTCTCTATATGACATTAGTGATGGATTTAGCAACAATCGACAATGTCAATGACAATGTGGTCGCCATTTGGCTAGATTTTAATTCCAGATTATTATTGGAATCAAATTTCGACATCTGCACTGGGGTCTGCCCTGGAATATTAACCTGGGGTGCTGGATTATTAGGCCAGTGACATGACCACATCACTGCCTCTACTTACTTAATTGGTTATAAAATGATTTTGGATATTCTGAGAACATGAGAGGTACTATATATAACCAAGTTCTTTCTTTACCATCATAGCCTCCTTGTCAATTATTCCCAACATCTTCAGTCACATTTCTCAGTATAGGGATTAGTCTACTTTAAGGTGAAAGACCTGATGACACATGAAAGATCTGATGACAGATTAAATCATACATCAAGGCAGGAATGGATTTTATATGTCATCACCCCGTTTGCAGCTTTGAAGAGAATTTAAGTACATTCTTAACACATTCCTCCATTTGCTAATGTCTGCTGGTTAATTACAAATGCTCCAGTTGCTCACCTATTTTAAATAGTTAAATGAATAGAGGGATGTCAAATACACATAACCAATGAAATTACAGATTCTAACATACATTGTTAATATATTTTACATAATGTTTTTTGAATTCTTTCTGTTAGTAGGTTTTTTTCCTATTTTGTCTTTGAAGTTTATAATTTCTGGCAATTCCAATTTCCTTCAGGCATGCCAACCAGTATATGTGATCTGCCAATTTCACTATGTAACAATAATACTTATCACTACTAACATTTATGTAATGCCTTTGAAATTAAAGAAAAATAACATCTGATGGCAGTTCAAAGCTAAGGATAAAGAAAACAGATTGAAATCAAATTACAGATATTTAAATTCAAAATCTATATCCTCTGAAAGAAAAAAAATTAAGTTTATCCATAGCTCAACACCCTCCAAAGAACAAGCAACTTCGCCTCATTTTCTAACATATAGTATGTGATCAGGTTTTGATGTCGTCATAAAAATCATAAGAAATTAAGACTGGCAAATGTGATCTGAGCTACTTGCATCTGTAGACTGGATTACTGCAGTTACTAACAAATCAAACAAAATCCAGTCAGGCGGGTTAATACATTTCCAGTTCTTATTGCAATATTAGGCATGCTTTTCAAACATTTTAATTTCATTAATTAATGTTATTCTCCTCTATGAGTGTTTTTTTACAATCTTAAAGTGAGTTTGCAAGATTAAAACCATCAGAATTCTACCTATGCTATTCAATCCTAAATGGCGTATAAAAGAAAAATCCACTTCAACACAGGCACAAAATGAATTCCAGCAGATCAGCCCTCATTATACAATTCTCTTGATTTAAAATGACCATTATGATAGGTGGCTGATCCACGATTTGCATGTCACACTGGAAAGAAGTTACATTTTACCTCCATATTCTGAGCAGTCACCAAACTCTCTATGTACCATATGATATACTCAAAGATATTTACATACAATTCCATAGAAATAACAAGAAGGAAAAAAAAGATGCACAGTCCCATGTTGGTATTCCTCCTCCATATAACTTATGTCCCCATCCTCTTTTCATATCCCTTTCTTCTCCTTGCAATCACCTCATAAAGAGTCATAGAGTCATTCAGCATGGGAAAAGACTCTTTGGTCTAACTTATCCATGCCGACCAGACATCCCAATCTTACCTAGTCTCATTTGCCAGCATTTGGGCCATATCGCTCTAAATCCTTTCTATTCGTATACCTATCCAGATGCCTTTTCAATAGAATCCTTACAGTGTGGAAACAGGCCATTTGGCCCAACAAGTCCAAACTGACCCTCCAAAGAGTTTCCCACCGAGACCCATCCCCCTACCCTATCCTTATAACCCTGCTTGTCCCATTGCTAACACATAACCAACACATCCCCGGACACAATGGGTAATTTAGCATGACCAATACATCTAACCTACACATCTTTGGACTGTGGGAGGAAATCAAAGCATCTGATGGAAACCCACGCAGACTAGGGGAGAAGGTGCAAACTCCACACAGACAGTCATCTGAGGTTGGAATCAAACCTAGGTCCCTGGTGCTGTGAGGCAGCAGGACCAACCACTGAGCTACTGTGCCGCCAGCCTCCACCACTTCCTCTGGCAGCTTGTTCCATACACCCAACACCCTCTGCATGAAAAAGTTACCCTATAGGTCTTTTTTTAAATCTTTCCCCTCTTACCTTAAACCTATGCCCTCTAGTTTTGGACTCACCCATCGTAGGAACAAGACTTTGGCTTTTCACCCTCTGCATGCCCCTTATGATTTTATAAACCTCTATAAGGTCACCCCTCAGCCTCTGATGCTCCTGGAAAAAATGCCACAGCCTATTCAGCCTCTCCCTACAGCTCAAATCCTCCAGTACACGCAACATCCTTACAATTTTGTCATAGTATCTTCTTCATTCACCAACTCCCATAGTCACTTTCATAGCATTACAACTTACTGTCTCTCCTAATAATTGAAAATTCCAAAATGTCCTCAAAAAAAAATCAGCAAAAAGCTTACAATCATAACGTCATGATAGGTTGATGCTTTAATCACATCACAGGCAAAGAAATGTAATACACATGTATGCTCATTCTGCCATTTTTGTTACATGTGGAATAATAGATAGTCAGAAGAAAGGGAATTCAAGAACAAGAATTGTCTGTATAGTTAATTTTACTATTAATTTCTTGACTTTACACAACCATTTCAGTGTATCTGGTTCATAGGGGTAGGAGGGAAAGAGAAAGTAAGCACTTGAATTTCCATGCTACTGATTAGAATGCATTAAAAAATAGTACAGTATAAAATCAATATGCTGTTAACAAAATATTGACAGGATTTCCTAAATAATAATGGCAAGATTTTGACTTTTTCCTACTGTGAATGAATCTCTCGATTAAATTGTAAACTTAGCTCACTCCCATGCTGTTTCAACAGCACATACTTTTTAGTTTGGCTCAGCTGATGAACCATTTTTTAGGCAGAAAAAAATCTCTGCCACCAGTAATTTATTAAGAGTAATGTAGTTGACCTATTATATGTTAAAACTGATAAGCAGGCTCAAGGTACCTAAGGTATACTCTACTAGGAGCTGGTGTTTTCGGAAGATTATGGGCAGAATCTTGTTTTTTGAGAGTGTGGACGGTGACCTAAAGATGAGAGAGATACTTTTGTCTGCTGAAGGCTGCCCAATAGAAAAAGTAGTTCTTTCCCTAGGGATGGCAACAAAAGGCTGTCAAAGGCAGGAGATGGATGTAAAGGCTCAACACAAACTGGTTCCAGTGCCACAAGAGAATGCTGTGCTCTGTCAGCATCATGAGGGTTGTGACAATATTATAGCTTTAAGAGGCCTATTTTATCCTGCATTTTTTATGAAGAAAGGTTGAGATGGAGTTGTAGAGCAGTCTGCCACAATGCCAATAAAGTAAACAGCTTGTGAAGCCTTGGGTATTTTTTTGAAGTTGGAACAATAGAAACAACCTGAATGGGTGGGGTCAAGCTCTCATTGAAACAGGATTTTTGTTTTAGTGTTAACCTTCAGTTGAAGTTGCTGGCGTCTTGAGGCTGGATGTGGATCCTTTTATTTCTCTCTATTACAGGCAGAGAGTACAGGAATCCCCTGTGGCCATTCCCCTCAAAAACAAGTATACCATTTTGGATATTGTTTGGGGGGTTGGTGAATGACCATTCAGGGGAAATCAGCAGTGGCAAGGTTGATAACACTGTGACTGGCTCTGGAGCGCAGTGAGAAAGGGTAAAGGTGAACAGGACTTTAGTGATTAGAGACTCGATAGCTAGGGAGACAGGCAGGAGATTCTGTGCCCACAAATGGGAACACAGGATGGTGTGTTGCCTCCCGGGTGCCGGGTTCTGGGACATCTTGGAGCAGCTACAGAAGATTCTTGAGGGGGAGGGTGAGCAGCCAGAAGTCATTGTGTAAGTTGGCACAAATGACATAGGTAGAAATAGGGATGAGATACCGCTGAGTAATTATAGAGAGCTAGAAAACAAGTTAAAAACCAAGATCTTGACGATGGTAATCTCCACATTACCTCCAGTGCCACGTGTTAGTGAGGGTAAGAACAGGAGGATAAGGCAGATGAATGCGTGGCTAAAGAATTGGTGCAGGGGGCAGGGATTCAGATTCCTGGATCATTGGGATCTTCTCTATAGGACAGAGGTGACCTGTTGCACCTGAACTAGAGGGGACCAGTATCCTGGTAGGCAGATTTGCTGGTACTACAAGGGAGGGTTTCAACTAGATTGGTGAGGGGGTTGGGAGTTGGGGGTGGGATCCTCAACAGCAGGGAGGCAAGTACAAGGCTGGAAGAAGATACAGTAATCAGAAATACCAGTTGAAGAGACAGCTCAGGCTGGAACAGGACAGGGATCGAGAAATGCCTGTTGGATTAATTTGCGTCTATTTCAATGCAAGAGGGCTGATAAGTAAGGCTGATGAACTCAGGGCATGAACAGGGCTGGGATGTTATAGCCATTACAGAAACATGGCTAAGGGAGGGACAGGACTGGCAGCTTAATGTGCCAGCGTACAGGTGCTTTAGGCGGGAGAGAGGTGGAGGAAAAAGGGGAGGGGGAGGTGCATTTTTGATTAACGGGAATATCGCAGCAGTAGTCAGAGATGAAATAACTGAGGGATCATCCAGGGAGGCATTGTGGGTGTAGCAAAGAAATAAGACGGGGATGGTGACGTTTTTGGGTCGTACTATAGGCCCCCAAATAGTCAATAGGAATAGGAACAAATATGCAGGGAGATTGGGAAGACTTGCAGGAGCAATAGGGTTGTCACATTAGGAGATTTTAATTTTCTTAATATAGACTGGGGCTGCCATAGCGTTAAGGGCTTAGATGGGATGGAATTTGTTAAGTGCGTTCAGGAAAGTTTCTTCAAGCAGGATATAGAGGGACCAACTCAGGAAGGGGCAGAACATGACCTACTCTTGTGAAATAGGGCAGGACACGTGACTGAGGTGACAGTAGGGGAGCACTTTTGGACCAGTCACTATAGTTCTATTAATTTTAAAATAGTTATGGAGAAGGACAAAACTGGTTCACAGATTTAAGTTCTAAATTGGGGCAAAGCTAATTTTGATGGAATTACATAGGTACTTGCAGGGTTGATTGGAATAGTTTGTTTGCAGGCAAAGGGACCTCTGGCAAGTGGGAGGCCTTTAAAAGAGTGATAGCTAGAGTTCAAGGTCTATATGTTCCTGTGAGAGTGAAGGGCAATGTTGGCAGGAGTAGGAAACCCTGGATGACACAAGATATTGAAGCTTTGATCATAAAAAAGGAGGAGGCATGGCTCAGGAACAGGAAGCTGGGATCAAGGGACTCCCTGGAGGTATAGAGGGGATACAGGAGCTTACTGAAGAAGGAGATCAGGAGGGCAAAAAGGAGGTACAAGATAGCTATGGCTGAGAAGATTAGGGTGAATCCAAAGAGATTCTTTAAGTAGTTAAAGGAAAAAGAATAACTAGAGAGAGAATAGGACTCCTCAAGGACCAATGTGGACATGTATTTGTGGAACCGCAGGAGATGGGTAAGGTCCTCTTTTTCCTCTGTGTTTACCGTGGAGAAAGACATGAAGACTTGGGAACTTGGGGAAGTTAGTGGCGATATCTTGGGGACAGTCCATATCACAGTAGAGAAGGCGTTGGACATATTAGAATGTATGCAAGTGGATAAATCTCCTGGTCCTGACCAGATATATGCAAGAACCATGCCAGAGGCTAGAAAGGAAATTGTGGGAGCCCTGGCTGATATATTTGCATCATCATTAACCATGGGTGAGGTCCCGGAAGACTATAGCGTAGTGACTGTTGTGTCCCTATTCAAGAAGGGCTGTAAAGAAAAACCTGGGAACTATAGGCCAGTAAGCCTAACAACTGTTGTAGGTAAGTTACACGAGAAGATTTTTTGGGATAAGATATACATACATTTGGAAAGATAGGGTTTGATTAGAGTCGTCAGCATGGTTTTTTGCATGGGAGATCATGCCTCACAAATTTGTTAGAATTCTTTGATGAAGTGACCAGGAATGTTGATGAGGGCGGGGCAGTTGACATTGTCTATATGGAGTTCAGTAAGGCCATTGATAAGGTTCCACATGGTAGACTGCTCTGACAGGTTGGATTGCATGGAATCCAGGGACAGCTGAAAATTGAATACATGATTGGCTTGATGGTAGGAAGCAGAGTGTAATAGTGGAAGGATGCTTGTCAGACTGAAGGCCAATGACTAGTGGTGTGCCTCAGGGGTCAGTGCTGGGCCCATTGCTGTTTGTTATCTATATCAATGATTTGGATGAGAGTGTACAAGGTATGATTAGTAAATGTGCAAATGACACTAAAATAGTTGGTATCATGGATAGTGAGGGAGGTTATCAGAAATTGCAGCAGGATCTCGATCAGCTGGGGAAGTGGGCCAAGAAATGGCAAATGGAGTTTAATACAGATAAGTGTGAGGTGTTGCATTTTGGAAAGTCAAATCAAGGTAAGAGTTTCATGGTGAATGGTAGAGCCTTAAAGAGTGTTATGGAACAGAGGGACCTTGGAGTTCCAGTAGACAGGGCAGTAAAGAAGGCTTTAGGCACACTGGCCTTCGTCAGTCAGGGCACTGAGTATAGAAGTTGGGAAGTTATGTTGCGGTTATACAGGATGTTGATGAGGCCACACTTGGAGTATTGTGTTCAGTTTTAGTCACCTTGTTGTAGGAAGGATATTATTAAACTGGAAAGTGTGCAGAAGAAATTTACAAGGGTTTTCCTAGGACTCAAGGGACTGAGTTATAGACAGAGTTTGAACAAGCTAGGATCTTTTTCTTTAGGGCATAGGGAATGGAGGGGGATTTTATTGAAGTGTATAAGATCATGAGAAGCATGGATAGGGCGAATGCATTCAATCTTTTTTCCCAGGGTTGGGGAATTGAGGACTAGAGGGCATCAGTTTAAGGTAAGAGGGGAAAGAATAAATGGGAACCTGAGGGACAACTTTTTTGAACAGAGAGTGGTATGCATATGAAATTCGTTTACAGAGCAAGTGGTTGAGGCAGATACAACAACAACATTTAAAAGGCATTTGGACAAATACATGGATAGAAAATGTTTAGAAGGATATGGGCCAAGCGCAGGGAAATGGGGTTAGCGTGGATGGACATTTTGGTCAGCATGGACCACTTTGGGTTGAAGGGCCTATCTCTATGCTGTAGGACTCAATGGCTCTATCATTTTACGGCTAAAAGCTAGGATTCTCTTCCTGTTGCTAGAATTGCATGTGAGAATCTATTTTACTGAATTTGTCTTTGCCAAGGCTGTGTTAATGGGATGCTGCTGTACTAAAACAATTAATTAATAGTAGTTTATATATATATAATTTTGATAAGCATTTTGATAGAGTTACAGTTAGGCCAATTATTTTGTTTTGTCTGTATTCTAACTCTACTGCATGAACAAAGTGTGTTTTGCTTTGAGAGTGATAGATTGACAAATCGAATTGCATCTGGAGCATAATGCCTGGCATTCAGCTTTAAAATACGAAAATGTTAGGGCCTAGACTATCTTCTTAATATATTTTCAGTGAGTCTGGTCTGGTCCGTAACAGTGTGAATTAGCATTGTAAACTTGCAATCTCAGATGAATGCCGAATGCAAGATTGGGTGTCAGGCTTCAGATGACTCATATGCAATCAATGTCTGTCACTTTGATGCATGCACCAATGCAGCACTACTACCACTACAGTAGTCCTGCCTCTTGCACATCTGCCAGAGATTGCATTTGAAACATGTAAGAAGCTACAATACTCAACAGCTCACTAACTTTTCATCACAACAAGAATAATATACACATCTCACCAAAGTCTTTTACAGGACAAGGCCACCACCACAAAAAGATATCTTTGGATGAACATTGTGTTGGTATTTCAGGCATACACATCATACAAAACATTATTGATTGCTTCAACTCTACCACTTTGATGATACTGAGCCACATTTCAATCAAAATCTTTAACTCCTAAATTCCCGCCAACCATATCCACCTGAAGAGTAACATACGTAATCACAATTCTGTCTGTATCTAATAAAGCACATGAAGTACTCATGGATCCATGCTACTGTCTTCTATGGCTACACTCCTACAGGTGAACAATGGGCACAACAACCATGAAAGTGCACAGACTGGGGAGTGCCTGACCTAAGGCTCCTCACTCACCTCGAGAAGCAGGAAATACAGCTGGCAGGAAAGCAAGAAGAATGTGCCTGTCCTGGAGGGAAGCTTGAGATATCCAAAATCATCTAGCAAGAAAGCTTCTAATCAGCTACTTTTGTAACAATGTTATGGCTTTAACATGTGTATTTTGTCCTTTTATTTTGTGAGGTGAGATTGAGACAGATGTGCTGAGGGTCTGTTTCAAGCCAATCAAATAAACAGCTTGTGAAGCCTTGGTTTTTTTTTTGAAGGAGAAACAACAGAAGCAGCCTGAATTGATGGGGTCAAGCTCCCACAGAACCAGGACTTTTAGTTTTAGCTTTCAGCAGTTGCTGGGGTCTTGAAGCTGAATGTGAAAGCTCTTTTTCCTCTCTCCGTTACAGCTAAAGCTGGGGTTCTCTTCCTGCTGCTAGAATTGCATGTGAGAAAATCTATTTTACTGACTTTGCCTTTGCCAAGGGTGTACTTATGGGATGTTAACATATCAGAACTGTTATGAGTAGTTTAATTATTTTGTTAAATATTTTGATAGAGTTACCACTAAGCCAATTCTTTCTTTTTTATTTTGTCCGCATTTTAACTACAGTATATGAATAAAGTGTGTTTTGCCTCCAGCCTGATAGTTTAACCAATCGAATTGCAACCGGAACACAACACCTGGCATCTGCTGATAAAATAAGAAAAAGTTAGGGTCTAGGCTATCTCCTTGACATAGCTTGAGGGGGTTTGGTCTGGTCCATAACATATTCAGCTGCAAATCGAGCGACAACATCATAATAAAACCTTGCGTACCAATCACAGCTCATGACAATAACAAATCTTTATTTGAAATCAACATATAATTGGTTCTTTTAAGTGTGTATCATTTAACCATAACTCATCTGGTGGCATCTTAGAGGTCTCTGACATTTTGGTGGCAGGGTGGGGGTGCTGTGCTGCTGCTGGAGAACATACCCCTGCTACAGATGATGAGCTTAGGGATTCGGGCCTTAAAGAATTGATGGAAATGAAAAGGAAAACATAGGAATGTCTGATAGAGGAATGAAAGATAGTATGCAGACTGAAGTGAAGGGCAGAGAAGTCTGAGACAACAAGGTGCAGGGCTGGATGAACACAGCAGGCCAAGCAGCATCATAGGAGCAGAGAGGCTGACGTTTCGGGCCTAGACCCTTCATCAGAAAAGGGGGAGGGGAAGGGGGTTTTGAAATAAATAGGGAGAGAGTGGGAGGCGGATAGAAGAGGGATAGAGGAGAGGATAGGTGGAGAGGAAACAAACAGGTCGAAGAGGCGGGGATGGAGCCAGGAAAGGTGAGTGTAGGTAGGGAGTTAGGAAGGGGATAGGTCAGTCCAGGGAGGACGGACAGGTCAAGGGGGCGGGATGAGGTTGGTCGGTAGGAGATGGAGGTGCGGCTTGAGGTGGGAGGAGGGGATAGGTGGGAGGAAGAACAGGTTAGGGAGGCAGGGACGAGCTGGACTGGTTTTGGGATGCGGTGGGGGGAGGGGAGATTTTGAAACTAGTGAAATCCTCCCTCCAGTTTTAGCAAGATTAGTTCCCCATAGCTTGTTGACCTCCCCCCTTATTTTCCAAATCTGCAAATTTCCTGGGCGAGAACTAACATAATTGAGGTGGAGGAGAGGGGTGTCTGTCTCGTCCTCAGACAAAATGTTGCCTGAGCAGAATTTATTTTATTAACTGAACATTCCTAACAGAAACTCACATGACAGCTGAACTGAATGGAAAAGATGTAAATGATTCATCTGTTACTTTTCCCTAACGCGTTCTCTTGGACTTCCCATGCTATGCACTAATTTTGGTTGTGGAAATAGGCAATGATATTCATATGTAAGGATTTGTAGCTATAAAGTTGCATCTTATCACGCTGTGCCTTGATAGATATTTCGTGACATGATGTGCATCTACTTTAAAGGGTGTATATTAAACTACGGTCAATAGTTCCATCCCTCAAAATGATTTAAGGTATTAATCCTATGTCTTGTCAGCAGTCTATAAGCAGCAGGGTGGAGATCAGATCACTTACTCTTAGTTTCCAGTGAACATGATTTCTATATATTCATATCATCAAATGAAGAACCCACTTTATTGTTCCATCAATCCTTCTATACAATTATGTCAAGAAAACCATAGTAGCATATATGAGTATATCATTGCACTGTAGTAATTCGCTGTGTACCTATCTTTGCACATTCATGGGAAGCAAGACACAACTCAACTTTAATTTATATTTATCAGTTTGAGCATAAGATGCATTTCAAGCTTTGTATGCTTATGTGAGTTATACAAGCAACGTATTTTCCAATAGACTTTCTCATGTTGTAATAGACTGGATTTGGACTCAACAGAATGCTGTCTTTCATCATTGAAATAGAAAAGTAAATGTTGATTGAAAAGCAATACATTGTTCTGGTGAGTCTGCAGCTTAAATACTTGGTTCAAGCTCAATTGTCGAAATGCAAAGAAAAAAAATGGGTTACATGTTGCTACCCACCTTCCTCCCCAAAAGATGTGACCCTTGTATGTGGAGAAAATGTTAAAAGTTTGAAAGAGAAACTCATTCAGCCTTCAACCTTAGTGGAGATGGGATAAGAGCTGGGAAAACAATCTGCTTGCTGGAAGTAGGTTGGTCACTTAAGTATTTTAATATGGTGACCTACTTTCACTTCAACTGTGATTCTATTTTTAATGCAGTAAGTTGGGTTTCCCAGGCTGTGGGAAGGCAGGGAGGGTTAGTTCCATTAGGCAGTTCAACTGGGTTCTTTATTTGCAGATATGACTATGTAGAAATAATGTTCACCGGGAACTACAGCAGTGTTTATGCGTCAGGCGATATACCGGTATTTTTGGCTGTTGATGCATGATCTACAGCAAAATAATAAAGATTTCCTATGGTTGAAAACAGCAAGAAAACCTGCATTGGGAAATCTTAACACATTTCTCAACTATTAAGTTATTCATAAGTAGAAGTTTTTGTGGTATACAATATACAATATACCACACAATGCAGCGCAGGAACAGGCCCCCAGCCCACCAAGCCTGCACCGATTCCTAATCCTTATATAAACCCAACACTTATTGACCATATGTGCTAATGTGCCTGCTTCTACCTTCTCCACTGGCAGTGTTTTCCAGGCACCCATCACCTCTGCTCTAGTTCTGTCTGATGTTGTGACCCTGCAAGTGAGCATATGTAATCTCTATGGACTGGGTGTCAGCCAACATAGACAGTCAATTTCTGCTGGATGTATTGTGGGCATTTTCACTCCATCACTCAAGCCATGGATGCTTTCATTCTCTGGCTAGGTGAGATATGGCCAAGTGACCTTGATCTCCAGGTGCCCAATCCCCTCAAGTGGAGAGGGAGATGCCATTGCATGCAATCGCCTGTGCACATGTGTAAGAGACCCCCAACAGCCAGGAACCCTTGAGGCCCCCACACAACAGAGGACACCTGCTAAACACAATGTGAGGTGAGGGGCAAAACAGTCAGGAGCCTTCTTGAAGTTAAACTGCTGCTACCAAGATGGAACAGTTGGCAAAGAAAGATTGAACTCATGGATATCAACCTCCTGTACAGCATTGTACTTAGAACAAAGATGACTTTGTTTGACAGCTATGTGGTCACTTTAAATATATTAAGGCTTCTGACTACATACATATTCCATTAGATCACTTTGATGGGTGATGATCAACCTAGATGCTCACATGCACATCATGTGCAGGAGTGCAAATTGGGCTGAGGCTCTCATCTGCTGCTGTTTCTGAGAGGGACAATCTCTGGAAGTCAGGGCTCAAGCTGGCTGCTTGGTTTTGAGAGTTAATCAGTGTAGTGTAGCCCCTCTGTACCTCAATGACACATAAATATCCCATGCATATGAAGGTTTCAGTCATATCAGCGTAACATTAACATAACCTTGCAGAACTCCATACTGAACTTCATACTCCATTCTGGCCAGAAAACTGAAAAGGAGATTATCGTAGCAAAGGGAACAAAAGCATAAAAAATTATACAAAAAGATTGATTAATGTTTTAAAATGAACTAAGCATTCTCTTGAGTTTCTCTTGGGTCTGTCTGCCTCATCTCACTACTGCCCTGGCTTTCTCAGTATCCTAAATGCCAATGTTGGCTTCCTCAGCATCTCTGTCAGATTCCATGTCTTTCTCATTAGAGGAGAGATCTGGCTGCTCCATCGTCTCCTCTTCTAAGCTGTCATTCTGTTATTGGGCTAGGGATGTGCAGAATGCAGCAAGTAATCACTATTTAGGAGATCCTGTCAGCTGACTACTTTGCCTAATCCTCTGCCTAAGCCAGCAAGGCAATAAAAACATATCTTCAGAAGCCAATTACCTGCTCAATTACAGCATTGTAATGCTGCTCGCCATCAGTATAAGGGATTCATAATGGCGTCGCTAGCCATGGCATCTGAGGGCACCTCTTGTCACCCAGAGCCAGCTCTGGAGATGATGGTAAGGGGGCAGAGGGAACCATTCAAGGGACTTTGCATTGCATAGAATGTAAACATTGCCATGACACTTTCGTGGAAGGTGCAGACATGAGAGAATAAAATCCCTTTCTGTTCAGGAATCTGGCTGGATAACACCAGAGAACTCTGAGTACTGCATGGGATGCAGTCAAAAGCCCCTTGGTCCTAAGGGTCACTCTGATCTTCAGTGTCACAAGTTTCATGTCTCCTCCCAAGCCATACAGCTGCAGCTCTGCCTGTAGGAAGTGTCAGATTTAGTTGATGCCATTCCCAGTCATGTGAAGGTTCCTCTAGTGCTACCCTATGCCAAACTGCAGGAAGCTGCAACACTTTCGGTAGACACTTCCCGATGGTGACGAAGATTCTGTACCCCTTTTCATCATGCACAGCTGCAGCCCTTGAGCCTCATGTCTCTGGTTCTGATGCTGTTCTCTATCTCTTCTTCTCAGAATATCACAATGATTTTATGTCTTTTATTTGTGTCGGTGACATTTCCAACTACTCATTGGGTCCTTATCAGGTCGCTCCGGTCTTGGTTGAAAGCCTGCCTTTCAGCTTCATCATGCTGTACACCCTCCATGACCAATGATTGGTTTTCACCTTCCTGATGCAGCCATGTACAAGATATTTGTGGCCTTGATTTTTATCTGAATTTTGGAAGCCTTTATTATCACCTATTATACAGGCCTACAACTTTGGAAAGTACAACCTACATAATGGCTAGTTTTCAAAGAAACAAGCCTGTGAATTTCTCCTTGGATGAGCATTGCTGGTGATTTTTAGATGCCCTTCTCGTCAAAAGATAATGATTGATGAGCAATCTTGTTGTTTGGAGCTGAATGAGCTTAATCACCTTTATTGTACAGTGAGGCCTTCCCTTCTGGGCAAAGCCCTTAATTGAGAGCTTGAGCAATAGTATTTTTTAGTATCTGCTTCAATTGCCTCAGTTGGGTGTGTTTGCGTTGTGCAGGAACACATGCAAATGGAGCTATGGCCCCTCCTGTTGGTTATGTGCATTGTCTGAGAAGCCTATTTTGAAACACTGATTTCAAACGATGGTAGTATATCTTTCCTTCTCCTCTTTCACATTCTTTCCTCTCTCTTTAGAATACACTTATTCCCCCTATAACTGTAAATGACCTTTTGATTTTCCCTGGCCTCCTACCTATCCTTCTTCAATTACCCCTATGACTCTAGATTATTCTGTTATCTCCTGCAACATTCCTGATCTTCCAGCTGATCCCACTCCCTCACTCCCATCCAGATCTCCATGCCCAGTCTTTCAATATTGTTGCCTCTTATTCAGTTCAGTGCATATTCTCCCTCCCCAGCATATTCCCAACCTTTAATATGCAGCTCTCCCTTTCATTTTCCTTTTGCCTGATCAACTATTCCCCCACCCCCAACCCCACATTCCAGTTTGTCCAAACCATGTCCCAGCATCCTCCCAGTGCTCCTATCAATCATCCCTTCCATTGCAATCATTTGTTTCCACCAGCACACCTTTTAGTAAACTTTTTCTGTTCACCTTTTTTAAATGGAGCATCCTTTTTACTTCAGGCCCCTTTTCAGTTGAGTCTGCCATGATCATGTTTGACGACGTCATCAAGTGTAGCTGCCTTGCCTGGGTAGGCTAATGGGCCATGTGAGGCTTCACGTTTTACACTGTGAGCATTTGAGCACAGAAATGGTTTGATTATCCAGTTACATAATGGAAAATATTTGTACTCACTAGAGGTTGAAGGAAGAAGTCTACCATGCTGAATATACATCTTATGCATATAATTGTGTTTGTGAACACGTATGTTGGCTGACAAGATTGTACTTGTGAATATAATACCAGTGGACTGTGTGTTAATGAATATACAAGACCTTGAAGGTCAGGAAAGCTGACTCACCTGAAAGGTTCTGAGAACTTAATAGCTATAATAAGTTTAAATGCACTGTTGAGAAACGGAATTTTTACTTCCTGCCCAATTAAGTTCCCACGGCTGCATATCCAAAAGCTGTGCGTGAAACCGGAAGATTCCACCCAATGATTTCAAATCCCACTCTGCAGACTTCTGCACAAAATCTCAGCAGACACAACATTGGGACAATAAGGATTAACACAATTAGGAATGCCGCAATATTGGAGATAATTTCAAGATGAGGCATAAGCCCTCTCAAATACATGTAGCAACTCCCATTGCACAGTTTTGAAGAAAAGCAGGGCACTTCTCCCTAGTTTATCCATCAACCAATATCATTAACATTGATTAACTTTGGGACTTTGCTTTGTGCAAATTGGTTGCTGCATTTAGCAGTGCACTTAAGATTTCAAATATATTTCACGAGTTGTAAAATGGTTTGGAGTATCCAGAGGTCACAAAATAAATAAATAAACACAAATCTTTTTCTTTTCCTATCCTTTTAACATTCCCTCATGACTAATCTTTGTCCCCATCACAGTGCTCAGCTGGCTGCTCCTGAGGATATTTAAACCACCCATCTCTTTCATAGGGCAGAAGAAACCACAGCATAAACTAAGTTGTTAATGTAGATAATAAACATGTCACCTGTGACTGTCTTTTTTAAAAAAACCGTTTTGTTGTCCTCCTCTCTGAAGGCACTATGAATGGAGTACAGAACCACAACACCAGCAGTTCTCCACTACTGTACCCAAAGGACCACTCCTCAAGTTTAGATCAAGAGGAACATCACAGACAGGGCCTGACCTTTTGGCTTGTGTAGCTTAATAGTACTTTGAGACTGTAATCATCAGTGATAATTCAAAGTGCTTCAGATGGTTACAGAGTCAATAGACAGTAATCAGGTTGTGATAAAAAAGATAAAATCTTATTTACTTCAAGTGCATTTTCTGATATCACAAAAAAAACTCACCTGTTTCTGTGTCCAGGATTAAACACTTTAAGGAGCTTGTAATTCCCTTATGGAATCAAAAACAAATCAAAGTTTATAGCACAGCAGGAGGCCATTTGACCCATCATGTCTGTGCCAAATAATAAGGAATTATTCAATCTAATCCTACTGTTTTCCTATTGGTTACTGCACTTTAAGCATATTTCCAAGTATTTTTAAATGTGATAAAGGTTCCTGCCAACATCTTTTCAGGTAGTGAGTTCTGGACTTCAATATCTTCTGGGTAAAATAAATTCTCAACTCCCCTTTAATCCTACTGCCAACTATGTCTGGAATCAAGTAAACTCTTGGCGGTGAGAAACAAGGCAAGTGATTGAGAGAGAGTCGCTTCAGGCATCAGCTTCCTGATGGTAGTATGGAGTTTAAGAAATTGGTGACAGAATAAAGACACATTATAATTTGTGGTAGAAACAAATTAGCATGTCATGCATACTCACTAAAACACATGGTCGTCAGTTTAAATTGTAACTTTGTGATTAAGGTGGCAAATGAGGCCCGACCAGTCTCGCTCCACTGACACCCTTATCTGCTTAGCTGAACTTGCCCTCACCCTTAACAACTTCTCCTTCCATTCCTCCCAATTCCTACAGACAAAGGGGGTGGCCATGGGTACTCGCATGGGCCCAAGCTATGCCTGAATCTTTGTAGGATACGTGAAACAATCCCTCTTCCAAAGCTACACTGGCCCTAACCCCCACCTCTTCTTCCGTTACATAGATGACTGTATCGGCGCTGACTCGTGCTCCCACAAGGAGCTCAAACAGTTCATCCACTTTATTAACACCTTCCACCCCAACCTTAAGTTCACCTGGACCATCTCCTATACCTCTCTCCCCTTCCTGGACCTCTCTATTTCCATCTCTGGCAACCACCTGGAAACCGATATCCATTTCAAGCCTACCGACTCCCACAGCTACCTACAGTACACGTCCTCTCACCCACCTTCCTGCAAAAAGGCCATCCCCTATTCCCAATTCCTTCACCTCCGCCACATCTGCTCCCAAGATGAGGGATTCCACTCCCAGATGTCCTCATTTTTCAAGGACCGCAAATTCCCCTCCACAGTGGTCGAAAACGTCCTCGACCATGTCTCTCGCATTTCCTGCAACTCATCCCTCACACCCCCTCCCCGCAATAATAACCAAAACAGAATCTCCCTCATCCTCACGTACCACCCCACCAACCTCCGGATCCAACGTTTCATTCTCCGGCACTTCTGCCATCTGCAATCTGACCCCACTACCAAAGACATTTTTCCCTCCCCACCCTTATCTGCTTTCCGGAGGGACCACTCTCTCCGTGACTCCCTTGTCCACTCCACACTCCCCTCCAGCCCCACCACACCCGGCACTTTTCCCTGCAACCGCAGGAAGTGCTACACCTGCCCCCACACCTCCCCCCTCACCCCCATCCCAGGCCCCAATAAGACCTTCCACATCAAACAGATGTGCACCTGCACATCTGCCAATGTGGTATACTGTATCCGCTGTTCCCGTTGTGGCCTCCTCTACATCGGGGAAACCAAGCGGAAACTTGGGGACTGCTTTGCGGAACACCTATGCTCGGTTCGCACCAAACAACTGCACCCTGCAATCGCGAACCGTTTCAACTCCCCCTCCCACTCCTTGGACGACATGTCCATCCTGGGCCTCCTGCAATGCCACAATGATGCCACCCGTGGGTTGCAGGAACAGCAACTCATATTTCACTTGGGAACTCTGCAGCCCAATGGTATCAATGTGGACTTCACAAGCTTCATAATCTCCCCTCCCCGACCGCATCCCAAAACCAGCCCAGCTCGTACCCGCCTCCCTAACCTGTCCTCCCACCTTTCCACTCCTCCCACCTCAAGCCCCACCCCCATCTCCTACCTACTAGCCTCATCCCGCCTCCTTGACTGTCCGTCCTCCCTGGACTGACCTATCCCCTCGCTAACTCCACACCTACACTCACCTTTATTGGCTCCAACCCTGCCTCTTTGACCTGTCTGTCTCCTCTCCACCTATCTTCTCCTTTATCCATCTTCTATCCGCTTCCCCCTCTCTCCTGATTTATTTCAGAATCCCCTTCCCATCCCCCATTTCTAAAGAAGGGTCCAGACCCGAAAAGTCAGCTTTCCTGCTCCTCTAATGCTGCTTGGCCTGCTGTGTCCAGCTCTACACCGTGTTGTCTCAAATGAGATACAGTTGTCTTTCGACTCTTGGCACATTATGGTAGCGTGCACCAAATGATGTAGTCTTTCTGTTGCATGATGAGTGAGTAGAAACTAGTTTTGTTGTATAAGGAACTTTGTTGAACCAGTGGAGAGAAGGCTGAGCTCTTGCATTCAGCTTGGTTAGCACCTCTCCAGGAGATTGGGACATGGCTGCATGGAAGGGAAGGTGGATCATAGCTATCTAAGGAAGGGAGTTTAAGCCATGGAAACCCTAAGAAGGGTTGTGAGGGACCAAGGGAGTGAACCAGCTGACAGAAGGAAGGCCTATTCCTAAAGAATGCACCTCAAGGGAGATAAAGGAGTGATTGAGGACAGGTCATTGGTATGGCTGGGAAAGTTAAGGATAACAACCGGCAAGTCAATAGTTTAAGGGCAATTAAGTGAAGGTCAAGGATGATGGTTAGCCTCGTCAGGGTCCTGGGGAGTAATGTGATGCTGCTGTGAAGGGAGTTTAATGGTGACAATAATAGCTCTAGGTTGACTGGTTAAGGCTGCTAGTGGGGGGCTTGAAGGTCACAGAAGGTGGAGTTAAGGTATGGAGGGAAGGTCAAAGGTGTCAGATGGAGAATGCTGGTGATAGTTTATAGGTCCAAGGCTGGAAGTGTGGAAGTTTGATGGCTGGCTGGGGGTGGGTGTAGGTGGTGTGCACTGTGTGGCAGTAGATCAAGTTCAAAATCCTTCTTGCTGTCAGGCAGAATGCTGGCTCACAGGGGTGTCTGATTGCCAGTGAAATGTGGCATACAGACCTTTAAACACCTTGAGGTAATGATGGGATCTCACCAAAAATGATCATGCCCCTCAATTGTGAATACCTTATTAGTTGGCCAGCACTTGCCATCACACTTCCAAGGAACGTCGTTTACTTCCAGTGCTGCTGTTCCAGTGCAATACGGTTCTTTGCCAAGGGAAACGCATCCTTCATACTTCTTCAATGTTCTATACATTGTACATCATGGTTTCATACATCAGTAATATCCTCCAGACTCCTCTGTTCCATGCTAACAACTTCAAATTATATAATCTTTCTATTTACCTAAAATATCTCATTGCCATGCTGAATGCATTCTGCAATTCTTTAACTTTGAGGAATTTGAGTATTTATGGATGTAAGTTTCTTAACATAAAATTGGTGGGATTCAATTTTAGAAATTCTTACAGTTTGTATTTTGTCACAACACAGAACTGGCCCTCACTGCAAGTTTTTTAAGGAATCTGTAGTAGGTTTTTAACCATTTAAAAAAAATGTTCTTCCCCAAAACCAATAAACCAAAAACAAATCATTACTATTGATTGTAGGTCAATTAATTAGATCTCTAAGGAAAAGAAGTTACAAAAGCAACTAAACAGCAGATACTTTTTAGAATCATCATCTGCTTTGGAAACCCTTGTATCTAACAGACGTAGTGAATCAAAAAGGGCTATCTATCACCACAGTTGTTTGAAAAAAACTAATCAAGCTAGGTCATCCATCAACACAACCATTCAGAACCCAATTGACTGTGCTCTTGAGGCTAAGTGCTGAAAAGGTGCATGGCTCGGTGACACAAGAATATTGGAAAATTGGTGCCAAGGGAATAGCGGAAAAGGAAGCAATAGCATTTCTTACAAAGAATTCTTCATACATAAACAATACTGTATTAATGGAGGAAATCAAAATAATTTTCAGATAGTTGGTGTTCTATTGCCTTCCATTCTAATAAGCAGTTTATTACAACAATACTGGAGAGATAAATTTGTGTTACCCTGCAGTTCACATAAAGTGTTCTAACTTGAAACACTGGCTCTTTTTTGCTGTACCACTGCCGAAACGATTCTTAGGAATATATTTGTTGTTTATTAAATAAATGTCCAAGCATCTGAAAATATGTGCTTTCAATCATTCAGTTTACTTTGCAATTTTGTTTCAAAGAATGTGCAATCAATGCAAATATGTATTGGACCAGAATTTGTTTGGCATTCAGTGGATTTACACAACTGTTTAAACTGAAATCATTTTCAATCGAAATTGCAGTAAGTTCAAGATTCAAACTTTATGCCACTGATCTGGGCCTTGTGTGAATAGGACAAGTGGTTTTCTCTCTCCTTTGCCGTATAATGTAATGGTTCCAAAGGCGTTAATGTTGTAGACTGTAATAAGCTCTACTCCGTCTGATAGTGTCATAAAATCTTGGGTTGGTGACATCTGGAGAATAGCTCTGGATCTTGAAGGGGAAAAATGTGCTATCTATGTCTCTCAATTGTCTTAGTAAGAACATCTGACTAGCTAATGTAACTTGTACTTCAGTGTTATCACATAATAAATGAAATATAAACTATATCTTGATAAGACAAGAGACTTCTCTTGTTAAGACTCAAGATTGATTGTTCCCCTTTTACTGTAAACTGAACAGATCCTTAGACGCAGTTACAGAAAGAGGAGTGCGGCGACATCCTTCTACCCACAAATACCACATCCTGCACTAGTCTGGTTGTTGTATCGTTAATGAATACTGCAGAATCTGAACAAGGAGGTGTATGTTAGAATAGTGAATTCAACGTCAAATTCAATATAGAAACTGAAATCAAGCAAAAGAAATAAATACTGAATTAAAAGAAAGTAAAAAGAGAAATAAGTTAAAAATTGTAATTTGCTTTTAATTGTCCAAGAATTATTAAAATCTAAAGGAATATATTAGCACACTTGTAAAAACAAATTTTTAGTGCCAGAGAGGCTGCTTGGAAATAAATAAGAGATACCACATCATGAAATTGGTATTTAGATTGAAATTAACAAGGCCTGAATAACTATACTAAGTTGAGTTCATACCATGAAAGCATAGGAATTTCATGCCATTCTATGCCTTTAAATGGTGAATCAGATAGTGAGATGTTTATGCAGATTACAAGAAAGTGACACATGTTGTACAGCAATTCTGGTTTACATGTTTAACTGTGCATCAAAACTTGCCTAAAGTTGCTGTGATTTCTACACATAAATAACAGTGATCAGCAATAGGCATTTTTAACAGAAAATTCTAGCCCAATGTTTGTTTTGACCTATATTCAATTTCAAATGAAAGACTGTTTTCAGTCAATAACAAATATAAATATTCTCCTGGCCCATGTTTTGTTACTTACTTTGTTGTCACTACATTTTTAGGGCTTCATAGTCTATGCTCAGAGCTCGAGGTAAAGATGCAGTCAAATTCCAGCCTTTTCCTGTTCTCTTTCATAGCTGATGACAGTGGTATTAACAGTAGTATGGGAAGACTGGTTCCCTAATTATTTTTATGTTTCTATCGGGAATGGATTGACTTTTGTAGAGGAGTACAGCTGAATACACAATGAAAAGCATGTTCTCACAGAGGGTATTTTCCACACAGTCCCTGAAGATCCATGAAGTTAGAAGGACCTGCTGGTTTCCCTGAGTGTTTCCAAATGTCTGCATTAAGTATTAACATGCAAATCATTTAGTCTTCTAAAATCCCTGGAAATTTGCACTAAAAATTGTACTCTGTAGATTTTGAATAAACGTATCCTTTGACCTTCTCAAGGCCAAATTAGGAATAGGTAATAAATGCTGATCAACTAGTGACAGCCACATCCTATCCCAAGAATGAATTAAAAAATATCTTCCAATGAATGCAGAGAGGGTTGGTGTAGTAATGGGCAATGCTCTCGTTTACAATTTACCAAAAGCTTGAACTCATGTTTTCAAAATTTAACATCTCCCCTTTTATGAGTTAATAATACCAAGAAGCAGGACTGAAATATAATAAAGGTCAGCAGAACACAAGGTCCAAACTCAGATGTGTGTCTTTCAGGTGAACAATGACAATAGCTTATATTTTTAATTTAAAAGGAAAATACTGCAGATACTGGAAATCTCAAACAAACATAGAGAATGCTGGAGAATCTCAGAAGGTTTGGCAGCTTCTGTGGGGGAGAAACAAAGTTAACATTTTGAGCCCTACATGACTTCTCCAGAGCTCAGAAGAACAGCCTTCAAGAGAAGAGATCTGAAGAAGAGTCAAACTAGACTTGAAATGTTGACTTTGCTTATCGCTCCACAAATGCTGCCAGAACTACTGAGGTTCTCCAGTATTCTCTATATATTTTATCATACTTTATGTATGCTTATATGGCACCTTTCAACATAATAAAACATCCTAATGTGCTTCACAGGGTTTTTTAAAAACTATGTACAACTAGGTGGATAGGTGTATACAAGAATTTCCAGAGTTTGAGGCTTATGTAGTTTAAGCACCAACAGTAGAGCAATTAAAATTGAGATTCAAAAGATCCTACAATTTGAGGAGCTTAGATACCTTGGAAGGTTGTAGGATTGGAGGAGAGTAAAAAGATAGGGAGGAATGAGGCCACAGAGGGATTGAAAACCAGAAAACTGTGAGCTGAGGTAGGTGTGTGAATACATGGTTGATAGGTGAATGGGGCTTGGTGTGAGTTAAAACAGGGACTGCAGAATTTTAGATGATCTCAAGTTTGTGGAATATAGACTGTGATAGACCATCCAGAGGTGCACTGGAATGTTCAGGCCCACAGCGAATACAATTGCAAATGGGGGGCTCAGAAACAGATGACCTGAGATAGGTGTAACATTTGGCAATGTTATGGAGGTACAAACAGGTGGTCTTAATGATGGCATGAATAGGGGTCAGAAGATCAGTTAAGGATCCAAAGTGACAGCAAGGCTGCAAACAGCTTGGTTTAATCCCAGACTGTTGCCAGGGAGAGAAATGGAGTCAGTAGTTAAAAATTGACTTTAGAGCAAGGACCCAAAAAGAATGGCCCCAGTCTTCCCCATTTTTAATTGGAAGAAATTCTGCTCATTCTGGGGAAGATGCTGCTATAATGGTAATGTCACTGACCCCGTATCCTATGGGATCAGACTGGGGCACTAGTTCAACTCCCATTGGAGCAGCTGGTGGAACTTGAATAAATAAATCTGGAATATAAAGTTAATCTTGGAATGGTGACTACTAGTCTGTCAAGTAAAGTCCATCTTTTTCATTAATGTCCTTTAGCGAGGGAAATTTATGATCCTGACTCAGTCTGATTCCAGACACCAGGCACACAACAATGTGGTTAGCCCTTAGCTGCACTCTGATTTAGCCTTGCAAGCCATTCGGTGCAAGGGCTTTTAGTGTTGGAGTATAAATGCTGGCCGTGCCTATAATTCCCACATTCCAGGAAATGCAGATGCTGGACAAACAGTTTGAGAATTAAGTATCAGTGGGAGAGTTGAAGAAGCTGGTAGTCAGATACAGCTGGACATCCTTGGCGTACAATTGAAAACTAGTGCATTTTACAATGTCAACAAGGGACAGCAAGTGTATAAGAAATCAGCGGAGGCCAAAGATTGATCCATGGAGGACATTAGAGATTTACAAGTAGGAAGATAAACCATTTAAAATGATATTCTGGTTATGAGTAGATAAGAAAGGAGTGATGTGAAGACAGCACCACCCAAGTGGATGACAGTGAAGAAGCATTGGAGGAGGATGGTGTTGTTAACTGTGTCAAAGGCAGCAGATAGGTTGAGAGAATGAGAAGATACAGTTTGCTTTTGTCACAGTCACATTCAATGCTAACGTACAAACATTTAGTAAAAAACAAATATCTGAATGAAGACATCAAAAAAGCTCTCTTTTTTCCCTTTGTCATTTTTAGAAAACAGTTTTTGTGGCTGCTTTTATAGTTTTTAAGTTGCATCTAAGAATAAAGTTGTATCATTTTAAGTGTTTAATTTTTGAGAGTAGTCTGGTCTGATTTTAAAAGGAATGCACGACAGAATAGTTGTGGTAATATATCTGACGATAATTGTCTGTGCCATCAATTATTAATGCCTTTTAAATTTTATCAGTGCCCAACAAATATGTTTCTTCTCACACGCTCTTGAGCTTGCACAATGATGTCTTCATTAGTGCGCTGCTTTTGCAGAACATGGGAGATTAAATTTGTTACACTTTGCCTGCCTGTCATATAAGAATCTCTGGGATCAATGATTATATAATTGCAAAACATCCACTTCAAAAGGCACTTTTGCGATGTAACCACAAAAAGGAGCAGCTCTTTTCCCTGAACCAATGAAAACCACCATAATGATATCATGTCAGTATGGAACAAAATAATACAGGATTGGACATGTTGTAACCTTCTTCAAAGGATGTCTCATAATATTGTGTTGATTTAAACATTATTTGTACTCGTAAAACAATTTATCATGTCAAAATGTCTCAGAGCTTCATACAATGAGGTCATTTTGAAGTGCAGAGATTTTAGTGTCCACAATTCGAGGTGCCACATTCTTCATGAGTGACCTTTCACAGTTGCGGGGAATTAATCTGTATTCTTTTGAGGAAGCTTAAAAGATAATCTTGGACTGATCACAGAGGTACTCCTTACTGTTGTTTTTTCAAATAGTATCATACAGTTAAATGTCTACATGAAGCAATAGAAAAGCAGTAAATTTACAGAGCAGTGTTTTATAGGTACATAGACACAGAGGGATGCCATAAGGCTCCCTCAGCCAATCAAAGATTTATTGATTACAGAGTAGAAAATCTTAATTGACCCAGAATCTACCACCTTTTTGGAGGATTGTATTCCAGATTCCCACTACCCTTTGTATAAAAGCACGTTTCTTGATTTCACGCCAATTTTAGTTTTGTTTTGGATTCTCTCACCAGAGGAATTTTTTTTGTGAACCCACCCAACAAAACGCTTTTAATTATTTTAAGCACTGGAATTGGATTACCCTCAACTTCCCAGATCCATGTAAATACATGCCAAGTTATTTGCATCATGCCTCATAATTAAAACTGTTAAACCATAATATCGTGTCAGTGAATTTGTGCTGTTCAACCTCCAAGGTCATTATCAAAATTGAATGCAATACTTTAGATGGGCCCCGATCAAGGCTTTCTACAGCTGATGTCTCTTTTCCTCACTTCTGAGCGCAAAACCTGTTGAGCTAAAGGTTGCACTCCATTCGCCTTTTCTAATCGTGGTAATTTTCTGGTCCTCCGCTTGCAATAAGGCTGCATCCAAGTCATTCCCCTGATGCCCTTCAATACTTTCCCAACCAACCCAATAAATCAATGGGCTGAAGAGCCACAGATGGAGTTTAATTTGGATAAATGCAAGGTATTGCATTTTGGTAAAACAAACAAGGGCAGAACAATTAAAAGAAAGGCCTTAGGTAATGTTGTAGAACAGATAGACCTCAGAGTTCAGGTATATAATTCTTTGAAGTCTGCGGCACATGTAGACAGGGTGGTTGATAAGGCATTTAGCAAGCTTGCCTTCATTGCTCAGATCTTTGAGTATAGGAATTGGGATGTCATGTTGAGGTTGTACAGTACATTAGTGAGGCCTTTTCTGGAGTACTGTGTCCACTTATGGTTGCCTTTTTAAAGGAAAGATATTATTAAGCTGGGAAGGTTCATAAGGGGAGGCATTGGCCCAGTAGTATTATCACTGGACTGTTAATCAAGAGACCCAAATAATGTTCTGGGGACCTGGGTTCGAATTCCACCACGGCAGATGGTGGAATTTGAATTCATTAAATATCTGGAATTAAGAGTCTAATGATGACCATGAATCCATTGCTGAATGTTGGGAAAAACCCATGTGGTTCATTAATGCCTTTTAGGGAACGAAACTGCTATCCTTACCTGGTCTGACCGACATGTGACTCCAGACCCACAGCAATGTGGTTGTCTCTTAACTGCCCTCTGGGCAATTAGGGATGGGCAATAAATGCTGCCTAACCAGCAACGCCCTCATCTTGTGAATGAATAAAGGAAATAAAAAGTATTTACCAGGGTGTTGCCAGGAATGGAGGTTTTGAGTTTTAGGGAGAGGTTGGACAGGCTGGGACTCTTTTCACCAGAGCGTAGGAGGTTGAGAGGTGACCTTATAGAGATATATAAGGTCATGAGGGGTGTAGATAAGGTGAATGGCAACTATCTTTTCCCTAGGGTGGGGGATTTCAAGACTAGGGGGCATATTTTTAAGATGCGAGGTGAAAGATTTAAAAAAGACATGAGGGGCAATTTTTTACACAGAGAGTGTTTTGTGTGTAGAATGGATTTCCAGAGAAGTGGTAGACACAGGTACTATTACAACATTTGGAAGATATTTAGATAAATACATAAATAAGAAATGTTTGGAGGGATATGGGCCAAGTGCAGGCAGGTGGGACTAGTTTAGTTTAGGATTATGGCCCGCATGGACTGGTTGGGCTGAAGGGTTTGTTTCTGTGCTGTATGCTCTATGTTGGTAATTTTATGAGAGTTGGGTGAATCCTAGGTGTGCTGGCCACTCTTGTCAAAATGCTTGATTGATAGTTACTGACCACTTAAAGTGCCATTTCTCTGTCCACCATCAATATTGAGGCTGACAGGTGGAGTTCTGGCAAATCATCCTGTTTGGGTTTTGGGCAGGAAGGAGGCTGGTTGCGTTCCTCAAACAACTTTGTTTGGACATTGGGTGTGTCCCCTCACCCGCCATCAATGACTATCCCATCCCACAGTCACTCTTTCTGGCCCCTGGCCTCTCCACCAGTACCCCCATCTTATACTCCCAACTCTTTGGGTCTCAATTCCCCAACTGAATGCGGAACCAGCAGTTCTTACCTGGTCCTGAATTCTGAGAATTGGAATCTGGGATGCCTTGCAATCCCAGTCCTGGTTACTGCTGACACTGGTGCTGTTGGGGCCACAGAGCTGCTGGGAAATCAGATGGGTTGGCAGTTCTCAGAGATGGGGCCTCCTCTGTACTAGGTTGGGGAGGAGGGTTGAAGACACATTTTCAGTCAATTATTGCTGCTGAAATGGGAGTGTGGCAGCTAGTTTTGGCTGGGAAGCGTTCCTAACTGACTCTTTGGGAAGCCCCACCATCCAAAATGTCCTGGCCCAGAAGAATCTCATTTTTGAGAATGTATTTCAAATTGTCTTTCTTAAATCTATAGTTCAAGATTCCACACTTCTCTACATTGAACATTATTTTCTATAGTTTGTTTCTACTCATTGAATGGAATTTAGTGGGGGTCATCAAATCAAGTTGGGAAGAGAAAGGGCAGGGAATCAGAATTGAAGGTAGATGCTGGAGTACTTATTGTTTTCCCAATGCAATGTAATTCTTTTAGTGGTGGAGAGGTTTGAAGGTAGCCTTCACATCCAGAGGCCAAATGAGGTTCTTTGCCCATCACCTCAGGGATGTCAGCGGAAAGGGACACTTTTGTCGGGAGAGGAGAATGCCCAGTAATAGCAGGCTATCAGAGCGAGTGGCCCTCCTGATCTGGCACCCTGTGGCCCACAGAGACAATAGGGCGGCAATGGCTAGCCTATAGTGAACAAGCCATGCACTGGCCTTACCAAGCACCACACCAACCCCCTGGGCTTGCCTTGCTGACCCTAATGACCCCAACTCAACTTCACTCGAGGGTAGATTTCACCGTTGCTGAACCTGGTTGTGTGCGGCCCCAAACGTGGAGTTTATTCCCTGTGACTCCACTGGGACTGAAGAGCTTGCATTGATCAGCAGCTCTTAGTGACAGGATCTGTGTCACTGCAGACCATAAAGGCCACTGCTTTCCCGATAACATTTGGCATGGTGGATCATTTGTAGTGCAACAAACAGTTTCAATGAAGTCACCAGAAAAGTCTCCTATTGATTAGTGAGTGAAATTTGTGTAGTGTTGCATACCAACATATAAATTAGGGGAAATAGGCCATTCAATCCCTCAGATCTGCGAAACTATTAAATAAGATCATGATTGATCTGTTTGTCTTTCAAACTCCCAAACACCTTTGATTTCCACCTTAAAAATATTTAATGACACAGCTTTCACTGCCTTCTAAGGCAGTGTTCCAAAGTCGCACAATCCACTGAGAGAAATAAATTCTCTCCATTTCTGTCCTAAGAGGGTGACCCCCAATTATAAAATTTTAAAATCCGTAGTTCTGGATTGGACCACAAGACAAGGCATCCATTCCTCATCCACCTTGTCAATACCTATTCAGGAATTTATACACTTCCATAAAATCATCTCCCACTCTTTTAAACTACAGGAAAAATAAGCCTAATATGTCCAACTTTTCCTGATAAGACACTGCACTCTTTCCAGTCCAGTCAATCCTCTGATCCATTTCCAAAACATTTACATGATTGCTTAAATAAGGAGACCAAAACTGCATACTGATGTGATCTTCATCAATGCCCTGTATAACTGAAGCATAACATCCTTAATTTTATGTTCAATTCCTCTCATTATAAAGTATGGCATCGCATTAGCCTTCTTAATTACTTGGTGTGTAAAGATAACAGGAAGGTCTCAAGTTCAGTCTTTTTTTCTAGTTAGCTGGCCCGAAGTAAGAGACATAAGTAACTGTTTATATTGCTAACTTCCTTCTAATACTTAACAGTAACAATGACGCCACCTACTTCTGTCCATATTTAGCCATTCCTCTCGAGTTGACAGAGGTGCTATGGTAAGAAAAGAATTTGTGATTTCACTATGTATCAATATCATATGATATTACAATTCAGCAGGTAATGTGACATGCACATTTTCCACATTATGACAGTAACAATATTTCAAAAGTACTTCAATGGCTGTATGGATTATCTTTAGCATGTTAAAGGTGAAAAATAAATCTCAAGTCTTTATTTTTAAAATTACCTTCCAATATGAGCAATACCCAAATACCACATTTTTTATAGTAGCTGTGAAGTCTGAAAGATCTTTGATTGAAATTATGCAGCTCACTTGGTGTCAAGTAACACATTTGTGTCATGTCATTTTTGATAATGCACATGTCAAAGAAAGCATTATTTTAAATATTCACTAATTTGGGCAAACTATCAGGATGCTTACAGTAATAAAAGTTTAAAATAACACAATAATTATCAATCATGTAAAGCAGGCAGCAAGGTGTATGCACTACAGCTTTAATTAGCCAATTCACCAGTTCATTTTCAATTCTGGTAAAGTCAAATGCATCTCACTAAAGGTATAAATGTAACCAATTTGCGCAAGGAGGCCAACTTAGGCAGAGCTGCTTTTGCAATTAAGTGCCTCCTACTGATTTACTCACAAGGCAACACTATGAGGAGATAGAACTTTAAACTGCTAGCACTTTATTAGTTTTAAACTATGCCCCTGGCACATTTACTTTATTTTTACTGTAGCTTACTTTATTGGATACAGTCTGCTAAGGAAATTTGTTGGATGTGATTGTTTTTAACCAATGGAGATTTTGACTAGTAAAATGTCAGATGAGCTATTACATTTTTTGGGTCACTAACAGCAGGTGTCTAGTGAGCATTAAATTTAATACACAGCCTTACATGGTGTTCCAGTCACTGCCTTCTTGACTGGAGGTTCATGACCTAAAAGAAAACATAGTGAATATGAGGAATTCCAAAGGAAGAAAGTACACATAAAGTCATATGGTCCTCCTTTTTTTAAATAGGTGAGCTGAGTGGTCTGGGAAAAGGTTTCTCATCTAAGTTGGCACATCACGTTGTCAGGAAGGTCATGGGGAAGCAGAGGTCAAATGTAGCAAGACACAACTTACATTTAGCCCTTTTATGACTTCAAAAGGTACTTCACAACCAATAACTATTTTGAAATGTAGACACTGTTAAAATGGATGGAATCACCTTCCAAGCAGTCAATTTAAGATCATACAGCAATGAAATCAATGACTGGGTAATCTGGTTTTGCTTGTTTAAGTAATAAATATTGTCCAAGATGCTGTACAATCTGGCCTCCTCTTCTTCTGAATGGTGCCATCAGATTCCAAGAGGGCAGGCAGGGTCTTACTTTGCTATCTCATTCTGATAGGCAAGCTCTATAAATTGAGCAATGCCCAGGATGGTAATTAAACCAACAACATCTGATTCAGAGGCTTGAGTGCCATCACTAGTCAGTCCAATTTTCCAACAACCCACTAATGGCATAAATGGAGACCAAGGATTTTATCAGAGTGTTATGGTCAGGTCCAGAGAGGTGAATAAGTTCCTCCCTTTTCATTCCAGACATCAGTTATTACGGAGTAAAAATTTAAAAAAAGATGTATTCTTTCTTTCAATTCAGTATATGCCTCACCACATAACACCAAGGAAAGAAATGTCAGTCAGGTTGCTTGAGTTAATGATAACAAGGAATTGGCTTTGTTGTAAACCTCATAAAAACCAAAAGAACTGTAAATCAGGAACAAAAACAGAAGTTGCTGGAAAAGCTCAGCAGGTCTGGCAGCCTCTGTGAAGGATAAAAATCAGAGTTAACGTTTCGGGTCCAGGTTCTAAGGAAGGGTCACCTGATCTGAAACATTAACACTAATTTTTCTTCATAGATGCTGCCAGGCCTGCTGAGCTTTTCTAGCACCTTCTGTTTTTGTTGTTGTAAACCTCACACAAGTAAAATATAAGGCTTATTAAATGGCTGAAACCTATCCTAAATCCCAAACCCTACAATACCCATATATAAGTCAAAAAGAACAGGTTATAGGGTGGGGGAGATGGTGTTGAAAATAGCTAAAGTCTACACGAGGAAAAAGAAATATACATTTCATCAGTGCTGTTAAAACCCTAAGGATATTCTGGCCAGCAATAGCTGGGTTTTTTTTGGAGATAATCTCTTCAACTGCAATCCAAACCTTCCCCAAAGTTTATGGTATCAAACTTAGACTTCTTTTTACTTTTACATTTTCTATCCCCGAGATAGATTTCAAACTGGAACAGAGAATGGTTTCAAGCTTGAAGAAAAAAGAGATAACTGGTTATGTTAATTGCTTACTGCAACAAACTGACAAGCTTAATAATGTCAGTTCTACAATCATATAATAACTGGCTTTCAGCACACAGAGAACCCATATTGTGAAAAACGGACTTGATCTCAAAGATCCAAGGTACTGTTTAAAACTGTAGAGAAATGTTTAGCACACTACTTTTTTTGGTAGACTTCCTTTCTCTCCAGCAATTTAGCGGCTCATTGCCTTTGTATTTTCAGAGAATTCAAACAATGGCAAGTGTGAAGTTTTGCAGAGGAACTGTGCAATTGGTGATTTGATTTCAGAAGCTTTGAGAAATATTGATGATATGGAGGTGCTGGTGTTGGACTGAGCTGGACAAAGTCAGAACTCACACAACACCAGGTTATAGTCCAACAGGTTTATTTGAAAACACAAGCTTTCAGAGCTTATTGGAACCTGAAAAAGGACTGAGGCTCTGAAAGCTTGTGTTTTCAAATAAACCTATTGGACTATAACCTGGTGTGGTGTGATCATCTGACTTTGAGAAATATTGGCCAACTTGCAAGTTAAGTAGCTTCTGTAACCATTTTAAAACACAATATCTTTGCAGGTCAAGTCCTTTCTTTTCCTCTGTTAAATCCACTGACACTAAAGATTGATATTCCATATCATGTATGACATATCTTTGAGATGAAAGATTAAATAAAAAAGTTCAAGTATGACGACTATCATTAAAGATATCACAAATGAAAATAAATAATCTGGTGATACCAACAAAATTCCCAAACGTGGTGCTCTGGTTACACCTAAAACTTAAACAGCATAGAGTAGGTGAGGCAGAAAAAAACAGTCTCATACTGTCAGATAAATGAAAAGCCCAGCCCACTGAAGATGAAATGGAGACAGTGTACAAGTGCATTTCTCCAGATGTTCCATGTTTCGATAAAAAACACACAAAATAATTCACATGCATTGTCATTTGCAGCTTTGAGTTATCAAATATACATAATCTATCAAGAAAATTCTCACTCATGAACAAAAACAAATTCATTACAATCTATTCCTACATGTGCATTGCATATAAGATAATTAAAGTGTTCAGGTCTAATGACACTGTGGTTGTTCTTGACTGCTTGCCTAATGTCTCCGTGCTCTTGAAGTGATTTTCCTTCTTTGTGGAATTTCATTTAGCTGGGTTAACACTTTGGATGCAGACATAACTGATTGCTCATGCTGTATGAGAATTGCTCCAAGTCCTTTCTCATTCGCATCACACTGCAAGGTGAATTCATTTTCGACATCACAGTATCTCCGCACAACAGTGTCTTTATTAGTTTTTGATGCAATTGAAAGCTTCTAGTTGATCTATATCGAACACCTCTGCATATCCTTTACAGTGAACCTCCATGGAGAATCATATTTTAATGACAAATTAGGCAAGAACTTTGCTAGGTAGATCAAAAACCCAATGAATCATTGCGCTACTTTCACATTTGCTGCTCGCTGCATCTCAATGATCTTATCAGGGTCAGAGGTGATGCCCTTTTATAATCAGGAGATGAGACACTCATTTGACTGAAGGCATTTTCAATTGCATTTTTTTACCTATTCAGGTTCATCTGGCAAGCTCTCCCTCACTAGATTTCAATCATGGTCCACAGGGGCTTTCATTGTATTTCCACATCCATAAAATAGTCAATCATTCACAATTGCTTCCGTTCTGGGAAGATCACTGATGTCCTTATGTTGTCTATGTTGCTACTCTTTTTGAGCAGTGGAAATGACAACTATCTGTACATCCCATAATTGCATTCATGTTTAACTTTAGAATTGCTTCAGCTAAGATGGCTATCTTACAGCTCTCAAACTCCATACAATTTCAGCTGCATACACCAATATATTCGAGAAGCTCAATCTTCTCACTTGAAGATATGTGCATAATTGGTGTAGTTCAAATTTTCCAATATGTTTGTAACTTCTAAACAGAGGCAAGGACAGTGAAACAATAAATAGCCATCCAAAAACCCATGTATTCTATGAAGACCATGAAAAACTTTTACTGTCTTCTGAAAACCTGTCATTGAAGAGTTCCAGCGGTATGAATTTTGATTTTCAGTTTTACAAGATATGCAAGTATGTATGGCTTTGTGCCTGACTGTTCAAAGGATGTAACTGTGGATAATTGCTTTGGGTCATGCATGTGTGTGTGGTGACATGCTTGTATCTATCAAATTGATTCCCTTTATACACGAAATCTGTGTGATGGTCAATATATACATCTGTCTGCCTCTGTATGTCTATATCTCCATATGGTTCTGTCTCTGTGTGCTTGAATCTCCATATGTCCATCTGTCAGTGACTCCAACTGCCTGAACTTACTAAGGTTGTAATTTAACTTTCATGAATATTAATTATTAGTTTCTAACAATAAAATAAGATTTTAACATCTAACTTTGTATTTTATTGACAGTGGACAATATTAGATACTCCTTGTACCAGAAGAATAGATATTGTTTGTAAAACAGTCAAGTGAGAAAACTTAGAAGTAAGGCGCGGGTAGAAATGATGTAAAGGGATTCTGCAAATTTACATCAAATTTCAAAATTACATATTTGCAGGAAATGGACAAGGACATTGTGGTGCAATGAATAGCACCCTGCCTCTGAACCAGAAGCTCTGTGTTCAAGTTTCAATCTGGGTCTTGTTTGTCAAGGAAGGGGCATTCATAACATGGCAAAATAAGTTGTTGATCAGCTTTCGTTATGCACCAATGCCAATGACAGGCAGTTAAGTACAGGACATATTACCAGTCAGCTAGATGATGGAAAGAAATTGGAGCCCCTACCATCATTACACATAACTCCCAACTACAACATGCATGTGAAAGAGAATGGTGCCATACTCAGATATGTTAGGGTGCCAATTGGTTAAGTTGGTTTGATGGCCAGTATGAAATAGATTGATGCCAATAACATGATTTTTGATTTCCATTCCAACCTCTGTGAATTCAGGACTTGCCTCCTTGCCTTAATCATTGTTAGATTACTATGGTGCAGTCAGGCAAGTATCTTCACATTTACGGCTGAAGATGACTGGGGTCAGAGAAGGATTAATTGGATAGCAGCCAGAAAGAAAGAGAGCCTCAATTTCCTACTCATGTGCTGGGCACAAAGACCATCTAGAGTCAAGAGAAAAGGAAGAGAGGGAAACCAAAAAGACCAAAGTTATGAGAGAAACTACTTTATGTGTTGTTATCCAGTTTTGTTATCCAGTTCTTTACAAGGGAGTATACTCTGCATCATACTGTAAATCACCATGCAAATATTTGGATAGAGTTTATCTGAGAACTTAATGAACTTTTCATAATTTTGTCTTAATAAAGCCGATTCACAGCAAAGCTTTCCTGCCAACTCTGTTCCTGCCTTAAAATGGTGCAAAACCTTTTAAAATCATCTTACTAAGCTGCAAACTCCACGAGTCCAACACTCTGCCTGCCAAGGTTCCGGATCAAAAGGTTACCCTATACATGAAAGAATCTAACTTTACACATTTAGTTTTAGGTGGATACCTGCAAAGCTCACGAAAATGTAGAAATGTAATTTTGTGGCATCTCCTTACATATGGAAGTACCACACATATGCAGCCAACAGCACTGCTCCTTAACAGAGTGCATCCAATAAAGAAAACACTCCAGTAATATCAAATCAATGTAAAACTGTCTTTAGTATTTAACCCAGGCTGACAACATCTAATAAGTAGTGACTTGCTGCATGAATTAAATAGTGAGAAACATTTTGAAGATGCTGTATCATTCTGAAGCATACACCAAGGAGGTAAGTGAGCCATATTTTGATTGTTGGTATCCTACTTAACAACTTCAGCATCACAGCCAAACCTAATCCTTTCTTGGCTATATGTGCACTTTTACACAGGAGTTATCGGATGACATTTAATTATGGATGCCTATTTTGTTTCTGTTCCTTCTGCAGTATTTATGCCCCAACCAACTATATGATCAGCTAACTTAGGACAAATCAGAAATTAAGTCCATTCTCTTCCTGGTTTGCATGTTTTAGTTCATATTAGGTGATTTACTTGCCTATTAAGGCACAAATACAAATCTGTGCAGCCAATGTAGAAAGCTGGCTGCTTAAGTGAGGAAATGTCCACATGCTGAAGGCATATCTAATTCAGCTGCTGAGTTATTGCATTAAATTCAGAACTTATGCCACTCTTAGCTAAATAATCAGAGACAAGAAGCTAATCCGACCTATTTTTAAATAGGAATGCCCTGAGACATACAATGGCAACAATTAAATATAAGCGGTAAGATTTGTCTGACTCACTGTCTCCTCGTCCATTTGTCACTGTGAGTCACACACAAAAAATGAAGAACACTATTGTCTCCATCCTTAATAATGTTTGCTTACTCTTTCTGTTTGACAAAGCATTTAGTGTATTTTAGAATCAATGTAATTTTGAATGTTCTGGGAGGTACGGAAAATGTTAAGGACAACTTTTGCCTAGGAAAGAAATTAATAAGAAAAATAAGAACATGTTCCTTTAGTGTTTCAAAGCTAAAAAAAGCATTCATATTAATGAAAACACACTATCAAGTAGTACAGCATGAAAGACAAATGCTTCAGTTTTACAGATCGCGACCTGCACACAAATTTACCAGATATCAATCAAGGGCACTACATTGGAAAAGGATGTTGAATCAAAAGGGTGACATTGTGGAGGCTAATTTTATTCTGTGGTGTTTTATTTCCTGGAACTTCCTCATGTACTCATTACTCATGTCCGAAACTATTTGAATGCAAATATTTGTGTGACACATGGAACGTGTCTAGTTGACCATCCGGCATTAAGCACTCAGAACCTATTGAATGTGATTATTTACTTCCAACATATCCTGACATTCTTTTCCCCAATTATTAATTATCTGTGATTTCAGTTGCAATATTTCAAAAGGACTTGCTTATTTCTGAACAGGAAATACAAACTGTATTTGATGCAGAATTGCGGATGTTCTCAGTCATGCAAAAATCACTTTCAAACTGAAATCAATGGACCTACTACATCACTTTGTGCTAAAATGGGTTATACAATCAGAGCTGATCGTTACAGGATTCTTTGAATGTACCCTTTCAGGAAACAATGTAAAAACACATCTCTCTAACACTTTGGCCTCTGGTGCTGAGAGAGTACTGGAGTGTTGCTGTCATCAGGGGCAAAGGTCATCCAGGATTACCTACACCATAGAGAGGAAACATATCTGCTTTGGGTGAATAGCAAAGAAAAATGTATTTTGCAGTTTTTTAAAAATCTACTTGCTATGTAAGAGGTAATATTTCTCTGTATTGTCATTTATTCTCAAATATTAAAACTAATTTTCTCATATTGTTTAATGCATTGTTTCACAATTTCACATTTTTAATATATTTCAATGCCTTTAAAACTCTACAATTGTAGGATGGTATTAGACTGGTGAAGTTAAGGAAAACGGCAACATGGCTGCATCAAATGACTGGAAGTTCTAGCAAAACATTCATGATACCTATCAGAGTGTTAGCTGCGAATTTATCATTGCCCTTTGCTTTCTATTTTCAAGCGAGCATTCAATCTAATTAGTTAATTTGTTATTCAATATCTCAGGTATGGAAAGTTATCATTTGCATCATGCAAATTTAAGCAGAATGAGTCTGTTTAACGTCCCTAGGCCACTGATTGAATTGCCATCTCAGAGAACTCCAACAGATTCAGCAGGCCATCTGCTTCTAAAATCTTGCTGTCTTGCCCTTTTTGGCCTTTACTTTCTTCAGTTAAGCGTTGACATTTCCCATTAAGATGTCCTTGCCGTCACTGCCGTCACCTCCATCCCAAAATGAGTTATGCTGCATTTCTTCTTGAAATATTGGAATTTAAAGAGCCAACCTTCAGACCTCCAACTCAATGTCTGGATTTTCAATATTCTGAAAATAACTAACCAATGCCTTAGGTATTTCCTTATTTCTGCCATTAATGATTTCAGATTGCAAGCCACCTGAAACAATTATTCTGTCTCTATGTAGTGATTTAGAATTTGCTCATAATTTACAATAAAGAGCTCTTTCTACTCTTTTCCACTTACAAAGGTGCTGACTCTTTTGGTGTATAGTTTCATAGACACTGGTTATGTCTAATTGCTTGACAAACTAGTAACTATTTATGTGTGCCTTGGCCAATTATAGATGTGCCTTTGACCATGAAATATATCAAAACTAAACCAAATAGTTCTCACCAACGCCACATTCATTATTATTTTAATCAACCTGATCAAACATGTCATGACATAACTCCAGGGCAAATGGAACTTGAGCCCAGACCTTCTGGCACAGAGGTAGGGAATGCTACCACAACACTGCAAGATTCTATGCAGCATTTATATGGTTGGTCTATCAGTTTCTGATTGATGGTGATCGCCAGGATATTGATAACGGGGAATTCAGCAGTGGCAATCCCATTGAATGTCAAGTGGAGGTGATTAGATTTTCTCTTGTTGGACATGGTCATGCTTGGTACTTGTGTATTGCAAATGTTACTTGCTACTTATCAGCCTAATCCTGCATGCTGTCCAGGTCTTGTTGTACATTAAAAATCTTCTATTCTACTTTGCTTTAATCTGAAGCCGTGTTGATAAAAAATTGAAAAAGATTTAGTTATCAGCAAAATCACCTTTTATTCAAATTTGGTAAACACTAACTGCCATGATGCTGTGAGGGAGAACCGTATCCTGGTAGTCATGTGATCTTACAACCCCTCCCACGATAATATAGTCTACCCTTTTTACAAATTCAACATCCTTCACAAGACTCCTTTGAATACATTACGCTACATTATTTACATCTCCCTCTAGGTCTTTGACTTTATCTGATATTCAAAGTGATAGCTGTTGTAGTAGTTTCACAGTCTCCTCAACTATGTTCGCAGCCATCCTGAAGGAGGTCAAGAATTCAAGCTCGCCTTGCTTTCTCTTGAATACTTTTGGACAGAATGAAAATCATTACCATTTAAGACACCTTGTTAATTTATGAAAGCCTGGCTAAATTGACTGCTTTCAAAATAAATTCATTTGGTCTGGGATAAAGATATCCACAAAGGAGGGATCCTTTATAAACAAAGGTGGTACATACTTGTATTGCTGCATGCTTTACATTTACGTGCTTCACTTCAAATGCATCCACCAGGATGTCAGGTGTGGCACTAAGTTATTTATCTGCTTCATATGGCAAGCAAGCAATCGAAATCCCCTAATCTGATGACATTATTATAATTGTGATGAATAGTTGTATCGATCCAACTGGAAATTGGGCAATTCTAGTTGGAAAAGTAATCAATGGGAATGCCACTCTTCAAATGCAAACTATTTCAGTTATATTATTGAGATTAATTTTGTCAGGCTCCAATCATGACCATTTTTGCAGAATTTTGAGTCTTTCTGTTGAGATCATTGTGAGCATGTCTTTTTCTTTGAAGCCAGAGGAGATGACTCAGATTTTACAGAAGTAAGATAAATTGCTGAAATTTTTAAAATATGTCTTTTTTTTACATGAAAATATGCTTATTAAGTTTGAATAGTGAGAAAAGCAAAATGTTATATTTATTAAAACAAATAACAAATTTCTTAATAAAACATTGAATTTATGGCATTACCTTATTTATTTACAGATGGAAAAAGATTGCTAATGATCAGTAACCATTTGTATTTCATGCAGATAGTCAAAATTTGAACATACTCTAACTTGCAGTGAGAACACAAGGAAGCACAACCAGCATTCACTGCAGCTCAGTGTGGAGATAGATGATACCCCAAATGGTTTATGTGCTCATTGCTACAAGTGGAAAGGAGCTTCCTTGGAAAGATGTCCCAATAAGGTTGTTGGGAAAGGAGGTTTTGTGCCAAGAGCTACTACTTGCACATGTGTGTAACAGATCTTTTGAATGCAACCACATTGTCAGGAACCACAAAATTTTCCTATTGCTTTCCCTTGAGATTTATATAGAATCCTTCTTCAGTGTACCTTGGCATTAGCCTTATGGTAAATGCTGATTCCATATTGTAAATGATTATAAAACAGTAGAGGTACAGTCGCCATAATCTTACTAGATCATAGGGCTACTCTATCATTAGAGAGCGACGATTGGTGGTTGTTTAACCTGATGGTCACCATACTTCACGCAAACAGAGAGGCTGAGAAGGAGAGTCCCTCATTGTAACCTCAGCCAACACAGGAATTGAACCCACACAACTGGCATCACAAACCAGCTGTATAGCCAACTAAGCGAATCAATCCCATAAAATACCAGAATCTTAACACACAAACTTTAGCTTGATGTATGTAGTGGTATATTAAGTAGAAATATGATGAGGTTTCTTTCATCTTTTGTTGCAGAGCCATAGAGTCATACAGCATAGAAACAGGCCCTTTGGCTTATCATGTCTATCATGACCAACAAACATCAAACTACATTAATCTCATTTGCATGCATTTGGTCCATAACCTACTGTGCCTTGGCATTTTAAGTGCTCATCCAAATGCTTCTTAAATGTTCCAAAAGTACTTGCCTCCACAATCCTCCAAGGCAACATGTTCCATATTGCTACCACCATCTGGGTGAAAAATCCTTTTCTCTCATCCCACTTGAGCCACTTACTCCTCGCCTTAAACTTATGCCCTCTGGTCTTAGACACATTTGCTACTGGGATAAGATTCTCACAATCTACCACATCCATGCCTGTCATAATTTGTATACCTCTTTCAGATCCTCACCTCAGCCTCCTCTGCTCCAAGATAAACAAAGCTAGCCTACCCAGTCTCTCCTCGTAAGTGAGAGTTTCCATTCCAGGCAACTTCCTAGTGAGTCCCCTCTGCACTCAGTCCAGTGTAATCATGTCCTTTTGACGGTGTGGCAACCCAAGCGGCACGTAGTATTCCATTTGTGGCCTAAACAATGCTCGTGAAAGCCTATGGGTCAAGAAAGTATATAATACTAAAGATCATCATCAATTCTGATAAGCAGTCATTAACCTGAAATGTTAACCTTGTTTCCCACTCCAGAGATGTTCCCAGATCTGCTGAGAGATAGTAAGAACTGCTGATGCTGGAGTCAGAGCTAACACAGTGTGAAGCTGGAGGAGCACAGCAGGCCAGACAGCATCAGAAGAGCAGGAAAATTGATGTTTCAGGTCAGGACCCTTCTTCAGAAGTAGGGGAGGGGGATGGGAGCTCAGAAATAAATAGAGAGGAGGGGTGGGGCTGGGGAAGGTAGGAGGGATGGTGATAGGTGAGTTCAGGTAGGCAGTGGTGGGGATTGGTCAGTGAAGTGGGAGGGAAGATGGACAGGTTGTGTCAGGTCAAGGAGGCTGGGATGAGAGGTAGGGTTGGTCGTGGGATGAGGCCGGGGTTAGGGAGATTTTGAAACTGGTAAAGTCCACGGTTGGATTGTAGGCTCCCAAGGTGGAATATGAGGGGCTGCTCCTCCAGTTTCCAGGTGACGCATTGTGACATTGGAGGAGGCCCATAATGGACATGTTATCCAGGGAGTGGGAGGGGTAATTGAAATGGCTCGTGACTGGAAGGTGCTGTCGTTTGTCATGAACAGAGCGCAGGTGCTCTACAAAACGGTCTCCGAGCCTCTGCTTGGTCTCACCGATGTCGAGGAGGCCACATCGGAAACAGCGGATACAGTATACCACATTGATGGATGTGCAGGTGAACCTCTGTCTGATGTGAAAGGTTTGAATAGAGGTGAGGGGGAGGTGTAGGGGCAGATATAGCACTTCCTGCGGTGGCAGGGACAGGTGCTGGGGGTGATGGTGCTAGTGGGGAGTGTGAAGCTGAATAGGGAGTCGTGGAGAGAGCGGTCCCTACGAAAGGCAGATAGGGGTGGGGAGGGAAATATATCTTTGGTTGTGGGGTCAGATTGTAGGTGATGGAAGTGGCGGAGAATGATATATTGGATACGGAGGTTGGTGGGGTGATATGTGAGGACAAGGGGGATTCTGTCTTTGGTTTTGTTGATGGGAGGGAATGTGAGGAAAAAAGTGCAGGAAATGCAAGAGATGCGGTCGAGAATATTTTTGACCACCAAAGGAGGGAAGTTGCAGTCCTTGAAATTGGAGGACATCTGGGATGTTCGGGAGTGGAATGCCCTATTTCGGGATCAGATGCGGCAAAGGTGGAGTAGGGGATCGCATTCTTGCAGGAAGGTGGGTGAGAGGAGGCGTATTCTAGGTAGCTGTGCGAGTCGGTGGGCTTGAAATAGATGTCAGTTTCGAGGCAGTCACCAGAGATGGAGACAGAAAGGTCCAGGAAGGAGACAGAGGTATCAGAGATGGTCCAGGTGAACTTGAGGTTGGGGTGAAAGATGTTAGTAAAGTTGATGAACTGTTCAAGCTCCTTGTGGGATCAGGAGGCAGTGCCGATACAGTCATCGATGTAGCAGAGGAAGAGGTGGGGGATAGTGCCAGTCTCGCTGCGGAAGAGGGACTATTCCACATATCCTACGAAGAGGCAGGCATAACTTGGACCCATGCGGGTTCTGATGGCCACCCTCTTAGTCTATAGGAAGTGGGAGGAGTTAAAGGAGAAGTTGTTAAGGGTAAGGACGAGTTCAGTTAAGCGGATGAGGTGTCGGTGGCAGGGGTCTGGTTGGGCCTGCCGGAGAGGAAGAAGCGGAGGGCTTTTAGGCCATCTGGATGGGGAATGCAAGTGTACAGGGATTGGATGTCCACAGTGAAGATGAGGTGTTGGGGGCTAGGGAATTGGAAGAATTCCTGTTCCTCTGATGCTGCCTGGCCCGCTGTGCTCCTCCGGCTCCACGCTGTGTTATCCCAGATCTGCTAAGCATTTCTTGCTTTTTCTGGTCTTACTTCAGCTTTCCAGAAACCATAATTTTGTTTTTGGATCATTGTTCATCTTTACCTCAGTCACTAAAAGAAGTGTCATACCAGCCAAATATTCCAATTTTTTTTTTCAGCTCTGAAATCATAAATAACTCAAAGCAGCACAAACATTTTATCCAGAAAGAAGTAATTAATAACAATTGCCTTAAATTGCAAGGATTTGCAAATTGCTGCAAGGTATTTGTCTATTTAAAAATAATTTGTTTGATCTGAGAATCAGAAGCTGTCAGGATAGCTATATTTATCACAATAGTTTGCTCTATTTTTAATTCACTCAGTCTAACTGTATTTGTACAATATGGCAATTAAATATAATTTCACATATTCCTGAAAAAGACATTAAAATTTTTTGATGGTACTAAAGAGAATAAGAATAAGCATTCAGATTGCACTAATTTAGAAACCAGTTTGATATACGTGCAAATTAAGCTGTGTTGCTACTCACCTGCAAGTTTATCTCGCTATCGTATAACCTTACAATTGGCAATATACATTCATTTTGTAATTGAAATTACATGACAATTAGCCTACTGTTTTCCATCTATGGGACAACATTATAGGGCTGACAATACGTTCTACTTAGAGAAGTGCAAGCGTCAATTGTTAACCAGAGACACTCACATAGGCATTAAATCGATGCTAACTTAATTCATAATTTTAAATCTATAATCATTAGATTTTTGCAAGATAAGGATACAAAACGATCTAGAACCAAGGCACTCCCCACAAGGGGGAGTAATGATGCAGATCACCCAAAATCCCATTGAATAGAAAGAACAGTTTCATGGGGCCGAATGGCATACTCCTGTTCCTTTCAATCAGAAAGTTTATTTCTGTTCGGAAATGTCTATTTATGGGAGCTGACTTTTAAAAAAATACAGTAAAGGTAATGGAGGAAAGGTAGGTTGACAAGGTTAAATTGAGGGCTTCTGCACATAGGTAGCTAGTTTTCTGGGTTTGCATGGCTGGAATCATCATTCTACTACTCTCTGCTTTCCAATCTATTTATCCTGAAACCTCTTCATATGCCAAGGAGTATCTATTAATTAACACCTGCGCTTGCTTGCTATCCAGAATCTTCTTTCTATGCGAGAAATTTTTGAAATTAACTGATCACTCCTGCAATCCTCTTTCATTGCTATCTCTGATTTATCCACACCTCCTCTGGGATATTTAAATTCTCCATAATCAGCAAATTGCAATTCTCCGCAACCTCCCCTACATGCCTGAACAATTTACTGTCTAACCAATCACCTTGAGTTGGAAATCAATAGCAATCGTCAATTACTTTGCTGCCTTTACCATTAGCAGGTTCTACCCAATTGCTTCTGCCATCTCCTTTTCTACAGTCCTGCTTACTCTTCTGTTGGCTGTTATATCTTGCTAATCATAGTACTCAGGTTAATCAGACTTCCTCTAAGAAACATCTGATCCCATCTTAATCTCAGCTCCAGTCTATCTTCTTCACATAGTTTTGTTGCCAGCAATGTCAATACTTTTGCTTGCCAGCCACATACATTATTGATTCTAATAGGTTGGGCCAAGTACTCTCTGCATTAGTATAAATTGTGTTTGCTTATTGTTCTATCCTCTTGTTATTTGAAACTTCTTTTATCTTCATACTTTTAGAAACAGACCACTTTCTTCTTTTTACTTAGCGGTAACCGGTTGCTCCTCAATGTTTATTCACTGAAATATATTCTTGAAATGAAATAGAATATTCCCTTTTTGTTATCACAATTTGTTCTGCATTTTAATAGACTAATGGACCAATTTCAAAACAGAAATTTGACAAGCCAACATATTTTATGCAAATATTTCTTGTTCAGTCTTGCATGCAATATTACCACCTGCAGAAAAAAGATGTCAGTGAATGTTGATTCACTTTATTCATCAATTCAGGTTGATTTTGAATTAATCTTTGTACCCTCCACAAACTATCCTATTTGACAGCTTGTGTTATCTTTTGATTGCTATTATTGCTCTCCCAGTTGTTTAAAGTCTCGTGCCTGACTGCTGTTTTAGTCTGTGTGGATGGGCACAGCACAATCATTCTTTAGTGTAAATCCACGCATAACAAACACATGCAGTATTCTGAATATATTAGGTACAGCTGCAGTTCTGCAGTGTTTTTGTTAAATAACTGAGGGGGGAGGAAAGCCAGATTCTGGCTATAAATGTATTTTATTGAACATCTAAATTTAGCAAAGTATGTTCATTCCTCGGAGGCCAATGGTGTGTGTTATTAGATCATGGTGCTGGTTAATGCAAACTCAGCCACCTGAAATCAATCCTTATTCATCAGTGCTACAAAGCCTGACCTTCATGGGATAATTGAAAGTGAATTTGGACTTGATTTTCATTCATCTATGTCAGAATAAACCCCAATTGTGTAATATTTTGAGCACGTTTTATATTTTGAGCAGTTTTTGCAGCAAGGTGATAAAGTTAAAAATCGCTAGAGGTGTCTGTGCTTGATCTCGGGCAGGATACTTCTTTGACTTCTTCCAAATGTTGTCTAAGAAGAATAAATATGAAGATAATGCATAAACAAGTTAAATATTGTGTCTCCACTAGAGTTACCAATTCACTAAAGAATTAAGAGATGACCTTCACATCTAGGAGAGTAGTATATCATTATTTTATAAGGGGAGAGGGCACATCATAAGTTTTCATTATATTTGCAATAACGTTTACATGCCTTCAAGGTCTGAATGAGGGATTGTGATTGTTCCCAAATGATACATCCACCTTACATTTGCCATTTGCGTACAGTATGTTAGGTTTTATTGGTAGAGGGATTGAGTTTCGGAGCCATGAGGTCATTTTGCAGCTGTGCAAAGCTCTGGTGCGGCCGCACTTGGAGTATTGCGTACAGTTCTGGTCACCGCATTATAGGAAGGATGTGGAAGCATTGGAAAGGGTGCAGAGGAGATTTACCAGGATGTTGCCTGGTATGGAGGGAAGGTCTTATGAGGAAAGGCTGAGGGTCTTGAGGCTGTTTTCGTTAGAGAGAAGAAGGTTAAGAGGTGACTTGGTAGAGACATACAAGATGATCAGAGGATGAGATAGGGTGGACAGTGGGGGCCTTTTACCTCGGATGGTGATGGCTAGCACGAGGGGACATAGCTTTAAATTGAGGGGTGATAGATATAGGACAGATGTCAGAGGTAGGTCCTTTACGCAGAGAGTAGTAAGGGCATGGAATGCCCTGCCTGCAAAAATAGTAGACTCGCCCACTTTAAGGGCATTTAAATGGTCATTGGATAAACATATGGATGATAATGGAATAGTTTAGGTTAGATGGGCTTCAGATTGGTTTCACAGGTCGGCGCAACATCGAGGGCCGAAGGGCCTGTCCTGCGCTGTAATGTTCTATGTTCTATGTTCTATTTTTAATTGAGCTTTGGTTTATGTACTTGCCTGAAACAATGAGTGAATGCATGTCTACCAAGAGCAGTATCTTTGAGCAACTGAGAAAATTGGGACTAAAAATGTTGCATTGCTGGTTTTGTTTCCTTCACTTTTCAGTTAGAATGCCGGATTTTAAATCCGGGCCAGTGTTAGGCAAGCAGGAATGATGCAAATTAGAAACGTACTTGTTCCTGAAGAAATTATGATGGAGGTTAATAGGAAATTGCTCCAGCCCACCAGCAACATATAGGGGTACAATTGGCTTCCAGGTCATCTTCTTGGTTCTCATGATCAGAATGGTGGGAAACTCAATGACCAGAATGGTGGGAAACTCAATGACCAGGAAGGCTAAAGAAGCATTTCTGTTCTTCCTAGCCCCATGAGGGACTTTGTGTTGATATCCATGGACTGTACTATTTTCATAGACACAAGCCTGCATCATTAGCCCTTATTGACTCTGCCTTCCATTGGACTCTGGGTAACTGTTTTGCATTTTTGAGGCCGCTATATCCAGCTAGTATGCTCCTGCTCGGAGTCTGCTGCGTCACTATCTTTAACTAATCTAAGAGTAACTCTCCCCACACCTGAACATCCCATCAGACAATGGCACCCTGTGTGAGAACCTCTCTGGTTATGTCGAGGGCACCTTAAAACCCATTGTACAGAGAACCCCCAGCTTCTGGCACGACACTATAGATTTGTTACAGAAACTCAGCACCCACAGACCATTCAAACCATGAACATTCCTCGTCACAATGGACGTTTTGGCACTAAACGCCAGCATCGCCCACAACGATGGCATTGCTGCAACAACCTCAGTACTCAACACCACCAACTGCCTATTTCCAGACACCATCCTACAACTCATCCGCTTCATCCTCAACCACAACATCTTCACCTTTGACAACCAGTCCTTCATCCTGACACAAGGAACAGCCATGGGGACCAGAATTGCTCCCCAGTATGCCAACCTTTTCAAGCATAGATTAGAACAAGACTTCTTTGCTGCATAGAACTCCGACCAACGCTATACACCAGATACATTGAAGTCATTTTCTTCCTTTGGATTTATGGCAAGGAAGCACTGAAACAACTACATACCAATATCAACAAGTTTCATCCCACAATCAGACTTAGCATTGACTATTGTTTAGAATCAGTTTCATTCTTGGACACATGCATCTCTATCAGGGACGGACACCTCAGCACATCACTCTACCACAAGCCCATGGATAACCTCACGATGCTGCACTTCTCTAGTTTCCACCTGAAGCATATTAAAAAAGTTATCCCCGATGGACAAACCCTATGGATACACAGAATCTATTCAAATGAGGAGGAACGAGATGGACATCTTAAGGTGTTGAAGGATGCCCTTATAGGAACAGGATACAATGTTCAACTCATCAACCGCCAGCTCCAATGTGCCACAGCGAAAAACCATAATAACCTCCTCAGAAGACAGATGCGGGATACGTCCGATAAGGTACCCTTCGTCGTGCAGTCCTTCCCGGGAGCGGAGAAACTACGCCATGTTCTTTACAGCCTTCAACACATTATCGATGACAATGAGCACCTCACCAAGATCTTCCCCACGCCTCTACTTCTTTCCTTCAAACAATCACCAAACCTTAAACAGACCACTGTTTGCAGTAAACTACCCAGCCTTCAGGACCACATCGACCACAACATTAAACAACCCTGTCATGGCAACCTCTGCAAGACATGTCAGATCTTCAACGTGGACACTACCATCACACATGGGTACCCAACCCACCACGGCAGATACTCATGTGACTCAGCCAACGTTTTCTATCTCATACGCTGTAGGCAAGGATGCCCCAAGGCATGATACGTTGATGAAACCATGCAAACACTACAACAGATGAATGGACACCACGCAACAATCACCAGACAGAAATGTTCCCTCCCACTGGGGGCTCACTTCAGCGGATCAAGGACATTCAGCCTCAGATCTTCGGGTAAACGTCCTCTAAGGCAGACTTCGGGATACACAACAACACTGAGTCGTCAAACAGAGGCTTATTGCCAAGCTTGGTACCCACGAGGACGGGCTCAAACCAGGATCTTGGATTCATGTCGCATTACAGGTGACCCACCACACTATACACCCTCACACATGCATACATACACACACATTCTCACACATTACACACACTCACACACACACACACACACACACACAAACACACACACACACATCCTCTGTCATACACACACTGTCTCTCAAGCCTCCCTCTCTCCCCCTCTCACAATCACACACTCTCTCTCACTCCTCACACACACGCACACACACACTTACTCTCTCCTTCCCTCACAGACACACACATGTGGATCTATGGGGCAAATTTGTATTTGCAGATACATTTTATTTTGTTCAAAAAGCACACAATTTATAAACAGTCAGTCAATACGGAGTTTTATAAATTCCTACTTTAGAAGTAGGTCTGCCTCCAAACTAAAACACAAACAGATTCTAAATAAGGCCTCACACCTAACAAGCATTATCTGACCTAAAATGCCACCTCTTCTTTACATGATAAAATCTTTAGTTCTCTTAAGACTGTGACTTGAAAGGAATTCAGGGATTTACATATACATATTAATCAATTAAAACCTTCTAGCTGATTAAAGATTTAACAGCATCTTAGATTACATCCTCATCAATGATGTGAATGTTTGATCCTTAACTTATAAATTCTGTGTCTGATACTACCTCTTTCACGAACACTCGAAGAAGGATTGAGGCTCTGAAACCTTGTGTTTTCAAATAAACCTGTTGGATTCTAACCTGGTCTCGTGTGATTTCTGACCTTGTCCACCCAAGTCCAAAACCGGCACCTCCACACAATCTCAGTGGGAGCTGCAAGCACTTTGATTACGTTCAACTGTGCAGAATATTTATTCCAGCTGTCTAGTACAGTGCTTTCACTAGTCGCTTCTCAATAACACATCTGTTGCTGTCAGAGGTGCATGACGTACATCATCATTATCATATTAATTTCTCATTATACATCTCCTCCTTCCAACTTTGTCTCGACTTCTTTCTTACATAATTGCAACAATTTGTTTCAACTATTCGCACTTTCACCATCTTCCACCTCTGCCCACCCCTTTCAAAGTTTGAATATCAGAAGTTGAGACATTGTGAAATTCTCACCACTTTCCCTGCTGTTAATTGATTGTGAAATGAAGGGTATGATCTTCCACCATTTCTGGTACTCTCACACAGCCTTGTGAGATAATTGATGTAGTTTTATTGTCACTGTCCCACATTCTGTGACAGTCATGCTTGGTCTCTCTTCGTTTAAAATGAAAGGCTTGCTCTTCCTCCTGAATGTTCGTTCAAGTGAATGAACAATTTAAATTGCGGTTGTTCTTCTGAGGACTATACCCTCTGCTTCTCTGCCCCTCATCAAAACTTTGTGACCTGCTGTCAGACACGGCAGAGGTTCTTGCACCCTGCCTGGAATTGTATTACTTTTGTCGCTACCTTCTGTGGCATTTTCTATTTCCTTGGCCCTGAGCTGTTATATTTGGTCTGAAATTGTGTCTCATGTGAGATATTGTATTATAATTCTCTTTACTAACTCATTCACAAGTGCACTATGTTTAGTGTGCCACATTTCCATTCACAAAACCATGTTTTTGTAGTAGATAGAATCCCTATCACGTGGAAGAAGGCCATTCAGCCCATCGAGTCCACTCTGTCCCTCCAAAGAGCATCCCACCCAGACCCCTGCCCTATCCTTGTAACCCTGCACTTTCCCATGGCTAAGCCACCTGGCCCACATATCCCTGGACACTATGAGCAATTTAGCATGGCCAATCCAGCTAATGTGCACATTTTTGGACTGTGGGAGGAAACCAGAGCATCCAGAGGAAGCCCACGGAGATACAGGGAGAATGTGCAAATGCACACAGACAGTCGCCCAAGGCTAGAATTGAACCCGAGTCCCTGGCACTATGAGGCTGCAGTGCTAACCACTGAGCCACTGTGCCACCCTACATTTTTACTCTTACAACTTAAATTAATTAAACATCCCTTCTAACATATTACTGTTTCTTTCCATCTTTCAATTGTTGTCGGCCCCATGCTGCAAGCAGTGTTTCGAAGTGCTTTGTAACTGCTGCAGCATTTCTTCCTCAGTTATGTCAGGAGGGGTCAGCTTGCCTTTGATGGTCATAGAAAGCTTACCAGGGTCACTCACTGTCACTCAAATACTTCCATCGTAGGCAATTTCAGCTGATTTGGAGCGATCGAGGTCTGGATGTGGGGAATTTGAAAAATAGCTAACTCATGGGAGGTTCGGGATTGCATTCAGAGACTAGGTCGTGTTTAGAACAAAGTCTCTTACATTATGAGTAGAGCTTCTGTATCAAAGACTACCCCGTAATAAGTGTTAATACCGTAACCTACACAGAACAATGCCATTCCCCCCATCGTGTCTCCATAACCCACTCGAAACTATGAAAAGATTACAATATTAATTAGAGATAGCAGGAACTGCAGATGCTGGAGAATCTTCAGAAGAAGGGTCTAGGCCCGAAACGTCAGCCTTCCTGCTCCTCTGATGCTGCTTGGCCTGCTGTGTTCATCCAGCTCTACACCTTGTTATATCTAATATTAATTAGACCTTGGCGACTGTCTCTTGGGACCTGAAAAGGTTGTAGAACATCAAACAGTTTCCTACTCTAGTATGTACTTTTTAGATAGATATTAAGTAGGACTGCTACCCCATTTAAGAAACTTACTATCGAAACAGCACTTCTGTGAAACTGCATGAATGAATGTGTAAGAGCTGTCAAAACTGACAGTAGTAAATGAAATCTCATGACCCAGCTGCGGGAGATCAGTTTAATATCCTCTATACTTTTATTTAGTACATGTATAATTTCTCATTTATTTAGATCATATTGGTCCAGTATTTTTTACTAACATTGCTAACTTTAAAGGCAAAAGGACTAACACCTTTTAATTATGCAAGTTCAGACCAGACAGTCATTTTAATCCCATCAGGAGTAACAGCCAGCATTTAGCAAGTGCTTAAATCATCTCCTGCTTCCCCAGGACAGATGTCACGCAAGCATTTATGTACAATAAATACAATTATGCAACACTGCAGTGCTAAGATTTTAATGTATGTAAGAGCTGCGTACAAAGAGGCTACTGTAAAAGTGTACTTTGGATTCCATTGCAGCCTTGAACTGTGCTGATGTGGATGCTCAATAAAGAGGCTATTTTCATCACTCACCGATCTTGATCATTATTGAACATGATCCCATAACTTGGTGTAGTTGGCAAGATTGCTGCAGACACCATTAAAACTGACCGGTCACTGACACTACTCCGAACATAAGAGACTTTGTTCTAATCATGACCTAGTCCCTGAACGCAATCCCAAACCTCCCATGAGTTGGCCATTTTTCAAATTCCCCACATCCAGACCTTCAGTGCTCCAAATTGGCTGAAAATGCCTACAATGCAAGTATTTGAGTGACAATGAGTGACCCCAGTAAGCTGTCTATGACCACCAAAGGCAGGCTGGCCCCTCCTGACATAACTGAGGAAGAAATGCTGCAGCAGTTACAAAGCTACCTAGAAGTACAGTTCTTGTTAGGGAAAACCCTAACCAAAATTGGGCAGAAATACAATATTCCTGAAGGACAGCGAACCCTAGATAACATGAAATGGGTCTGGGGAGAAACCACCCAACAGAAAGATAAGGACAGAACTAAATGTTCCCCTATGATAATGGGACAAATCCTCCAAAGGAATGAAACCATGTCTCGATCAGCCCATGCTTGTGAATTAAACAATTTTAAAAAGCAATTAAAAGCAGTGCATGAACAGATGTAAAAGGAGAGATCAAAGCGAGAAAAAGCTGAATTTAGAAATCAGAAGCTTGAGAAAGAAGACAAGAAACTGAAGGACGAGATAAGAGTCCTGTCAGTTTCTTCCCCGGTTCCCAAGCCCATACAGAATTTGTATCCAACTACCCATGACATCCAGGAAGTGGTTCAGTGAAACCTAGCTATCGCCCTTCGGAAACAGAGGGATGAGAGTGATGGGTCCTCTAGCAGTGAAAGAGATGATGACTGTATATTCTTGACACCATTTTTACGACCACTTAAAACCAAAAAGGTTAAAATAAAGAAGTGGTAAGGCAAGGGTGAAAGGATGGCACTGAGGTGGATGTTCTGATAAAATGGACCAAATGACACACTATACATGGACCTGCGACCCTGAAAACATAGACAGGTGATCTAAAGAAATGCCTCGCTCAAAGAAGGAGCCAATGAAGACATGGAAAAGCCTAGACTGGTTAAGGGGAATACATTTGCTCAATCGCTGGGACAGCGTGCAGATTCTGAAAGTTACAGTCACTAAAAGAAAAGGATGCCTTCTCCAAGAGGCAGCCCAAGGTGCCCTTGGAGAGTATGAGCAGGAGCTGGACCATAATAAAACATTTGTTACAGAGGTATAGTCCGTCTGAGACTGATTGGACAAAAGTCATGACTTGCTGACAAAACGCTGCAGAGGAAGTCCCAGAATATGAGGAAATGTTTAGGATGACCTGGAAAGAGTATGCAGGAGTCCCAAATGTGCAGGACAATAGGGATTTCAAAGGTTATGATTATGGCCCACTGAAGTCTGCTTTTTTGGCCGGACCTAAACCTGAGTTCGCTAAATGCTAAAGCTGACCACACCAGACTGGGACCAGAGGGGATTAATTATTATGAACTAGTGTACTGAGCCCACCAGCTTGACTGAGATATGGGTGCCAAATTGCAAGCCTAGAGACAGGAAAAATGTAACAGACTCCCAGTAACCCCAGAAAGACCCAAGTCAAACGCCCAGAGAAGTATCACATCTGTGGGTAGGAAGGCTACTGGGCAAAGGGGAAAACAGTGAAGTCACCCAATAAGCAATAAGGAAGAGGAGACCCCAGGAACCGATCTCCTAGAGCAGTTTAACAAGTTAACTACTCAGCAGTAGCAGGAGCTGCTGAACATGACAAAAAACTGAGAGGCCCGTCCCATGCCCATCTAGGCTCTTACTGGCTTTATGCCAGCAGAGGAGAGACAGACTGTATGTGACCACGAGGCAGGGCAACTTGGACATTGAGTGCCTTCTGGACACAGAAACAGGGTTGATGTGCCTACCCAAGAAGTATGAGACCAAACTCCCGCTAGACAGGACAGTGAGAACAGCTTATGGAGCAGGAGCTGACAGGATCGAAATGAAAAAGGACCAAATCCATACACATTGCATTTGGCCCCCTTGGATTAGTACACTTTGTATAGGTAGGACCTATAGCCCAGCCACTCCTCGGAATGGATATCCTCAGGCAACTAAATTCGTCTTTACATTTCGATGATGGACAGATAATGTAGTCCATCTGAACTCTACAAAGGGAAGAACTAAAAAACCACCCCATCTAGACTAAAGACAAGGACGACTGCGGGTTACTACAAATGGAACCCGTGACTTTTACAGGCACACCTCCATCTTGCACTAAACAGTACCCCATCTGCCTGATGTCTATTGCAGGAATCCTCCCGATAAGCCAGAGGTTTGAGAAAAAAGAAAGATTTTGATAAAAACACACAGCACCTATAACAGCACGGTGTGGCCCATGCGAGAGGCAAGTGATGAATGGAGATTAACTATAGATTACAGGAAATGCATTGATCAAAAGGCCCCATTGATAGCCAACCCCTTTACTATATTCAGTGCCTTAACACCAGACCAGAAGTAGTTGTCAGTCATAGATATGGCTAATGGCTTTTGGTCAGTGCACCTAGCACCTGAAGTACGTAATGGTTTGCCTTTACTGTACTGCTACAACAGTACACATGGACCCGACTCCCACAGGGATTCCTCAACAGCCAGACTGTATACCGTATGGCCTTACAGAATCACTTCTGTGAAACGCCACCAACCGAGTCAGTTATTATTCAGAACGTGGATGATGTACTGATAGCTTCAGAAACGGAAAAGCAACATGAGATAGACCTTAAGACCCTCCTGTACCACCTGCAATGAAAAGGTCATAAGGTCAATATTGAAAAGGCTCATATCACGCAGAAAGAGGTAGTCTATCTCGGACAGAAAATCTCCCAGGGGAAAAGGGAGATCAGCCAAAGTAGGACTGCGTGCATACAGGCTGCTAAACAGCCTATGGCAATTCGAGAACTGAGGGCTTTCCTGGGTATGTGTAATTTCAAATGATGCTCAGTTGATTCATATACTCAACTAGCCAAGCTGCTGCCAGATATCCTGAAGGGGAAACAAGACTTGAAAGAACAAATCGCACTGACAAAGGAACAGGAAGAAGCCTTCCAGGACCTAAAGAGAGCAGTTTGTTCCACACCAGCACTGGGGATCCCCAGTAATGCAAAAGCCTTTAAATTATTTGTCCATGAGAAGGAGGGCTATATGACAGCTGTGCTGGCCCAGGAACACGGGGCAGGTTGAGATCTGTTGGGTATTACATGGGGAAATTAGGCAGTGTAGCCCTTGGATGGTGGCTCTGAGAGCAATGCAATCTACATGCACGGCGGTGGAAGTTACTGCGAGTCTGGTGTTGGATCAGAGATTAATAATTAAATGCCCGCAAGTGTATGAACAAAGTAGCCCAGGTAAATGCTGCCTGGTGGACCCAATGGACAGCAATCCCAGAAGCCCCTAACCTACAAATAGTTTGTGCGAGCCTGGTCAATCCAACTACATTGTTACTGATGCCTGCAGAAGGGGAAGGAGATGACTATGATTGTGCTAGAATCCTTGTAAGAATTGGATGATAATAACCAAATGATGAATGAGGCTTTGTAAAACCCAAACCTCAGCCTTTACACCGACGGATCCTCTTTTGTGGAAAATGGTATAAGGAAAGATGGATGAGCTGTTACGACACTCCACACTGTCATGGCATCAGGAAACCTACCCCCTGGAGCTTCGGCACAGCAAGCAGAATTACAGGATTTGACTGAAGCATGCAGAATAGCAAAGGATCAGTCTGCCAACATTTACACGGACTGCCACTATGCTTTTGGAGTTGCCCACGACTTTGGCCAACTACGGAAACAGCATGGATTCCTAACAGCTTCAGGTACCCCCCATCAGAAATAGGAAGGAAGTCAAGGACTTGCTGGAGGTTGTCTAGCTGCCCAAAGAAGTGGCCATATTAAAGTGCAAAGCCCTCACTGAAGATAACACTATGGAAGCCCAGGATAATGCCCTGGCAGATCAGGCAGCGAAAAGAACCGTCTCCAATCACTCCTACCAAGAGCCTCATGCACACATCTGCCGGCTCAACATTGGGACAGCAAATCAAAATCTGCAAACAATGCAGAATAGATGTTCCCAAGAGGAGAAATGGGAATTGATCTATAGTGGACACAGGCTATGCAAAGGTGGAGTTTGGAGACATCGAGAATCAAATCGACAAGTTGCACCCAATGCTTTGTTGCCATATCTGGCACAACAAATCCACTCATGGGGACATTTGGGGCCTGAACAGCTGACAGCCCGATTCCAGAAGGGTCTCAGTGGAATCAAAAGGGGAAACTGTGAGATATTGTATTATAATTCTCTTTACTAACTCACTCATAAGTGCACTATGTTTACTATATCGTGCTCCTATTCACTCATTCATAAAACTGCATTTTGTCGTACATTTTTACTCTTACAAGGTAAACTAATTAAACATCCCTTCTAACCCATTACTGTTTATTTATACCTTTCAATTCTAATTGGCTCCACGCTGCAAGCAGTGTTTAGACCTGTTGCTGTATCAAAAGAGACTCCTGAATATGTGTTAATACCGTAACCTACTCTGAACAATGCCATCCCCATCATCATGTCTCCATAATCCACTCGAAATTATGGAAAGATTATAATATTAATTAACCCTCAGCAACCATCTCTCAGGACCTGAAAAGGTTGCAGAACATCAAACAGTTTCCTACTCTAGTATGTACTTTTTAGATAGATGTTAAATAGGGCTGCTACCCCATTTAAGAAACTTACTATCAAAACAGCGCTTCTGTGAAACTGCATGAATGAATGTGTAAGAGCTGTCAAAACTGACAATAGTAAATGAAATCTCATGAATCAGCTGGGGGAGATCAGTTTAATATCCTCTATACTTTTATTTAGTACATGTATAATTTCTCACTTATTCAGATCATATTGGTCCAGTATTTTTTACTAACATTGCTAACTTTAAAGACAAAAGGACTAACTCCTCTAAATTATGCAAGTTCGGACCGGACAGACATTCTAATCCCATCAGGAGTAATGGCCAGCATTTAGTAAGTGCTTGAACCATCTCCTGCTTCCTGGGTCACCGAACCCGAAACGTTAACTCTGTTTTCTCCTCCACAGATGCTGCCAGACCTGCTGAGCTTTTCCAGCAACTTTGTTTTTGTTCCAGATGTCACACAGACTTTTATGTACAATAGATACAACTATGTAACACCATGGTGCTAAAATTTTAATGTATGTAAGAACTGTATACAAAGAGGCTATTGTAAAACTGTACTTTGGATTCCATTGCCGCCTCCAACTGTCCTGATGTGGATGCTCAATAAAGAGGCTATTTTTGTCACTCACCAATCTCGATCATTATTGAACATGATCCCATACTTAAGAAAGGAAATTTTTAATTTTAATCTTCTCTCCATGAGTAACTCCACCAGTGAATACCAATAAATAATTCTGTGGACTTACAGCTTCATAAATAGTGATTGTCTATCTATGTTTTTGGCCATTAGCGACTTTATGGTTTTGACTATTATCTGCCATTACACACAACCTATTGTTAGCCACTAACAGCCTCCATTAACAGCTTTTCCCTTTCCCATTCAGATCATTATCCACTCCTTTATCTGTCCAACTGTCTTCTCTCTCTTTGGGCTCTATCCCCACCTGTTGTCTACTCCCTACCTCCCCCCTCCCCCTACCCTATCTTCTGCATATAAACTGACATTTTCCTAGCTACCAATGGTTTTGAGGAAGGGTCACCAGATCCAAAATGTTAACTCTGATTTCTCTTCACAGATGCTGCCAGACCTGCTGAGCTTTTCCAGCAACTTATATTTTTGTTTCTGATTTACAGCATCCACAGTTCTTTCAGTCTGTGCTTCTCTATTTGTCCATGGATAAACTGGAGGACTTGTGACCTGGTTGACAATTTTATTTGTTGAGAACATATTGAATTCTTCATTCATGATTTCTGGTCCATTATCTGAAACTACTTCAGTAAAATTCCCTTTAGGGTAATCACTAACTCAGCTGTAGTTAAATTTTTTTTTATTCATTCATGGGATGAGGGCATCGCTGGCCAAGCAGCATTTATTGCCCATCCCTAATTGCCTAGAGGGCAGTTCAGAGTCAACCACATTGTCTCCACAATGAAGTTGAGAAACTTTCATCTACCAGGCATGGGAACCAACCAGTATCAAGTTTGCTTTCACCTTAAAAGGTGAATAAGCCTAATCCCAGCTACTGCCAAGCTCTGTCTGGGAGGGTTGCAGACATTAATGGAACTGTTGGCACCTGATTATTCATAACACGTGTGATAAGATAATATCAAAATTTTTATATTCCTTGAAATGCCTGGGCACCATACAAACTGATAAGCTCTACACAAAGTATTTCGTAAGTTTGTCAATGAAGCTGTCTTAGGATTTCTTGTTTTTTTTTTAAATTCATTCACAGGATGAGGGTGTTGCTGGCCAGGCAGCATTTATTGCCCATCCCTATTGCCCAGAGGGTAAGAGCCAACCACATTGCTGTGGGTCTGGAATCACCAGGTAAGGATAGCAGTTTTCTTCCCTAAAGGACATTAGTGATCCAGATGGGTTTGTCCAACAATCGACAATGGATTCACAATCATCAATAGACTGTTAATTCCAGATATTTATTGAATTCAAATTCCACCATCAGCTGTGGCAGGATTCAAACCTGGGTCCCCAGAATATTATCTGGGTCTTTGGATTAGCAGTCCAGCGATAATACCACTCGGCCATCACTTCCCCCTGAATATTGTATTTCATAATAATTGTATTGCAAGCCTGTGGTCACACACTATGATTCAGTGTTACCTCTGTTCAAGGGTCCCTCCTTCGAACTTTGTCTGTTGGACTATATTTCAACCAACTGTCCAGACAAAGTTGTTTAATATTGATGCATTCCTCATGTGTTTTCTGTATTCTCTTTAAAGTATTCTTGGGATTTGGGCATTGTTGGTTGGGCCAGTATATTGTACATCCCTAGTTGCCTTTGAGAAGACAGTGGTAAGCTGTCTCATTGAATTACTGCAAAGAATTTGGTGTAGGTATACTCACAATACCATTAGGAAGAAAATTCCAGGAATTTGACCCAGTGACAGTGGCGGAATGGTAATATATTTCCAAGTCAGAATGTTGAGTAACTTGGAGAGGAACTTGCGGGTGGTGGTGTTCCTATATATCTGCTGCCATTCTCTTTCTAGCCGGTAGTGGCCATGAGTTTAGAAAGAGCTGTATAAGGAGCCTTGGTGAATTAATGCACTGTATCTTGTAAATAGAACATACTGTTGGCACTGAGCGTCGGTGCTGGAATGAGTGAGCGTGATGTCAATCAAGCTGGCTGCTTTTTTACTCGATAGTGTCAAGTGTTGTTGGAGTTGCACCCATTCAAGCAAGTGGAATGTATTCCATCATACTCCTGACTTGTGCTTTGTCAATAATGGACAGACTTTGGAGAGTCAGTACATGAGTTAATTATCACAGTATTCCTAGCCTATGACCTGCTTTTGTTGCCACAGTATTTATATGGTTAGTCCAGTATCAATTCTGGTCAATGGTAAGCCCCCAGGATATTAATAGTGGCTACGTTAATTTCTGTTAGCTTCATATTTGTAACCGGTAATGAACTCATTACTCCTGTGGAAAATGAGGACTAAAACATCTGATTCAACCTGATCCACGGTCACTCAAGTTAGTGCATCAGCTGTAATCTTTTCCTTCCCTGGGATGTATGGATTCCGTTGTTCTCTTCTTAGAGTCTTTATAGCATGGTCCTATTGATGTCAGAGGTGCATCATTAATTGGAAATTAAATGATTGAGAATTCAGATTGTTTCAGGCCCTCAATCCCTTTTATTCTGCCATCTTCACCAGCTGAAAACAAAATCACTGCATTTTTCCACTCAAACCACTCACTTAAAATTGCAGTCATGTCCTGATTACCTTATATGTAAAAAAAAAGACCTGTTGGTTATTTGTTTGTACATGTGTTTGGGGTTATTTGGAGGAATAAACATTTATATTTTCAAATTACAAACTAAGTACGTTAATAAGTTTTGCTTAATGATTGAAACAGTTTCATTTATTAAACATAAAATAAGTGATTTATCATAAAGAAACTTGGTTGATGGATCTGTTAATTTTTGGAAATACAGAGAAAGCATATGATTGGCCACATCAGGAATCTGGTATAACAATAAAATTTTATGTTGTGAACCATGAAATAAAGGTGTGAGGGAAAGACAGTGCACTCTATTCATCTTGGTCATAGCATTATTGCAATCTTTCCTTCCATCTGAGGTTTCCTGGCCTTTGTGGTGTCCTTGGGTTTTGGGAACATCTTGAGTTGGTCCAGAATATAGCATTGGCTGCCTTTGTGACTCAATGCTTTTTCATGTTTCTTCTTACAACTCCATCTAATAATGTTATTCTGTGTAGCATCTTCAAGTGAACACTACGTGCAAGTTGCAAATTTCAAGTCCACTATATTTGTCCACTCCTTAGTAAATGAGAGACACAGCATGTTTCGATAATTTGTCTGCAAAGTTTAAACAATAAATGTAAGCATAACTTGAACATTCAACTTATTTAGTTATTTACTGAGATGAGAGATTTGTTCACTAACTGAAAATAGTTCACTTCATCACAGTGTCACTTCAGATTGAAGGATATTTCTCTCATGATTAGAATATTGTCTAACCTTGGGGTATGATCTCATTTAAGGAATGTCCTTCCTCTGAAACGTTAATGTCAGAATCAGACTCAATGCTTATGACTGGTGTTTTCAGTGCTTTGAAGAATAATGCATTTGGCATGATGATTTGTGAACGATGTTTGACAGTGGTCTTTTGTATTGGTCACAACAAATGACTGGATGTCAAAAGGAGCTGTTTGCTTTCCAACATGATCATGACTGTTCACGATAACTTCATTGCCTGGCTTTATTGATGTAGCTCTGAATTTCTTTCTTTGGTCTCAGTTGGGGCAGCACAGTGGCTCAGTGGTTAGCACTGCTGCCTAACAGTGCCAGCTTCAATTCCAGCCTCGGGTGACTGTGTGGAGATTGTACATTCTTCTTGTATCTGAATGGGTTTCCTCCAGGTGCTTTAGTTTCCTCCTATAGTCCAAAGATGTGCAGGTTACGTGGATTGGCCATGTTAAATTGCCCATATTATGTAGGTTAGGTGGATAAGGCAGGGATCTGGTGGGGGGTGGGGGTGGGTCTGGGTGGAATGCTTTTCGGAGGGTTGATGTGGACTTGTTCGCCTGGGTGGCTGTTTCCACGCTGTAGGTATTCTATGATTTTCTCTCATTTGATCCTTCTGGTCTTGATAACATTCACATATATGTTGATCATTAGCTCCACAGAGCAGCTCAGATGAACTTTCCTTTATATTTTGTCATAACAATGTAAAATGTGGACTATTGATTTTTGAATTCCATCGTGAGAATTTTTAGCCATTAAAATAGTTGTAAAAAAGGAACAAAACACAGGTATAAAATGGCCATGCGGATCACCTGATCAAAAGTGGTCAAGTTTTAATGTGAATTAGATTGCAAAGAGCCAAGCTGAAATTAACATTGTATCCGAAGGCATGAAAGGCTGTCAAAACCTCCTGATGTAGGCATTAAAAGATCTTCATCTCTTACTTTCGTTTTGCACCTTGATGAGAATGTTTCCAAGCTGGAGATGAATTGCAATCACTTGCAATTACTAAGCTTGGAATCAATGGATGCAGACACAGAAATGCACAAACAAACTGGTATTTCAAGAAGCAGTTTTTTTTTGGCAGAAAGATAGATAGATGGGAAAATGGTTTTTTGACAGCAGAATTGAAACCAGCTGGAAAGACCTTATTGCCACTTAAGAAAGAAATGTGTCTGATGATAACATGAATTATAAAGAAAAATCAATACAATGAGAATTCTAAGGATAACTTCAACATTTCCTCCTGCTTATGATCCAGGCCACCAACAAAATATCCATGATCCCAAGTTAAAACCTCATACTGCAAGGACTCCTGAAGGATGTTAAACTGTATATTCCTTTCAACTTCATGTGAGACTGGTCACTATACCCTTTTTAACCTTGTACCTGTGGGTAAATGTTCTTGACATTACACCTTTATTAGTTTTCTTGGAATAACACACAATAAATAGCTTTTTCTTTCATTCAAGAAAACTTGTCATAGATTCCTGACTGCTGCAGTTCATTACATTTTAATCAGAGAAAGGTATAGCTTTGTGCTAAGCAGAATTTAATTATTTGTTGCGGCCAGCTAGACGTTGAAAAAATGGGGAGCCGATTCACCTTGTCTTACTTGGTGCTAATATCTTGACAGGCACTTTAATGTTAATACATAGAATCATAGAATCACTGCAGTATGGAAAGAGGCCAATAAGCCCATCAAGTCTGCACTAACCCTCCAAAGAGCTCCCACCCAGACCCAGCCCACCCACCCTATCCCTGTAACCCCGCATTTCCTATGTTTAATCCACCTAGCCTGCACATCTTCGGACTGTGGGAGGAAACCAGAACAGACAAGGGGAAAACGTACAAACTCCATATGGACAGTCACCCAAAGCTGGAATCAAATCCAGGTCTCTGGCGCTGTGAGGCAGCAGTGACAACCATTGAGCCACCATGACACTCCACATGATAATGAACAAATTAAAACGATCAGAAAGAAAACCATGATTTAAAAAAAGTAAAAGATAAGTTCAGGTTTAAGATTATCCAATTTTAAGAACAGTCCACAGATAACATGAGGGAAACAGGTTTGTTGCAGACATGAAACACTTTGTTGGTAAAGAAAGTAAATGCGTGTGAGCTGGGGTGACAATGCTTCTCTTATTGTTATCCTCCATGATTGATGTCTCCTGGGCAATCAGTGTTGAAATTGCCTCCCACCCACATATGATTTGAATGCAGTCTATGTCTACATCCAGCAAAATGTGGACAGTATTCGATTGCATCTTCCAAACATATGGCCTCTACCACCTAGAGGAACAAGACCAGTAGGTGCATGTGTTCACCACCACCTACAAGTTTGCCTCAAAGTCACACACCATCCTGACTTGGAAATACATGGTGTACTGAAATCCTGGAGCTCTCTCTTTTAACAGTGTTGACCATTTATCTATGCCAAATGGATTATAGTATTTGAGCAAACAGTGTATTATCACTTTCTCAAGGGAAATCAGAGATGAGAAATAAATGCAGGCATTGTAAGCAATACGCACACCCCATGAAGGAACAGAATCATCAGACCAATGCATATCAACCAGGATAAATGAAAAACTAATGAAAGTGAAATTGCAAAGCTACTCCTTGTCACTCGTGCTTGTGTTCCTAAAAGAGACACTATAAGGTCCGTACGCTAGTTTCAGGATTTCTGTTGGAATCTTCAGAAATAGCCATTTTGTAAAGAACACCAAGTATCATAGATACTATCTGACAGCTTCAATCAGTGAACATACAATTATTATCAACAAGGCAGGTTTGGATGTTTAATGAGGTGAGGTGCTGAGTTTTGAACACATGGATACAATAAATAAATTTGCAAGTGAGTATAAGAAATAGATGAATAATTATTAAATGAGGTATTAGTAGAGTTATAGGTTTCAGAGTAGGATAGCATCACGGATTACAATCTTTGTGTGCATTCATTGTGGCAGCCAGAGAAGAAAAATTGCAGTATGATGGAATAGGTGATCTGGGTTGAACCCAAAGGCGAAAGTAATTCTGCTGGGAAAGCACTTTGAAATATAACATACTTTTTGATGTGTTCCATGTGTGTCTTTCTTTTTATCTGCAGCAATTTTCACTGGTATTTAAGAGAGACTGAATGGCTCACACTATCTTTTGACCTACTCATGAAATCTCTCTTGGGCTTTTTACATTGGTCCCAATCCAGTCTAAAAGAGTAGAAGTCTCCTGTCTGACAGCTGCAAGATTCCCAAGTGAAAGTAGCTTGGACAGGCTCATTTCCTGTTGCATAGAAACAGTGCCAGCATGCCCATGATTCACTACATGTTGGCAATCTCACTCAAATTTGAAACTCACAATCAGTTTAAGATGCCATCTGAGCTCATTAACATACCTGATTTTTTCTCGCTTGTTAACTATTCTCTATAAACTACTGTCTTTTCTACATGCCCGAAAGTACTTCATTGACTTTAAAGGAGAGATTTAACTTCAGAAATAGAATAATGTGAATATCCGTATCAAAAACAAAAGTTTGGCCCTCGTGCAAGCTTCCCAGAAATAATACAGAATAAACATTTAAACTTTCCACTATGTTCTTATGAAAACAGGGGGAATACTTTCACAACACCAGGAATTTAATGTGGTTCTCTTTAGGATATATGCTTTTCTAACAATGTTGGTTAACCAGAGGAAAATTTTGCTATTACACCAAAATATTTATTTTATTCATGCATATAACAACAGAACTAACATTTATTAGTGTTCAATAAATGGAGAAAAATAAGAAATCTTATAATTTTTGGGAGCATCTAGGATCCCCTTATTCCATTTACAATATTTGACACTGAAAATGGAAAATGGATCTCTGATAAGATCAGCTGAAAATTTAACAAATGATCATTTCTGAACTATTACAGTAATTGGCAATATTTCTGATTTTAAATACAATGTTTAATTTGGCTTTTAACCACGTTATTAATTTCTCACCTAACTGATGATAAATGATACAGACCAGAAATTTTGTTTTGTATTTTCTCTGCACAAATTGTTTCTGAACTCCTGAGTGTTTCAGGCTGTTCTTTTCATTGTTTGAGACTTAAAGCATCTACAGTATTTTGTTTTGGTCTTTGCGAAATAATGGTGTTGTTATACAGGGTATTCTTTTGTGTCCCATCACTAGCTTAAAATGAAGTACTGCTGAAATGATCAAAAGCTAATTTGATCTAATCTATTCATAAATTCAATCAAAATTCTTTTGCTGTTGTGCACAACTATATTGTACAGGACAGCCAAACACATATTTTTCAAACATGATATTTATTGTAAACTTCTGCCTTCACTAATTGGTTTAACCTCTTTTTCTGAAATTTGATTTGAGAAATTAAAGTGGTACTTAACATTAGGCATTGTGGGCATTTGTTTTTGGAGGTATGCAAGCACAATAATATAACATTCATCATGACAAAGACTCATTACATCACTTGCACATTAAAGCACAGCGACAACAATAATGCATTCATGGAGTCACGGAGATGTACAGCACGGAAACAGACCCTTCGGACTCATCCATGTCAACCAGATATCCTAAATCAATCTAGTCCCATTTTCGAGCATTTGGCCCAAACCCTTTCTATTCATGTACCCATCCAGATGCCCTTTAAATGTTGTAATTATACCAGTCTACACCATCTCCTCTGGCACCTCATTCCATACATGCACCACCCTCTGCATGAAAAAGTTGTCCCTTAGGTCCCTTTCCCCTCTCACCTTAAACCTATGCCATCTAGTTTTGTACTCCCCTATCCTGGGCAAAAGACCTTGGCTATTCATCTGAACCATGCCCCTCATGATTTTATAAACCCCTATAAAGGTCAAAACCCTCAGCCTCTGATACTCCAGGGAAAATAGCCCCAGCCTATTCAACCTCTCCCGGTACCTCAAACCCTCCAGTCCTGGCAAATCCTTCTAAATCTTTTCTGAACTCTTTCAAGTTTCACATAATCGTCCTATAGCAAGGAGACCCGAATTGAACTTCTGGCTCTTTGACTTTCCAAAATTAATTAAAACTTCATCATCATTTTCTTTTCCCAAAAATAATACCATGCTAAACAAGTTAAAAAAAATCAAATACAGCTGTTTTACATTAGGCTGGTTCAAAACTAAACTCTTTTAGAACATAGTTGATATTTCAGATCGTGGTATAAACAGTTTAATATTTATGGCTAACTGGAGTCAATTCCTTCAAACTTCAAAAAATATTGTTTCCCTTTATAATTCTTGTTAAGATGACTCAAGTAATAAACTAGTCAAATCAGTTTAACTTGATTGAGTTTTGCAATGAATTATCTTAAATTTACCTCAGGTGAGCCATTTGTGTAACGGATGAAAGTATGCTGCAGGGGCAGGGGACAGGAGGGAGGGTCATGCCATCTATGTAGAAAATATAAAAAAAAGAAAAAAAAGATCAACAACGGGTACACTTTCTAAAATCGCCTTAAGCGAACTTCCAGTGTATGGAGCCTTCTGGGACAAAGAAGGTTGGTTAACATTCAAAATCTCTCGTCAGTCTTCATTGGTGCATTCAATGAAATCGTCCCCAGGTCAAAGTAGATCCATTAGAAACAATGCTGAGCTAGTTAATGGCATAATTAGTTTCAATGATGAAATAATCACATGCTGCTTCAGCACTTCAAGATACTGGGACCATTGGTTTCCAGCTGCTAATACATGTTAGGTGAAATGTTTTGCCAAATGCCTTCATTGAGACAACTCTCAAAATAGAGGAACATTCTAAACACTATAAGGTATTTCTTCATATGTGAAACCCAAACTTCTTGGAACAGGAACTGTACTTTATGATCAATGACCATGACAATTCTGTATTCACATCACTATCAAGAAAATGGCTGCAAATGCTGAGAAAATAGCAGGAGTCGTTAAGGCAAAGTTAGAGCAGCGTGACAGTGACTGAAGCAAATTACTGAAGTTGTGAAGTAGCTACGTTTTGGGAAGGCAGGAAGACTAATGATTGTCAGGGAGTCTTAAGGTAGTGAGGAATCAGGAAGGAATATTTAAACTTGATACTGGGTATAATTTTGATTTCCAGCAGTAGAATAAAATAAGGAAGATCATATTTACTGATAGTTAAACAACTTATTTCTGTGTACTTGAAGTGAACAGAAATGAACATTAAGAAAGATCTACAATACGCAATTGTTTTGATATCACCCATCTTACACCATCACCAAAAATAAACATGATCTCTTTGAGTGGAGTTTGGGATGCAGGATGTGGCACTTTGAAGAATACTGATGCAGGCATATAGTAGAAGTGCAGTGGACATCTGCTGCAAATGTGCAGATCAGGCAGATGGAAAATGTCTGAGCTCTCATGATAGCATTGAGAATTTCAGTGCCTGTGGTCGTGCTGCATTGAAAGCTGCAACACTGACCATCAGATGATGTATCATGGTTGAGTTCACAAATTTGTAAATGCAGATACAAGGAATGGGTTTAAAGCACTACAGAAAATCTTGTGCTACGTAGGTGCTGAGCCCCCTGCATTTCTCATCAGTCGCTGCTGGCTTTCTGATAGGCTTTCCAATGTAACAAGTGTTTCATGGTATATATTTATCTGCCTTTTTCTTCAGGGTCTCCCAGTGAGGTCTCCCACTCAGTACTGTGCAGCATATCTCATAGATAATCTGACTGTCCAGCAAGCTGGCACATGAGCTCTCCATTCCCTCGGCTCTGGTGGCACGCCACTTGCATTCGGTGTCTCAGGACACACAAATATTGCCTCTATGCTGTCTTCTAAATTACCTGTAATGGTCGTGTTACAGAAATGTTTAGAGAACTTTCTGAGTTTGCATTTGATGGAAAAAGTGCTGAGGAATTTCTCACCTTTTTCACCATCAACTTATTAATGAAAGTAATACAATAGCACACATTATCAAATTTTAAAATCAGCCTATCACTCCATAAGTAAGCTTTAAGGGACTCCAAATCCCCAAAAAAATAGTCTCATTGCTCATAATTTGTATTTTGAAGACAGTTTGAAGAACATGTGCAAAAAGTGTGTCAAGAACAGCAGAAACAGGAGAAGAATATGGTTTAGTTCATACAGTAACACTACAGAACTGTGGGCTGATTTTATTGCAACAGTTATCTATCAGCCTGGTGTACTGTGGGCACATTAATATGTGCTTATTTAAGACGCACATTTCAAGCACATTAATGTTCGCTTAAAGAAAAACAGAAATGTGTACTCATTAGCATTATAAACTTGCACTGCAGGAATTAATGGCAATTCTTAAACAGACAGCATCACTCACTATATTGTCTCAGAACATAAACTAGGGGGTTGGGAAAACGAAGACACTTGAGTTTTACATGATTACTTTTCTGTCTTTCATCTCTGAGACGTGAGCTTGGACTTTACTCAGAGTACAGATGAAAGAGTCTCTCTTCTCTGTCACTTAGCAGGCTCTTACATAAAATAAGGTTGGGCAATTTGAGCCCAATTCCCATCATGAAGGCACAAAATCATTCACAAGATGACTGGAATGCAAAATGGAAACAAATCTGATACCACAAGAGAATGTTGCTCTGAGATTTAGGTTGGAATATTTTGAGATTGAAGTCCCGTCTGTCAGTGTCAGTACGAAGTGGAATATCCTGTTTTGTACTCATGTTCTGTTTTGATAGGAGTGCATTTCATTTCTGCGTTTGGAGTGCCAAATTAGCACTTTAGATTCAGCATCATCACATTATCATAAAAATTGGACTGAGTTGTGCTTGTTTCATGTACATAGAAAAGTTGAGTAAGTGGGCAAACTCATGGCAGATGTACTACAATGTGACTAAGTGTTGTACACTTTGGTATGATAAACATTAAGGAAGTGTATTATTTAAATGGTGATATATTGAGAATTGCAGATGTACATAGGGATCTGGGAATCCTTGTACACCAGTCAATGAAAGTAAACAGACAGGTGTGTCAAGCAAGTAGGGATGCAAATGATATATTGGCCTTCATTGCAAGAGAGTCTGAGTTCATAAGTACGACGTCTGTCTGCAGTTACACAGGACCTTGGTGAGACCATACCTGGAGTATTATGAGCAGCTTTGGTCTCTGTACCTAAGAAAGGATATGCTTGCAGTGGAGGTTCACAAAGCTAACACTGGAGGTGGCAGGATTGCCCAATGAGGAGAGATTGGTTCAAACGCGCCTATATTCATTAGAGTTTAAAATTTAAGATTAAAGTTTAGAGAGGATCTAACTGAAATATATAAAATTCTAACAGGGCTGGACAGACTAGATGCAGAGAGGATGTTTCCCCTTGTTAGGAAGTTTAGAACCAGGGAACAAAGTCTCAGGATACCATTTATGTGGATCATTAAGGACTAAGATGAGAAAACATTTCTTCACTCGAAAGTTAATGAACCGATGGAATTTTCTACCACAGAAGGCTGGGACCCCAGGTCACTGAATATATTCAGGAGATAGACAAATATTTGGATTTTAAAGGCATCAAGGGGTCTGATTAGAAAACCAGAATATGGCACTGAAGTCAAGGATCGGCATCAATCATATTAAATGATGGAGCAGGTTCAAAAAGCCAAATGACTCTCCTAGTTTCTATAGGCTTCAATGGACCCAAATCAGTCGCTGGCCCTTGAACATGTAAATTAGTGTCTAACTTCTGTCTGAGGAACTCATTGGTGTGTGTGTTTCCAATGCAACAGGTAGAGGTCGCCATTAATTATGGCCACCATGATCCTTCTGCACACAGTGCTCTTGTACCTATGGCATCATGCTAGTTTTGATGGTGGTTAAAAACATCTGAAGTCTCTTTAGCAATTTATTAATGGTGAGCAGGTCAGATTCTTCACCAGCAGTCACCAATGACATTCAGTTTATTCAATCATTTACCCGCGCCCCCTGCCTCCGACCACAATAAGTCATCTGTTTTCTCTGGAAACCAGGAAAAGCAGAAGTGTGTCTTCTGGCACCACAGCAATGCTAAAGACAGTTCTTAGCCACCCCCTTACTTCCTCCCAATAATTTTCTTCCTCCATCCTCTTCCACACACTTATCAGGAGCCTATAATTTATGCTCATTCACTGGGTAGCAACTGCTCACCACATTTATTCAAATAAGTCTGAAGGCTAAATTTTGGTAGACTGCAAGCTGACCACATTCATTTGAAGGTACCATTTTAAATTAGAAACATTTCACTGTGATCATTGTCTTTTAAAGAAAAAATTTTTTTGGATAAAAATATTTTTGTTCCTGTAGTGGACTTTCACTGTCCTAACACAGCATGCTTTGCATGTTTTGGTGAGATAGCTGAAATTATTTAAACCTCTTGCTATGAGAAAAGGTTGTGCTGCCCTTTCCCTGACTCTTGGATTATCAGCTGAAAAATGAGAAAGGACATCGGAAAACAGTAACATCTCAGCTCACTTCAGTTTAAAGGGTGTACTGAGATTCTGTGTTCATCAAAGCTGACACAGGGTGATATCCTATCTGAAGAGGCTGAAAAATAACTTCACAGATGATTCCCTGTATACCAGAGATCTGAGATATTGCTGTGGAAAGGGTTCTCTTAAATCAGTCTGTACTGCCCTCCCACTCCAGAACTCAGTTGTAATTTGATGATTGATATTGCATGATCTGATGCCTCTACAGAATGTTAGCTATAGAATTTTGTCTGGGCTCTACAATATAATTGTTGTGGTACCTATATCCATCAGCTCATTCTGAGCTTGTTGAACAAAATAAAATGTGTTTTTATCTTTTTAATCAATCATTTGTGGCTTCAAAGGTTTTAAATTTGAAAAGTAACCTTAAAAATATGTTTTAATACACACATCTCAACACCATGATTTCAAATACAAAGGAAAGGGCATGTCGTGTCATTCTTCCATAAAAAAAAATCCTGCTGTTATGATAATAGCACCAGAAGCCTTGTCATTCTGGGTCATTGTTCTGTACACGTGCACATCCTCTGTACCAAATGTTCTGAGAGGAATGGAAGATATTGCAATGTAATTGCCAACATGAAAGAACATACATATTCTGTTTACATGTATAAAACAATAGAATCATGCTGTACAGAAGAGGCCCTTCAGCTCATCAAATCTGTCCTGTCAAAAATACCCTACTACGCCCTACACTATTTCCCACTTTGCCGCACTAGGCCCATAGCCTTGAATGTTATGGCACTTCAAATGCTCATCCAAGTATTTTTAAAGGTTGTTAGGTTTCCTGCCTCAACTTACCATTGCAGACAATGCATTCCAGCCCCCTCCCAGCCTCTGGGTGAAAATAATCTTTCTCAAATTGCTTCTAAACCTTCTGCCTTTCACTTCAAAAGTGTGACCCCCTAGTTCTTGGCCCTTTGATTAAGGGGAACTGTTGCTTTCTATCCACCCTGTCCATGCCCCTATGATCTTTTACACCTCTATCAGGTCACCCCTCAACCTTCTCTGCTCCAAATAAAACAACCCAAGCTTATTTAACTTCTCTTCATAGCTAAACTGTTTCAACCCTGGCAACATCCTGGTGCATAAATCAGGATAAATACAAGAATGCCAAATTTCAAAGGATTATAACAGTCGGCTGCCTATTTGCTCAGCTCACAGAAACCTACTTCTCCTCACTGTGTCATTACAAGCAGCATGCTGCCCAGAATACCATAAAAATTGAAATAGACATGGGTAAATCTAACTGATGACAATAGAATCACACTTGCAGTGTATTATAGTTTACTACATTTGGTGAAGCACACACAGAATTTAGATTTAAACCCATAGAGAATGGAATTCCTATGGATGGACCGTGCAAAAAAGCAGTGGAGGTATAGAATGTGATAAAATCAAAGGGACAATTTCAGAGCTATTGAAGAAGTGGGTGATTAGTTATGTTGACTGACTATATGGGTAGCAAAATATTTTTGACAATATTCTTTCTTATTTCATTATGGAAGATACTGACTGCTGGCTGAGCTATCAAATGTGAGGTCCAACATGTCTTTATGGTTCAATTTCACACCAAACAGTAAACTTACCAATTGAACACTTAGAGCAATCCATGTAATTAAAAATAAAACATTACTTTCCATTAGAAACAGGAAATAATGATTGAAGCAGTTTTCCAAAGATAGCGTAGCATACAGGCTTCCACCTAGAAGGTCACAAGTTCAAATCTTAGTTTTGATTGACATTTGACCTGGACTAACCTGATTGAATGATTTTTTCAAAGTCACAGTTAAGCTGCATGATGGATCAAAGTATAAACTTTTTCATCTTGGAGGATGCAAATCTGATTTGCATCACATACTGACTTATCACAAGGTAGCACAGATAGTGGATCATGAAAAAGCTTGTGACCTAAACTGTCTTAACTGCAGGAAGGAGGCGTTTCAGGATGGAAGGTCATTGTGAGCAATTTCAAAGGTCATTCAGCAACTAGCAATTGCCAATGTAAAAGCTGTAGAATATTAATTAGTGCATTAATGTACAAACTATTTAAATTCCTAAAAACACTCTGTACATTCATGTGAAAATACTGTGCTGTGGCATGGCTACTAATGGCATCTGTCATGGATGAGACATGTCCTTGCACATTTATATTTTTATATATTTATTTGTGAGGCAAGCTTGTGAAAGTTTGAGCAGATAATATTACAGTGAGGGAAGCAGGGCATCTGGGACCTGTGTGAACCAGGCAAACAACTGTCTATTGCCCAAATTAGTGAGATTGAAGGATTGTGAAACTAAGAGTGCAGGGATTTTGGAAGAAGAGTAAGTTCAGAGTTTGTGCATTTAACGCCAGATCAGGTAGAGAAAGAGAAATAAAGAAAGGAAAATTAAGATTGGAAAAAGAGAGGAAAAAAAACAGAAAGGAAAAGAAAATTAATTTCATGTTTTTAAATAACCAATAACAATTGACAATTGGGACTCCACGGCCGTGTTAGTTATTTTTCAATACTAGAGAGTATAGACAATAATCAAATTATTAATAGGATATTTAAAGTGGAAAAGAAAAGACAACTTTCTGTCACGCATCTGGTATATAATTTACTGCTATTCAATGCATTGAAATGATGAGAAAGACAGCAATAACACCACTTTTGTACTTCTAAGGTAGAATGGCACACCATATGGATATTTGAACAATTTAATTGTCCCTCACCAAATGTTGTTGGAGCACTTACATACAAGTACCAACCAGCACTATTTAGCGATTTAACGATAGGGAAAATATAAATAACAAAATGTTTGTTGTATTAGTTGTGTTATCCATTTTAAGTGTATTGGCTTCTTCAGATGTACAAAGATGTAGTAGATTTTTTTTAAATCTCACGTGTTTGGTTAATTCAGTCTTACATCTTTGGTACAAATGTCTTTGCACAAGTTTAAATTATTATGCCCAGACTAATTGAAAATATAAAGATCCTGATGAATGTTGATGCCTTGATAATTATCCACCTATATTACTGTTCATTTTCCATTATCTACCATGAGCTTTAGCAGACATGTGGCTGCTTAATATTCTGCCCCAGTCTTGATTGAATGAGCCACTTTGTCTGGATCCATTTTAAGTCTATCCTCAAGGTGGTTAAAAAGAAATTGGTTCAAAATGAGTTTCTCTGTGTTGCTTGAACTCATAATGCACATAGTTCTAGCGATAACAAAAAAAAACTTGATGAAGTTACCCCACTGCCTACTTTATTTCATGTCTATTTCACATTTTGATTAATCTTCTTCTCATCAGTTGCTTGGTGTTTGTGTTTTATCTTTTTTTCAGTTAATATTTTGTATCTTTTTCATTTTGTCTGTTTTCTTGAAGAGCTTTTGCTTTTTTTTTTCATTTTTCTTATTACTGCATTTTTAAAAAACTCAACATTTTTCAGAATTCCACCAATCCTCTCCGATCTTCATTTTCACTTATTTAAAATAGACGTGCATGTTTAAGTTGAAGTGAAGATGAAGAAAGACATTTTTAATGAAAACTGTTTTCTCTGACAATAACGAAGAATTTGTTCTTGATTTTAATAGTTTTCTCTTGAGTCTTTTTAAAAATTTTCACCATTTGTTGCTCCAAAGCAGACTCCATAAGTGATTAATTTTAATTGACTTATTTGATACTGACTAGGCATTAGTGATTAAATGTGCGAACAAGTGATATGCACAGATGCCATTGGAGATACAGCAAGGAAAGAAAGGATCATGATTAATACAACAGAAGTCAAAGGAGACTGTCTTGATATCCTTGTTACATATAATGTCTATGTAAGTTCAATAAAGTCAGTTGTAAATATGGAGTATTGATTTTCAGCTATAAATTATAGCCTCACATATGCAATTATATTGCAGCCAATGAGCTGTATTGTTAAGAAAAGAGATGTTTTATAATCCATGTGTTTTCAGTTCTTTCTCTTGCTCTCATTGCAAGAATCAATGACAGTTCCTGAAGAGCAGAATGTTACAGGGCCGCAAAGTTCTTTACTGAAGCAAAAGCAGCTGATGGAATGTGTGTTTTGCCCACTACTTACCCACTTTGACACTCATCTTCCTCATGGGAAATAAAATCACAAGACCCACTCACTTCAGTAACAAGTAACTGTGGGGCCAGGACCTCTACTCGTTGCATGAGAGACAGATGTGCCAATATCATTAGTCAATCCAAAGAAAATTAATCATCCAAATAGAAGCTGCCTGTTTAATGCATTAGCGTAAGAATAGAAAGGCACACAGGAACTTTTTACTAATAGAAGATGTCCTGCTTCCATGTAAGCTGTGTTTGGGGAAATGCAGTTGGTGTGAGGGTGATGGGACTGAAGCACAGATTCTCAGCAACTTAAATAACTCAGATTATTATAATAATGGAATATTCACTTGATAGGAAGCAGCAGTCTTGGACTGTGTTTTCTCAAAAATGGGCAAATTGTCAATTTCAGGGAGTTTCGTGGAGGCTTTCTCTCTGTGAGCTCTCTTGAGTTTTCTCATACAATGTTATGCTGCTTGCCTTATTGAGTCCCATGGCACAGAGCTGGCTTTATCTTGCAGTCAACAGCATTAGGTGTGTTCGTCACTGTAGGAACTTCCAGTTCCAAATTCAAACTCCAGTTGTGTGTCCTGTTAAAACACTGCAATCCAGGAACAGACAGTTGTAATGTGTGAAGAAATGCCGCAGAGATGGCCAACAGAGACATGTTAGCCCCTGCTTTATGGGCAGGGACTTGGAGTTCCTTATGGATAGGCTGGTGGAGAGAAGGACCATCCTCTTCCCTCAGGACCACCAGAGGAGACCACAGCACCAGGTTCTTGATCAATTACCTTCACCACTGCATGCAGTATCTTCTCTCAGTTGCTGTCAGCCACATTATTCCCTAGACTACTAACCCTGCATGCCCTCTGCGCTTCCTATTCACTCACTCACTCAGAGCACCTCGCCACTTTTCTTCCTGTACCAACATTAACAATTGTGGCAGTCACTGTCATCTCACTGAACCTCTCTCACTTGTCTCATTTGGGAGAAAATGGCCCACAATAGATGAGGAAGAACCAAGATGGGTGACGGGGTGCATACGCATTGGTCTCCTTGCCCAAAACAGGGAGAGAAGTCTTGAGCTTGCAAGATAGGCATTGCACTTGTGATACTTAGATCTCCATGCTCCAGCAACCAAACAAGATTCAATGTCAAGTGTTGTGTTGCTATCCCATGAGCAGCTTTATGAATGAATTCTTGTCATGCCTAAGCTTCTACTCTTATTTTGTAACTCATTCATTCTCTTGTCTTCTGTAGGCACCAGTGGCACCCCACACAACCTCCATCCTGAAGACAACAACCAAAATCTTCTCTTCTATTTCTGAGGAATAAGTCACAGATCCTTCAGTGGGAGAAAAATGGCCTCCTGCACCCTTCATCAGTTCAGCTATTGACACCTTCGTGGTACTTTAGCTAGTTTAAACTCAGTAGATTTGGTGAGAATCTCACTGCCATATCTCCACAGATGGCAGAAAAAAAGATGCCCCAGGTGTCTGGCTTTCAGGGGACTTCTGGAGACCAACTACTTGTTCAGTTTTAGGCAGGAGAGGACTCCATGGTATCAGCCAGTAATAATCATCGAAATGCACAAGGGACATCAAAGCAGGAGGCAGGTTTGTGGAGGAACACTCAGAAAATGGAATTAAAGCCTAGAGGAGTGTACCAATGCCATTTGAACTGTGTTGGCTCAAAGCCAAGTCCGCCGCACTAATCGTCTGCCACATACGAGCACAGACCTGTACTGCATTGTTCTAACCACCGATGCTCAGTGCCAACAGCAAGGTGACGGGCGTGGAGGGGAACAAAGGACCTTGTCCTCACTCCATGTTAAACTAAGGGGTATAATCCTGCATGGGGACTGGACATTTCTGTGCTGTTGAGACACAAATGCGCCCAGTGGTTGGTGCCCTAATGTCAATAGATCCAGTATAGAGCAGGCTCCATCTACACCAGCTGTGGACCCTGGGGGACCGCACTTGGATGTAGTGACAGGAAAAAGAAAACTACGACCTCCTAAGGACACATAGATTGCATTGGTAAAAACTTTATTATAAATACATGATCACATTTGTAATAAATCTTCACTTCTCATCTTCAGCTGTGTGTAGAAATGTCACTTTAGCTGAAACTGCAAGAAAGAAATCGGAGAGTTTACCAATCGTTAAAGTCCCATCATGTTTGAAGGATAACTATTTTTTTCCATAGCACTCATATTAATATGAAACCTTGTAATGATTGAAAGAGAGAGAATCAGATCATGTGAACACTTCCATCGCTTTGTAACCTTCACTTTTATTAAACAACAGGAGATGCAAAGAAAGAACAAACTGGGAATTGCATTTTCAATTGTGAGTAAATAGATGGGAGACACCTGCAGCATTAAAACATTCACAGTCACTGAAGTCAGTGAACACAGCTTAGTTCCATTGAAAGCGATCTCCAAACACATCTCGCCTGCATTTCTTTGGCCAACAATGCCACGCTATAGGTTGGTATGGTGATACACCAACTGCTGAACATCCTAATTTTCCTGCTCAGTAGAATTGAAGAACAAGGAACAGTACACACAGGAAGAGATGTTTTGGCCCAGCAAGACTGCATTGATACATGATGCTTTTCTAAACTAAAAACCATTCATCTCGGTGCTGTCTACATCCTCTATTCCCTACCTATTCATATATCTGCCAACATGCCTCTTAAAGTAATGCTGTGACTTTCACAGATCCTCATCATCCAACACATACACCTATTGCATCCTTCAGTTCTCCAGAGCAAACTCTCTAAGGATTAAGTGGTGACATTTGTCGGTATATACTACAATGAACCCCCAGACCTGACAAACATGGAAACTTGATGTTAAGGAGACATCATATGGCCCTCATTATTGGAGAATTGCAGCACCATTTTCCCCTAGTCTGTCACCTTCTGAATGATTGTCTGTCCATCGCTAGGCAGGGCAACACTGAATTGCCAATGCTTGTCCAGTTACACAGCAGTCTTTTAAAGACAGCATAAGCGACAGGGATGCCAAACTATTGGGGGATATTGATGAGTGGTTAGTTGTTCTGGGAATGAGGTAGAATCATGCTTGTGATGCCATAGGAATGGGTGTGGTAAGATACTGAGAAAACTCATGGAGAAAAACTCTCTGTGAAACTCAATGTAACTTACACTTAGCCAAAAAACCTAAGATTCAGCCCATGGTATCTGATTATTAAGTCATTTAATCATTTTGTGTAGGATTTGTTGTATTCAAGCTGTCTCTTGTATCTACCTATACAATAATACTGTGATGGCTACATTTCAAAAGTATTCCTTAATGCTCTTTGGTATAATCTGAAAAAGTTTCATGAAAGCTCATTCTTTATGTCGCAGTAGTAATGCATTAACCAGCATATAGGGAGAGGGCAGGAGAATATGAAACACTGCTCTGTTCTTATACCCATTGGAAAATCATTGTGTTCAGTCTCAATTCTGCCAGCTCCAGACAAAATCAGGGATGGAATTGATGTATAGATTCACAAATTATCATATTTCCCATTACTAAGAGAATGTGTTTAGGAAAGTAAAGATTCAAACACATGTGAATTTTAAAAATTGTATGAAAAAATACTCACATTATGGAGAAGTTAGTGACCTAAGTTAGACAGCCTTGCAATTCAATCAAATGAAGTCATGAGGGACTAAATCTAGTTGTAATATTGTTAGAAAACATATATGGAGTCAACAATAACTCAATGATATAAACATTTATCCAAAAGTAAGGACTGTAGTGAGATAAGTGAACATTCTAGAAATATCTGTTTCCTTCATGAATATATTAGAGTCACAGAGGTTTGTAGTATAGAAGTAGGCTCTTCAGCCCATCAAGACCGCACTGTTCAAAAACAACCACTTAACTATTCTAATCTCATTTTTCAGCATTTTGCCCATAGCTTTTTATGCCCTGGCATCACGTGTACATCTAAATACTTCTTAAATATTATGATGTCTGCCTCTACCACCCCTGCAAGCAGTGAGTTCCAGATTCCCACTACTCAATGGATGAAAAAAACTTCTTCACATCCCCTCTAAACCTCCTACCCCTTACCTTAAGTCTATGTTCCCTCATCATTGATCATTTCACCAAGTTGAACAGCTTCTTCCTGTTTACTCTGTCTATGCCCCTTATAATTTTATACATCTTAATCATGTAGCTCCCCTTCAGTCTCCTCTGCGCTAAGGAAAATGTCCCCAGCCTAATACTCAATCTCTTCACTGAAATAATTCTGAGAAATCTCAAAGGCAACATATTCAAGATTTTTCTTCCTTTGTATTTCATTCATTGTACTAGTGAATGCAATAAACATTTCTTCCAGTTCATTCCCTAGAAATCAATGCAATAATTGGTTTTGAGATTGATGTATTAAGTAATCAGTGTTCAATGTATGCCATCATGATAGTACCATATCTGATAGAAGCTTTTTTTGTTAAACATGTCTCAGATGTTTTACAAAGGGAAGAAACAAGAGAATAAATGGAATACCGTAAAATTAAAGGTTTTAAAGGGAAGTAGATTTGGAACTGGCTTTACAAAACAAATACATAGGGCACTGTCTTTAAGTACTTTTAAGAAGGGAGCTGGATAGTTAACAGGAAAATGAAAGTGCTGGATGATGCATACAAAGCAGCAGAATAAGACTAAATGGAATAATAATGTGCAGGAAGCAAAAGGACAGACCTGATGGACTGACTGGGTTCTTTCTATATTCTAACATTATTTGTTTCCTGTGAAAAAGACAAATAATTTTACTAAGTGATGTACGACTCAGGTCTCTTCCATTGTCCATGGAGCTATGTATCTCGAAGTACATGTTTTGTGCTGCTGCATAAAACAGGGTCCCACAAACAATAATTAAATAAATGAACAGAAAATTTGTTTTCGTAATTTTGACTGAAAGATAAAGGTTGACCGTAATAGTACACATGCATTTCCGTAACAACAGCCTCCTGGATTTCCTGCCTTTCCGATCAGCAAATTTCCTTTATGGAGCATAGATTTATGGTAATGTTATTATAATGTGACAAAATCATAAGAAAGGATGAGGCCTGACATCCACCTGATTGATGAGGTATAAAAAAGTGAAGACTTTTGAGTCTCATGTCAGGTAGAAAAAATGTTAATCATTATAGACATAAAAAATGGTATCAATCCAATACCAGGTCAAGTAAATCATGGGAAAAGTTCATTTCATCATAATCACTGCATTTTCTCTTGCTTAACTACAAGAATTGGCACTACTTGGTCACCAAGTGCTAATTACCACATATTATTTAACAAAAGAACTACTGGATAATTATGTACAAATGACAATTAACATTTGTGCCACACAGACTTCAGGCAATGACCATCTCCAAAAAGAGACAAGCTAATCTATACCCTTTGACATTCAATGGTGGTACTATTATTATCAATATCCTGGATGTTACCATTGACCAGAAAGTGAACTGAACTAGCCATATAAACGCAATGGCTACAAGAGCAGGTCAGAGACTAGGAATACTGGAGCAAGTAACTCATCTCCTGACTCCCCAAAGCCTGTCCATCATCTATAAGGCACAAGTCAGGAGTGTGCTGGATACTTCCCGCTTGTCTGGATGAGTACAGCTCAACAGCATTCAAGAAGCTTGACTCCATCCAGGATAAAGCAGCCCGCTTGATTGGTACCACATCCACCAATATTCAGTCAGCCAACTACCAATGCTCAGGAGCAACAGTGTTAACCACTACAAGATGCACTGCAGAAATTCACCGAAGATCCTTAGACAGCATCTTCCAAACCCATGATTGCTGCCATTTAGAAAAACAAGGGCAGTAATTACATGAAACCACCTGCAAGTTTCCCAACCAAGTCACTCGCCATCCTGACTTGAAAATATATCGCTGTTCCTTCATTATCATTGAGTCAAAATCCAGGAACTTCCTCCCCATCTGCACAAACGGACTGCAGCGTTTGCAGAAGGCTACTCAACTCCATTATCTCAAGGACAATTAGGGACAGGTGATAAATGCCGGTCTGTTCAGCGATTCCCACATCCCAGGATTGAATTAAAAGTTATATACAAGATGAGGCAGAGCGAATAGAAAAATGGGAGAAAGTGAAAAATAATAATATTTAAAATCAAGCTGTAAATGGAACGAAGGGTAGAATATTGCCTTTCCTGGATCACATTCCTTTCAGAATACAATGATACAGTGGATGAGCAGCCTTTAAAATCAGAAACCTGCCCACCAAATGCAGATTGTCAATAAAGGGCTTTTAAGCTCATGAAGAAGCCAATCAATGCCAATGAAATGTTCAGTCACTCATAATAGAGTCTGTGAATGTGAAGAACACCACATGAGAAACGTAATCTTTAATCATTTACTTTGTTATTTAAATGCAGCTACTCTAATCATTGCTGCACTTCAGCAGTTCGGCCTGAGGGTAGATGTGAGCTATTTGGAGTGGAAATTTAGTGTGATTGTATGCTTTTATAAGATTTGGACAGTTGAAAGTTGCAGGCGTAATTGTACATGAGCTGTCTGGTTTGCACTTACACAGTGTTGGTTTGAAAATGAAGACAATGGTCTCTATAAGAGATACAACATCCAGCGAGGAGGAGATGGTGAGCAGGAGCAGAGGGAAAAGGGCAGAAGTGCAGCTGACAGAATAGATAACAAGATGTAGACCTGGATGAACACAGCAAGCCAAGCAGCATCAGAGGAGCAGGAAAGATGACGTTTCGGGTCTGGACCCTTCTTCAGAAATGGGGGAGGGGAAGGGGATTCTGAAATAAATGGAGAGAGAGGAAGAGGCGGATGGAAGTTGGATAAAGGAGCAGATAGGTGGAGAGGAGACGGACAGGCGAAGGAGGCGGGGATGAGCTGGGCTGGTTTTGGGATGAGGTCAGGGATGGGGAGATTTTGAAACTTGTGAAGTCCACACTGATACCATTGGACTGCAGGGTTTCCAAGTGAAATATGAGGTGCTGTTCCTGCAACCTTCAGGTGGCATCGTTGTGGCACTGGAGGAGGCCCAGGATGAACATGTCGTCCAAGGAGTGAGAGGGGGAGTTGAAGTGGTCCGTGACTGGGAGATGCAGTTGTTTAGTGCGAACCGAACGTAGGTATTCCACAAAGCGGTCTCCAAGCCTCCGCTTGGTTTCCCCGATGTAGAGGAGGCCACATCGGGAACAGTGGATACAATATACCACATTAGCAGATGTGCAGGTGAACATCTGTCTAATGTGGAAGGTTTTCTTTGGGTCTGGGATGGGGGTGAGAGTGGAGGTGTAGGGGCAGGTGTAGCACTTCCTGCGGTTGCAGGGAAAAGTGCCAGGGATGGTGGGGCTAGTGGGGAGTGTGGAGCGGACGAGGGAGTCATGGAGAGAGCGGTCCCTCCGGAAAGCAGATAAGGGTGAGGAGGGAAAAATGTCTTTGATAGTGGGGTTGGATTGCAGATGGTGGAAGTGGCGGAGGTGATGCGTTGAATCCGGAGGTTGGTGGGGTGGTACGTGAGGACGAGGGGGATTCTGTTTTTGTCTTATTATGGGGAGGGGGTGTGAGGGATGAGTTGCGGGAAACGCGAGAGATACAGTCGAGGGCGTTTTCGCCCATTGTGGAGGGGAAATTGCGGTCCTTGAAAAATGAGGACATCTCGGGAGCAGATGCGGCAGAGGCGAAGGAATTGGGAGTAGGGGATGGCATCCTTGCAGGAAGGTGGGTGAGAGGAGGTGTAGTCTAAGTAGCTGTGGGAGTCGGTAGGCTTGAAATAGATATTGGTTTCCAGGTGGTTGGCAGAGATGGAAACAGAGAGGTCCAGGAAGGAGACAGAGGTATCGGAGATGGTCCAGGTGAAGTTAAGGTTGGGGTGGAAGGTGTTAGTAAAGTGGATGAACTGTTCGAGCTCCTTGTGGGAGCACAAGGCGGCGCCGATACAGTCATCGATGTAACAGAGGAAGAGGTGGGGGATAGGGCCAGTGTAGCTGCGGAAGAGGGACTGTTCGACGTAACCTACAAAGAGGCAGGCATAGCTTGGGCCCATGTGAGTACCCATGGCCACCCCCTTTGTCTGTAGGAAGTGGGAAGAGTTGAAGGAGAAGTTGTTAAGGGTAAGGACGAGTTCAGCTAAGAGGATAAGGGTGTCAGTGGAGGTAGATTGGTCTGGCCTGCGGGAGAGGAAGAAGCGGAGGGCCTTTAGGCTATCTGAATGGGGAATGCAAGCATATAGGGACTGGATGTCCTTGGTGAAGATGAGGTGTTAAGCACCAGGGAATCGGAAGTTTTGGAGGAGGTGGAGGGCATGGGTGATGTCACGGACGTAGGTGAGGAGTTCCTGGACCGGGGGAAGAAAATGGATTCGAGATAAGTGGAGGTAAGTTCGGTGGGGCAGGAGCAGGCAGAGACATTTGGTCGACCAGGGCAGTCGGGTTTGTGGATTTTGGGATGGAGATAGAAACGGGTGGTGCGGGGTTGGGGAACGATGAGGTTGGAGGCTGTGGGTGGGAGGTCACCTGAAGTGATGAGGTTGTGGATGGTCTGGGAGATGATGATTTGGTGGTCAGGGGTGGGGTCATGATCAAGGGGGCGGTCGGAGGAGGTGTCAGGTAGCTGGCGCCTGGCCTCAGCAATGTAGAGGTCAGTGCACCATACTGCAACTGCGCCACCCTTGTCCGCTGGTCTTATAGTGAGGTTAGGGTTGGAGTGGAGGGAGCAGACGGCTGCACGTTCTGCGGGGGAGAGGTTGGAGTCGGTGAGAGAGGTGGAGAGGTTGAGGTGATTGATGTCTCGACAGCAGTTAGAGATGAAGAGGTCAAGGGAGGGTAGGAGGCCTTGGGGTGGTGTCCAGGAGGATGGGGTGTGTTGGAGGCGGGAGAAGGGGTTAGTAGAGGGAGGGTTAGGCTCACAATTAAAGAAGTAAGCACGGAGCTGGAGGCGGTGGAAAAACTGTTCAACATCCAGGGGTGAGCCTGTCTCTATGACAGAATAGATGTTGCTCCGAATGCACTGGATGAAGGAGAAGCTGGTGACTGGGGTCTCCATCCAATGTAACATCTCTTTGTGACATATGAGCGGGGATATAGCTTTTAACAGTGTATGCGGACATCCAATGTCAGTGACTTCAATGACGGTGGCCCTGTGTTTTTGAACCTTCACAGATGTCATGTGCCGACCAATATGGAGGTACCCAGCCTGCAGCCCATCATGGCATTAAGGTTTTCACAGATTCAATACTCTGACGAACTGAGCAAATCATTGAGTTTACAATGGACTGTAAAAACTATTCTGATAGAGTAAGAGTGTTAGCTGCAATGACAGGCTTCCCAAGGGTTCAGTATATCATTGGCTCCATGCATGTTGCTATGAAGTCACCAGCAAGCTGGACTTGTATATTCATCAACAGGAAGGATTTCTACTGTATGAGTGCCCAATTGATCTTCAGCAATGAATACTGAAAGTGTGTGGCTGGGTGGCATCTACGAGTCATATATGTTGAGGAGCTCTCAGGCGCCAAACATGTTTAATCTAAGGTTTTGGAGCAGATCTGTAGCTCGGGTTGTGGGTGTTGAGGTTGGTTGGCTCGCTGAGCTGGTTTGTTGTTCCACAGACGTTTCGTTACCATGCTTGGTAACATCCTCAGTGCAGCCTCTGATGAAATGTCGGTGTGTTTTCCTGCCTGGTTTTTAAACTCTGGGGTCCGTTGCGATGGATTGCCTCACTTCCGGATTTCCTCCGTAGTGGAATGTATATGGGGTCAAGTTCAATGTGTTTATTAATAGCATGCTTTGTGGACTGCCATGCTTCCAGGAATTCTCATGCTTGTCTCTGCCTAGCCTGTCCCAGGATCTTGGTGTTGTCCCAGTCGAAGTCATGGTTCTCCTTGTCCATATGGATTGAGAAGAGTGAGTATTGGTCGTGTCTTTTTGTAGCCAGTTGGTATTCATGTACTCTTGTTGTTCGTTTCCTTCCTGTTTGTCCGATCTAGTGTTTCTCGCAGTCTCTGCAGGGGATCTTGTAGATGACATTGGTCCTGTCCATGGCGGGGAGTGGGTCTTTAGTTCAGGTGAGCACTTGTCGTAGGGTTGATGTGGGTTTGTGTGCCACTCTGATGCCCAGTGGTCGTAGAAGTCTTGTGGTGACTTCTGACGTGTTCCTAATATAAGGTAGTGTGATGAGTGTGTCAGGGCATGTAGAATCTTTCTGACGCTGTTCCTGTAGGCATCTCCTGACACAGTTCTTTGGATATCCATTATCCTTGAACACTTGGAAGAGGTATTCCTCCTCCTCTTGGCGTAGTTCCATGTTGCTGCAGTGTGTTGTTGCCCTTTTAAATAGTGTTTGCACCCAGCTTCGTTTGTGTGTGATGGGATGGTTACTATTGAAGTTCAATACCTGGTCTGTGTGTGTGGCTTTTCGGTGTACTTTCATTTGCAGTTCGCCATTTGTCTTGCGCTGTACCATGATGTCCAGGAATGGGAGTTGTTTGCTCTTCTCCTCCTCTCTGGTGAATTTTATTTCGGTGAGGGTGTTGTTTATGAGTTTGTGTGTCTCTTCTAATTTGGTCCGTTTAATGATGACAAAGGTATTGTCTACGTAGCGTATCTGGAGGAAACCTGGAAGTGAGGTAATCCATCGTAACGGACCCCAGAGTTTAAAAACCAGGTGGGGAAATACACCGATGCTTCATCAGAGGCTGCACTGAGGATGTTACCAAGCACGGTAACGAAACGTCTGTGGAACAACAAACCAGCTCGGCGAGCCAACCAACCTCAACATGTTTAATGCCTAATGCTTTTGAAGCATGGCTTTTGGGGTTGAAGAACTGGTTCCTGACATCTCTCACAGTACTTCAGCTGGAAGGGGAGTGAAGGTACCAGTTTGCAGCACTCAAAATTAGAGAGGATTTTTACCTACAACACAAGGGTTACTGGGGGACAATACTTTAAAAAATGACCTTTATAGCACACTGTTATCACCAAAAATTGGCTATTTTCTCATGAGCAATAAAATGGGTGACTGCAGATAGCCTAAACCAGTTGAAAAGCACATGCCCATGAGTTAGGAATTACAGCCAAGGTACTACAGATGAATCTCAGGGACACAGAGGCTAAATGCATGTGGCAGGGCAGATGAGCTCATAAGACAGCATTAAATTCCTTCTTTGAAAAAAAAAACAGAGCTTGATCCCATTCACAAGTGATTCATTCCAGTTTCAGACCTTGTTGTACAGTTAATTTGTGGTTCAATATGGTTATGTTTTAAATTCACATTCATGTGAATGATTTACAGGCTTAACCTATTCTTCATGTTCAATTTTCCATTACCATCTCTGTGGCACCACTTGACCCTCCCCCATTTCAGTTGATCCCCTTACCATCACAATTAATTTGCCCTCTTTACTCCCAAAACCCATGACTCTCAAAGGTCTGATACCCTTACTGGTCCAGCTCCCTCCCTGTATCAAGGCGAGAGTGACCATGACTTACTTTAGCCTCCCTTTGAAACTGTACAGTTCCTTCTCTTACACAACCTGCAGTCTGCACTTGTCACCATCGTTGTGATCGTGTTTTCAGCCAAATCCAAGATTTAAGCTGTCTGCAACTATATAATAGATTAATCCCTGGAAAGGTTCCTATTTACATGTGACCAATCAGCTTGATTGACCATAGCTCATCCCCCGGACTGACGTGGCAGGACAGTCCCAACTGACCACAATCTGCCGATCAGAGTGATTTTGCAACAGTGCCCTGATGGACCAACAAATATGAGCCTGACCATTTTTACTTGACTCTGGGACCGATTGTGGTTCATTCCCACGATGCAATGATGTGGATTTGGGACCTGTATTCGATCAATTGCCTGATTGGCTGTGGCCAACTCCCCAACTAGAAAAGGCCCATTCCATGACTGACTGTTGTCATACCCCTGACTGACTGGAGTCACCTTCATTCCACTAAACACTCATCCCCATTGAGTTTAACACATCTCCATTCTCTTCAAGCCCTTGCAATACATTTGAAGCCTAAGCTGCATCAGGTATTGAAGCAGCACCATGCTCTACAGTGACACATCCACAATCTTCGGCACTTTTAACCTTTACTCTGCATAAGAGCCACAAGCTTCCTATTTCTCCTTCTGCAGGAAACTATTGTCTGTAAGGCAAAAGATATGTATCTATCTGCATGCTCTCATCAGCACTGAAGAAACAGTCTGAAGCCAGAATGTGTCTGGCTGCACATGATCAAAAAGGCTGCTTTTAAGCCAACAGACTGATGCCTATCCTGCCCAATGACAAGCAATCTGATATTCTGAAGCTGATGTGTTTCTGTTGCTCAATTGCTGAAGTGGAAAAGGTCTGGGGAGACCATTGCCATTGACAATGGAGAAACCTGCTGCAATTGAAGCAGTTCCATTTAAAGGAAGGTGGCTGGCACAGCTATGAACTCATCAGGACTCGGTGCTAAGATCCTTAGATATGTATCTGCTCAGTTTTTATTGCTGAGCTTTTGAAATGCTCAGTGCTTTGATTGGGGCTAAGTTAATCGAGAACAAGTTGTTATGAATTGTGTAATTAATTAGATGCAAATACGTGTTAATAGGCTTCTCACCATCAAAGGAGGGAGAAATTAATTGCGGGAGGTTTTCTTGAAGCTCAGAATTTGATTTATCATTGCCACCTCATTAAGTCACCATGCTCAACATTATTCTCACCACCCTGGGAGGGGAAAATTGTGCCCTTGGTGCTCATATAGAGGCAAAAATCATAAGTCTGATGATAGCTGATGATAAATCAAAGCAGGAGTGGGATTTAAACATTGTCTGCCTTTTTTTATAGCAATGAGCTCAAAGACGAATGTTAACTAATTTCTTCATGCTTTTACATGATATTCCTCTGTGTTAGATTAATATAAATATAAAGCTAATTTAAATGGTTTAACATTTCAACTAATGCAATATAGGAATGCCATACAATTGCAGCCTATTGTGATCAATGAAATCACCACTAGAACATAGAACATAGAACAGTACAGCACAGTACAGGCCCTTTGGCCCACAATGTTGTGCCGACGTACAGATCCTCTTTTGCAATTGCAATGCGTAACTAATAAACACTGGCCAAAAAGAAAGGTATCTTCATTCTTCTCCCACCATCTAGCTTGGACTGAATTGACATTTGAGGTTTAGAAGGAGCTGTCAAAAAGGTTTTGATCAGTTGTGTCTGTGCAGGCATTTTGAATATGATACACACTGTAAACACAGACTGCTCATGGTGCATGGATGGAATGCTGATCAAACAGACTATTTTGACATGGATGATTCTGACAATTTTGAGCATTGTTGCAGTTACTCTGATCCAGGTAACTGAAGAGCATTCCATCACATTCCTGACTTGTGCCTTCTAGATTATGAAGTGAACGGGGGAATCGTTGACTTCAACTTTATTCAGGTTCCTAGGTGGCATATCATTGAATGCAGCCCTGATCTCAGGAGCAATTTTTATCACCTCACCTTTTTCAGCTCTTCTGGCCATACTCAGACTAAGGCTGTAGTAGGTCTAGAGCTATAGAGGCCTGGCAGAACCTAAACTGAGCAACTCTGAGTAGGTTATTTCTGTATAACTGCCACTTGATAGCAATGCTGATGACTTTTCCTTCATTTTTACTGATAATCAAGAATATGCAGAGGGGGATTATTGGCTGGATTGAATTTGCTGTACTCTTTGTGGCTAGGACACACCTGAGCAATTTTCCACTTTCAGCTAGTTTGTTAAAACACATTGTGTATCAGCTGCTTTTGATATTATCAATAATAATATTGATGAAATTAGGACTGACAATTTGGATTTGACAATTAAGATGGTGGATGTACATATGTACATCTGGATGTTTCAGTTACCTGTAAGTCAACAGAAGGTTAATCAGCTTCCCGTTTCATTACTGTATTGGGATGGCCTTTCAAACCTTTCCTTAAGTTAGTTATTCTCCCCTATGAGTGCTCTTTGCATTTTTGTAATCTTAAAATTAATATTAAACTCTATTATCCTAAATGAAACTTAACAACAGTTTCAAAATATTTGCCAGATAAAGTGGTGAGATTAAATATAGACCAATTAGCCATTAATCTTGCAGGTAGACTGTTGGGTAACAAAGGTATTCAAAACATCACTAATTTATCCAGAAATGCTGCCTTCCCATGATTACTGGAGAGGGGAATGTTATAATAACATTTTAATTTACTTTCCTTTCCCACTGAAAAATGTTTAATACATTTAAGAATTTTTTTGCAAGAAGTTTGAAGATAGCTGGTTAGTTTTGTGAATTTTATTCTTGTTTTTAGTTTTATTATTAAAATGTATTTTCTGCCTTTACTAACTGGTGGTGTATTTGTAATAATTGTTTTGGTACATATGAACTTTTTCTAAGTACAAAGATTATGGAACCCTGTGATGTAGCATTTCTATCTGATATTTGCTTTTCTTCAAGCGTTTCTTCCTCTAATATACTCACTGAGTTTACCATGTTCAACAATGGAGTTTGACATTCCATTTTAATTATTTCATAAAGGCAGTGTAAATGATTAATGGGATAGCCTCTCTTCCAATTTCCAAAAAATAGCCTAAATGGTAATTTAGTGTCTAATATGAACCAAAATGTGTAATGGAAATGTTTTGAAAGCATTTACTTTGAATCTGTGAATCCTTACAGTCCAAACAAAACTCTCTGACATTGGCTTGCAACCACTGCATGCTTTGACTCAGCAGTGTTTCCAGTACATTGGAGGATTGGATGGAGCAACATTTGCTGAGATAAATGATCCATCTGGTGTCAATATTTATCATACACATGGCAGATTGCTTGCATTAGAATTCAAAAGAGAAATGGTTTAATTGGCACAATTAACTCCCAGCTTCTTCTTGTCTTCTGCTGATGATCAAAAACATAAAATATGACTCTTAAACATTTAACTATGCTATAAACCTATCTCTGTCTGTGTTAGCTCTGGGTATCATGATGTATCTTTTTGATATCAAATTTTGATTACTGAAGCTTAAGTATAATGAACTGTCAACAGAATGCATGAATTACAATTGAACAACTTTGGTATTGTTACAAACTCCAATTTACTACTTGCCTAAATATTTGCTCATAAAACTGTCAGATTTCAATTTAGTAATAACACACATAGCAATTTATATTTGTCATTAATGAAATGAACTTGATGATATTGAGTCATTCTGCCTATGTCTGATCTTTTACATTTGTCTTAATTTATATGCCCTTAAATATTACAGTTGGGATTTTATCATACCATAAAGAATCTTAAGTGCCTTTTGACATTAGTCTAGGAAATGCCAAGACAGCACATTAACTTAGATGAGAGAATTGCACAATTAAGCATAAGTGTAATTAATTTATCGTGCAGTCAACTAGCACTCACTGTATACTCAAAATATTTTTAACCATTTTTACAATGAAAAGTCAACAACACATGCCAAAATTAATATGGAATAAACAATAAAACAATGCAGATTATTATCATTTATTTAGGTATATGAATTTTAGTTTAAAATTGACAGTAAATCTAAAAACCATAGAAGATGATAACCGAAGCATTTATGCTTCATTGTGTGTTCCAATTAAGTCAAAAATAGGTGTACTGGGGTTTGCACCTGCTATATTAGTTTACTGGCAACTCCAAAACCAACAATGAGTAGTCGTTAATTGATTTTCCTATGTTGATGTAGCGACATCCTTCAGAAATACCTGAAAAAGATCCATATGCCAATATTTTAAAATGAATTAAACTGTACACTTAGCAATTCAAGAGCCCCTAACGTCACATCAATCAATATTTTTAAATATATTCTGGGTGTGCATTTTTTTGGAACAAATGCACTATAGGATGCTATGTTCCCTATTTGGCCATGGGTCACCAGTCACATAGAAAGAAGCAGACTTAGTGGAAACTGATGAGGAATGTTCAGGGCGAGATTAATACCACAGGATAGGCAGCAAGTAAATTATGATATTTAGAGATTTCACCAGGTCAACTAAAACAAAACCAGTCACAATTTCATTTCACTAATGCGGATTCCAAAACATGCATGGCACAAAACAATTTCTTCTCTCCACCCTTCCAGACCGTTTGCACAAGCAATTTACATCAAAAATGTTTCCTCCTTCGTTTCTAACAAAAAATGTCCTACTATCTGAATGTAACTGTATGATACACGAGCATACAATTAACCAAACAGAAAACTGCAGGTTTCATTTGACCAATCAATGAATGTTCTGCTGTCCTTTTCAATTTCTCAACTGTAAGCAGAATGTTACAAATCAGAACTAGAGGGCATACTACCAAGAATTGAATGTACACTATTAGGGAAAACTCAGGGGTATTTGTGGAAGATACAAAGTAAGTGAAACTTCTCAAGAGGTGCTCTATGGCTTACCTACGCTCCAAAATTTTCAGATATTATAATGTTAGTAGACGTTATTATGGAGTATCCTCTTCTCATGCTGTGCCAGCCCACACTTTGAATTGGCACCATGTGGAGATGTGGATTTCTGTCAAAGCAAGAGCTGAAAAAGCTGAAAAGTTAATTCATAGCCAAGTTCTAAGCTGTAACATTATTCACCTTCAGTCTGATGCCTTCATCTATGAACTTCTTCACCTACATCTTTGCTTGTCATTTTTAACTCCTTCTCTCTTCAACCTTGGTAAATGTTATTGGTGAGATGTTGAGATGCATTTTTTGTTTTGTAAAAGGTTTTGTTATTTTTTTTGTTTGCTCCCATTATTTTTTATTAAATTGTACTCTCTTTGACAAGACAATTTCTCCATTCAACCAAAAAAATGACCCACCTGCATTTGCGCCTGGAGTTATAAATAATTATGTAAATAACTCTGCCCATAAAATGTAATTTTATTAGAACATGAGATTCAAGTAGGTCTTAGAAAAATACAAACCAAACTGGAAATTAAGGAGTAAAGGGAGTCAGAGAGTGAAAAATGAAGTATTCATGCTTGTAAATTTCTTCAGTGAAATCTTGTAAATGTCAGAATGTATAATGTCTGTTGATTTTCTTAATCAAGCATTCCCAGATTTCCTTATAATTGGCAACTATTTGAAGATGATAGACAAAATGAGTTATTTTGATGTAAATGTGAAAATAATTGCTAAATGTTTAAGAAACTCCTATTTTATAGTCAAGTTTTCACATGAAGTTTCTAATCCCACTCACCTTCTTGTCCTGTTCTCTTACAGCTGCTAGTACTGCTCTAGTCAGCAACATGTTCTTCAACAAGTCTTCCTCTGAATCAAAAGAGAAATGTCAGCAAGGTGGCATGGCTAAGCGCCCTTTCTCCTGATGGCAAGTTATTATTGTGAAGGCTTCTGTCCCCAGTGATGCTGTGCCAAGCACACCTCTTAGTGACATATGTCCAATAGAGTACTACCGGCTTTAATTTATTTACCAATTCTGTGCCTTGCATTGGACACGGGCTAAATTGAGATTTCAGCTGCAAACCATTTTGGCACATCAGAGACATTTTAGCACTTAAAAGAACCAAATGCATTTGTTTCTTTTTCAATTTGCAAAGCTTGCAGAAGAATGCCCTCGACTCCTGAAAGCATTTTTGACTCATTACAAGATTTTTTAAAAGGATATGCTGTGAAGTCGTAAAGGTGTGATTAAATTCATCAATCAGCAGAGATGACAGGACGAGAAGTTGAAATCTTTCATTGCAAAATATCCAATTACACTGTATGTAGCTGATAGGTTAGTTTAATATGTTTGTAGTAATGTTCCTTCTACAACTGAAGTTTTTTTCCCAGTTGATGCAACATTAGAATCTCAATCATATGTGCTGAAAAATACGCTTATTAAGTTTCTTTCATGTGATATGGATATCCTTGGCAGGGCCAGCATTTGTTGTCCATTCCTAATTACCCTTGAGGAGCTCCTTCTTGAACTGCTGTAGTTAATCTGGTGTAGTTATACAACCATAGTGTTGTGCGGGAGGAACTTCCAGAATTTTGATCCAAGGATTTTGAAGGAATGGCACTATAGTTCCAAGTCAGGATTGTGTATGACTTGGAGGGGAGTTTGCAGGTGCTGATGTTCCCATGTATTCGCTACCTTTGCTCTTTTAGGTGGTAAAGGTCACAAGTTTGAAAGGTGCTTCTGAAGGAGACTTAGCAAGTTGCTGCAGTGAGTTTTGAGTATGGGGCATGCTGTTCGTACTGTGTGTCAGTGGCGGAGTGGGTCACCAATCAAGTTCATCTTTTTCCTCGAATAGTGGTGATTCTCTTGGCTGTTGCATTCATTCAGGTAAGTGGACAGGATTCCATCACACTCCTAACTTTTGCCTTGTAGATGATGTACAGGCTTTGGGGAGCCAAGATGCAAATCATCCAACACTGTATCCTTAATATCTGACATGATATATACCATAGTATTAATACGGTTTTTCAGTTTCTGTTTAACTGTAACCACCTGGCAAATAGATAGTGGGAGATTCAGCAATGGTGGTGTCATTGAACGTTGATGGGATATTGTTAGATTCTCTTGATATCAAATGGTTTTAGAAGAATATAGAAGTGATCTGTTTCCAAATTCTATTCATGCAGTTCTATGAACTGAAAATTACAAAGTGGCAAAACTGAACCAAGCTGATCTTGCTATAAGCTTGTCCTCTGTGGGGTCAATTTCTTGCTCAGGACTCCTCACAATCAAAAGCTGAGTACATTTTTCCTTTTAGTCACACAGAGCAGAAAAACCACATGTTCAAACTTGGAAGTTACTGCCTTAACTGATGTCAGCTCAGACTACGGTAGGGAATTGTAGAATTGGATACAGAATCATTAAAGAATTTAGGTCAGGATTATTGCTTCCAGTTGTCCAAGTGGAACTGTATGGTTGTTAGCTAAATCCTGCCATATCTGTGAGGTGTTGTCAAATTGTCAGTTGAAACGTGGCTGTCCTGACTCATGTATATATTGAAAATTGGATAAGGTATCAAAGGATTGTCAGCATCATTGCACATATTCCCTAGCAAGGCAACAAAAAAAAAGGAAAAAGTAATTCTGGAAATGGAATCATTCTGGAAATGTTGCTCCATCACCAGAAGTGTAAGGAAATAAGACTCCCATTTCTGCTGGGAAGAGCATTTATCCTGTCCTAAATAGTTGGCTTGAGAAACCCATTTTATAGGCAAAACACAAACACCTAACAGGAAGGCAAAATGGAATGGCTCTTGTAAGTGTTGGAACCAGAAGCTATAATGGACCAAAGAGATAAGCTGAGAAAGGGGAATCATGGTCTATATTGGCTAAGGGGTAAGAAGCCTAATGATGGGCAGCACACTACCTGTCTTGAGTCTTTCTGCCCTTCTATGCATTGTCATCATTCTGGAATGAGACAGAGTCAGATATTCTGGAAGATGAAAGTGATGGCACTGCTTTTAAAGTTAGTGCAAGTGGAGGAAATGTCCTGAGTAAATGAGTAGACTGCGTAGAGGAAAAGCAATATAAGAGGTACCGCAGGTTGGGGTGGTTGAGGGCAAGAGGAGATGATGTTGCAGGCAATAATGAGTGTGGCAAAGTATGAGTCTTGATGGGAAGTCAGTGCAGGAGCAGATAGAATGAATGTAAGGTATCAGAGAGAATTCTTATGCTGACAGAGTGGAGAAGGACATTGTCCTCTAGTGCTGGATATTCCTCCAGGCAGCTGACACTGCTCTAACCTGGGTGGCAACATCAGACCGGCTGGCAGCATGGCATCTATTGCTGGTCCTAAGGGAGGAGTCAGGCCCACCCTTGCACTTGTTGAGCTGGACCTCCAGGACCCTACCCATAAAGTGGGATGCCCATTTCTGCTTGTCTGCCAGATCTGGTACATATGTCAGAAATTCTGAAGGACAGTTACAGACTAACAGTACCAGTCTAGGCACACAGCTAGGTTTCTAAAGACGATTCCAGTGCCAGGGATGCCAGTCAATTCTGGGATATCTGCTGTGAGGTGAATTGTTCTGGGATCAGCACGTGATAAGATAGGACGGAAATCGGACATGATATGCAGCATTGGGGTGGCAATGGCAATTAAATCAACAAGTCTGGTAAGATTCGGTGTGATAACTCACACGGCCTTGCAGGATGCATCACTACACCAAACCTGACGTGACATGCACTTAGCAAAAGAAACATAAAATTTAGCCATATATTTTGCAGTTATTTAGGGATGCAGTTTCGTTTGCTGCACCAATATTTATTCCCCATCTTCAACTGTCCTTGAGAAGGTGGTGGTGACCAAAAATGCCATCAGCGAGACAATTCTAGGGTTTTGACCCTGCAATAGTGAAGGAACAAGCACTATATTTACAAGTCAGGGTAGTGAGTGACTGAGAGGGGAACTTGCAAATGATGATGCTCCCTTGTATCTGTGGCCCCTGCCCTTTTGGATGGTTGCGGTCATTTGGTTTGGAACTTGCTGTCTAAGGAGCCTTGGTGAATTTCTGCTGTCCATCTTAAAACCTTAAGACCAGAAGATGAAGGAGAAGAAATAGGTAATTTAATCCATTTAGTCCATCCATGGCTGATCTGAAAATCCTCAACTCCACATTCCTGCTTTTCCCCATAATCTTGATCCCCTTACTGATTAAAAATCTGTCTAACTCAACCTTGAATATACTTAATAACTGAGTCTCAACAGCCTTCTGCAGTAACGTATTCCACAGATTCACTACTCTTTGAGAGAGGAAATTCCTCCTCATCTCTGTCTTAAATGTGCAACCCTTTATTCTGAGGTGATGCCATCTGGTACTGCCCTCTCCCACAAGGGGAACCAACCTTTCCACATCTACCCTGTCAAGTCCACTATAAGAATCTTAAATAAGCAAAGAATTACAGATGCTGGAAATCTGAAAACGAAACAGAAATTACTGGAGTTTTGAAGAAGTGTCACTGGACCTAAAATGTTCACACTGCTTTCTCTCCACAAATGCTGCCAATTTCTCCAGCAATTTCTGTATTTATGCCCTTAAGAATCTTGTATGATTTCAATAAGATCACCTCTCATTCACCTAAATTCCAATGTGTACAGGCTCAACTGACTCAACGTCTCTCCATACCTGGTATCAGCCTGGCTAACCTTCTCTGAACTGCCTTTAATGACTGTATATCTTTCCTTAGATAAGGGATACAAGACAGTTCACAGTATTCCAGATGTGGTCTGACTACTTCATTGCATAGTTTGAGCAAAATCTTCCTACTTTTAGACATTGAAACAAGGCCAACATTTAATTTGCCTTCCTTATTGTCTGCTAAAATACCCTTCTTGTAGATATACCCTATTATCTGTCTTATAGATGGTAAACCCTGCTGCTACTGAGCATTGGTGGTGGAGGGAGTGATTGTGGATGTTATGCTAATCAAGCAGATTGCTTTATTCTGAATGACGTCAAGCTTCTTGAGTGTTGCACTTTTCAGTCAACATGATTAAGCCTAAGGTAGTATCCAAGGAACCTCAACAGTGATATTCCTGAAGTGAGATGACTAATCTCCGAAGAAAACACAACCTTCCTTTGGGCTATGTATGACTCCAACCAACAGAGCACTCTGATTCTCCCTGATTCCCAGTGACCATAGGGTTCCTTGATGTCATAATAAAGAATCTATTATAAAGAATGTGATAACTGGAAACTTTCAAAATAATAGTCTGAATGGCCAGAGTCAACATAGATTTATGAAAGAGAAATCATATTTGACAAATCTATTGGAGATTTTCGAGGATGTTATCAGCAGATTGGTTAAGGGGTAACCAGTGGATGTAGCGTCTTTGGATTTTCAGAGGGCTTTCAATAACATCCTGCAGAAAAGGTTAGTAAACAAGGTTAGAGCACATGTAATCATGGGCAATGTAAGTAGAATTGAGTTTGGCTAATGGGAAGAAAACAGAGCCTAGGTCATTCTTCACGTTGGCTGTCTGTGATTAGTAGAGTACTACAAGGATCAGTTTAACCACAGCTGTTCACAATTTACATCAATAATTTTGATGTGAATCAAATGTATTATTTCCACATTTTTGGATGATACAACATAATGTGAGACGTAAGGAGGATGCAAAGAATTCTATTTAAACAGCTCACTGCTGCGGAAAGGCGGCCAACATCATCAAAGACCCATCACACCCTGATAATGATCTCCTACAACCTCTTCCATCAGGTAGAAGATACAGAAACCTGAACACATCCGAGCAGGTTCAGGAACAGCTTCTTTCTGGCCATTATTTGACAGTTGAATGGACGCTGGCCTCAAATAATGTAACCTGTATGCCTCTAAGTCTTTTTGATCTTTTGCTTGCAGTGATCTGCCTGTACCACATGTAAACAAAGCCTCTCACTGTATTTTCGTACATGTGACAATAAATCATTAAATCAATCAGAAGTTTCAAGGGGATTTAAACAGATTTAGTGACTAGACAAAAACATGGCACATGGAATATCATGTGGCTAAGTGTGAGGTTACCCTCTTTGCTAAGATGAACAGAGGTGCAGAGTACGTCTTAAGTGTTGAGAGATTTGGAAGTATTGATGTCCAAAGAGATAAAAACAGAAATTGCTGGAGAAGCTCAACAGGTCTGACAGCCTCTGTGGAGAGAGAAACAGTCAATATTTTGAGTCTGATATGCCTATTCTTCAGAACGCTTGGAATATTGTGTACAAAATTGATCACTTGCCCAAGGAAGGATATCTTGTATATTTGTGTAAGTATGGTGGACTGTCTCTTTTAAGAGTCTAGTCACATGATGTGATAATGACATCATCCGCCTTTTTGGGCAAGTGACCAGCACTCTAATTTTGCTTCCTGTAGAGTGAACATCTCCAGAATAAAGTTCCTATTGTTTAATGTTTTGGCCTCCTAGTCCTTCTCTGAACAGGATATACCTTCCACAGAGGGATTAATGTGGATGTTCACTAGACTGATTGCTGGGATAGTAGAGCTGTCCTGTGTGAAGAAACTGAGGAGATACAGCTTGTATTTTCCACAGTGTAGAAGAATGAGAGGTTATTTCATTGAAATTGAAGGGCTATACAGGGAGATACAGTAAGGATATTTTTCTTGGCTTTGGGTGTGGGGGTCAATCGAAGCAAGGGACACAGTCTCAGAATAACAAGCAAGTCATTTTGGACTGAGATAACGAGGAACGTTTTCACTTGGAAGATAGTGAACTTTTGGAATTCTCTACTTGGAAAGCTGTGGCTCAGTCATTGAATTTCTTCAAGATAGAGATTGATAGATTTATAAATAATTAATAAAAGATGCTGGTAGTGATAGTAGTAAAAGATACAACCCATCAAAATAATGTTCAGGTAGATGATCAGCCATGATCTAGACTAATAGAACAGGTTTGAGGGCCTGAATGGGCTACTCTTGCCCTTAGGTTCCATTAGGCATTCAACAGGCACAATTTGCAAAATTCCTGATAGTCCAAAAACCTTCCAGGCATAATCCACAAAATCTCAGGTAGATTCAAGGGAACAAGATAGACAATTTGTCAATAATCTGGTGGTCAGATTTTACTGCGGGATCTTCAAGGGTCAGAAAGTGGGCAGATTCAGGGTGAGTCCCAATGTTCTGGATAGCCAATTGGTGGTTTCTCAGAATTTTGACGGCAAATCTTGTAGGTCAAAATACTTCTCAATCATTGAAGTATTTTGATGTTCAATGACAGATGTGATGATGGCAACTGCAGTACCCACAGAGCAGAATAATCTGAACAGCAGTAACATGAATGGTTTCTAATTTTGCTTTTGGTCATTATGGGATGACCATTTGGTAATCCACTGATCTTCTTTGAATAGCATTATACTGGCCATTTGACCTCACTGAGGACAGCATTTTGCACAATGTAGCATTCCCCATGTATTACATTGAATGGTCACAGGTGTTGTGGCCATATTTGGGAGTTTTGACGGGATCAAGTCACTACTGGGCGCCTACCTGTCAGCTGTCAGGCTTCCAGGTTCCTTTGAGAGGAATCTCGCCCAAAAAGCCCTGGTGCAGGATGGATAGCAGCATCACCAGTAACAGTAGGCACTGCTTGTATTGGAGTTGGTCTATAACTGGGATTGACAATGGAGCCCCAGAAAAGGGGCCAGACAGGGACATTTTAGCAGGGAGGAGGTGGATTTAAAAGTGTAGAGGAATATCCTCGAGTTCTATCCCTTTCTCTCAGTGAGTGTCTCCATTATGCAGTGCCCAACAATGGTGGTCACAGATTACCAGGCCCAAGGCCTATCTGCCAGGATTTGTCAGGCCAAAGCCCCATGTGGTATGGCCCTGTATGCTGCTGATTAAATACTGGTTGTGGCAGGATAATGACCTTACATAGTAACTTTAGGCCCTCAATTGTCTTCTGGGCAGGACTGCCAGACCACGGACTTTCCACCTTGGATTTAATGAGAAAAAGGTGGGAAGACTTTGTATCATCCCCAACCTCCTGTTGAATTGCACATGGATCCTACCTGTCAATCAGATTCCAGGGGAAAGAGGCATTCAAATTTTCCATGTATATGCGAGGTACCTGTGCTCAGTTTGCTCAGCAGAAAGCAGAGGTCAAACTTGTACAATTCTACATGGTCATCACCAATTGCAGCAAACTGAGTTGAAAGCACATCTTTTGGCACATTGGGTTTTTAAATTTTTTTTTACTAAGTATGAGGAATTTTTGTCCTTACTCGTGTGGAAATCTTTATTTAGTTCACTTCTCTGTTTGAAAACGTCCTCATAACAAACAACAAGATACATTACATCTCAAATCCATAATAAATAAGTTGTACTCCAGCAACTCACAAGGTTTCTTCAATAGCACCTTTCAAACTCACAACCCCTACCACCCAGAAGGACCGAGACACCTTTGTATGGGAACACAACCTTCGGCAAGCTCCCCTCCAAGAAACGCACCATCCTGACTTGAAAATACATTGGCATTCCTTCATTACTGCTGGATCAAAAGCCTGAAACTCCCTGTCGTAGCAGTATTGTGGCTGTACCTACGGACAAGAATCGTTCAAGAATGCAGCTTATCATCACCTTTTCAAGGGTAATTAGGGATGGACAATAAGTGCTGGCCTACCTCGAGATGCACACACCCCTTGAATGAATATCAGGAAAAGAATCACGAGTTAATCTGGCCAATTAGCAACCCAATCTTAGCTACCATGCTATAGGCAAACATCTTTGGGTGGGGGAGGGCGTGTTGCACAATAGTGGAGCCCACCTTAAATTGATTTAAAGTCATGACCTTTGCTACTTAATATGGAGCTACTTCAAAACAGAGGGATGTTGGCAAATGTCACCTGACTTGAGGGTCTCCTGCTTCTGGAAATTTCTCAACAGAAATAAAAATGTTGTCCGCAGACAACTTTATTCTACAAGATGGGAGGAATATTTTAAACAAAAAAAATCTATTCCAAACTTCCGTTCTTCTTTATGTAACTTAGAACTCAAAATGCAACTTTCAGCATATAACAGCAGCATGTAACTTATCTGTTTCAATTCTATTCTGAACGTAGTTCATTTTCTCAATAATATATTTAAATTTGGATACTAGAGTTAACCTTAAATATCTCGAAAAGTTGTCATTTACAGTCAAACAAATGTTAGATTACAACTGATGATAACATATTAGAACTGCTTATAATAGTTTTCATATGTTCCTATTTAAAATTAGATAAGGTACTTTCAAAATTACCTTTGTATTCACTCTTGTTGCTGTTATGCCACTTAATGCAGCATTGAGAGAAAGCTTGTAACTGTAGATCAGAGGTCTGGCTTGGATCAGGGCCCCTTCAACATTTCCAAAATATTATAATTGCATCTGAAAATCATTTTATGAATAAACAGACTCTGTGTTTAGATACTGGTTTCTTAGATTCAATTTCCATTTCCCTTTATAAATGTTTTAGTGCCCTAAATGGACATATCACATATTTCCTGCAGATCACTTCAATGATTGCTGACCAAGGAACTGAACTAATTTCTAAACACTATTTGTTAGAACTAAGCATCAGATGTAGTAAATTGGCTTTATGTCTCTTGTTACTCGTCAGATCCATCTTTTGCTACAATCATACTTATTACGCAGTGGTATAATGGTAATGTCACTGACTATTAGTCAAGAACTTCAGCCAAATGTTCTGGGGACATATGTTTGAGTCATAAGATGGGAAATAGTGAAATTTGAATTCAATTAAAATCTGGAATATCAGGCTTTTATGGTAGCAACCATGTAATTACAGCATCCCATCCAGTTCACTAAAGTTTTCTGAGGAAGGAAATCTGCTATCCTTACCTTGCCTGATCTACATGTGACTCCAGACATGCAGCAATGTGGTTGATTCTTAACTGCCCTCTGAACAATTAGGGATAAGCAATACATGCTAGCCTAGTCAGCAACACCCACATCCCATGAATGAATTACAAAAGAAAATTACTTCTCGACTGACTGGCAGATTTACATTTCATTAAAGTTTGGAATGTTCACCATAAAGGACCAAATTCATTTTGAGTAGGCTAGGAGCAGAAGGCAGGAAGGGAATGTGTGCTTGAGACACAGAAAAGACTGGACTGATGAAAATTGTTCTTTTCTGATACAATAAGAAACCTTTCTGTGTTTGTAAATATTGATGCAGAGGAAATTGTTGGTGGAAGACAGATGTCTGATAGAGATCTTAAAATACCACTTGGGATGGTGATTGTTGCCAGGCAAGTTAGCTAGAGGGTACAACATTTCAGAGGATTCAATCATCCTCTACTGAATCATTTTGGAGCTCTGATAAAGAGTTATCAGCGAGATCATTGTTTTTGTTAGAAGGTAAAGTTCAGTAACTGTCTGGAATTGGGCAACTTACCTATTGCCAGAAACCAGGAGGTGCTGCTAGATTACTGAAAGTGAGGGGAGAAACGAGTCAACTCAGGCACTAAGAGTCATCAACAGAAGTGAAAATAAAAAGTCACTCTTGTTGATACTGACAAAGAACCTCATGAATAAACTGTATCACATAGTATGGTATGATGGGAAAAGAAGGGGTCAATGTTCCTGTAAATTACATAACTGAAAATGGGGTATCTCAACAAAGTGGCCCCCAACTAGAAGGAAAGCATTAACTCTGAGTTAGAAAAACAAAGTTGCTGGAAGAGCTCAGCAGGCCTGGCAGCATCTGTGAAGGAGAAAACAGAGTTAACGTTTTGGGTCCGGTGACCCTTCCTCAGAACTGATGGTGGCTGGGGAAACGTCAATTTATATGCCAAAAATAGGGAGGTAGGTGGGGTAGGGAGTAAACGATAAAATAGAGCCCAAAGAGAGAGAAAGACAGTTGGACAGACAAAGGAGTTGCTAATGATCAGGCTGGGAGGGTGAATAGTTGTTAATGGGGACTGTTAGTGACTAACAACAGGGGGTGTGTAATGGCAGGCTATGTGGTAACAAGGCCTGGTGTGTGGGGGAGGGGGCTGCTAGTGAAAATGGTTTAAACTGTTTTTCTTCTTGCCATCCCTCCCGAGTACATCAGTATTCTATGAATCAACTTCTCTTTGGCAAAGTAGCAGACGTAGAATAATTTATTATTCTCCTGGACAGTTTGCCATATTGTCATGATTCATAATGTCTGTGATATCATAGTATCAAAATTTTTCAATTTCTTATTTCAAACAAGTATTTCAGTAAAAATTCTGATGAATTATATTTTCTAGATAATTAAGATTAAATTAATCAAGAAAATAAATAATTTCTAATTGCATCTAAATCTTATCACACCTTAAAGCATCTAACGTGATAAGTTATTTTTAACAGTGGTCACAATTGTCTGTAAGCAAATGCAGCAGCCATTCTGTTTTACACACTGCATTATGCATGAAGACATGAGATGAACAAGAAAATAACCCTAGAGTTAGTTAAGGGAAGAATGTTCACTGCTATGTCACAAGAACTCATTGTTGTCCCTTGAGAAGTGTCACGGTATCCTTTAACATTTGTCTGAATCATTGGAGAAGTCAGACAGGACCTCTATGGTATTATAGGAATTAACATTAATAATGATGTACATAATGATGCAACTCAGTAACTCAACGGTCACATGATCAAAACTCTAAGAAGAGAAAAATGGAAAAACCATATGAGGGAGCTGTAACTAGTATTCTGTATATGAGAGTGTGAATATTGAGTTTTACAAGACATACTGAGAGTTGGATAATGGTTACTTAGATAATGTAAAGGACAAAGACACAGTGTAGGAACGACCTAGTTAAGTAGAGCAGTCTCAGAAGTGCAGTGTAGACATATGGTAGGCAGAATCCATATGGGTGTAACAGTGCAGGCTTGAGTCAATGGGAGCAACCCAGTCCATGGAGATGGATGCCAGAGCAAAAAAAAATCAACTTTCATCTTGTATCTCATCCTCTGCACAACACCTGTAAGAATGAACCTCCATTTGTAATTCTAAATTTCTTCATTGGGCCTGAACGATTGGAATGAGAATTCGAGATATTAACAACTGCAGAAAACTAATACTCTTTAAGTAATCTTACTATAGAGCCTCCTTCAAGGTTTGTAAAGAAATTCTGTATGACTGTTGCGATTCTGTGTCAATGCTACAGATATACTTCATTCCTCATAAAAGATTTCTGTCAATGAATATTAAAGGTAAATTGTTCTTGGAATACCTCAAGAATGCATTGTCTATGCAACATTTTATTGCTAAGAAGATATAAGTTGATGGAGAAATAAAGTTATAGTAACAAGTAAAGCTAAAGATTCTTAGCTTCTACCCAGATTATCTGCCCACTTGGTCACCGAGTTATCCACTTGTTGGCTGTGAGAAAATAAAGCAGGGTTTATCTTTGCTGTCCAGAAGGATCTTTCAATAGTAATAAGATAATGTGAGGTTCAATAAAACTGGATGTATCTTAGTCAGATTTGGATACAGGCAATTAAACCACTTTTGTACCATATTCTTTATTCATTCACAGGCTGAGGGCATCACTGGCTAGGCAACATTTATTGCCCATTGGGCAGTTAGGAGTCATCCACATTGCTGTGGACCTGGAGTCGCATGTAGGCCAGACCAGGTAAGGATGGCAGTTTCCTTCCCTAAAGGACATTAGTGAACCAGATGGGTTTTTCCTGACAATCAGCAGTAGATTCACAGTCATCATTAGGTTCTTAATTCCAGATATTTATTGAATTAAAATTCCACCATCTCCTGTGGTGGGCTTTGAACCCAGGTCCCCAGAATGTTATCTGGATTAACAGTCCAGCGATAATACCACTTGGCCATCACCTCCCCTCAAGATATGCCCAAGAACGTACCCTTTGGATTTGAGGGAATGAAAAGGGGAGCTACACTAGGGGCAATGACCAGGCTAAGAGAGTAAATGTGTTGTTGATAATATGAACAGCAAAGGGACATATGAGGTAGTGATGGAGCATGATTCATCCCAGAATAATCCTTTTTTTGAATGAGAGTTAGATTGACAACATTTTCCACTGGAGTTACACCAGTTTCTCACATGAATGCAATGGACAGACCAGGCAGATCACTTGGAAACCTATTCAGATGATTGCCTGTAGCTTGCTAACATTTCTGCCTCAGGTGATGACAGACATTGAATCCTGCCTCTCCTGTGACACTTCTGCATTCAAAGGCCAAGTTAATTAGAGGAACATATCATCTTTTAATAATGTCAAGAAAGTATTGAGCTGTACAAAATGCTGGTATAATGATTAGTTATTTGAGATGGAATAGCATTTAAAATTTGCTGAGGTCAGTGGTGGAGCCAGTAGGTGTGCATGAAGCTTTCCCTACTGACCTTGCAACAGGTTTTTGCTGAAGCAGTAAGTTGCTGCTAATAAATATATAGTGGGCTGAATTTTACTGGAACTAGGGTAAGCGTTAATTTCAGGGAGTTCCATGGAGTGTTTCTCTCTGTGAGCCTTAGCAAATTTTCTCACACCACTCTCAGCAGGTCACCCCACTAGCTACGCACCATGCCAATATGGCATAGCCCTCTCATGCTATCATCTACTCAGCAATGACAGAAGTATTTGACATTACTGAGACATGTCAGGGTTTTTGATGACAGAACCATTTCACAAGTGCTGCAATCCAAAAGCTGCACAGTGCACATTGTAGGAGGGGAAACAAAAAAACAAAATGTCTCTAATGGCACATATTTTACAAATACAAGTGCACATTCATAAGTGTATTTCTATTTAAGAGCCAAGATACCCCAGGTGACCCATCATTAGTGTTTCTCCATCTTAGAACTCAGTCTAAGGGAATGAAAGTTTTCCCCCTTGTCCAGTGCAGTTTAATATCTTCTCATTGTTCAATGTGGGGGCATCATAACCTGGAAAGCCTTCAAATAGTTGAAGATGTTCAACGTTATTCAGCAAAAGCAAAGAAAAATCTAGCAACAAAAGGCAGCATTTGCCTCCAGGAATAAACAGAGACTGTTTGACTTTAGACCAATAACAAATTTTCAGGCAATTAATAATCATAGGACCATGGCCACTGGAACAATAACTCGAACTGTGACTGGATCCATTGGTCACATTTCAAATGAACCTGTAATATTAAACAGAACAAGATATTACTAACGTGAATGCTGATCATTCACATCCATATGCGAACGATCATTTAGCATACTCCTCCATACAGTGGAACATGGAGTGCTCCGATGAGGAAGGCCACGAATTGTCATGGACTTTTATCGTAGAGGACTTGTTCCGATGTATGCAGCACAATCCATGTTGTGCAAATACGCAGGAGATTCTGAGTGCAGTAGGATTATTGAGAACTTTTACCACCTCACATCATCCAAGAAAGACAGCATTGCACATGAGAACATGTTGTCAAATGCAGTACTTGCAATTCAAGGTGAGATGAAGTCAATTCCATGGCCCTGTGCAGCCTACAAGATCTTGGATTGTTTTTATGAATTGTGGCTTCAATAACAAAGCACTTTGTGAACTTCAGAAGTTTTATCTGATTATATTTACATCTACAAATTTCTAATCTGAAATTCAGGAATTCCTCAAGCCCACTAAGATAAAGGCTTTTAAGCATAAATGTGATTATTTATTGTCAGTATCAGGGGAATTAAAAGCAAACAGAACCCTCTTTATGATACAGAAGAACTCAACCAGTAAAGTACCTTCATCTCTACAAGTGGCAAAAAACAAAATAAAGCAATTAACACCATCATGTTACACTGTCAGAAATGTTCGAGCAACTATTGCTTCCTGCCTAATTTGTGAAAAGCGCGGTTTTTGCTGTTAATAAATTACTTGAATTATACAAGTCTGTGGGGAAAGACAAAGCAAATTGTTGGAATGATTATTTATCTACAGACAGGGAGGAAATGCCATTAATCCTTTCACTTTCTGTGGATCCCAGTCAGCTGTGACATACTAATTTTACCCTTAGAACTGAGGTGTGAAATGTGACAAAATGCTGTGAGCCATTAAGGTTTAGACTAGGTATTGTTGTCTATTTATTGTTGCATTTAGAATGTTACGCTCACAAAGTGGTTGTTTTACATGAGCATGAGCAGTAAACAATGCTTGAATCTTCTGTCTGAAAACATGAAAAGAATTCAGTCTAATCAGAGTTCCTGAATCACCACAAAACCCTTCATTTATCTCTTAAAGCCCCAAATTTCCCTGTACATCAAAACATTTGTGTAGTCTCCATCACAAACCAGCTACAAACCATTGTCTGAAAATACTGATTGATGAAAATGATCAACTGAATAAAAGGCAACGTGTTAAACCAAGCACTAGTGTGATACCCACCTTATTATTGCATTAAGTAAAAGCATAAAACCTTTCTCTTTATCCATAGCTGAAACATTATTGTAAATTTGAAATAATGAAAGAAAGCAAGAAAGAAGGTAAATCCTTAATGCCAGGCCCTTGGTGCTTTTTTATTCTCACTGAAATGATAAATATCTCTCTAAAGTGCCAAATGATGTCTTGGTAGTCCAAGGCATTTCTTGCAGTTCATTTGATGATGGATAGAATGCTTTACTGAGTGGATATATGCATCATATTAGATTATGTGTTTGTCAATAAGTTACCAGCTAGAATTCTGCTGCAAGATGTGCATTTTCTTAAATATTAAATGGGCACAGATTAAAAAATAGATAAATGTTAAAAAAAGCTGAATTATGAGGGGCAACTCATACACTCATGTGTATGTTTACATTTTATCTATTTAAATCTGAAACAATTGTTAATTTAAGGGTTATGATTTACAAGGAATTCCTTGCTGAATCCTATTGTTTTTCTGTCCCATTTGTAACATGAATAGAATTGGAACCAAAGTTTAAAGCAATAAACACAGAACAGATGAGATGAGAAAAAGCCACGGAAGGAAGGAAAATGATTAACAGAAAGCATTTCACTGGCTGTTCCCTAGCTATAAAATGATTCTCATAAACAGTGCCAATCTGGCAAAGAGTGTTAATTAGCAGAATCATACACTGCCTCATGAGTAACAAGAACATTATGAGCATGAATACAAAATGTACCTGGTAAAACAGGCTGCTTATTAATTTATGACAAGTTATTTTGTGTTTTTTTAAAATTTACATAAAATTGTACATTGCTACAGTGTGTTGTGTAATAACATCAACAGGCTACATCTGAAGAGTAAATGAAAATGAAGGGAATACAACTGCAATGTGAGAGACAGGATTGTGAGGTTAAGGACAGCAGATAAAAGCAGCAGGAAAACTCAACATGAAACCAAAACTATAATCAAAAGAGAAAGTTTAAAGACAGAAAAACAAATGACAGAAAGCAAGGGGAAAAATGATAGAAAATCCTGCAGAACAATGACAGTAAATACAGGGCAAAAACCTAAGAACAGTTGTTGAAATAAACAGTAAATAGCAACTCTCAGTTACCGGCAATAGTTATTACAAAAGCACTGGGTAGATTTTCCCGGCCGAATAAAAGTGGGTCAGGTGCAAGCAGGTGAGAAAGTCCCTGAAAATGATATTGGATTAGTCTGTGCTCTTTCAACTTTCTCTGGGATTGATTTCAAGTCCTGTGGGGAACTCTGGCAGGAAAGCAAGTAAAGTGATCAGCAATAGAGAGTCTATTTAACAAGCAACTGTACCTTCTTTCCCAAATGCACACAGCATCCACATTGTGTATGCACCTTTTTTACATTTCCAAGCAAGCACAAGGCAGGAAGGGCTCCTTCAGTGAACCCTACAAGCTGTTTTCAGGGCCTATTGAGGAATTGCTATTCAAAGCACTTTTCTCACGGAGAGCTAACAGAGAGGTGACTGCCAACTTCATGGAAGTCTCACAGGTTACTGTCCAACAGGTTTATTTGAAATCAAAAGCTTTCGGAGTGCTGTTCCTTCCTCAGGTGAAGTCACTTTTCCTGATGTAAAAGCAGTGCTCCAAAAGGTTGCGATTTCAAATAAACCTGTTGGACTATAACCTGTTGTCATGAGACTTCTGACTTTGTCCAGCTCAGTCCCACAACGGCACCTCCACATCATAACTTTTTGGAAGGCAGTTCATCTAACCAATAGTTCATTCACCTTCAGCTGTAGCTCTTTGCTTTAATCATGTCAAGGGAGCAGCTTATGTAGCTCTACTCGCCACCTCTGCAGAGGGTCAAGAGAAGCAATGGTCACTTGCACAACATGAATTCGTAGTTGCAGAGAGGGCACAATCGGAGTGATGAGAGATGCCTATAAAGTCAAAATGAAATGTTTGGTAAGGCAAAGAGAGAGAAAACCAAAGGATGAGGCATTCGGTGCAGCTTCTTGGGGATGCCTATAAAGAAAGATTGTCAGATGCCTGCATCTCCAGCTCATTTTTCCAACTGAGGTAGGTTTCATGACACAAGGAGATAAAGAGAGTTGGACCCAAAATGAAAAATGTTCGAGTTTTATTAGGTTATAGCTTATATAATTTAGTTACCTTACATCATCAGAAATCCAGTAGGTTGTCATTGATATAAATAATAACAATGTTTTTAAGACTGTCCTCTTCACATTTGCTGGAGGATTGTAATTCATCAACACAATTTCAAACAAGTAAACAATTTTTTTGTGGATTCTTTAAAAAAAAACTTATGCCGTAAATGTTTATATTACAGAGAAAATATCATCCTCAGCAGGAAGTATGGACTGCATCAGTCCAAGGATATTTCCAAGGATGTTATCTGTTGCTTTTCTAACCAGACCACCAGAAGGCTATTTAAAGCAACATGGAACATTAACCCATGGACCAACAACTTTCCTTTTCAACAAAGAATTTTGGGGAAACTCACTCTCTAGGGTAATCCCAGATTTTCTATCTGATTCCTGGCAAGTTTTGGTGGTGTAATTAATGTCAAGTCTACTGTGCACATGTTCGAGGTGAGTTCACAGATGGGCTTCAAATATTCCATTCCAGCTGCAGCTCACAGCCCAAGAGAAACTATTGTGTGGTAGTTTTAGTCACTTTTCTTTCCTAATTAAATTAAGAAAATTGACGCAGTGAAAGTAAACAATATTTCAGGCTGGGGAGTGGTGTTAGGAGGCATCAAAGGGCAAGAGTTGGAGAAGGAGTCCAGAAGATTCAGTCTTAAATATGCTTTTAGTTAAAATCAGGATGCATCTCAATCACAGTGGCATTATAATTCCCTTGAAAGCAAGCATGGTTAAATGAAGAAGACTGTGCAATGATCGAAGTGGTGGGCAGGCATTCATCAAATATTCAAATAATCACAAAAATACCATTATTATTTATTAGTGAGAAACCATATATCATTCATTTTTTGGCACATCTTATATGTCATTTTGCTATCTTTCTGCAGATTTAAAATAGTAGATGCTAAAGGATATTAAAGGATGTTAAAGGATATTAAAAATTATAAATAATATTTTTATTTATAATATAAAGGTCGCGAATTTACAGTTTTCACAGAATAATGATCATGGTTATGGAACTAATAGCCAAAGCAAAAGTCCCACAATATATTTTAATAAAGAAGTAATTCAATTCAGTCAACATAAATCAGTGGTTAATATGTTATACCTCACATGGTGCAACAATTCTCTGCACAGCATGACCAAAGACATGGAAATATACTCATATTGTAAAAACATGTTATTTATGAGGATGAGAGGCTGAGACATTCCTTTTTTGCCATGTCTTTGAAATATTATTGATAATTAAAAACATGTTTCCCATGGTATTGCTCATTAAGGGAGCCAAGGATTGACTCTTACATAATAGGATTGTTAATAATAAAATGTGACAGAAAAAAATGACAGGATGTAAGGGTGACATTAATATGAAGTAGACTTTTAAGTGCAAGAATTGTAGTAACATTGTGTCAGAATTTGTTGAAAAATAATGCTGTGAGAGGACATGTGCTATTATTGTTGTGCAACTCAAACAGTAAGCATGTGGTGAGAAAGAATATGCTGCACATTACAAATCACTGTACTGTGCTGGCCAGTTTTGTGTCATTCTACTATTAACCTCATGCAAAGACTCATCTTGTACTTAACCAGCCTGATAGTTTACTGCTGAATTGTCACATTAATATTTATGTCTGGTAATTAATAGTGCAAATCCCCTTTTAGCAATATGAGAATTGTTAATGATTGCCAATCAGTCTCCTTGGCTCAGAAAGTGAATAATTAAAAGTGTGTCATCATTCCTTTAGGTTGTGAATTGTGGATTTAAAAAAAATTGTACCCAAAGGAAAAAAAAAACAGAAAAGAAGCAACGATATTTGGGAATGAACGTACTAGTCATACTGCAGTGCAACACATGACAAGATAGCAAGGTGCAGGGCTGGATGAACACAGCAGGCCAAGCAGCATCATAGCAGCAGAGAGGCTGACGTTTCGGGCCGAGACCCTTCATCAGAAAAGGGGGAGGGGAAGGGGGTTCCGAAATAAATAGGGAGAGAGTGGGAGGCGGA
>NC_063344.1:51698965-51737391 GCF_021869965.1 Rhincodon typus
TCTTCTATCCGCCTCCCACTCTCTCCCTATTTATTTCGGAACCCCCTTCCCCTCCCCCTTTTCTGATGAAGGGTCTCGGCCCGAAACGTCAGCCTCTCTGCTGCTATGATGCTGCTTGGCCTGCTGTGTTCATCCAGCCCTGTACCTTGTTGTCTCGGATTCTCCAGCATCTGCAGTTCCTACTATACATGACAAGATAGACTGGGTGCCACATTCACCAGTTTTATTGGTTTCTCCTTCTGTGGTTTTATTCTTGCCATTTTGATCTGTTTCATTTTCTGTCCATTTTAGTCCAATCTTTCTTTCTCTCATTTTATTCTGTATCTGTCCCTGATTTAACTAAATTCACCTATTGTCATTCACTTTTCTACTCTGCCTTATTTCTGTTTACTTCTCAGTCCTTGAATCACACAGATCAAAAAAGGACCTGCTCGTCTTTCATTCACTAAGGTCACAAATGCCCTCCTATCATCAACTTGTATTTCCAGCAATTTACAGGCCAAGATGGTTTTGAGCAGAAGAGTCCAGATTTTTTGTTTTAAAGTCACTGTACATTCCAGCAAGATTTGGATCATTAAAGGCATTTTAAAAAATACGGTAGATAGTCATTTGAAGAAAACTGCTCAAGTCAGAGACAGTAAAATGTTTTATCTCTCAATTTTTCTTTAAATTAGAATCCATTAAAGACAGTAACACGTGTAGCTTGGTTGAATTAGGATGGTCCCATCTTCTTTTAATAATGGTAAAGTGACGATTATTGCCATCTCTTCAAATTCCAGGAAAGGCAACATAGAATTCACACATTGGAGTACATGCTCAGCTGTCTGAGTTGGATCCAAATATTTGATATTTTAGATATTAGGCTGAAGAATGTGCACTTCAACATGTGTTTCATTTGGGCAAACTGCATCTGATTGCATATAATTCCATAATGCATAGACCCAATGGAAAATGCAGTTCCCTCGTCCCTGGAGCATGTTAAGACCAGGGTTAAAATTAAAATATTGAAAACACAATGGTGCACTTTAGATTTCAGTAATTTTCTCATTATGCACATTGTTTGTAAGAAATGACTTCCTGACAGTCCCACTCTGCAGTCAGCCCATGTGTGCAGTGGGGATAAGCAAACCTTTTGTTCCCCACACAGAGTCTGGATATTACAGCTGTCACAGATCAACACCTGCCAAACTATTCTCTTAATACATCTATGTATGCCTTTATTATGTATATGAAGATCTGTCTAAGAAGCGGGGCTGAAATGAAATCAGACACATCTGTGCTATTTCTAAGTGTATACTTGCCAATTTAATATAATTGCCTCAGCTGAACAGTTCCATCCAATGCTTATATATTTATTAATAAAAAAAGCACACTGTTAATGGGAGGATCATGCAAGTTGTTTTTCATGTTTGTATTACAGCTTGTCAAAAATATGCTGTGCTGTAAGCAGTATGAATGTAGCTGTCCTCATCTGAGTAAGGACAACAGGCAAGGGGAAGAGCATTGTCTTTTTTGTAACACATTAATTCTAAAACAATTAATTTTCTAGAGTAATTTGTATTCCTAATCACCGTTGTTAGAATGAATAATGTTGCAATCCTGCGACCATCAACCTGTAATGTTTAAAGAAAGTGAATTAATTAATTTTAGAATTGTATTCCTGTTACCTTATGAGACCCACCATTTCTATTGCAGGGATATGGAGCAGACTGCAACTGCCCTGACTGCCCTAACCAATAGCCTCACCCCATTTTCAAGACTGCCCTATGCACAAGGACAGGTTAGACCTACATTCATGTCTATTGCTCCAAGTAGATGGTGGTGGTGTGTGTGTGTGCGCGTGTGTGTGCGTGTGTGTGTGTGTGTGTGTGTGTGTGTATGTGTGTGTGTGTGTGTGTGTGTGTGTGTGTGTGTGTGTGGGGGGGGGGGGGGGGGTGCACACTGACAACATTGTTTCGGGGAGCAAAAATCTTTACCGACTTTTTAAAAAAACTTTTCCTCCGTATTGATTTTGCGTGAATTAATACTCTCAGTTATTATGTTTATTTTCCACGGGGAAAAGAAACATGCTAAAGAAACATGCTATTTTAATCTGCTACTTTCATGTTGCTTAACTGATTTCACTAATGCCAGAGGACTGTATTTATAGAAAAATTGGCTCCTTCAATATCTATAGAAAAAAAAGTGACAACATAAAGATTTATTGATTTCATGTTAGTTTTATTGATTATTCCAGAACATATTATGTTTTATGTTTCATAATTCAAATTGAATAGACAAATAAAACATGAAGGAAGGATTTAGCAAGCATCTCCCATACAAAAATGCATCCTATCAATGCAGTTAATCAGACTGAAGTGCTGAAGCACTATTCTTTAGCAGCACTACAGAACTCAATTGCCAAATGGTAGGCTTTGGTGTTTTTCATAGCAGCGTTGATTTACTCAAATTCATATTAGAATACAATCCACCCTGAAGCAACGGAGAATCATTGAAATATTTTGATCCTCATGCTGCACTCTTCTACATTTTAGTGCCATTGCTTGTACACCTTCTAGAATTCTATTCTGTGTAGATAACACTGTTAGTAAGAACATTTTAATTAATGTCAGCACCATTTTCAATGGCATTGGCCACTACTCACTTCATCTTCATACTTCTCAAGTGAGTCAAAGCTTCAAGCTAATATAATTAAATGGTAACAGTCTACGAACTGAACTGTTGGCTATAGATTGCTATAAAGGTAATGATTAAAACTCTTGCAGTAGAGTGATAGTGTCCCTCACTCTGAGCCAGGTGAACCAGGTTTAAGTCCCACCTGCTTCAGATGTGTGTAATAATGTCTCAGAACAGATTGATTAGAAAACATCGATAAGGTAACGGTTCTAAATGAGTCAGTGATTCATGTTACATTGAACTAACCAAATCTGATGCTGCCACAGTTTTTGGGTGCGAAGGGCTGAATTCTGCCAAAGTACCCAAATAAAGCAGATGCATGCTGTACAGCTCCTGAGAGTTCTCTGCACTTATTTCTAAGTTGTATTGTAATCTTCCCGTTTTGTTACCATGCAAGAAACTATCTTGTTTTCTACGACAAGTGTCAATTCTGTTTAGACTTAACATGTTGAGCAGAGATGTGAATTTGATTTGCATTTTGATGCCCATACAATATGATGATTAACAGTGGGCAGATGCAAAAAACTTGACCCTGAAGAAAGGAGAAAACAATTTTTGAAGCAAGTTAAATTTACCACTTTGAATGCAGTACCATTTTACAAAGACAGTCAATAGCTGAAACATAAAAACCAACAAACACTCAACCGCAATTGTGTGACTGACAACAGGGTGAGTACAGCACTCCAAAAGCAAAGCTGGTAACAGACAACAGTGTGAGCTAGAGAAAGTGAGAACCACCAAATACACTGAGAAAAAGGCACAGCTTTTAGCAAGAAAGTGTCTATGGGGATTGAGTAAATACTCCAGGAGTAAAGTTAGATATCCCGGTGGGAAAGGGGAAAAAATTATGAAAGTGGTACAAAAGTCCAGAAAGCAAAAACAAATTCTCACATCTGAAATGCAAGCATTGTTAACATCAGTAGGATCTATGAGGAACAGCTTCGAGGCACAGTGAAAGAGCCAAATAAGCATTCTATACTGGCGGTGCAGGGTTAAGAAAAACCTGAGAATTTATTTAAGATAGAAATGAATAAATTTAGCAAAATTTGGACAAAATGTCTTGCAAAAGATTCTTAAGATTTAAAAGGAACAGGACTCAAATCTAAAGTCATGATTTTGGTGAGAAGAATTAGAAAGACAGTAGGAAGAGAACTTCATTTAAATATTTCTGAAGGACAAAATGAATTGTCTTTTGGGCTGACAGGTGGGGAAAAAAAATCATTTTTGCCTGTGAGGAAGTGGCCAAAAGCGATTGTACTGGCAGAGGGTGGGAAACACTGTAAAAAGTGAGAAATCACTATATTAGTCATGAAGAAAAACCCAGCTGTAAATAACTACAGTATTGTAGTAAAACCGAATATAAAAGTGACAAATCAATACAAAATAGCATTTAACAGAATTTTAAAGCTTTATTCAGGAACTTAGTACTGTATTAGTACATTACAGGGAATGAAAAGACTGGTAGATAAAGAGATCACTGCAGAAATAGAATTTAAAACAGCATTGATGAATGTAAGAATATAATCTTAAAGAAGAACCGATTTCAAGCAGGATTGAAATGCTACAGGCTTACAACAATTTTACAGTAATAGAATTAACAAGCACATAGACAAGAAAGGAAAGAAAAGATAATATTTCCAAATGGTTTCTCCAAGGTCAGAGTTGGACAATACAGGACATAACTTTGGACATCTTAGACTTCTTACTATACAGAATTGCCTCAAAATTAAATAACAATTCTGAAACTGAACAGGTTAATAGACAATTGAACTGTAAAATAAAAGTCTTTTATTGCAGATGCTGAAGATTTGAAATAAAGCTATGAAGAAAATATTGGAGAAAGTCAGCAGCGAAGAGGAAAACAGATGTTGAACTTGAAACAAAATGAGAATTTTTGAACCTTTGGCAAAACAGTAAACACTTGCAAGTCTCTCTGAGATAGGCGTAAGCAGTTACCAGACCACCAAAAAAGCACAAATTGATCCAATCACATTGGCCAGGACAAAATATAAGCTAATATAAAAGGGTCCCTTGATAAGAATGCTACAAGACATCTTTGGCAAACAACTAGAGGAAGAAGACAGAATATGGACAAGGGAACACGGGATGAACAGAAGAGAAGACTGTATCCCAGAGAAATTGAAAGCAGGAACTATTGCAACCAAATCTCACTGTACATCTACTGCCATGGTTAAGTATTAAATTTGTATTTCTTTGTGATACATGTAATCTGACTTGCTTATGCAACACGAGTCTCTCTAACTTAAAGGTCAGAATTGGTTAAGTACTTTGCGTGAGGAGGGTTGGAGTATCGTACCCAGAGGAATTCCGTCTCTGTGACACCTTACGCCAATGATAGAACTGGAAATTGCTGTCTGAGGATTTTTAGTATAGTCCTGTGGATTATTAATACAATAATGTAGCTCAAACAATACTGTACACCAGTATTGGGGCCGAAGGGCTCGTTCCTGTGCTGTACAGTTCTAATAACAAGATTATATTATGACGAATTTTGTTCCAGCCAACTGATTCTGTACAAATACAACTCCACATTTGTTTACTAGGCTCACTATAATGTTGTTTATTGTTTCTGTATCCATTTGATTTATAATATTGCATAGATTTTAAGAGATAAATAAACTTGTTAAACTTCGATTTCAATTTACAGACCCATCCATTTAATATAATTTACCTGAACACATGTAAATGTATTGTGGTATCATTAAGGATGTCTTATATTACTTATTTATCTCTTTTTTTCTGAATCTGTTGAAAGTTTAATTTGCAAGACCATTTCATGCACAGTCTCTGAAACAATCTTTGTTGAGTACATCCAATTAATGTAATAATGCTTTTGTAATTAATAAAGCAGGCTGAAAAAAGTATCTTTTTTGCTTTCACCTTTTGAATTAATGTACAAGCATGCACAGTGGTACCTCCTGAAACAATTAAAAATGCCAAGACATTACAGACATGGTCTCATGGGGTATTCAAGGAAATAGCAGATCATTGTTATATTAATTTCACTTAATCCACAGCGATTATTATAAATTATTAAATGTTACCAGATTAAGACAATAATTTGGTTTAATACATGGAGGTGATGGACACAGCAGAGATGAAAGCCCGTTCACAGATCTTAATCTCAGCAAATGACTTTACAAGACACAATCTGTTCAACTGGAAACATCAGGGGAATGTCCAGACAGGAAAATCAATCAGACATCATGTTTGATACTGATCAAAGGGAGTGCTACTGCCATTGCTGATGTCTAAATAGAAAGGGATTCATGCTGATAAGATACTCCAAAAATCATGAATTAATTATTTGTTTAAATACTAGTAGCTGCTAGTAACTTTGCTTGTATGTGCTTATGATTCTTTAATGAGGGATTTTTACTAAGGCCATTCTCTAACAGATTTTCCAGGAGTCATCTATATCTATTTCTCGTTAAAGATTTAACTGCAATATATAAGACAGGGGTACTAGGAATAGTGGTCCCTTTTACTTTACCCAGTTTCTCTCTTACATGTTGCAGCATCTGACCCAAAGCAAATTGCTATTTAATATTAACTCTCATACTATGCTCTTCACTCAATTTTTCTCTCGGTCGCACATCTAATGAGACAGCATCAATGCCTCCAGCTCTGTAGAAAACAAACTCAGGAGGAGATTTTTCTAGCTCCACTGAAGTGATGGTTCACCCTCAGACTGGCAAACTGAAGGTACCATTCCTTTAGTGTGTTGGGTTCTTGAAGAATGAGACAAATGGAATCCCATATCCCACTGTTTTAGTTTCCCTTATTTGACTTTCTTTTATAGCTGTTTCAGCTCAAGATCCAAAAGAGCCGAAACTCAAAATTAGACACGTCTCATATTTTTGAATTACACATGACTATAGAATCCCTGGAGAGACTGGAGGGAGCTGTTCATGGTCAGAGTACAATGGTCCTAATGCTGATAGCAATCTTCGATTATAAAGTGTGACTGAGAGGGTTTAATTTAAACTTGTAAGTCATTGTGTGGCCATGGTGATTTATTAAAATCATTCTGAGAGAGGTAGTTTTGCAGGTGAGTAGCAATTTGATTACAGAGAGAGCTTACAGGCAAACAAAGTAAACAATGTTGCGCATTAAGCTTTCAGATGGAAGAATGTGGAATATTTGGGTGGCTTAGGGATAGCACCCTTAGCTTGCAGAAATTATTATTTTTAAATTTGTTTGGGCATTTCTGTAGGGTACTTAGCTAAAGTTGGACACATAAAATAGTTACTCTGAGAAAGGGAGAAGATGGTTTCAAATAGTTAAAAATAGGTTATCTTCGTAAAAGATACTTTGCAAATGTTTCAGTTATTTGAAGCTGAGAGAATATAAGTTCACTTAAATGATAAATTAAGAAAAAGGCTATCAGATGTTCATGCCTTGGAATTGAAACTAAGTCAAATCCTATTTGGGATAGAGAAGAACATTCTGATTGTTATTTGAGTAGTATGCTGTTGGAATTAATGAGTTTGAATTTTTACAATGTGTATTGAAATCTTTAAAATTGTGTTATATGTAAATAATTTGGTTTATAATATTTTATCTTCAATTCTTTTGCATAATAAACTTCTGTTTTATTATTAAACCTAAATCTCAAGTATTGTGTATGTACGTTTCTGTGAGAGACCAGCTCATAAAATCAAAAGATAAAATATGAGCTATCAAGCCAGATTTGCTAGATGTGCTTGGGAGGATTTAAACAAGTAAAAGGGTTTGCCGGGTTGGGTGGGGAGGGTGCGGGAAACCCAGGGACATAGGGAGGAGACTGATCTGAGACTGATACAGTTGGGAAAAGGAGCAAATCAAACTGTCAGGCAGACAGGAACAAAACAGAGAATGAAGTAGGACTAATAAATTAAACTGCAATTCTTTCAATGCAAGAGGCCTAATAGGTAAGACAGATGAACTCAGGGCATGGTTGGGAACATGGGACTGGGATATCATAGCAATTACAGAGACGTGGCTCAGAGATGGCCAGGACTGGTGGCTTAATGTTCCAGGGTATAGATGCTATAGGACGGATGAAAGGGAGGCAAGAGAGGTCAGGGAATAACATTTTTGATTAGGGATACCATAACAGCTGTACATTTGGAGGATACTCCTGGGAATACATCCAGGGAAGTTTTTTTGGGGAGCTGAGAAATAAGAAAGGGATGATCATCTTATTGGGATTGTACTATTAACCACCCAGTAGTCAGCGGAAAATTGAGAAACAAATTTGAAAGAAGATCTCAGTTAACTGTGAGAATAATAGGGTGGTTATGGTCGGGGATTTTAACTTTCCAAACATAGACTGGGACTGCTATAGTGTTAAGGGCTCAGATGGAGAGGATGTTTTAAATGTGTATAAGAAAATTTTCTGATTCAGCATGTGGGTGTACCTACTAGAGAAGGTGCAAAACTTGACCTACTGTTGGGAAATAAGGCAGGGCAGGTGACTAAGGTGTCAGTGGGGGAGCACTTTGGCACCAGTGACAATAATTCTATTAGTTTTAAAATAGTGATGGAAAAGGATAGACCGGATCTAAAAGTTAAAGTTCTAAATTGGAAGAAGGCCAATTTTGACCGTATTAGGCGAGAACCTTCAAATGTTGATTGGGGGCAGGTGGTTATAGGTAAAAGGATGGCTGGAAAATGGGAAGCCTTCAAAACTGAGATAATGAGAGTCTAGAGACAGTATGTTCCTTTTTGGGTGAAGGGCAAGGCTGATAGGTGTAGGGAATGCTGGATGACTACAGAAATTGAGGCATTGGTCAAGAATAAGAAGGAAGCATATGTCAGATATAGACAGCAGGGATCATGTGAATCCCTAGAAGAGTAAAAATGCAGTAGGAGTGTACCTAAGAGGGAGATCAGGCGGCCAAAAAGGGGACATGAGATAGCACTGGCAAATAGGGTTAAGGAGAATCCAAAGGGATTCTACAAATACATTAAGGACAAAGGGGTAACTAGGGAGAGAAAAGGGCATCTTAATTATCAGGAAGGCCACCTACGTGTGGAACTGGGGGAGACACTAAGCAAGTATTTTGCATCAGTGATTACTGTGGAGAAGGATATGGAAGATAGAGAATGTAGGGAAATGAATAGTGACATCTTGAAAAATGTCCATATTGCAGGGGAGATGGCGCTGGCTGTCTTAAAACTCATAGAGGTGGATACATCCCTGGGACCTGAACAGGTGTACCCTAGAACTCTGTGGGAAGCTAAGGAAGTGATTGCTGGGCCCCTTGCTGAGATATTTATATCATCGATTGCCACAGATGAGGTGCCGGAAGAATGGAGATTAGCTAGTGTGGTCCCACTATTTAGGAAAGGTGATAAGGAGAAGCCAGGGAACTATTGACTGGTTAGCCTGACAGCGGTGGTGAGAAAATTGTTGGAGGGAATCCTGAGGGCCAGGATTTACATGTATTTGCAAAGGCAAGGACTGATTAGGGACAGTCAACATGGATTTGTGTGTTAAAAATCATGTCTCACTAACTTGATGGAGTTTTTTGAAGAAGTAACAAAGAGGATTGATGAGGGCATGATATATATGGACTTCAGTAAGGTGTTCAACAAGGTTTCTCATGGTAACACCTTGAAAGTGGAGTCCCAGGTAGACAGGGTAGTGAAGAACACATTTAGTATGTTGCCTTTATTGGCCAGCACATTGAGTATAGGAGTTGGGAGGTCATATTGTGGCTGTACAGGACATTGGTTAGACCATTTTTGGAATACTGTATGCAATTCTGGTCTCCCTGTTGCAGGAAGTTGTGAAACTTGAAAGGGTTCAGAAAAGATTTACAAGGATATTGCCAGGGTTGGAGGATTTGACCTATAGGGAGAGGCTGAATAGGCTGGGGCTATTTTCCCTGGAGCATCAGAGGCTAAGAAGTGACCTTATAGAGGTTTATAAAATCATGAGGGGCATGGGTAAAGTAAATAGAAAAGGTCTTTTCCTCAGGATTGGGGAAGCCAAAACTAGATGGCATAGGGTTGAGGTGAGAGGAGAAAGATTTAAAGGGACATAAGGGGCAATGTTTTTACGCAGAGGGTGGTGTGTGTGTGTGGAATGAGCTGCCAGAGGAAGTGGTGGAGGCTGGTACAACTACAACATTTAAAAAAACATCTGGATGAATATGAATGAGTATAAATAGGAAGGGGTTAGAGGGCTATGGGCCAAATGCTGGCAAATGGAACTAGATATATTTAGGATATCTGGTCATCATGGACAAGTTGGACTGAAGGGTCTGTTTCCATGCTGTACCTTTCTATGACTCTAATTCAGCCTGGGGTCTGATTGACCAGTAATAATATCAGCAAGCATCATAAGTGTGTCAACTGTAGTTTGGTTCATAGCATTCTCGTCTCACTAATTCAGAAGTTTGTGAGATCAAGTCTGTCACAAGGGGTTGAGCATAAGAATCAAGATCATCACTCCAGTGCAGTACTGAATGGACCGTTCAGTGTTGGTGATCTTGTCCAAACTGAGGTCCTGTATAACTTCTCAAGTGGATGTAATATTCACTTATACTATTGATCAAAGGTAGTTGTCTTTGGTGCCCTAACCAACATTTATCCTTCAATCCATTTCATATGAATGAATGATGTGATCATTATTGTATTACTGTTTATAGGACCTCTCTGTGCACAAATTGATGACACAAAGATAGGTGGAGGGACGGGTAGTATTGAGGAAGCAGAAAGACTGCAGAAGGACTTGACCAGGCTAGGAGAATGGGCAAAGAAGTGGCACATGGAGTACAATGTGGGAAAGTATGAGGCTATACACTTTGGTAGTAGAAATGGAGACATAGACTCCTTTCTAAATTGGGAAAGGTTTCAGAAATCTAAAGGGACTTAGGAGTCCCATTTCAGGATTCTCTTAAGGTTGACAAGTGGTTCAGTTGGCAGTTATGTATTGTTAACGTTCTTTTCAAAAGGGTTAATATACAAGAGCAGGGATGTACTGCTGATGCTGTACAAGGCTTGGGTCTGACTGCATTTACAATATTCTGAGCCATTTTGATCCCCGTGCCTAAGGAAGGATGTGTTGGCATTGGAATGGTCCAGAGGAGATTTACAAGAATGCGGGACAAAGGGCTTGTCATATGAAGGGCGGTTGAGGACTTTGGGTCTGTACTCGATGGATTTAGAAGAATGAGAGGGGATCTCATTGAAAGTTACAGATTACTGAGATGCCTGGATAGAGTGGATGTGGAAAAGATATTTCCACTATTAGGAATTTCTAGGAGCTCGGGGCACAGCCTCAGGCTAAAGGCACAATCCTTTAGAACTAAGATGGGGAGGAACTTCTTCAGGCAGAGGGTGGTTAATCTGTGAAACTCATTGCCACAGAGGGCTGTGAAGGACAAATCATTGAGTGTATTTAATATAGAGATGGATATTTTTGATTCGTAAGGGGATCAAGGGATATGTGGAGATTGCAGGAAAATTGGGTTGAGAAACATATCAGTCATGATTGAATGGTGGAGCAGACTGAATGGGCCAAATGGCCTAATTTTGCTCCAATATCTGATGATCTCAGGGTAAATTGGCTGTTGTGTTTGTGTAATACAGCAATGACAACACTTCCAAAAAACAATTAATTTGTTGTAAAGTGCTTTGGGGTAACCTCAGCTTGTAAAAGGTTTTGTATAAATGCAAGTTCTTTTCTTAACACTGTTTACAACATCCACCACAGCCCACCAGTATAAACCATTCATTATGGTTATTTGCCTGTGTAACTTTCTCTCTCCTGTACTGAGCAAGTTTGAAATCAGAAAATTAATTTTGAAGAACTGAAAGTTCTAATCTTCCCCAATTTACATGTAGCTGATATCATTACAAAACTGTATTCCTTGACTGCACAGTGTAAATCAGTGCTCCACAAATCTTTTCCTTCAAGGACCTCATTTTGAGACTTGGAAGTTGTCATAGAAACATAGATTCCCCACAGTGTGGAAACAGGCCATTCAGTCCAACAAGTCCACACTGACTCTTTGAAGAGCATCCCACCTAGAATTACACCCCCCCTCACCCCCCACCCCCCATTCCTGTAACCTTGCATTTTCCGTGGCTAATCCACCTAACCTACACATCACTGGACACTACAGGCAATTTCCCATGGTCAATCCACCTAGCCTGCACATCTTTGGACTGTTGGAGGAAACCAGAGCACCTACAGGAAACCCAAACAGACACAGGGAGAATGTGCAAACTCCACACAGGGTGTTGCCTGAGGCTGGAATCAAACTCAGGTCCCTGGAGCTGTGAGGCAGCAGTGCTAACCACTGAGCCACCATGCTGCCCCTGTCGTGACCACCAACATTAGGGTGAGGGGGGTGGGGGGGAATGTTGCAAGGACTAGTGGAAAAGACTTAGAGTATTGAGACAGCTGCGCCTCAAAGCTTGCAACACTAAAATATGAGCTCACAACTTCACTCAGAGCCCTAATATCCCTTCTGGGATGCTCTGTCATAAGCACACTTCCATTTGAGAAAAGGTAATTTTCTCCAGTATGATCATGAAGCCATCAGACAATAACAGCCTGGCCTCTTCTTCAGACAGAAAACAAAGTTAAAAAGAAACATACAAAGTAAAACATAAATCAAGTTTGTATCTGAATCCTTTAAGATAGAATCTATTATAGATCAATAGAAAGGATCTTTAAAATTTTACTCCTGTTTTGAAAGTTATCAGATTAATGTTGCTCCTCCATTTTCTCAAATCATCTCTTCATTCAATTTGAGCAAAGAACAAAGGTTCAGGCCAGGAATTGCAACTTCTTCCTGTTTTTAAATGAGTAAATCAAAACCAAGTAACTGTTCTATAACACGAAACTAAATGAGTATTTGATACTTATTTATTTTTGTTTTTTTTAATGAGGTATTCCTTGCACTAGGCACTAATGTATTTTGGTCATTCTTGGCAAGCATCTTTACTGAAGTATTTGTGTATATTCTGGCACTCAGCTCCAGGGTGATCTTATCTCATTTCCAAATGTTTTTAATACTCTATTCTCTTAATTCCACAAAAATCTAATAAATAGGTCACTAATAGAAAAGATATATTACAGCTTAGTTTTTCAGCTACATTTGTAATTATATTAGAGTTTACACAAGGTATGGTATTCCCCTGTAATATTCAGTGACGTGAAATCCAACACCACTGCACTTCTAATCATGTGGTACAATAACATCAGACCACATAATGTGATTTGATTCCTGATGTTGGCCATTAATTGATATTCACTGTGACATCGGCCAGCAGCAGAGAAATAAAGATGAACTGACTCAAGAAACCGGTTAACACTCACATGAGGAATGAGCACATCAACGATATTCCATAATTCGTCATTTTTCCTTTTCGTCATGTCAAAATCTGTGGAACTCAAATCAGTGTGGTTTCAAACAGCTTCATTCTGCTGACCTAGCATTTGCAGACATCTTTGATAGGATATCAACTCCTTCATGCAGAAAGGACAGATAATAGGGATTCTCAAAGATCTCAGTAAAGCCTTGTACACACTTAATTATTTTATTCTACTTCCTACGGTACAATTTTACAGGGTCAGATGAATTGTTCTACCATGGTGTTAGGAAGAGGAGGTCGAACTCCTCTGATAATTAAAATCAAAACACAAGCCCCCAATGAATTATAGCGGGAATAGAGGTTCCCTTCTATCAATTAAACACAAAATACCCAACAAAGCTTGCCTCACCTCACCTAATCTGTTAAAAAGGAGTAAACTGTAACAGAGAAGGGGAGGTTAAATGAAATAAAATCCCTGCTATTCACTTTATAAGTAACAAGTAACAATTTGTTTATTTAACCCTAACAATGAACAAATTAACAGAATTACTAACAAGCCAGACAATTCCTCCTCAACTACTAACTATTCCCTGACTAAACTAAATTCTAGTGGTATGCTGTTCCAACAAACACAAGACCCACTTATATAAATCCAAGTAATAAAAAAAAATTCAAACTTAGTCTCTCAAAATCTACACACCTTTCTTCTGCTGTTCTCAAGTCATAAATGCCTTCCTTCCGCTTATCTGGCTGTCAGGGATATTTTCTCTGTGGAGTCTTTTGTGAAGCTAGTATGCCGTGCTACCTTTTATGAATAGATGGTGCTTTCTTAGAGACCTTAGTGATTTCTTGTGACAGCTAAATGCTTATTTCGCAGATGGCAGTTTGCTCTCACACCGATTTTCAAAAACCCTCTCCTCATATACCTTGGATGACATATCAATTTTGTTACTATTGCATTGGTCCGAGGTTGTCAAAACCATCAGATTTAAATTCAATTGGCTTTTAGTCGCTAAGTGCCTAGTTTAAATTAATTGGCTGATTCCAGCTAGTTGCCAAAACATCAAAACAAGCCTAATGTTTCTGATCACACAAACAATTGATACATGTTTCAATTTCACAAGCCTTCTGCTGCTTAGACACATGTTCTGAAAAATCTCTAAGCTTAGAAAAGCACTTTACCTTTTAAAGGAGCTATGCACTCTTCTCCCTTATCATTTCTTTCTTAACAAAGAAATTCTAGCTTCCTGCTTTCCAATTCACGACTACGCTACACAACTTTGTTGTACATGGTTCCATAGTTACATTACAAATAGAAAGAAATTTACATGCTTTGATTCAACTTGTTCTGATGTACTGTGTATTACATATGGAGGACCATGGACTCCATTCTTAGTTAAATTGAGGATGTTACAGCAGGAAACATGGCAGCTACATCCACTTGATCATAAGACAGGGTGTGTTTCAGCTTCTCTGCAGGAAAACCTTCTTCAATTAAGTAGAAACATGGAAGTCTCTAACACAGGAACCTGATCAACAAAACTTCTCTTTAAGTCTGAATTGAAGCAATTTCTTCTCCATTCATATTCCTAGTGATAATATAATTACAAACATCTGACCCTTATCTCTTTATCACTCATTATTTCTTTATGTTCTGATGTAGCCTCAAGTACTGATCTTGATTCTCATTATCCTTGCTTTCCTTTTTGAATCAGTATACTCTGATGATAAATGTATAAATACATGTATAATAATTAACTGTAATTATCCCCGATAATAATATTAGAATTCAGCTTTCTGGCTTTTTTTCTATCGATATATCACAACTCACTCATCTCTCTTTCTCTCCTTCTCTCTACCTCTTTCCTTTTCCCCTTTTGAGTAAGTCAAGTTTTGAGCAAAAGTCATGACCTTGCCCTGCCATACAAACTTATAACAATAATCAATATATACTGACATATTTGAATTCTGCAATTGTCATAAGTTATAATCATGCATATTACATGCAATTTGTAAGGAATAAATAGCCAGAGAAAAGGATGAAGGTGCCCTTAGGAATGACAGCTCAATGGGAAAAGGTGATGGCAGAAAAGGAAATGTACACAGAATTGACAAATTTTTAAAAATGTATGGTCTTAGACCAGTCAAAGGCTTTGGAAATGTCCAAATGCTGGGGGGTATTTCATTACTGCTCAGAGCAGAGCTTCAAGTGTGCATTACATGGACAAGATGATCACCTGCTGCAATCAAAACAACAATTGTCTTGATTGCAAGTAAACCAAAACGTCAGATTCGTTTGAAGAGAACAAGGAATATACTCCAGACGGAGAGTAGTCCTTGATGAATAAAGAAAAAAAATATTTTGCTGAAGTTCGTAAGGTCATTTTTTATTTAATGATATTTGCTTAACAGCACAAACAATGAAGTTGTGGAAGCTTCGAATTGGGTTAACAGCTGAACCACAACTTTGAATCTAGATAATACCACATGATGGAACAATTACGTTACTTACCTAAATATTACACCAGAATCATAATCACTAATTAATAAATGTCATGTGATATACTTCCAGGCAAGTGATCACAAATGTATTCAACTAAATATGAATTTATTCAATGCATTATGGGTAAAATATTTACTTGGCCACTGCATCTATTACTAGTAAGGTACTTGCACCATTCGAGCATATGAATGAACAAATCATAAACATACATTACATGTTCAGACTATTTACTTCTCTCTCTCTCACACACAGAAACACACACACACACACACACAATCACAATGTGTTACATATTCAGACATATCTTTTGTTAAAACTTGCATACTTGCATTCAAGGACAGAAAGCATTGATTTCATATTGTACCTTTCAGGACCTCAAGGTGGTCCAAGTCCCTTCACAACCAATGAAATACTTTTACAGTGTAATCACTACTGTAATGTAGAAAATGTGTTAATAACCAGATATGTTGATGTTGAATGTAAAGATCGGTCAGGTCATCAAACTCATCCACACATCATTCAAATAGTGCTAGGGCATCTTTGACATCCACTGAAAGGATGAGCACACTTGGGCTGAGTTTAATATCTCCTTCAAAAGATGGTGCTTGACAATGCAATACTTAGTGATGAATGAAATGTCATCCTGGACTTTGTGCTCATATATTTGATGTTGGGTTTTAACATGCAACCTTCTGACTCAGAGGCAAGAGTGCTTCCACTGTAGAAACTGATCGAGTCAAAGACATTTTCAGCTGAGTCACAGTTTTCTATCAGTAAACAGATTTTAATTTATGGTATGACAGAGGACCCTTTCACAAATTGCTTTGGATGACTGCCCATCCTTTTATTGAGATATATTTCATCACAGTCCAGCTCTTCCTGCAATTGCAAAGTGTTAATAAATGAATGGCAGATTTTGTTGCTCCAGTTATAATCACATACTTCTTTAATTGGTTTCATTTGGGTTGTTTTTTTCAGAGTGGGACAGAACAACAGCGCTTCAACAGAGACTACACAGCACCGATGATGTCACCTAGAAGGGAGACAAAATGTTTGCATGAAAACCAGCCAGCTCGGTGAACCAACCAACAACTCTAATCTAGTCCCAATTGCTAGCATGTGCGCCATATCTCTCTAAGCCCTTCCTATTCATATACCCATCCACATGCCTTTTCAATGTTGTAATCATATCAGCCTCCACCACTTTCTCTGGCAGTTCATTTCATACCCGCACCATCCTCTATGTGAAAAAAATTGCACCTTAGGTCTCTTTTAAATCTTTCCTCTCTCATCTTAAACCTATGCACTCTAGTTCTGGACTCCCCCCTGCTCCCACCCCCACCCCCACACACCCGCCAGGGAAAAGGCCTTGATTCTTCACCATGTGCATGCCCCTCATGATTTTATAAACCTCTATAAGGTCACCCCTCAGCCTCCGATGCTCCAGGGAAAATAACCATAGCCTATTCAAACTCTCCCAATAGCTCAAACCCTCCAACCCTGGCAACATCCTCATAAGTCTTTTCTGAATCCATTCAAGTTTCACAACATCCTTCCAAAAGTACGGAGACTAGAACTGAATGCAATACTCCAAACGTGGTCTAACCAATGTCCTGTACAGTCGCAATGTGACCTCCCAACTCCTATACTCAAAGCACTGACCAATAAGCAAGCATACAAAGTGCCATCTTCACTATCCTATCTACTACGACTACACTTTCAAGGAACTATGAGCCTGCACTCCAAGTTAAGGGTTAGGAAGCAGTGATTGGTGGTGAATGGATATCTTCCTGACTGGAGGGAAGTCTGCATGGATTGATATCAGACCATTGCTTTTCTTCTAATATACACAAAATGATTTCACTTTTCAAGCATTTAACTGCCTGTGTGAAAACGACCTTATCTTCCTTTGGAAATTATGATTTTGCCTTTTGCCTTCAAGAACAGTGATAATCTGGACAAGGAGTCAGAAGATGGAGAATAAGACTCTTACAAATAATTGATTTTGCTTTTTTTTGTTCTTTATCTGACAGAAGAAGAGCAGTTAAATATAATGATTGTTGCTCCTGTTGAGTTTCTCTGTACAGGAAACATTAGTAGCTTTTTTTCCTTGTGTGATAATGTATGACTAGGTAAGATATTGTAAAAATATGGATAGAAACAGAAGCCTAACTACACCCTCAGCATCACAGCAAGTGAGCCTGGACTTGGACTCAACTTCTTTCCTTGAAGTGATAGATTAGTTCACATTGATTTGGATTATACAGGGTTTACAGATATTATCAGGCCACAGGGAGATCAAAACAGGCCACATCTTCCATCATTGATAAATGTTGGAATGTAGCACACTGAAAGTGCTGACAATAATAAGTAGTCAATTTTTTCTGGAGTATTCGTACTCCTTTATCAGATTCTTCCAAGTCCTATGATCCGACATAAATTCAAACAAGGCAAAGAAAGCTGGCAACGGATTTTGGCAGCTGCTGTTAAATATTTTATGGTCCCAAAGAGCAAGATTTATCCTTTGCTTCCAAAGTCAATCAGTTGCCTGTTAATTATACTTCAACATATCTGTACTCAACGGGCAATTTTTTTTTAAAGCTCTCCTCAGAGCTCCTGCTAATTGTGGTAGTTAAATCTCTCCTGAATAAGAAACAAAAACTTAAAGACAAACCCAAGACATTCTTGGATTTTATGCAGTTGAAAAGAAAACTCAGCCTCATAAGCAAACGAACTGAATAAGAAATTTAGCTGTTCTCAATGTCACAAACAATGTTTGATGGAGTCTTTGAAGTGGTACATTTATTTTGGAACAAAATCTCAAATTTGTTTATTTGTTTTCTATTTTTCATGTGAGGTTCTTTAAGCAATACTACATCATGGATCAAAACCATGATTAGAAACATGAAACAAAAACAAATTGCTGGAGAAACTCAGCAGGTCTGGCAGCATCTGTGGAGAGGAAGTGGAGTTAACATTCCCGGATCAGTGACCCTTCTTCAGAACTGAATAACTAAAACAGTGAATTTAGTTTGAATCAGAAGACCTGCTGTTAACTAGGATCCACATAGATTGTCTTGAGTGATTACAATGATGTTCTAAGAGAAACGAAAAGGCCTCTCTCTGACCACCTCAATCTAGACAATAGAGCATTTCAATATTATTCTTTTATCATGAAGCATATATGCAACAAAGCTCATCAGTGTTTGAATGGATGTCTCAAAATTGAAATATGCCTTTTGTGATGCAATTGACTGATCCTGATTTGTCTTTCGCTGCAATTTGTCGCATATCTGTACATTTGTCATCATATCAGATTCCATTTAAGTCATTTCTACCACATTTTGTTCAATGAAATCTCAAGTTGTGAGAATCAAATTTCACATATATCTCAGATATTTACGAGAAAGTTTTCTGAATTGAATACCAACATTAATGGGTGTTAAGCTTTTTTTGGTGCATAACTGATTTGCTAACAATGTGTTGATTGAGTATCAGTTTTTCTGCTGCCACTAAATGATAAATAGCAGTGCAAATATAAATACCCCATCCCTGAGACATATTAGACAGATGTTCCTGTATACTTGCTGGTCAAAGGGCTCTGCACTTTCCAAAAGCAATTATACAATGCACTAAAGTAAAGCTGTTTGTCTCTGGTTGTCAACATGTACAATTGGAATGAATTTCATTTAGTCATAAAGAAACTTCCAAACACTCATAACTACAATAGGCAGTAATGATTGTCAGATGTTTTCCCATTTGGGCTCATTTTCAATTCTTAACATTACGTTTCCAGCAGAAACTTTTGAGTTTGTAAACAACATTGCTCCTGGCAAGCTCAAAATCAATCATGCTAGAGCAGTCAAAATCACTTGTATTTACTTCAGAAGAACTGTAATCATAAATCTACAAACTTACAAACTCAAATGGATTCTAATAGATATTTGGCTTTTTAACATGTAAATTCTCCACAGGTTTAATTGGAATTGAAGAAACAAGATGGCCCACAAAAGCAAAAGAAAAATATAGCAACAGATCTGATGTACTAGCAATTCTAAATTTTCCTTGATGACAAAAACATAATCATAAGCTATGCAATAATAAAGAAATATGTATCAAGATGTTATCAAAAACAAGGATCTTACATTAGACAAATACCCACTCCTCCTCCAGTACCCTTCCTTCCTTATCCTTGCTTCACTCACTTTTCCCTTCCCATGATATTGCTTCTTTCAGCGCTCTCTCTCTTTTCATACGCCCCTCCTTCTTCCTCTCATTTCTCACCCATTCTAACGAAGTTCAACCTCCACTTCTCCAGCACTTTCCTCTCTTTTGTCTCCTCCCACATCTTGCTCCATTCCTTGAACTTACATCCTTGTCTCCTCAAGTTTCCTTCTAACTTTCTCCTCTCTTTTACCAATCTTCCTCCTTCTCATCAACTTTTCCTTTCTCTTCCCCCTTACCATGTATCTTTTTGCCCATTTCCCTACCTTCCTGTCACATTTTCTCTTCCCTGCTCCTCCCTTTGATCACGTCTCCATCCCTTTCCTTTGCTCAATTTTTGTTTCCTCTTCCGTCCCTCTCCTTCATCCCGTCCTTCTCCATTCCGCTTCGCTTGTCCTTTCTTCCTTCCCCTCCTGTCTCATATCTTATCCTTTTTCGCACAACCTTTCTCCCCTTTCACCTCCTCTTTTACTTTCAACAGAACAAAGTGAAAATGGTTAGTTGCTTTTTGGTTGTATTTTGATATTTACTTTTGAAATCAGTGCCATTGAATTTATTGTGGTTGCTGTAACTCATGTTGAGAGAAAAGTTGCCCTACGGTTGCCACCCATTTAGTTTTGGATTGAGCAGTCTGTCTTTGTTTTTTAAGTAGCATGTCCAGAAATTGTTTTCAACTAGCAGCTTGTGGTTTTCAGGGATCCATATTTCTTATAATGTTGAAGTTTTAGTTGAACAAGTTTGAATTCATTGACATCAGCAGTGAAGAAAATATTTCAAATCAATGCATTTTATTTTGCTCCATCCCATCCATTTGAATACTATGGTTTAGAACTTGACAGTAGGTAACAATATAAGCACTACAAATAAACATTTGCTTATAGTCATAGCAAAAGTACATTGTTTCTTTTCCCTAATTGCCTTTAGGAAAATGGTGAGGATGCGCCAAAGTGCAGTTTGGGAGCAAGTTCCAGGAATTGGACTCAGCGATAGTGAAAGGACAGTTATATATTTCCAGGTCACTGGCCACAAAAAAATGAACAGCCTGGGTCTCATTTTTTTTTCAAAAAAAAGGTCAAAACATGACCCAAGAGAGGGCTTTAAAATCAGGAAAAGTTTTGCTATAAGAGATAACAAGCTGTAGAGCTGGATGAACACAGCAGGCCAAGCAGCATCAGAGGAGCAGCAAGGCTGACGTTTCGGGCCTAGACCCTTCTTCAGAAAATGTCTTGCTAGCATGGATTCAGAGAGTAAGTTTCTATTATCAGGAAGAACATGACTAGAGGGCAGCTGTATGATATAGTCACAAACCACAACAGCAAGTTCAGAAAAGTCTTCTTTATCCAAAGAGTGGTGAAGTGTGGGGCTCAAAACCAGCTTTTCCTACAGGGTGCACAAACCTCCAAGGCCTCTGCGCCATAATGACTTCTGTAGCTGGGATTCAATGCCGTTCGCTCTGGGTGTGGTGACCCTGATCACTGTTCGTGGAACTTTGGAGCTCTGGTGCTTGCGTACCTTGTTCCTTACCATTGGGAGTGGTTGGTGTGAATAGCCTAGATTATCCAGGGAACCATTTAAGGGGAAGCAAACATGAACATAAGTGAGTAGTGAATAAGGGTTTTAAGGGTACAATTAGATCAAGAAAGATAAGCTCAGGCTTGAGTAGACCCTAATCATGGCATAGGCTGATTGGCCAAATTAGTCATTATTTTTGTGTTCTGTACATCCCATATAAAGTATGGCATGTGACTGGGATCAGAACTTGTGGATGGTACTGCTCTCCTACATTTGCGACTTTGTCCTTCTGTGTAGCAAAGGTCATGGATTTGGAAAGGCTGTTCAAGGAATTTAAATGAGTTACTGTTTTGTATCTTGGAGATGGTCGACACTGCTACTAATGTGCACCAGTGGTGGAGGGAATAACTGTTTGAGTTGTTGATCAAATGGGCTGGTTTGTCTTGGGTGGTCTATAAACTGTGCTGTGGAGAAACAGATTGCAAGCTGAGATTGCTAAGGCCGACCTTAGACAAACTGTCAAGGGGAAGCTGCACTAGTTGGTTCTGATAGTACTTATTCTGTGCTCCGGTTGGTCTGGACAGCAGTAGTGCTTTTTTTTTCTGCATCCTATCTCCTATTTGTAGCTGCACCACCGATTCTCTGAATCATGAGTTCCCAGAACATGCTACACCAGCTTCTTTACAGTATACAGCCTTTTCCCTGCTCCTCACTACCTGACTGTCCTGCGAATACATTCTGCTTTAGCTGCCTCTAACACTGACTACAAACTGGCTGTCAGTGACCCTTGAGCTGTTTTGACCAACCTTATGAAAAGCTCACACCAATCCCTGCCCTTGTTCCTGTGCAGGATTGATTGGAACAAGTGGCAGTGTTCCATCCTGCTCTCTGATGTTACAATATTCACAGGTTGTTGGGATCTGCAGCACATATAGATAAAAAAAAATCAAAATGGATTTCATCACAATATCTGGAAGTGCTTTAAAGTCAAAAGATTGATATTGAAATATGGTCATTGCTATTACATAGACTGATTTGGATTTGGGGCAATGCTGCTTGAGTATATGTAATCCATAAATTATTGCAGTATCAGATACAATTTGTAACTCACTTCAGGAATTCATTTTTGCATGAAATACTCATTTCAACTTAATTCAAATTTCTGTTAAGAAAGCCTCAGGCTACATTAAAAGGTTTAATATTTCATTATTCACTAAATTAGAATTATATTAAAACAAAGATAACAAATACAACTTGGCAAAGTTCCCATGCAATAACAGCATTTATCATTGATTTAAAACAATCGTAAAAATTGGCCATGGTTTTTAATCAATACTTATGTTTATGAATGTATTTATCTCTGATAACAACAAAATACCAATATAAGTTCAGTACCTGAACAAGCTATTGCAAGAGATGAGTTTGCATTTGCTGCCTGAGCAAATGGTTGGATTTTTCAAGTTATTTTGGGAAACAAATAGCATTTCTTACTCTGCTTTAATATTTCATACAAAAGGGGTATATTGCTTTGTTGAATGATGCTTCAACATGCTACGCAATGGGGTACGACAACACAGGCTCTTGGCCTGTAAAGCCCTCACACTGTCAGTTCTGTGGGACTGTCAGGAAACATACCTAAACAGAAATTATCCCTGCACAGGCAAAGTGTGGAAACTCTTATAGAAATCAGCTTCAAGGAGGACATTATCTCTGTCTTCCAGTCAAAAATTTGACAAGATCGTGGCAGAAGTAGTGTGGTAGAGCAGCAGTCAGGCCAATTGCCTTCTTGTAGCCCCTGCCAAGATTTTCCTCCTATCAACCTGACTGAGAACATCGTTAACAGATCACTCAAAAAGTAGCAGAGATGGCAGTAGTTCGCAGCAAGCTTTTTATTTCACTGCCCATGATATCTCCTCTTCCAAGAACAACTTTGCCAGAAGGTGAAGTAACAGTGAAAAGAAGGCAATAACATTTGGAAGTGAACACACTGGCATACTAGAGTTCATTTTGAAGTATACAACACGATTTGGACCAGTATCTATAACTTGCAAGTTTGACTGCATTTTCTTTCTAGGATGTGGATAGGAGGGCTGGGCAAGTGTCACTGTTAGCTAGAGAATGGACCAGTCACTGAGTGGATATGAAGAGGTTGAACCCTCTCTAAAGAGGCTTCTAAACCTCCCTGCATGCCTCCCAACCCCGATCAATAGCTCTTCATATTAATTCTAAGTTATAGAAGTAGTCATGATGGAGGGGGTATAAGAGGCAGTGGGGGAAGAGTTGAAGAAAATATCTAAATCTTTTATGAATGCAATCTAAGTTCCGCACAGTAGTTTATTTGAAAATTAAATTAAGATTGTAATTATCCAGGAAATGTATGCAAGTACAAGGGTTATTATTATACATATTACAATACAATGTTGAGAATCCCAGGGAGCTTCATATTCCCTGGGCCATCAGAGAGTTTGTGAACAAGCCTGCCAGTACAGAAATAAAACATATTTAGGAATCAGTCATGTGACCCAGAAATGTCTACTTAACCACCAAGTAACAATGGGAATAAATTTTAAACAGCTGTTTTGTGAATTAAAGTTTAAAACCTTTTTGCTATCATGCTTCACTTCATATTACAAAAGGCATAAAACAATTGTAAGAGAAATGGTGCATTGAGTATTGTGAGGATCTGCAGCATGTCTAACCAAAATTCAAAGTGAGTTAAAGAGACATTATATCTCTTGAACATATCAGTATATATATATTCCTGTTCAAACCAGTCTGTTTCAGCTACTAATGGCATTCTGCTTAGTTCTCAAGTAAAAAAAATGACAATTTTTTCACTAAGTATAGGATCCCTCTATTGGTCACATATATAATTGCTTAATACTTTCAATCAGAAGAGTAAAGCAAAAATAAATCAGATTTTCATTAATGGACATTTTGTTTTAAACAGGAAATGGTAGCACCAGTGCTAGAAAAGATTTGTTAGGCATTCGAAAACGGCATCAATGAACTTGTCACAAATCTCTCAAGAGTACAGTTACAATTTACAATGATAATTTACAAGATGATGAATCAATAATCTGAATTAGACTGTAGAGAAAAAAAAATACTTGGAGGAGAAATACTAAAGATTGGAAAGTTGCTTCCCGTGATAGACAAGTCTTATAAAATGAACACTGAACTGTTCTTGTCGAGGAACCCATCCAATTGCCGGGCAGTCAGTTATTCAGCAAGCGAGCTATTCATACATTATAAACAGGCACAGTGCACAATGATATAGCAAGAATATATTTTTAGTGTCCATAAACTTTGTTCAAGCCACTCAATATGTCAAGCAATTTAGGAATGAGAATGGGGTGAATGTCAACATATATTGGCAGTGAACTTTAGCATCCAGCTACCAGTGATCTGCCTGTTTAGCTGGCAGAAGTTTTGGTGAAGTTGCATGGAATCCCACCATTCCTATGGTTGCGTGGTTTTACTCCAGCAAGATAATTTGTAACAGGCTAGGTCCTGTACTGAGTAACGATTGCAGATTTTTCCTGGAAAAGGCTGCTAATCCTGCCTCCCAGAAACTAGGGGAGGTCAGCACAGCAGCAACAAGATCTGTAATGGTATCCACATAAAGTCAGGGCAATGTCAGCCACTGACGAGACTGGATTTAGGTAAGTTACATAAACTGACTTGTTAAGATGCTTTCTTGTATACATATGTTTAATCTTACCTGCTTCACACCTACGGCATGTGTGCATGGAACCCTTTATTGCTATTAGAGCTGAAAAGAAGTGTTTACTCTGTCAACATTGAATTTAGAAATGGGGCAGACAATATGGCAATGTCCACATGATACATCAGGAAACTTGAAACTTTAAAGAGGACTTGAGACCGTTTAGATCACACATTGAAAGAAAGGACAGGTTTTTCAGAACTACTAACATTTTGAAACTTTGAAGTGAGGAGATCAAGATTCAGAATACAGTAATTCAGCTTGAAGATAAAGTAGTCAGAGAGAGGTTGTATAATTTTGAAAACTCACCACAGTGTTTGGGCAATCCAATTGCAGTAGTGCCTAAATCAGACAAAACCGTACGAATGTGCAGGAATTACAGTCACAATCAACCAGACAGTGGATGATGAGCAGTATCCATTGCTGACTCTAAGATTTTCATGCAGAGTTAGGAGGGTCGCAGTTATTCAGAGTTTTGAATTGGTCTTATGCTTATTATCAAAGCTTATGGACACACAGACACACATATACATCCATTGAGTGGTGCTCTCCAAAACATCTTCCAAGCTGCAAGATACAATATTTTCAGAGTGACACATTCTTTGCACTATTAGGATGATATAGTGATCATGACCACAATAGAGAAAGAGAACCTTCAAATGTTGGATGAAGTGTAGGAAAGGCTTAATGATCACAAAATAAAATAAGAAATGTGCCTTTATGTTATCCAAGGGGATGTGCTTTGGTCTGAAAATCAATAAAAAGAAGCTGCTGTGACAGAAAAGATGCAATCTTGAAATGCCCCAAAACCAACTTGTGCATTTGAGCTTCGATCCTTTCTCAGCAAGGTCAAATATTACTTGTAAATTCTGGCTGACTTTGAAGCAGTTTTACTGTATTACATGAATCGCTGAAAAAGATGTGAAATAGCAATAGTCTAAAGAACAACAAGATGCTTAGGATAAGACAATAAGATCATAAAACTATCGGAGCAGAAGTAGGCTATTCAGTCCACAGGTTCAGCTCTGCATTCAACGAGATCATGTCTGATCTGAAAGCCCACATCTCCACTTTCCTACTATTTTTTTACAACCATTAATTCTCTTACTAATTAAAAATCTGTCAATCTCAGCCTTGAATACATTTAAAACTCAACTTCAACAGCCCTATGTTTTCAGAATTCCATAGATTCACTACCCTCTGAAACATGAAATTCCTCCTTATCTCTGTCCGAAATACGTGACCTCTCATTCTGAGATAATACCCTTTGATACTAGACACTCCCACAAGGGGAAACAATTTTTCCATACCTACCCTGTTAAGTCCACCTAAAAATTTCATATATTTCATAAGGTTGCCTCTTATTCTTCTAAATTCCAATGAGTACAGGCCCAACCTACTCAACCTCTCCTCATAAGCCAGTTCCTCGCTTTCCAATATCAACCCAGTGAATCTTCTTTGGACAGCTTAAAATGCCAGTATATCTTTACTGAGAAACAGGAGCGAAAACTGTCACGTTATTCTAGGTGTGGCCCAACTAGTACCTTGTTTATGTTTAGCAAAGCCTCTCTATTTATACACCCTTTCAAATAAAGGCCAACCTTCCATGTGCCTTCTCTATTACCCAATGAACTTAGATACTAGCTTTTTCATGATCCATGTAAAAGAACTCCCAAACTCCTCTGTTCCATATTTCTGCAATTTTTTTCCATTTAAATAATATTCACCTCCTCCGTTCTTCCTTCCAAAGTGCATAGTACATAATAAAGAAGCTTGACCATCTATACACCGCTCTTTTATTATGACTCAATTTCTGACCTAATGTTTCAAATATAGAGTGGGAGCAGCGATCATTTATGTCATGAATGATAATCAAGAGGAGCCCAAAGTATTCTTATGACATACTTTCATTAAGGTTTAATGTCCTACATATTCCGAAGAGTGTCAATCGCAGTCAAGTTGCACTTTATCTATTTTTCCCATTAGCACTGAATTCCTTATTTCTACTGTAAATTCTGATCCTGGTTTCTTTAAAAAATGCAGAGTGCGGCTGAAATCAGCACAGTTCTGGCCACAGTGGACAATCACTGGGGGGAATCAAACAATGTCTCCTTTTGCAGCAATGTTGGCAGAACCCTTAAGAATACTGATAGGCAGAGGGATCTGGGTGTACCGGTACACAGGTCACTGAAAGTAGCAATGCAGGCAGAGAAGGTAGTCAATAAGGCATACAACAAGCTTGCCTTCATCGGCCAGGGCATTGAGTTTAAAAATTGGCAGGTAATGTTGCAGCTTTATAGAACTTTAGTTAGGCCGCATTTGGAATATTGTGTTCAATTCTGGTCGCCACACGACTGGAACGATGTGGTGGCTTTGGAGAGGGTACAAAAAAGATTTGCCAGGATGTTGCCTGGTATGGAGGGCATTAGCTATGAGGAGAGGTTGGAGAAACTGGGTTGTTCTCACTGGAATGACAGAGGTTGAGGGGCAACCTTATAGAGTTCTACAAGATTATGAAGGGCATGGACAGAGTGGACAGTCAGAAGCTTTTTCCCAGGGTGGAAGAGTCAGTTACCAGGGGCCATGGGTTTAAGGTGAGAGGGGCAAGGTTTAAAGATGATGTACGAGGCAAGTTTTTTACACAGATGATGGTGGGTGTCTGGAACTCGCTGCAGAGGGAGGTAGTGGAAACAGATACTATAGTGACTTTTAAAGGGCGTCTTGACAAATATACGAACAGGATAGGGGTCTCCGGAAGGGTAGGGGTTTTAGTTGTGATGGGCAGCATGTCGGTGCTATCTTGGAGGGCTGAAGGGCCTATTCCTGTACTGTAATTTTCTTTGTTCTTTGTTCTGAGATTTAAATATCCAGTCAGGGTGTCAGCTTAATAGCTACCTAGAAGCTAGACTCTGCTTTCAATTATCTAACTTTTCTGGAGTAACTATTAATTTAACAGAATTCGAAAACTCTGGATTCACTGATGGAAAGGGTTTTCCCAGGAGTTTCCAATGCAAGGGAGTTGCCCATTGGAATCGTCAATTTCCTGGGGAATTCCCCTACAGTTTGTTGCAGCAGGAATTCCGTAGCGTCCTGACACGTAACTCCAGTCTGTGCTGCTCCAACAAATACCTGGTCATCAGAATACCTGGGCCAATGCATCTTTGAGTATACAGAAACCAAAACATCTGGAATCAGCGTCAGAATTTAAAACCTTCACCAGGTTTAGTTGTGTGAAAACTCCATATTGATGATAGATCAGAAAAAGCTTATAGCTCTTTCAGTACCAAGACTGGATGATGGTAGGTGGCTAGTCATTTTGAACTTCAGTTCTATACAACAAAAATGAGTATTGTGAGAAAAAATGGCAACTCCTTGAACAAGACAATTGACAAGAATCCATATTCATCTCAATTGCATGGAGGTGAGTCATATTCCCAGGTAAATTCACCTTGGAAAATAATACTTTTTCAGAACAAAGATCATCACTCAGAACAAGATACCCCTCACCATATGCCTATCAGTAAATGGTCACACGCATAGTTTATAATTCTTACCTCTTCATTTTAATTAAATTGTGTTGGGTTGTAAAATTACCTTAAATTTGCCAACTTTTCACTCGCAAGAATACCATCCCCTCATCACATTGTGTGTTTTGATATCGCTGGCATTGATGTTTCATTTTATTCGATTCTCAGTCACAGCCAAACTTTGTTTGAAAATCAGAGAAATGCATCTCATCCTTATTTGTGGAAAGTAATTCTAAGCCATATTTCACTAATGTGCTGGCTTTTGTTATTGATTTTGGTTTACAAGTTGCTACAAGAATCTGAACTAATTACTGTAAAATACGCATGCACTGACTAAAGTGAAGTCTATGAATTGTAACCACCATTGATATACTATAACTTCATGACAGAGCCATCTGTAGCAACAGAAAAGCCCATTATCAATTCATTAATTCATTGAAGTTAGTGAGAATTCATTGGTATATCCAGTCGTTTAGGACACTACAGGGAAAAATTGTGAATTGACTTTCTTATTAATTTATTCAGAGCAATCATCCATTATCACTGGGGAATTGATTTATTAGTTTATGCAGGAGGCACAGGGAAGAGGCTTGGGAACATACTCATTTATTTCAGTGAATTTAATAGTTTAAGTAGAATTAATTTAAATAATGAGAATACAAAATTCTAGACTAGTAAGACGAGTGAAACACTAGTAAGCAGAGAGGCTAGAGCCACTGAAAATCTGCTGATCCAGCAAAGCCTAAATGCTGTGTTGTGGGCGGTGTTGTCAATGTTTCTGGTTGTGCCCAGAAGACCAGTTTGCCTGCTTAACCTGGAGAAAGCCAGTGCACTCCCAAAAAATGTCTTTTAAAAGCATCTTTGGCCCAATCTATTAGAAGGTTGAAGAATTTACCAGACTTTTTATTATACTTTTGGTGGTCAAGGCACACTTGAACTTATCCAGGATATCAGCCCATTACTCTTATTCCAGATCCTCTGGTTTAAGATGTTGCATTTTTAGTAGATGGAGACTAAAGTAAACAAGATCCAAAGAAACTGGCAGAGAAGGTAACATATTTGAGTTTGTGCTTAATTTCTGGCTCATCCACCACAATCCCGCAGGACTTCCATCAGGGTGTGTATGGCAGGTGACAGACATTAGGGTGCTCCTGTCAGATTACTAGGAAGCTGCAACAGTTGCCTATGTGATCCTTTAAGCTTAGTGTGAAAACACCGCTTCTCACGTAACTATCTTAACAAAGTGTACATTTATGCAAAATTATAGATATCTTATCCTACTATGATCCCATGCACTGAAATGGCAAAATGCAAGTATTAAAAGGTGCTGTAAAGGCAGCATAATTGGGATCACTATTTCTCTCAATTGTTAGTAATTCAATTAGTTTTTAATAATTCATGTTGAAAACGTCCAAACACATTGGATTCTTAGAATGGACAATGACAAAGACTTTCATCCTATCAATCTAGACTGGATTTAACTCCAAATGCACTAATTAACTTCATCACCCACTTTATACCAGAATGAGCAGTAGTTTAAAGCTGCATATTACCAGAATACTAGCACTGATGATACAATTATTATTCCAATAGAACAGTGTCTAAGGTGCATTACCTAGAATGTTATTTTTTTATAAACACATTCTAAAATGGCAATTACATTGTTACCACTGATGATAGGCATCATGATGATTGATTGAATGTATAAGTTTGACATTCTTTTTTGCTAAATAGCAAAACAAGAACAAAGTTAATTTAATTGCTATTGCAAATGCAGAAACTTTTTTTCTATTTCCTTTGGGAGTCATACAAAAATGCATTAGAAGTAGGCAAGTGTTATAAATGGATGTTTTGCCTACTTTCCTTATTAATAAAAGAGTTATAAATAATGCATTTAATTTCAGAGTCTGCATTCTATACTTGTGCTATGATGAAGGGTTACAAAATCATGTAATTTTCATCGCTAATATTCTGTACCATATAGTGTCAAGAAAATTACAGACATCCCTCTATTTCAAGATATTTCCCTTTTTAAATGTTGCAAGCTGACTAATCTTATTATTTCAGTGCATGTAATATGATGAAAATGGTTTCAGGATGCAAGTTAAAAATAACCATGAAATAGAGCCATCAATAAGCAGGAGAACCATATTTGTTAAGTTCCTGGTAGAATAATCACAATTCAAAAGGTCTACCTCAGGAAATGTTTCTTTATAGTGATAAAAATGAAGTAGAGGCAACAACGATAGCTCTTTTAATTATTTGAAACAAGTCCCCCATGTTCAATTACTAAAAACTAATTGAATTACTAAGAATCATGGCAAGTAATGAATCGCCTCATTCAAACTGCCCTTACAACTTATTTTCAAAAAATTCCCACTTTACTTGATTAAATTCCACAGTTATTTATGCTTCTTTGAAACAAAACCTAAATTAAAATTTCTCTGAAACTTGCAGACATAGAGAAATGTTTTGATATTGGGAAACTTCATCTATAATTATTGCAATGCTTGACTGATTTAGTCCCAAAAAATAAACGAGAAGGAATAAAATCTAAAATCATGAAAAATTATAAAGAGTGTAAAGATTCTCACACAGAAAATACTGAATAATTAGCAAAATACTTTGTAAAAACAGAGTCACTTTTAGAAGTAATAACAGGCCAGGCAGCATCAGAGGAGCTGGAAAGCTAACGTTTTGGGTCGGTACCCTTCTTCAAAATTTCAATTTTAGAAGTTGCCTTGAAGAAGCTGATGGCAAAGAAAAAGAGAAAATCTTGAAAAATCCCCCTAAAATTAAAGAGAATCAATGTATCATATCAGTTTATAAATCACGGCAAAAGAAAAGCCATACATACTGGAATCAATCTGTGATGTTTTGACATAGTTCATGAGAATTGGGGAAAGCTCTCCAATATACAGAGTCCTGTCGTAGAGTCAAACAGCACAGAAAAAGAAGTTAGTTGTGGTTACTGGAAGCCAGACATTTCAGTACACCAGAGTACGTATTTCTAATCAGCCTGTTCAGAGTTGTGTAATAGCAGGTGGTACTTGAACATGGCCTCCTGGTCCAGGGGTAGGGACACTGATACTATGCCACAAGAGCCCTAAATTCAACGGAGCTATTTACTAATCAACCTGTGCAGGAGATTTTACTTTACACTGCTGGAGCAAATTGAACTTGAACCCAGGCCTCCTGGTCAAAAGGCAGGGACACTACCACTGTGACATAAGGGCCTTAAGTTCAATAGGGTAATGTCCTTTACACAACCATCTTCTGTTGCATTATTAATGAGAGTATCCCATCATAGGATCAGAAGTGAGGATGCTCATTGTTATGACCAAGTGAGGAGGGAGAACCAGCTCCTTTCTTCTTAATCCCCTCTTGATCGGTCATAACAATTAAAAAAATCATAATACACAGCTATCATTTTACAACTAAAATGTAATTAACTAGAGCAAAATGAAGGATCTAAATTACATGAGATAACCAGGTGTATAGCTGGATGAACACAGCAGGCCAAGCAGAATCAGAGGAGCAGGAAAGCTGACGTTTCGGGTCTGGACCCTTCCTCAGAAATCATAGAATCCCTACAGTGTGGAAACAGGCCCTTCAGCCCAACAAGTCCACACCGAACCTCAGAGCATCCCACCCAGACCCATTCCCCATATAGCCCACCTAATCTACACATCCCAGAACACTATGGGCAATTTAGCATGGCCAATCCACCTAATCTGCGCATCTTTGGACTGTGGGAGGAAACTGGAGCGCCCGGAGGAAACCCACGCACACACGGGGAGAATGTGCAAACTCCACACAGACAGTTGCTTAACTGTTGACCCGTATTCTATGGCAGTGGCAAAGTTTGTAGATCTAGAATTCTCAGTGAATGGTTATTGGTCTAAGTTCCTTTGACACTGTGTACTGACATTGAAGTTGAGAGAGACAGAGGTGAAGGAGGTTTCAGCTTGTCATGAGTGTATATTGCCTTTTCTTTCCCATTTGCAGTTGTGACAATATTATGGCTTTAAAAGGTGTATTTTGTTCTGGTTTTTATTTTGAAGAGGGGTTTTGAGCCATCGGTACCGAGCTCTCTTTTCCCAACCAATAAAGTACACAGCTTATGAGGCCTTCGTTTTTTTCCTAAGTTGGAACAATAGAAGCAGCATGAATGGGTAGAGTCAGGCTCCCACAGAATGAGGGTCTTAGTTTAGTTTCAGAAGTTGTTGGGGTTTTTTGAAGCAAGTTGTGGAAGCTGCTACATCTCTGTCTCTGACACAGCTAAAAGCTCGGGTTCTCTCTCTGTTGCCAGAATTGAACGTGAGACAATTTGTTTTACTGATTTGCCGAGGATGTGTTTATGGAGTGTTACTATATTGGAACAGTTGCTAAACAATCTATTGTTCCATTAAGTTTTCCAATGGAACTTTAAGTTATACCAATTCTTCTTTCTTTTGCTTGTATTTTAATTAGAGTAAGAATAAAGTGTGTTTTGCTTAATGCCAACTAGTATAACCAATTGAATTACATCTGGGGAACACAGGACTTTACACTTGCCTTTAAGTAAGATAAAAGTTACAGTCTAGTCTTCTCCTTGATATATTTGAAGGGTGTTTGTCTGGTCCTTAACACTGCTGAAAGTTGCTGTTGATATATGTCTATTTGTATATTCTGAAGTCTATTCCACTATCATTCCAAGCTAATCCTGATAAGGAACCTTTCCTTTGCCACTTGAAATTATCTTTTAATTGTGAATTAGTTGATGTTGACTTCATTTCTGCTTTCACTGTGCCACATTTTCGAAGGAGTGACAATCATAGTCAAATTGCTGCTCCATTCTTACATTTTTGCATAAAAAGTGAGCATATATTAATCCAAAACTCAGAAGTTATCTTAGATGAAAGGAAAGGAACTGTCCATTGTTGATGTTCTCAATTTACTATTCATATATTTATGTCCTTATTAATGATGGGTCATTGTTAAGATTATCTTCCAATTAAGATTTGATAATATTTACTTGTAATGGAATCTCTTGTAATGAAGTTGGGTAGAATAATTGTGAAGTGGAAGGCAGGAAGCTAATATGTGTGGTTCCTTTAAGAGATTTGTGCTTTGTCTGTACTTAGAAAATTTAAAAAAAAGTATGTCTGTGAGCAGCAGCTGAAGTTGCCAGTATAAAGACCCTCAAAAAGTGAAACAAATGTATCAAAAATGGCCTTACAGGTCGCAGGCAAAACAGCAGTCTTGTTTTGATGTTGTGACGAGTTTGAATATGGCCAATTAATTTCAAACCAAACTCAGCGATTCACAGCCAGTTGAATTTAAATCTGATGGTGTTGACAACCTGAAACCAATTCTATTATAAGAATTTGATTATGCCATTACAGGTATATAAGACGAGGGCATTTGGAAAATCAGGGAGAACCAACTGGCACCTGAAAGAGAGAACCATCACCCACCTGCCAGAGTTAGCACCATTCAGTTCTCAGAGAAAGCCCATCTAATTAATCAAAGGTACCATGGTATTTTGGCACAAAGTCCTCATTGAAGAAATTATAGAGGTAAAACACCCTGACAGCAGAATTAACGGAAAAAAGGTGTTTGTGAAGAGACCAGAGACGGCAGAATATCCCAGAAGACTGTGCAAACTTGGAGAGGTTGTTATCATTTATTGCTTCTTATTAATTGGGTTTACATTAGTGAGACTTGTCTTTATTTAAATAGCATTCCATTAGAATTGAGACCAGTTAGGGAGTAGTCAGTAATAGAAGGAGGAATTGTCGGTTCGTTAGTACTTTTGTTAATCTGTTCGTTGTTCCGTTAAATAAATAAATTGTTCCTTTTTATTTGTAAAGTGGAGATCAGGGATTTTCTTTCTTTTAATCACACTTTTAATAGATTACGAGGAGAAAGACAAGCTTCTCTGGGAGTTTTGTTGATAATTATTAGAGGGGAGCCCCTACTTCTGTCGTAACAGATTGGGGCTTGTGTTTTAGTTTAATTATCAGAGGGGTTCAGCTATTTCCCCCTTTGTAACACTCTAAAGGAATATCGTTTATCTTATTAGGATTTGGAAACCAGTTAAGCCAGGGATGGTAGTTTGAGAACCTGCCTAAAAGTATATTTCTAAGCTATATGCTTAGATCTTCACACGTAAATGTTGTAATCAGTGGAGGTTTGCATGTGAGAGGTTTCTGACAGATCCTTTCTAATTGCTTGTGGCAGGTGCGTGAAAAATGAAGTACTTGCCAAATGGGTGAATATGAAAACCATTGTATTCTGAAAACTAGCGCAAGACTTTCTCTTTTAACATTGAAGCAGTTTGCCTGAGTTGTAATAAGAATCTTAGAGCCAAATTGGATTGGCTTGTCATCCTGTAATAACCATGTTCCAAGAACTTTCTGGAATGCATCTTATTCCAACTTGGTGAACTTGACGAGATCATATCATTGAAGAATACACTTGCTGGATAATAGAGCATTTTTGAAAGATTGAGATGTGGACTGGTGATCTTCCTGCCATTTCATTTACATGCTTTTGGCAGAGAAGATCTTGAAGCAGAGATACGTTGATCACAAAATTCAGATCACATGGATGAAAAGTTAAACAAATTGTGATGACTTGGTAAATCAACATCGTCTTGCAGTGTAGGTATTTTCTGTTTTTGTATTATATTTTATTAGAGTCACTTCTAATATTGCTCGACAAGTGGATGAACCAAAAATTGATTTGGTTCATGTTTATTTGATGTGTTTTACTGATGAAAACAAGACAATGTTTCCTTGCTGCTGCCATGAGCTGATAGGGGTTTCTGTCGTGCTCATGTTTAGTTTTTCCAAGACCTCCGGTGCCATTGGTGCTACAGAGATATTTTGAAAGATTCTTGATGGTACAAGCCATTTACTCTTGAAATATATCCTGGCTGATGGATAATACAAATGGTAACCCAAGAAAAAATGTGTCATAAAACACATAAGTTACTGTGATCCCAGGGAAAGATGTATGGAACAATATCCATTCATGGCACTGAGCTTGGAAAAATAGTTGATGCCTGAGAACTTGGGATTAAGCTCTTCCAAAAGTTCAGCGGTGGTGGAGGAGGCAGATACGACAGGGACATTTAAGGAACTTTTAGATAAACACATGAAGATGCAAGAATGGAGGGATATGGACCAAAGGCATGCAGAAGGGATTAGTTGAAATTGGCGTCACGTTTGGTGCAACATCATGGGCCTAAGGGACCGTTTCTGTGCTGTGCAGTTCTATGTTCTATTTTGTAGGAGTGAAATCTCGTGTGGACATCACTTCAGTGCATTTTACAGTTGCTCAGGATCTGAACATACATAGAGTGATGATTTTCTTCAAAATATGAGTAATAGAGCTATATCAATCAGTACGATGTTCAACTTTCCAGATGGTGTTTTGAACCACAAAGTTCAATTCCAATTTGTGAATGTGAATACTATACTTACAGGAAGGATCAATGCCAGGTTGGTCATCATCTTTCAGATGAAACACTGCATTGATTTTAAAGTTGTCAATAGCATCAAAGCAGTCTGGCAAAAGGATAAAACATAAATTTTCCAATAGTAAGACTCTGTTTGAACCAGACTGTAATGCAAATTTGGTGGCGCAGTAGTTAGTACAGCCGTCTCACAGCACCAGGGACCCTAGGTGTGATTCCACCTTTGGGCAATTGTCTGTGGACTTGTTGGCCGAATGGCCTGTTTCTATACTGTAGGGATTCTATGAATATTCAATTATTTAAATGTGATCTATTGATGTACATATTATCTTGCATCTTTGGAAATGAAATCTCATCTGGGTAGAGTTCACCAGCTTCCTGGAGCAGTTCTGCATTACTCAAGCAAAACGAAATCTCATGTACACACTTAAAAGCCAGGGAAATGATTCTGAATTCACTTAACAAGCCTTTTGGCACAATTTTACCTCCTGCCTTATACTAAACAAAGGAATATTGGTAGGTCTGGGAATCTGCATTTGTTCTTCAATGTAAAATGATAACTGCAAGGATAACCGCTGACATTGAGAAATTTCAGCTGCAGGTTAGTAAATATATGACAGCTGTATGACAAATACTTGCACCATTTTTGCTTATAAAGCCACAAAATGTTGCCATGCATTTATTAAACTCCAATTTCAAAAGGAGTAGCTTTCACATTTTGTGTTATCTATTCTCCTGATTGACCAAACAAACCTTTTAAGTAACAATATATAAGTAACTCCAGATTAAGTAAAGCAGTACATTTTAAATTATTCTCCTTAGCTATCAAAACATATGGAAGCATTGGTATAGTTTTAATGTTTCAGCCTCTGTTTAATGTATTAAATGTGAAGAAAGATAGATAGTCCAGCTTACATAGCAATAGTGTATGTAGCATTAAAATTTGTAAAATAAACTTGAATAAATATTCAGATAAGTCCCTGAGGACTGTTGTGATATATCTGTGGCCTCAGTAGTCCTGTGATATGACTCTGCTAGAAAATTAGAACTGATGCAGCTCAGAGCAGTGAGATCTGCAGCCTTATCATCATACATTTGGCATTAATAAACATTGTTTAAAATAAACCAGCAAGAGTGGCCAGAATTTTCATGACAAACAAAAGATCCAAGTCAAAATATGGTGCTGGCAGTGGAAACACCAATCGTGGACAGATAATGTTTTTACCAGAGGAATCTGAAGAAACATAGGCAGATTGAGCAACTGAAAGTTAAGGTTGAGGAACCACAAGGTAAACATCCTTACAGGACTTCCCAAATACAGTAAGTTGCAAGGTTACCAGAACGGAGGTATATTGCAAAGTGGCAGAAAGTCAGCCAAACCCCCCAATCTCTTCTGTAGCCCTTTGACAACATTGAAGGACCAATACGGGCAGATTGATGGGAGTTACAGAAGATATGTTTGCAAAGGAACCGAAGAGCCTTGAATCTCTATTCAAAGCAGGAACTTTTTTGAAGAAGGGTCTAGGCCCGAAACGTCAGCCTTCCTGCTCCTCTGATGCTGCTTGGCCTGCTGTGTTCATCCAGCTCTACACCTTGTTATCTCAGATTCTCCAGCATCTGCAGTTCCTACTATCTCTAATACAAGCAAGAAGATTGACCAGCAGCTGGCACCTAAAGTTTTCACTATTGTAGATTTAGGAATGTTCAGCAATTATGTAATGCAGGATCATTTCTTGAAATGGATCAATGCCTGGCCGAAAGGGAATCCAAAAGAAAATTAACAAGAGGAAGATATGGAAATGATATACTTTCTTATCCAAGTGGAAAGTGTTGACCTTTTTGTAGAATATTATGATGAGGATCAGGGCTTTTGGTCAGTATCCTTGAGAGTCAAGAACTTTGTTGTTAATTCCTTTTTTGATAGAAGAGCAACAATTACATATCAACCACCTGTCAATTTATAATTGCTTGGCACTGTAAGTCTTTGCGCACCAAACATTCCCACCCAGATTCTGGGAGGCCACATCATTTCCTTGAAAAGTCATTTTGAAACAATATTTACCTATAATGGTAAAGTGATTAAGGAATTGATTTACATCTTACATAATCATAATAAGTCCTTGTTAAATTGCAAGGTGTGTCCAACTGGGCCTTCTACAGCAGCTAATAGACATGCCAGCGTAAATTAAACAATATTCCTTGCCAAATGATAACTACATTCCATTTTGAGATTTAATTCAATCTTTCCAGGAATTCAAACTTTCATCTAAGTGAGGCTAAATCATATTTTCTGAAGATTTTCCATCGACTGAAGTTTCATACTGAGAAGATTGGATGAATTTTCTATGAAATAACAGGAGGTGAATCTGAAAATGAGTTACTATCAAGCCCAGTGTCCTTTGGTACCTGAGATAGTAGGAACTGCAGACGCTGGAGAATCTGAGATAACAAGGT
>NC_063344.1:51737791-51760890 GCF_021869965.1 Rhincodon typus
GCTCCATACCTTGTTATCCTTTGGTACCTGATGCTTCAGCAATTGATGCAAGACGTCAAGGTCCCTCTTTAATCCTTCTAAACCAGAGAGGTCAAAATTTTACGCTTAATCCTAAGGTGATGCCATTGTTTAAAAGAAGCCTAAACTCTGGCCTTAACTTATATGAAGAAAAGAAGAACCCATATTAAAATAAAAATACCAAGAAAAATTCCAGTGAACCAGATGTAAGATATAGTTATGCTTTCAAATTATGATGCTTAACCAACCCCACCTCCTCCATTTAAATGACAAATAGAGAAAGAATCAGTCAAAATTGCATGAGTGAATGGCCTTGCCACCGTCATGATACAGTTAATTCCTTAGTAAGGTTTCAGCCGACATTCCCATCCTCTCCCACAGCATTCAAAAGTACACAGAAAGACATGATGCTGGAGACTCTCTCCCCTCAATTCCAAAAATAAGCATAGCCCTGAACCATGTCAAAAGAGTGCAATGCATAAAAGAACTAGACAGTTTTATTTCCCAGCTTGAAAGTTTGTTCAACTGCATGAAAGGCAGCCAAATGTCATATTCCTCCTCCGCAAATCAATACAAAATCAGACAAATAATACTCCTTCCTGTGCTCAGAACATATGACCTGACCCTCAAGCAAGAAATATGGCATCCGCTGACACAATACAATAACAAGACGGATTGACCACATTAGAAACACTTAAAAACTACAGTATAAATTATACACTCTTCTGCTTTATGAGACCCACTTAATCGCTACGCCTTGCAAATGTAAAGTTGAACAAAGTTAAGGTCTCCATTGCATTAGTTAAGTTGAAGGAAAGCTAGGTGAGTACATTATAGAGAAAACAATATAAGGATAGCCTTGTATTTCCCTGATATTAAGGGAAAACAAGGATTTTCTGAAGAAGGGTCGAGGCCCGAAACGTCAGCCTTCCTGCTCCTCTGATGCTGCTTGGCCTGCTGTGTTCATCCAGCCCAACACCTTGTTATCTAAGGATAGCCTGATAATTTTTAATATAGCAGGAGCTTATGGGGAACAGAAATCAGTTGGGCTGAATGATATTTTTACGCTGTAAATTTTATCTAATTTCATGAGATGACAATATAAACCGTGAGAGCAAAACTTGACTACCTTAAAATTGCCATCTGATCTAAAACTCACCATTTCAACCTTAATATTAGTCCTTGTTTCCTGTTTTAACAATATACAGTTTCCATTTTGTACAGCATTTATTCTGCTTGATCTGTTTCTTCTGCTAGATATCACACCAACATGAACTGTTGCCACATTCTACATTCAGGCAAGGGTTAATAAAATATTCTAAAGTAATTACTTCAAATTGATTGTAAAAATATCTGCAATTAATGTTAGAGAATGGACAATTCTGTCAATGCTGTTGATAATTTGAATCTGTTACTTACAATCCAAGCGTGACACTGAGAAAAAGGGAAACAAATGTAGGACAGTAAAACCTTTAAATATCATTGGTATTGCATCAAAACTGATTATATATTGGTCAGAACCAAATTTATGTGACATTTTGGTTGTTTAATTTATATGTAGAGTACACTATTCCCAGCACTTTAGTCGTAATGGCATGCCTGAGTTCATAACTATTACAGAAACGAAGCAGATTGGAATTTACCTGAGACAGACATTGATTCCTATTTCAAAATGGTAAATACATACATAGTATATCATAGGGCCACATATTTCACCATGTAATGAATACTGCTTTGCCTGAGAAATTTCAATTCCAGTATGGAAGTATGGAGCTGAGTCTAACATTATGTAAAGCTGATAAAGCTCACAGATATGCTGAGTGGAATTGAGTTTTTTGATTCAAGTCTGAAACTCACCTGCAATGACACTGAGCAGCAGAGATAATTTCCAAACTGAATTAGAAATCTAGACTGATCAGGATTGATCTTTCCTCAAGAGGTCAAAATAGGGCAAAGAATTCCCTGGATAACTAAGGAGATAGAAATTAAGTTAAAAAAAAGAAAAACTGTGCTCCTAACAGGTGTCAGGTAGAAACACAATTGAGAACCAGTAGGAATACAGAAGGTTCAGAAGACAAGTGAAAATACATATGAGAGAAGCAAAGAAGAATTATGAGAAAAAGAATTGAAACCAACAGAAAGAGGAAATCACAAAATCTTCTACAGACATACAAATAGTAAAAGATTAGTAAAAGGAGAAGTAGGACCAATTATGGGCCAAAAGGGGATCTCTACATGAGTCTTTACAGGGGCATGGTTAATTTAATACCTTGCATCTGTCTTTACCAAGGAGGTAAATGTTACCCAGTGCATGGTACAGAACAGGAAGAAGGGCCAAGAGATTTATTCACAATTGATGATGAAGAAAGATTGGATAGACTTTTGGTGCTTAAAGTTGCTGAGGCACTGGGACTGAATGCATCCAAGGATATTAACCTACAGGGGCATTGGCCATAATATTTCAGTGTTCCCTAGACTCTGGGGAAGTGCCAGAAGATTGAAGAATTGAAGACCTCATGTCCTTGTTCAAAAAGAGTTTTGAGGATAAGCTCAACAATTACAGACCAATCAGTTTAACTAGACTGGTGGGAATACATCTATAGACAATATTCAGAATAGAATTAGTAACCACATGGGAAAAAATGGACTTCAAAAAGGGAAATTGTGTTCAATTAGCCTGCTGGAGTTTTTTGAAGGGATAACAGAAAGAGTTGATGAGGATAATTGTGTCATGTATGTGGACTTGCAGAAGTATTAAATACGGTGACATACAACAAACAGGTGACAGAAAAGAAAGGGGACCATAGTAAGGTTGGTGCAGATTTGGCTGAGTAACGATCAATGGATTTTTTTTTGAGCAGGAGGAATATCTGTGGTGGAGTTCCACAGACATTTGTATAGGGACACTAAAATAATATAAAAAGCCACGGCTGCTGGAAATCTGACATATTCAGTTATGAAGAATGGTCACTTGACTCAAAACACTGTCTCTGCTTTCTCTCCACAGATGCTGCTAGACCTGCTGAATTTCACCAGCATTTTCTGTTTTTGTTGGTATAGGAAACTTTTCTTTTCCTAATAAATAATAGTGATCTAGATCTTGTTGGGCAGGGGTCAATTTCAAAATTTGTGAATGCAGAGAAGTGTGAGGCGATGCATTTTGTGAGAAAGAACATGGACAGACCATATGAAATAGGGGTGATAATTTTAGAGGGATTGCAGAAACAGAGACACCTGGGTTTATGTATGCACAGATTATTGAAGAAGGCAGAACAGGTGGAGATAACAGTTAATAAAGCATATAGTATTATAGGTTTTATTAATAGAGGCATAGAGTTCAAGACTGAGGAGATCAGTTGAACTTATATAAGAACTTGTTGGACCTCAGTCAGAGTATTATGTACAGTCTGGGTGCAAAACCATAGAAAGAATGTGAACGCATTGGAGAAATTGCTGAAGAGATTTACAAAATGTCTCCAGCGTGAATAACTTCAGTTAGTAGGATGAATCCATAGTTTTCGTTGGGAGAAAAAGGCTAAGAGGAAATCTGACATAAGTATTCAAATTCATGAGTGGGCTAGATATAGTGGATTGGGTGAAATTGTCGTCGTTTGCAAAATGATCAATAATGACAGAGCTCAGATTTCAAGTGAATTTGCAACAGAAGCAAATGTTACATGAGAAAAACATTTTTTTCTCACAAGGAGTGGCTCGGGTCTCAAATGCACTGTCTGAAAGTGTGGTGGAGGCAGGTTCAATTGAGGCACTCAAGAGGGTATGGATAATTATTTACGTAGAAACAATGTGCAAGCTTACTGTGAAAAGGGAGGAGAATGTCAATGATGATGTCTTGGAGACCCAGTGCAGAGAAGATAAGTCAAATGGCCTCTTTCTGTGCTATAATACATTATGATTCCATGGTTTTATATGACTTCAGATAAATTGCTGTACATCTATAAGATCTCCAGTTCCTGCCAAATTAGGTTTATAGCAATCTACTGTGAAAAACAAATGTACAGCCCTGTGTAAGTATAGTGAGTTCAAGAAACTTAGTATTATTATCTTTCAATAAGAAAAAAAGTCATCTGCCTATATTAATGAGTTTAACTTTGCAATTTAAATGTTTCAGATGTGAAATAAGTGGGATCGACCTAAGACAGCCATTTATTATCATCAATCTAGAAAGTCTGTAAGAGGATCCAAAAAGTTCTGAATTTCTCTGTATTTTTATGGTCAGTTAAGGAGGGGTAATTTACCTTCCCTCTTTATAAACCTATATCTGTCAGTCACAACAAATACTTTAATTTATTTTAGCACACAGCCATGACACTTCAATTTAAAGCACAGCATTGGCCAAAATTAAGAAGCAAATTACAAGGCTTCTTTGAGTGAAAGGAAGAGGAAATTTACTATTTACCAATCCCAAGAAAAATAATAAACATACCAAACACAAGCAAGAAATTTAGAGAAGGAGAAAGTGTGGGTACAGACAGGAAAATAAGAGTTACAGTTTAAATAACCTTAGAGAACTCAAAGTGATTTTTTTCATCGGAAACCATTGTTGTTTAATTGTTGACTCATATCCTCAGCAGTGGTGAGATTTGCAGACATCTTTTCACTCATAGTGAATGGTTGTTTCCCAATTTGATTCTTTGCCAGAGGCAGTCTTCTGAAAGGCTTAGAGAAACAAAGGGAGAGCGAGCTCTTGTAACAAATTCATTTTCCTTCTCACTGCTCTGCTGTTCAAAAGCAGCAACTGAAATATGGCTCATTTATATAATTTCAGTTCTGGCTCCATTGTCTTACCAAGCAATACTGTTCCAGTCAATGTTTCATGTCCAATATGTGCAAACTATCCGAGAAATGTGACTTAAAACAAGATGTACAAATTTCCTGATGCTCACTCTATTGGTTTGTTGGTTGTCTTCAGAAAAAAAATCTTAATTTTAGCATACACAATTTTGATTATTCCAAAATTCCTGGATTTGCCTCAAACTGTGGTCAGATAATCCTGGCTGTCATTTTAGGTCAATATTTGCTCTAACACTAAAATAATTTTAACCCACTAATGGTCTTACCTATTACGATCAGATGATGAACATTAAAATTTGAGGATCAATGTTTACCACAATTGTAACAGTATTTGCAAATGTATTAACACATTATTTCTGTTGCTTCATACTAAAAACAATGTGATCCTCTTCGCCACATACCCTCTGACAAAGATCATTTGATTTCCACTCAGGACAATTAAAATTACAGTCAGACCTGAATTAAAAAAGAAAATCATTGGGGGTCTGTGACTTCGCTGCCGAGCTAGCTGCCTATCTCTCGCTGTCCTTGACAAGATGATAATGAACCAACTTCTTGAATCACTGCAATTCATTCGATGTAGATACACCCACAATGTTGTTAGGAAGGGAGTTCCAGGATTTTGACACTGCATTATATTTCCAGGTCAGGATGGTGAGAGATAGAGAGGAACCTTCATGTGGTAGTTGCTCCTTGTATCTGCTGCCTTTTTGCTTCTAGATGGTAGTTGTCAGTTTGAAAAATGCTGTCTAAAGAGAGCCTTGGTGAATTTCTGCTCTGCATCTCGTACGTAACAGATATTGCCACTATTGAGCGTTAGTAGAACAAAATGAAAGCTTACAAACATGGTGCAAATCAAGCAAGCTGCTTTGTCTGGATTTTATCAAGCTTCAAGTGTTGCTGGAGATTCTACGCAAGTGAAAGTGTTCCATCACAATCCTAACTTGTGCCTTGTGAATTGTGGACAGGCTTTGGTGAGTCAGAACATGAGTTATTCACTGAAGGTTTCCTAGCTTCTGACCTACTTTTGTAGCCATTGTGTTTGCATTTATTTCATCTATAGTCAATGGCAACCTACAAGATGTCGGTATTGGGGTTTCAGTGATCGTAATGACATTGAATGTCAAGCGTGAAGGTTAGAAGTTCTCATTTTGGAGATGGTCATTGCCTGTCACTTGTGTGGCACCAATGTTACTTGCCACTTCTCAGTCCAAACATGGATATTATCCAGGTTTTTCTGCAGTCAATATCAACTGCTTGAGTATCTGAGGAGTCACAAATGGTGCTGAACATTTTGCAATCATTAATGAATATCCTCACCTCTGACCGTATAATGAAGGGAAGATAGTTCAAAACTAGAGGGCATAATTTTAAGGTGAGAGGAGAAAGATTTAGTAAGGACCTGAGGGGCAGCTTTTTCACACAGAGGGTTGATCGTTTGTGAAACGAACTGCCAGAGGAACTGGTGGATGCAAGTATAGTTACAATATTTAAAAGACATTTGGACAAGTACACGACTAGGAAATACTGAGAGAGATAAGGCCAAACACAGGCAAATGGGACTAGTTTAGTTTGGGAAACCTGTTCAGCATGGACGAGTTGGACTAAAGGGTCTGCTTCCGTGCTGTATGATTTCATGACTCTATAAGCAGCTAAAGACATTTAGGCCAAGGATAATAGCCTGAGGAACTCATAAGTGACCACCTAAAGAGGCAGAGATGTTAAAAATGATCTGCCAATTCTAGGCCAGAGTGCATGCAAATGTTCAATAGAATAGTTTATAATCAGGTACAGTCATATTCTGGCGGGTCCAAAGCAGGCAAGGTGAGTTATTAAATTGAAATGGAGGCTTTTTCTAGTCTTTGCAAAAAAGCTTGATGTGGACTGATTATATTCAAAGTGAAGCTTCACCTTCACTATCTCAAAATAATGTCCTCATCTTATCTTTAATCTCTTCAGTGTCCTTAAAAAAAAAATCTGGACTCTTTGAGTGAGCCTGTCAAGTGCCAATAGTGGAATTGTTGCCAAGTAATAATAAAGCATGAACATTTTAGGATGGTGATCAATTTCAGCCAGGAACCAGGTTTAATTGCCCAAAAGCACTGAAATTCACCAAACACCCTCAGTCAGCCCCTTTCAAATCCATGACCACTTCCATCTAGAAGGACAAGGACAGCAAATGCATGGGAACACCATAACCTGCGAGTTCCACTCCAAGCCACTCACCATCCTGGCTTAGAAATATGTTGCCCTTCACTGTTGTTGGGTCAAAATCCTGGAATTTCGCCCTAATGGCATTATGGGTCTACCTACAGGACATGGGCTGCAGTGGTTCAAGAAAGTAGCTCACCACCACCTTCTCACGGGCAAATAGAGATGGGCAATAAATGTTGGCCAGCCAGTGATGCCCAGATCTCAAGAATAAATTTTAAAAAAAAAGCTCAGGTGCCTTATAGCTGACTCCAAAGATAAATAATAGGAATGTAAGAGATAGGAGCAAGAGTTGGTCATTCTGCTCATTGAGCCTGCTCCTCTATTGGACTAGATCATGGGTATCTTCCACCCCATAGCGTTTTCCTACAATTGTTCCAAATGCCTCAATAGCTTGAATATCAGGTAATTTAGCTATCTGTCTTGAATATACTCAATGATTGAGCTATCACATCCTCGGCAGTAGAGAATTCCAAAGATTTGCCAATCTCTGAGTGAAGAAATTCCTCCCTCCTAAATAACTGACTTCTAATTCTGAAACTTCTGGTTCTCCACAATCGGCCAGATAAAATAACCTTCCTGTATTTACCCTGTCAAGCCCAAGAGGAATTGCCATAGGTTTTCACATCATGTAGCCCTGGAATAATATAATCTATTTTTTCTTTTTTTCTGGTGGTCTGTGTTTTATACTCAACTTTAACTTAGCAGACCTTTGGCAGATGATATATAAGGCATTGGTGAGGCACTGGTAACCTGGAACAAAAATAGAAATTGCTAGAGAAATTCAGCAGGTCTGGCAACAGTTGTGCAGAGAAAGCAGAGTCAATGTTCCAAGTCCAATGATCCTTCATCAGTCCTTCGTCCAGAGTTGAGACTTGGCTTCCTATTGGACATGAAGCAGGCCAGTACAGGCTGCAGGACAAAAGTCAACATCTGATCTGTGGACAGAGGGTGGTGGAGACTTAAACAGTGGATTGAAAGCCACTGTAAGGCCTCAGAGGCTTGGGAGTCAGGATTGGGTGGTAGCTTCAGATCATGGACGTTGCCCAGCAGGCACAATGACAGTTAAATGTAAAGGAACATAGCCTGTTGGATCTAACAGTTCTCAACTGGCTGTATTGGCTATGTTTTCCAAGGCTCAAAAAAAGTAGTTAAATTTGAAACTGATAAATAACAATGAAGCCTGCAGCTTGAATATTGCAAGTGCCTCCTCGAAGTGGCTTGTTTTGCCATTCATGGCCCCACCGCCATTAAAACCTACATGAGCAGGTCGGGCGGGTTCAGTGACAGGATTCTGATTTTTAAAATCTGAGTCTCCCCACATTTATCCTGTGGTTAAAATTTTCCCCTTTATATTTAAAAGGCCGAAAAGAAAATTGCGTTGAACAATGAAAGATTTTTGTAAAGAACTCATTGCAGAGAAGGGACAACTGTAATAAGACGGATATGTGTCATTACATATCATATGGTATTGATTTCATGCCAGGTCAAATTTAGGCTAACTCTTAAAGTGTCAAGCTAATGATGAATAGGTTGATTGCGTTGTTAGATCAGGTCACTGTGAACTTGTATGCATCCTCTGGTCAAATGACTCCTTTCAATTGTACACCTGACAAAGCCAATGACTTTTCATTTAACCAACTCACATGTGACCTGCTTTCATTGTAAGCTATTCAGCTGAATGTGTCAAACATGTGTCATTGCTATTCCATTTACTTACATCTTTAACAGCGAGTTTTTAGATTGGACTCTATCCAACACAAGTACCTTTGTTCTTTCAAAAGCCATTTTGGAATAAAAATGTCAATTAATTTGAAGTGTACAGAAACTGGATTCAGATCAAGTTGAGAAAACTTTTTTTCTTCAAGATCCCAGTTTATGGCATGTTCAAATAATCAGAATTGTCGATTGTCCAATGCTATCGAATGTTATTTCTTCCAGCCTTTCATTGAATAAACATTCCCAATTCCAGTTGCCTCACTATGAACATGACCAGATAACATAATAAATCACTTAATTCCAAATAGACTAGTTATGTATTCATGGGACTATACGTACATTTATTTACTTTAACCGTAACAACTTTTCATATCAGAAGATGCAAGAATAATGACTGTGTCCTGCAAATTTGTCATGGTAAATATTGTTATTATCTATTAAAAACTAAGTCTATAACATCAACAAGTTACAAATGTCTATGAACTAATACTATATAGAACTAATCAGCATCAACTTCAGATGATAATGTTACTATGCATAATGTCTTGATTATTACTAATTTACATCTGCTAAAATTGCTCCAAATTGAATTTGAGCGTCATTTAGTTTACCTTAAAGATCAGGCACTTGACTGATGGATTGAAAAGGAATGTTGTAGGAGTACAGGGAGACAATTCCCAACAGAGAACTCCATGACCATTTTGAGTCATTTCCTGGTGTGGGCTTTTAAAGATTATCTGACTCTGCTTTATGTCAGTTACCAAACAGGAAATAGCCAGAAAGGCAATGTGTAATTATTCACTATTCGAACAGTGCATGATGATAGCTGGCTATCACTACGATTGAAAAGGACATGAGACCCTCTGTTCTGGTCTAGCTCAATTACTAGAAGAGACAGAAGGTTGTTGGTCACTATTTGAATTTCTGCAATAGTTACTTGATTGCTTGAATCTCCTAATTGATTCAGTTCTGTGCCACATACCCTTATCTGAAAAGAAACACACAACACATAGCTTTCATTGCACAGCATTATTAGTAATCTTGTAACTGATGGAAAAATGTAAGAAAAATTTCAATGTAAGGAAGTAATAAAAGTTAAGCATAACTTTAAAACTTAAAAATTGCTTCAACTCAGCAGCATTTAATGTTTACTTCAGGGATCATTACAATATCTATCTGTCTGAGCAGAGAGATATTGGACTTGAAATCCAGGCAACCTATTCTTGTTGGTTATTAGCAGGTTCATATTCAATAGTGCTCTGTAACATTAACTAATGGCAGAGTTTTGCAACTATTAAAGGATACTTAATTAGCATGAAATAGGCTACAACAAGGAAGTTCACTTCAAGTTTTTCTCTGATACCAAGGAGCACGAGCAGAAAATCAGTCTCACCCTATGAAGTGTTTCTCAGATTCCCAACTCCCAGCCTGATGCACATTCCTCTTGGGACAGTCTGTACAAGCAGGAACCCCTGGTGTAAAGAGTCACATTTCAGACCTGCAGCCTTGTTCTGATTGGTCTTGTGAGAGGTGAAAGGAGGTTCAGCCTGTTTTTGTCTCCCCTGTTCTCATGGGGAATTGTGGTGGATGTGTGCACGGTTACATCATGTTACAAGTGCCACATGTGAACTAGCTATCAGATGTCTTGCTGGGTTGTTGTTTTTGATGTTGATGCCTATTGTCCATCTGTGGTAGCCACTGATCATCACTGTGACATATGCTGACCTTCAGGTGATAGCACTATTTTTCTCTGTCTCTAGGTGTGAGACTTGGTGTTTAGGGCCTTCATGTCTCATTTGCAAATGTCCTTGAAGCACAGCTTTGGGCATCTGACAGATCTTTGGCTCTGATTCAGGCTACCTCACCATGCAGAAACTCTTCAGGTATGTACTATCTTTCATCCTGCAAATGTGCCTGAGGCAGTGAAGTCACCTCTACTTGATGAATACAGACATTGCCAGAAACTTTGCTTTTGAGAGGACTGCCACTTCTTTTGCATGATTCTGTTCTTCAGTGAGAAGCCCAGAATGAAATGCAAATGAGTTGAAAGTTGATGAACTACCTTCCTTGATAGCTGTAAGTCATCCATGTACACAGCTCTACAGAGTGCTGCGAAAACAGCATCTCAGTTCTCTGATGCTGCATTTATTGTCCCTGACCATAAGTATCATGAAAACTGTGACTATGGGAAAGGACGTCACATCTCATCTTTCAATCACACTAAGTAAGAACCCACTGCTAGTTTCTTTTTATTCATTCATGGGGTGCAGGTGTTGCTGGTTAGGCCAGCACTTATATTTCATCCTTAATTGCTCAGAGCAATTAAGAGGGAAGTTTTTAAAAGTGCGATATCAAGAGTCCAGGGGCAGTATATCCTTGTTAGGGTGAAGGGAAAATCTGGCGGGTTTAGGGATCCCTGGCTCATGAGAGATATTGAGGCTCTGGTCAGGAAAAAGAAGAAGGCATATATTGGGATTAAACTATTGGGCTGAAGTGAATGAAACCCAAGATAACTATAAAAAGTTTAGGAGCACACTGAAGAGAGAAATCAGAAGAGCAAAAAGAGGGTATGAGATAGATCTGGCAGATAGGGTTAAAGATAATCCCAAGAGGTTTTAAAGCTATATTAAGAGTAAAAGGGTGGTTAGAGAAATAACAGGTCCCCTTAAAGATTAGCATGGCCATCTATGTGCGGAACCACAGAAGACAGGGGATTTTTAATGAATATTTCTCCTCAGTGTTTACAGAGGAGAGAATCATTGATGCTAAGGAAATAAAGGAAACAAGTGGGGATGTTTTGGACCGCATACACGATACTAGAGAGGGGGTGTTTGCAGGCTTAAAGCACATTTAGATGGATAAATCTCCTGGGGCTGATCAAGTCCATCCTCAGATGTTGTGGGAAGCGAGGTAAGAAATTGCAGAGGCTCTTGCAGAGATTTTTGCTTCATCTTTAGCACTGATGAAGTTCCGGAAGACTGGAGAGTGGCTAATGTTGTTCCACTGTTTAAGAGAGGTAGCAAAGACAAGCCAGGGAACTACAGGCCAGTAAGTCTGACTCAGTGGTAGGGAAGTTATTGGGGAGGATACTGAGAGACAGGATCAGCCAACATTTGGATAGTCAAGGTCTGATTAGGGAAAGTCAGCATGGATTTGTGCATGGGAAGTGATGTCTGACAAATCTTTTAGAGTTTTTCAAAGAGGTAACCTAGAGAATAGATGAGGGTTGGGCAGTGGATGTTGTCTATATGGACTTTAGTAAGGCCTTTGACAAGGTCCCACATGGCAGGCTAGTCATGAAGGCTCGGTCACATTGGATCCAGGGAGAGTTAGCTAATTGGATTCAAAATTAGCTTGATGGTAGGAGGCAGAGGGTGATGGTTGAAGGTTGTTCCTCGGACTGGAGGCCTATGACTAGTGATGTGCCACAGGGGTCAGTGCTGGGATCTTTGTTATTTGTTATTTTCATAAATTATCTGGATGTGAAAGTACAAGGCATGATTAGTAAGTTTGCAAATGCTCAAAAATTAGGAGGTATCATTGATGGCGAGGAAGGTTATCAAAAATTACAGAGGGATCTTGAATAGATAGGGAAGTGGACTGAGGATTGGCAAATGCAATTCAATACAGGTAAGTGTGAGGTGTTGCATTTAGGAAAGTCAACCAAGGTAGGACTTATACAGAAAATGGTAAGGTCCTAAGGAGTGTTGTGAAACAGAGCGGCCTAGGAGCACAAGTACATAGTTCGTTGAAAGCAGCATCACAGGCAGACAGGGTGAAGAAAGCATTTGGCATGCTAGCCTTCATTGGACGAGGCATTAGAATAGGAGCTCATCAAATAATCATAGAATCCCTACAGTGTGGAACAGGCCATTCCACTCAAGCCATCCACACCGTCCTTCCAAAAAGCATCCTACTCAGACCCAAACCCCTACTCCTGCATTTCCCATGTTTAATCTACCTAACATACACACCCCTGGACACTATGGGTAATTTAGCATGGTCAATCCACCTAGCCTGCACACCTTTGGACTGTGGGAGGAAACTAGAGCACCCGGCGGAAACCCACGCAGACACGGGGAGAATGTGTTATCTCCACACAGATAGTGAAATCAAACCCAGGTTCCTGGTGCTGTGAGGCAGTAGTGCTAACAATTGAGCCACCGTGCAGCCATTGGGACGTTATGTTACAGTTGTATAAGTCGTTAGTGAGGCTGCACTTGGAGTATTGTGTACAATTTTGGTCACCCTGTTATAGGAAAGACATAGTTAAACTGGAAATGTGCAAAGAAGATTTACAAGGATATTGCCAGGATTTGTAGGCCTATAGGGAGAGGTTGGCCAGGATAGGACTTTATTCCTTGGAATGTAGGAGAATGAGGGGTGACCTTATTGAGGTGTATAAAATCATGAGGGGCATGGATAGGATGAATGCATATGGTCTTTTTCCCAGGGATGGAGAATTGAAAACTAGAGGACATAGGTTTAAGGCGAGAGGGGAAGAATTTAAGAAGGACCTGAGGGGCAACTTCTTCACGCAGGTAGCGGTGCATGTATGGAATGAGCTGCCAGAGAAAATGGTTGAGGCAGGTACAATAGCAACATTAAAAATACATTTAAATAGGTACATGGATAGGAAGGGTTTAGAGGAATATGGACCAAATGTGGGCAATTGAAAGTAACCGAGTGGGCACCATAGTCAGCATGGACCAGTTTGGGCTGAAGGGCCTGTTTTCATGCTGTATTATTCTATGACTCTATGATTCTCAGAGTCAACCATAGTGTTGTGGGACTGGAGTCACATGTAGGCCAGACCAAGTAAGGATGGTGATTTCCCTCCCTAAAGGACATCAGGGAGGGAGTTTTTTCCTGACAGTCGACAATGGATTCATGGTCATCATTAGGTCTTTGATTCCAGATTTTTTTTATTGAATTCAAATTCCACCATTTGCTGTAGTGTGGATCCCCAGATCATTACCTGGGTCTCTCAATCAACAGTCCAGCAATAACACCACAAGGCCATTGCCTCAGCGGTCAGCAAATTCTATTACTTTGAGTCCATAGCCACAGACACTATTCTTCATACAGAACTTGATACAAGCTCACAGAAAGCAGCTACCACCTGTGACTTATTTACAAATGTGCATGCACTAACATTAGACTGACTCTTTGAACTAAGATTTTGGACTATGAAACCAGTGTTCCCAGCACTGATCCAGTATAAAGCTGATAGAAATAGCTGTTTTGAGACAAACTGACCATAAGTCAGCTAAACTAGACAGCTATTCTGAACCATATATCTTCTAACACATCAATCAAACATTACTTCCTTATGGTAAGCAATTGACTTTGTAACAGATAGGTCAATTGCATGTTGAAAGGCTAGAAATTCAGCTTTAGAGGCCATTTTTAAATAGCATGATTAAAAAGGAACAAAGGGTCAGGAATGTCAAACTGATGGTGGGTCTTTAGAGTTTTCTATCCCAGAAGACTGTTAGTGTTCAACTATTGAATATTGTCAAGACAAATGTTGATATTAAGTGAATAAAAGGATGTGGTTATTGTGCAGGAAACTGAAGTTGAGGTACAAGATCAAACATGATAGTATGAAATGGTGGAACAGGTTTGATGAGTTGAATGATTTACTCTTTGCCCTGTATTTTTCGTACCACTTATTCGGTAGCAGTTGTTCTTTTATCCAAATGTACCATGAGCCTCTCAAGTTTTTTTTTTGAAAAATATGAATACCCTGATGAAATTTATCTTTGTTACATGGATAAAAATGTAGTATGAGAGCCATGAGGGTTGTTACCTATGACTTGTGAAAATGCAAAGTTAGCTCTGGAGAGCTTGTCCCCAAATATAGCTCCAGTGTTTAGGGTATCTATAAATTCTGAATATTGTTTCATATATGTGCAGCTCAAAGTGGAAAGCATACACCAGTTATCAATAATGTCATAGATTTCCAGAGTTCATTCAGATTCTCACTTGGCATGCCGGTCACTACAGTGTTTAAACGCATGGATCGGGAAAAAATGGAAGCCAGGCCACAACAGCGAAAGGAGTGCACTGCCACATCAATGCCCCACCCACCCCTTCCCATGACCACCTCCTGCTGCAAGTGTAACAGAGCCTATGGTAGCTGCATCAGTCTGTATAGCCACCTATAGTCTCACCCTGAGTGTGGAAGAGAGTCATCCTTGTCTGCAAGGGATTGCTGAAGATGATGATAAGTACATGGAAAAAGAAATTATATTATTTTAAGAAAACTGGATCTTTACTTTTTTAGTTATCACTGAGATGCATTATATCTTTTGTAAAACTGTATTTAAGCTATTCTGCTGTTTTACTGAAACCTTAGCATAAAACTAGTGAGCCTCATGTGACATCAATAGTTAAAATGTAATGGAGATGGGTTTTATCTCATTGTGTGACTGTGAGCCTGAGGTATACTATTTCTGAAAGGCCATGATGCCATAAATGGCTTTTTAAGCAATGTAGCTCCAATTATTATTATATGTGGGACTGTATATGAAGTACATGCCAATTGTTTTAAGTAGTATCTGTTCTACTATCTTCTATGATCTGTACTTAATGACTATAAGATGTTATATCTGCACATTAGTTTTGCTTGCACATTTGATAGAATAAAGAGAGGATGCAGTTAGAGGGATCTGTAATCAGGACAGATGTCTCATAAAATTGACTTTGGTGGTTGCCAAGAATATAAAAAGCCATGGATATATTTGTGACAGTTCATAGAGGGGTGAAGCAAAAGCCTTCTCATGTTTGAAGCATGCTATGTTAATACTAACTCAAGAAATGAGAGTTAGCTAAGAATCAGAGTGACCAGATAGCAGTAATAATTGAGAGAGAGCATACTTGGAGAGAATCCCTACAGTGTGGAAACAGGCCCTTTGGCCCAACAAGTCCACACCAACCCTTGGAGCATCCCCCTATAACCCACAGACTGCTGAACACAATGGGCAATTTATCATGGCCAATCCACCTAACCTGCACATCTTTGGACTGTGGGAGGAAACCAGAGCACCCAGAGGAAATCCACACAGACATCGGGAGAATGGGCAAACTCCACACAGACAGTTGCCTGAGGGTGGAATTGAACCCAGGTCCCTGGCACTGTGAGACTGCAGTGCTAACCACTGAGCCACCATGCCACCCAGTACTGCTCTGATGAAGAAACACTACAAATCTCTGTTGTTAATACGTTGTGCAAAGATTTATGCATCATGACTAAATTTTCAAGTGCCCTTGCAGCAACCTTTCTACTCCAGATACAGACTCAGACCTCAAGCTCCAATTCAAACAGTTCTACAGGTATAAAGTCTGCCATCAACTTACGAGCTTTTGCCTAGTTTTCATGCTGCACACTATTTCTGTATTACACTGATATTGTCATTGCAAAGGTTTTATTCTTTATCCATTTGTTGTTTTGGATTGTTTAGGTGGTAAGTTGAGTAAAATACTTAGATCCAAATAATCACAGCAGATCAAGCACTAAAATAAATGGCACCTGCTTTAGACTAAACCAGGCAATTTCATTTAAATTTAAATTTCTCATGAAATATATAAACTTACACATTGAAAGATATTAAACACAGTGCTGGAAGCAATGTATAATATCTACGCTTTTGAATGGTTACCGTGGATGACCTTGAAAAGAGTAAACAGAGAAAAACTATGAAAAAATGTGACATTCTGATTAAAAAGTCCCCCAGAAACATTTATGACCTACAAAATACACTACACCTCCGTTGCACAGATGGAATATTGATGAAGATGGGTAGTTAGGTGCTGAGAGAGGAAGTCAAATTCCATTAACGGCCACTTAGCTTAAGGAAACACCACATAAAAAAAAGAAGAAAACACTTCTGTGATCAAATGAAGTGGTAAAAGAAACTTTCAGAGCACAAAAAAGATGAATTTTGAACTGGCTCACACTAAAAGCATGAAACTGATGTAGTCCCATAGGAAACTTTCCTTGTACCAGGCAAAAGTTGTCTGAATTTGACCAGATTGGAAATATTAACACCAAAGAGAGTTGAAGTTTTCATATACTCTGTTCTGGTTCAAATTTAACCAATGTGGCTGAAATCAAAAACATATTTGTAGAAAGTAAATGAAAAGATTGTTTAATAACGTGACAAATCCCATGCCATCCAGGTAATAGATGCCTGCATTAGATATTCCTATTAAAGGCCTCCAGTTCTACTTTCCACACAGGTCAGATAACTCCTGATCAAATCTGTTGAATAGTAATCAGAGCAAATTAAATCTGACGAAAATGAATGCAACTGTTGTGGCTTGAGATTTCGCCAAATACTTTTTAAAAAAATATCCAACAAATTCCAAAGCAGATCAAGTATCTATATTTGATATGAGTGGGATGTGGTAGTAAAGGATTAGGGTCTCTGCTTTAACTTAGCATTACAACATTCTCACACAGAAGTGCCATTGTTTCAGACCTCACTCTCAGAACTTGGGCATATAAGCAAGGCTGACAACTCAATGCAACATTGAGGTAGTGTTGCATTGTCAAAGGTGTTGTCTTTTGGTTTGAGTCTGCACTTTGAAGTAAAAGATCTCATTTAAAGAAGAGCAGATGAGTTTTCATAATAACCTAAGAATTCTCAGGGCCTTGCTGTGAACAGATTATTTATTTACATATAATGACTATACTTCTACAGTAGATCACTGGTTGTGAAGCGTTTTCAAATTCCTCAAGGATATGAAAGCTTCAATATAAGTTCAAAGCCTTTCTTTCTTAAAATCTACTTTTAGTTATTATATGTTGAACGCCAGAGATCACATGTGATATTCAGCTCATTCTTCTGCCTTGCCAGAGCAGACTGGAAGGGTTGAGCAGGCAGATTAAAATCAATATATTTACGTAGAGTTTGAGTAAGTATTTAGAAAGATAAAAAATAGCCAGCTGCGTAGATTTATTTAAAAATAATAAAGCTGGAAATAGTCCAAAGTTAGATGAAAGATTTGAAGGGAATGTTCTTTTTTTAGCACTGTTTGATGAATAGCTGAAGTTCTGGTTTCTCAATGGATTTGCACAATGCAACATTGTACCTGGATAACAGGAATTTCCAATTTACAACATTCTCCAAATTGAACTAAAATTGAATAACCAAATGTGTGATTTATTGTATGAGAATCCTTTCATGCCATAGTCATGTCTTTGAAGACAGGTCTCACATGTTGTGAGCTGGGATGTTAATATTTGGATTCTGTTGTCCAGCAATTATCCTGCTTTAATAGTACATAAGACTAATTGAATTTGTCCATTCAATTTTCTGCAAACCTGCATAAATTAAGATTTCAAATAGTAGTCTTCGCTATCAATCTTTTGATTTCATTACTTTCTGAACAGAGATGTTGACACAAAGAACATCCTTTCAGGACAGACATTGTCCACTGGCATTGATTGTGCAGATAGTTATGTGAATTGCTATCACAATTGGCACACAAATAATAGATTTTGCTCAAAAATACATTTGGCTGAAGCTAATTTTCAAATTGCATACATCCTGTTACCTAAAGCAATGTTAAATATTATGCAGACAGCATTTATTCTGTAAACATTGAAATATTTTGAAGACTTGCAGCACTGCAATAGTGTTACTGCACCTTTGGATTCATTTTATATTGTAAAAGTATCAGGAAACAATGATGTGAGTTTAGTCACTATGTAAGAACTGCTGCTGCTTCATCATTACTTTCACCAAAACCCTTGGTTAGCATAGTTCCATTCCCAGTTATGTCAGTTAAGCCAATGATAATCAGCTTAGTATATTCACGCTAATTTTCTCACAAAGCTTGTATTACTGAACAAACAATGATTCAGGTCAGTTTATTTAAATTAATATCAAAACAATAAAGTAAATATAATAAACACACAAGTTTTTGGAGTTACACAGCTGCTAACTAGAAGCAATTATGAAATGAGGACTGCCATTCCCTTTCCAGGATTTAAATACAAAAATCTAGGCCAATACGTTAGTCTAATACCAAGGGAGTACAGTACTGTCCAAAGAGCCATCATTTGTATCAGCGATTACAACAAGATAAAAGATCTCATGCTATTTTAAAGAAAAGCAGAGAAGATGGTCCTGATGTCATGGCTAACATTTCTTCCTCAATCAACATCATTAAATAAATTATCTAATCTCATTTCATGAGACCCTGTTGTGCAGAAGTTAGCCGCCTGAAACCACCTGTAGAGACAGATCATAAAGTATTTATCTCCCTGATAGAAGAGACAGCGTAAGCAAGGATGCCTCAATACATACAGAAAGAAACATTCATGAAAGTATCGCCTAAGGCCTGTCATATCAAAAACATATTGCATAGCTAGGACTGGAAGACAATGTTTTGCAGTTGCTACACACACACAGACACACACACACACACACACACACACAGCTGTAATGGTCTACGTTGGGGAAGGATGGTTTTTCTCAGAGTGGGTGCGGTTATCATGTAGTCTGACAGGCAGAATTTTAGCATGAAGCATTTACCTATGCAATGTACATTTAGATCATGTTACGTATCTCAGAGCTCCCTATGGAGGAATGACTTTGAACACCTTGAGAAGCCACCGTGTCACACTACATGACAGCATAAATGAAGATTCATTGTGATGGATGTGAGGGCCCAGATTTCCTTCAATAGAATTGCATTATCTTTCTGACCTTCCACGCAGAGTATTTGCTCATGCATCTCAAGTAGACATCTCTGTGGCTGGGTTATTTTGGGCATTGCTTCAAATTTGAAGAAAATGTCAAAGAAGAGAGTAATTGCAACATTGTTAGCAAGTCCAGCAAGCAAACAACTTCCATTAACTCCCACACAGCTTCAAGAGGAAGAAGCAGCAGGTTAAGATCAGCCAAATAGGTAGAGGGGAGTGATCTGACTCTGTATCTACTGTACCTCACCGTTCTTTGCTCCATGTCTGAAAGACAGTGCAAGTGCCATTTAAGATTGCCCCATGCCATCATTATTGAAATGTCTCATCTGTTAGAGCAGGACTTGCACTCGGAAGAACTAGGAGCCAATCCATTCTCATGGTCATCAAGGTCATAATTGCCCTTTATCTTCTTCCTTGTTTTCTTTTGATGGTGGCTGGTAGCACTCAGAGCAATGGAGTCCTTTGTTTTCCTATTTAATTTTGACTGGCTTACTAATACGAACTTAATTGTCCAACCCCAACCTTAAGTTCACCTGGACCATCTCTGATACCTCTCTCTCCTTCCTGGACCTCTCTGTTTCCATCTCTGGCAACCACCTGGAAACCGATATCTATTTCAAGCCCACCAACTCCCACAGCTACCTAGAATACACCTCCTCCCACCCACCTTCCTGCAAAAATGCCATCCCCCTATTCCCAATTCCTTCGCCTCCGCCGCATCTGCTCCCAGGATGAGGCATTCCACTCCCGTACATCTCAGATGTCCTCGTTTTTCAAGGACCACAACTACTCCCACTCAGTGGTCGAGAACGCCCTCAACCGTGTCTCCTGCATTTCTCGCACCTCACCCCTCACACTCCCTCCCCGCAATAACAACCAACACAGAATCCCCCTCGTCCTCACGTACCACCCCACCAACCTCCGGATCCAACGCATCATCCTCCGACACTTCCACCATCTGCAATCCGACCCCAGCACCAAAGACATTTTGCCCTCCCCACCCTTATCTGCTTTCCGGAGGGACCACTCTCTCCATGACTTCCTTGTCCGCTCCACACTCCCGTCCAACCCCACCACACCCGGCACTTTTCCCTGCGACCGCAGGAAGTGCCACACCTGCCCCTACACCTTCCCCCTCACCCCCATCCCAGGCCCCAAGAAGACTTTCCACATCAAGCAGATGTTCACCTGCACATCTGCTAATGTGGTATACTGTATCCGCTGTTCCAGATGTGGCATCCTCTACATCGAGGAAACCAAATGGAGGCTTGGGGACCACTTTGCAGAACACCTATGCTCGGTCCACAATAAACAACTGCACCTCCCAGTCGCGAACCATTTCAACTCCCCCTCCCACTCCTTAGACGACATGTCCATCCTGGGCCTCCTGCAGTGCCACAACGATGCCACCTGAAGGTTGCAGGAACAGCACCTCGTATTTCGTGTGGGAACACTGCAGCCCAATAGTATCAATGTGGACTTCACAAGCTTCAAAATCTCCCCTCCCCCAACTGCATCCCAAAACCAGCCCAGCTTGTCCCTGCCTCCCTAACCTGTCCTTCCACCCACCTAACCCCGCCTCCCACCTCAAGCCCCACCCCCAACTCCTACTTACTAGCCTCATCCCGCCCCCTTGACCTGTCCGTCCACCCTGGACTGACCTGTCCCCTCCCCAACTCCCCACCTACACTCATCTTTACTGGCTCCACCCACGTCTCTTTGACCTGTCTGTCTCCTCTCCACCTATCTTCTCCTTTATTCATCTTCTAACCGCCTCTTCATCTCTCCCTATTTATTTCAGAATCCCTTTCCCCTCCCCCATTTCTGATGAAGGGTCTAGACCCGAAACGTCAGCTTTCATGCTCCTCTGATGTTGCTTGGCCTGCTGTGTTCGTCCAGCTCTACACTTTGTTATCTCAGATTCTCCAGCATTTGCAGTTCCTACTATCTCTAGAGTTTTAACTAGTTGAGTTATTTACAGTTCATAACTGATTTCCTGTAGTTCAAATCTATTTTTGTAAAGAAAAGTAATCCTTCTTAATTACAAAAATCTCATCTGTGTTTTCTGTCAAGCTGAATCTAAAAGGCAGGTTTATCAGGGAATTCTATGCACTTTAACAATCTGTAACTTTTGCGAAGATTCTGGGAATAGTGGGGCTTTATTTTCAGCACACTATCCCAGCGAGGGGTAACACTGCAATATCCTCCAGGCCTATATCTCTCCAATATATCTGCACACTACCAAGTCTGGCCTCTGGAGCATCTGTAGTTTTCATCAGTTCACCACTGGTCGAATGCCTTCAGTTGCCTAATCATCTAGAATTCCCTCACAAAACCATTTGCCCTAGCCTCCTTGTTTAAGATACTCTTTAAAACTTATCCCATGCGTCCTAATAAGCCTTTACGTAGCTTCTGACAAATATTTGGAAATGCTCCTCTGAAGGCAGTGGGGATATTTTTCTCTCTTTAAGGCACTAAATAATCGCATGTTGTTGTTGGATGAAGATGTTCTTTCCAACAGCTGTCCAAAATTTTCCTTTCCCTGGTTCGAGCCTATTATTCTAATATATGCCACAAATCACAGATTTGCCTCATCACCATGATATATTGTTTGGTAGGGTTCCTTCTCACTTCACTCCTTTCTATTTTAAAGAGGTCAAGATTCTTGCAACTCAGTCCCCCCAACACTCAGGAACAGCTAGATGGTTATATTCAGCATTGCTTTCTTAACTGGAAGGACAATGGATTCAAAGTTGAGTCTGACCAGGAAACTGTTCAGTTTTACCAGGACATCTTTCAACTGAAACTCCACTAACCTTAAAAAAAATTAGTATAGTTTGCTTTGTTTGGTGCCTCTCTACAGTGAGTCCCATTCCCACATCCCTTTCAATTATTACTTCTGCAATATATTTAGTATACTCATAACATCAATTTTAACTCAATATCTTGAGGTTGTCAGTAATGAATTTCATTTGTCATTGATATGCCGTTCTTAAGAAGTGCATGTGAAATATGTGCTCTGTGCAGCAACCTGACCTTTTACTATCTAGTTAAGGATGGTCCAAAATATTATTACATTATTTATTTTATCAAAGGCGCACCAAATTAAAACAAATCCAATTTCAGAGACAGTTTGGATTGTTCAACTAGTTGGTGAATAAAACTAAAATGCACATTTATGACTGGAGAATTACCAAATTTTTATGGGTCTTTGATCCGCAAACTGCTTCAGGGAAGGCAGTTTTTGCTGTTTAATTAGAAGCTGTGGAACATTTTCTGCAGTATTTCAAGATCTTTAATTTATTAAGATTCAATATGTTTCATGGTAAAGGGCTGGATGAACACAGCAGGCCAAGCAGCATCATAGGAGCAGAGAGGCTGACGTTTCGGGCCTAGACCCTTCATCAGAAAAGGGGGAGGGGAAGGGGGTTTTGAAATAAATAGGGAGAGAGTGGGAGGCGGATAGAAGAGGGATAGAGGAGAGGATAGGTGGAGAGGAAACAAACAGGTCGAAGAGGCGGGGATGGAGCCAGTAAAGGTGAGTGTAGGTAGGGAGTTAGGAAGGGGATAGGTTGGTCCAGGGAGGACGGACACGTCAAGGGGGCGGGATGAGGTTGGTCGG
>NC_063344.1:51765890-51767324 GCF_021869965.1 Rhincodon typus
GACTCCATTTTCTCCCCCTTGGTCCAGGAACTCCCTACCTATGTCCGTGACACCACCCACGCCCTCCACCTCCTCCAGAACTTCCAATTCCCCGGTCCCCAACACCTCATCTTTACCATGGACGTCCAGTCCCTCTACACCTGCATTCCCCATGCAGATGGCCTTAAGGCCCTCCGCTTCTTCCTGTCCCGCAGGCCCGACCAGTCCCCCTCCACTGACACCCTCATCCGCTTAGCCGAACTCGTCCTCACCCTCAACAACTTCTCTTTCAATTCCTCCCACTTCCTCCAGACAAAGGGGGTGGCCATGGGTACCCGCATGGGCCCAAGCTACGCCTGCCTCTTTGTAGGTTACGTGGAACAATCCCTCTTCCGTACCTACACCGGCCCTAAACCCCACCTCTTCCTCCGTTACATTGATGACTGTATCGGCGCAGTCTCGTGCTCCCACGAGGAGCTCGAACAGTTCATCCACTTCACTAACACATTCCACCCCAACCTTAAGTTTACCTGGACCATCTCTAACACCTCTCTCCCCTTCCTGGACCTCTCTGTCTCCATATCGGGCAACCACCTAGAAACCGATATTCATTTCAAGCCCACCGACTCCCACAGCTACCTAGAATACTCCTCCTCCCACCCACCTTCCTGCAAAAATGCTATCCCCTATTCCCAATTCCTTCGCCTCCGCCGCATCTGCTCCCAGGATGAGGCATTCCACTCCCGTACATCTCAGTTGTCCTCGTTTTTCAAGGACCGTAACTTCCCCCCCTCAGTGGTCGAGAACGCCCTCAACCGTGTCTCCCACATCTCCCGCAACTCATCCCTCACAACCCGTCCACGCAATAAGAACCAAAAAAGAATCCCCCTCGTCCTCACGTACCACCCCACCAACCTCCGGATCCAACGCATCATCCTCCGACACTTCCGCCATCTGCAATCCGACCCCACCACCAAAGACATCTTTCCCTCCCCACCCTTATCTGCTTTCCGGAGGGACCACTCTCTCCGTGACTCCCTTGTCCGCTCCACACTCCCCTCCTGCTCCACCACACCCGGCACTTTTCCCTGCAACCACAGGAAGTGCTACACCTGCCCCCATACCTCCTCCCTCACCCCCATCCCAGGCCCCAAGAAGACTTTCCACATCAAGCAGATGTTCACCTGCACATCTGCCAATGTGGTATACTGCATCCACTGTACCCGGTGTGGCATCCTCTACATCGGGGAAACCAAGCGGAGGCTCGGGGACCGCTTTGCAGAACACCTACGCTCGGTTCGCAATAAACAACTGCACCTCCCAGTCGCGAACCATTTCAACTCCCCCTCCCATTCCTCAGACGACATGTCCATCCTGGGCCTCCTGCAGTGCCACAACGATGCCACCTGAAGGTTGCAGGAACAGCAACTCATATTCCGCTTGGGAACCCTGCAG
>NC_063344.1:51767424-51940277 GCF_021869965.1 Rhincodon typus
CCCTGGACTGACCTATCCCCTCCCTAGCTCCCCACCTACACTCACCTTTACTGGCCCCATCCCCGCCTCTTCGACCTGTTTGTTTCCTCTCCACCTATCCTCTCCTCTATCCATCTTCTATCCGCCTCCCACTCTCTCCCTATTTATTTCAGAACCCCCTTCCCCTCCCCCTTTTCTGATGAAGGGTCTAGGCCCGAAACGTCAGCCTCTCTGCTCCTATGATGCTGCTTGGCCTGCTGTGTTCATCCAGCCCTGCACCTTGTTGTCTCGGATTCTCCAGTATCTGCAGTTCCTACTATCCCTGATTCAATAATGAACAGTCAATTGAGTTTATTATGAAGACAATTGATCTGAATATTGTGCTGCTTCTGCTAAAGTACAGCTATTCTGGGCAGCCAGCTGGGTGCAGTCAGGCCGTTCTGTCAATACAAGAGGCAGAAAGGTAGAAGGATTACTTCAGGGTGCCCTGTGGACACTGAGGACATCCTTACCGAGATGTCATTGCCACTTTTGGTCCTCCCCACTTGATCTCCTAAACCCACATCTTGTCCCATTCCTCCCGAGGATGCCTTATCCATCTCTGTCCTAAAAGCATCCGACTTACCTGGCTCTGGGATCCATCACAGTTCTCCATGGGCCTTGCTTGTAGAAGCACTGCTGGGCCAGATTGGCCAGCAGCTCTTGATGACGGGACTTACTGAGGGGCAGAAATCAGATTCTCCGCCTGATTAGCTAATCAACAGTATGTTACAGCTGTGGGGCAAGCTTTTCTTTATAGGTATGCCAGCAAGTAGTACCATGGTATGGGTATTGAGCCACGCTGCTGGCATCACTGACCAGCCATTCGGCCAACTGAGCTAAGTGGCCCCTAATGAAATACATGTATTGGAAGTTGTTCAAAGATAGTTCACTTAGGAGGGAGGAATTATCCTGTGAGGAAAGTTAAGTAGATTAAGCCTATACTCATTGGAGTTTCGAACAATGATAGATTATCTTATTTGAAGAATTGGAGGAGGTTTGGCAGAGTAGATGCAAAGAAGTAGTTTCCAAACAAGAATAAATCTCGTACTGAGGGGCACATGTACAAATAAAGAGCCTCGCAATCAATATTGAAATGAGGTGCATAAACAGAGTAGATCGGAAAAAAACTTTTCCTCTTCGAATTACCAATAACCAGTGCACAGTTTTAGGTAAGGAACAGGAGTGAATCTGGGTCTGGTGGGGTTGGGAGGTTGAGGGTGGCAAATGGCCTATTCCTGTTTCTAGTTCTTGTATTTTCATGATTGACAAGTGATGATTCAATGATAAGTATATCAGGCTCTCAGTATTTCTTTTTTATTAATTCTATCAAAGGATATAGGCATCATCAGCCGCCCACTATTTATTGCCTATCCCCAATTACCTTCGAGAAGGTAGTGGTGAACCACTCGCCTGTTCTGCTATGGGTAAGTCACCTCTTGGCTGCCCAAGGAATGCACACCTCTGGAAGGCACAAGTCAGGACTGTGATGGAATAATCTTCATTTTCTGGATAGCTGCAGCTCTAAGAACACTTAAGAAGCTTGACGCCATCAGGAACCAAAACAGTCCACTTGACTGGCACCATCTTCCAGCTTAAAATACAAACACTTCCACTACCAACAACACTCCGTCGCTGTGGTGTATGCCATCTACAAAATGCACTGCAACAACTCACCAAACACCTTCAACATCTCCTTCAAAACCTGCAATTTCAATCACCTGGAAGAACAAGGGCAGCGGATGCATAGGAATGCCTCCACCTACAAGTTCCCCTCCAAACAATTCACTATCCTGATTATGAGCTCTGTCACTAATCCTTCACTGACACTGGGTCAAAATCCTCAAACGACCTTCCCAATAGCTTTGTGGATATTCTAACAACCCAGGGGAAGTGACTTGTTTAAAATTGTTCATGACCATTCATTATGGTTCTCTGAGAAACTCTGCTGGGTGCTGGAGCCTCCTCATTAAGAGTATATTGGATCTCATTTGTTGGCCTCTGACTTAGCGGGATTTAATTTCCATTACATCCTTCAGAATCACAGGATATGTCAAAGAACATAGCAGCCTTTTGAGTACTTTTGAAGAGTTGTCACTGTTTCAATACAAGAAACACAGCAGCTGATTTGTACACACAAACTCCCACAAACAGTGATGTGATGTGATAATGGCCAGGTAATCAGTTTTTATGATGATGCTTGAAGGGTACCATATTGATCATGACTGACACTGGACATTATTTACTTGAAAATAAACCAAAAGTTGGATTCCTTGGGCACTGAAACCATAAATAAATGTGTTAATTTTCCTTTGAGCTCCAGAGTTCTTCTCTTAGAAAATAGCAGATCCTCAAAGTCCTTTATAGGTTTGGGTGGCCCACCTTAACCACCAAAATTTCCCTGTTTCTGAGAATTAGGTTCATGCCTTTCAACATAAGACGGTTAGGAACTTCATTCCACTCCCCTTAAGCTCATGGAGCAGGCCTTTTGGAATTGTCACCCAAGAATTTTATTGCTGTGTTTATTATATTAAATAACAAACACTTTTCTTTTAAACATGTCTTTGCAGCAGTTTAAATATGCATCAAAACGCCATGATTTAAATGCTTTACGTTTTGATCGTTAAATGTAACCCTTGACAACATATGTATACATATATCTATTAGGAGAAATTCATATATTTAGCTCATAGCTGTGTATGGTGCACAATTGAGCACATTCAAACAAAAATTTCAAAAATATGCATGTAACCAGCCCCTTGATTGATTCAGTTTGTTCCCAAGTTCAATTCTTGACTTGAGTAGTCACATGCTGAACTAAACGCCCTCCTCCAATTTTCTTCCTCCTTTTCTGGAGCTAAGTATAGGGTTTAACATTACTTTGGCATCTCGCCAAATTGGTAATTCTCCATGTAAAATCACTGCCAGTGATCAGAAGTAGCAGTTAGAATCAGTTTTCTTTTTCCCTGACCTTGTTGTCCAACCATTGTCATGGCTACAATTTCAAAAAAAGATCTAGAACTCTGGATCAAAGATTCACCCTAACTTTACCAACTCAGACACTTGGTGGGGGAAAATACAGGTTGGCAAAATTCAGTAGAGAATTATTGTGAAAGACATTATGTAAAGTAATATGCTGTAGGACCATGTTCCTTTTATAAATTTCTGATCTGAGCTCGGGCAGCAGGAGGGAGGAGGATTGAACATAGGTAGTTTACCTAAGCACAGGATGGAAATGCAGGCATATCAAAGCACATCTCCTGATATTACACTTATCTAGGTGACAGACAAAGTGTCTGTGTAACCTGTTAGTTAGAGAAAGGCGAAAAGTACCAGTGATTAATTTTCAAATTTCAAAAATAATAATTATTTTAGCTTTATGTTTTTCTCTCTTTTCTCTAAGTATATAAAGCACATTAAATCTGATTTTCCAATGTCCAGATAATCATTTCCGAAGCGTACATGGGAGTTGCGTGGAATCTCCACCGTAACAGATTCCAAAGGAGTTATCTGGGAAATTGAAGATTCCACTAGACAATTCCCCTATGCCTGTAACCCTCCAAAAGTAGCTACTTAAACTGGAGAAATCTGAGGGTTCTGTTGAAGTGAAGTAAATTGGTACCCAGTGAAAGTTACACCATGAAAAACCTCATCTAACTATTCAACTGACCTGACAACTTACCTCACACACCCACAACTACATCTCCCCCCGACTCTTTATAACCACTAGATCCTGACTCAATTCTTCTTTCAGCGGCACCTGCCCTCACCCCTGGGGCCTGACTGCCTGACCTTCCAGGTCTGGACACACCAGTGCCACCAGAGCCAATACCTTCCTGTATCACAGGACAGAGATATACCAGACCCCCCAGGAAATTCCTCCCATCTTCCTCTAACATTTGACCTGGCACCACACCCTTCTTCCTCCCTGGCCCAAACCCAACAGCCAGTGACACTCCTGGCACCCAATGCCCCGTCCTCCACCATTGGATTCAACATCTCACCGCACTTGATTTCACCTTGATCTACCCTAAACGCTTGATTTCTTACCTGACTCCCTTGCTACTTTGTCCCCTGGCACCCTACCTTTCAGACACACTACTCATTGGCACCCTATGTGGCTGGCACCATATCTTTTGGAAACCTAACCTCACACTTACTTTATGCTGTCATAAGTGAATGTCTGTGGTGCTGGACCTTTAAACGTCAGAAAGAGGCAGCTGACTGCTGAGGAAAACAGGGCCTGGTTTGCCTTCCTCTTTAGTGTTCCAGGCTACCTGCCAGAATGTAAATACAGCTCTGCATCTCTGAAGGAGCCCCGATTGGAACCTCCCGTCAGAACCGTGGAGCTCCGTCATTGCAGACAAAAAATGGAATAGAGTAGCAATCTTTGTAAAATTGCTATTCTTTGGAAAATCCGGCCCATTGTATGAATAGAATGATTTCACACATTCCAGCAAACAATGGAAGATGTTTGTAAAACTGGCCAGATGCTGTTGCTTTAAATTATGTGTTTTTGATTCTTCCATAACAGCACAGTCAAAAAGGCAGGCAGACAGCCGTTTATTTAGTGGTTTCATGATTGTGGAAAATTCTTATGCACCTTACAGCCAACCACGCACTTTTGAATTGTAGTCACTGTTGTAATGTGGAAAATGCCATGTCAATCATGCTTCCAGGAAGAATATGATACGGTCAATTTTATTTCCCAATTTAAATGCATAATCTGCGTTTCCCAACTGAATAAACAATAATGTGTCTGAAAAAGCTGAAAATCAAAGATGAATTCATTCCCTTTCTTGTCCAGTAACAGACCTTATGCTACTCAAATGGTAATTAGATAGGAGTTACATTGGATTGAATCTTTGCTTATGGCTAAGCTTACAGAAAATGGCCTGACATATGCACACTGGAACAGTTTTCTCATTTTGTGCATTTTCCCTGTTTTGCATAAGTGCTGATGAATCCCACCAATGCTGCTGCTCATTTCTTTCATGCTTTGTCCTGGAAAGAAATGATTGACAGGACAGAGGGTTAAAAACAACAAAAGACGTTTGTATTGCTGTCTGCGTCTGCGTCTATGTCTGTTCCATTAGATCATTCTAATCTATATGGTGGTCTAATGATTTTGTATCACAGACAAGCATTTACTGTCTGGCTATGCGTTTTATGCCTAAGGTATCAGGTTCTGTAAGTTTTAAAATGTTTCCAGTACCTTGAAATCACTTTCTTATTTGTTAATTATTGTTTTATTCAATTTTTCAACAATTTAACTGAAATCAGAAAAATCGGAAACTCTCAAACATCATTTACTTGTTAAACATGCACAGATTTGCAGCATTGCATCTTGTTTAGAAGCTGAGCTAATACGTAATGAGGAATGCATATTTATTAAAATAAAGCATGATTTCAATTCATTTGCAAAACTTTGGAGACATTCAATAATGGTAGTAAAAAGGTATAGAAGATAAGAAGAAATATCACAAGAGAAGGAAATCTGAAGTTAAAATGAAAAAAGCTCAAAGGAAACTTTGAGAACATATGACAGAAAATGTCAATTATTGTGTACTTCTGAAATTTTCTGCTCTTAGTGAAAAGACATGCTGATTTACGACATAATATTGACTGGACCGGGTTGATGCTATATCGCTCTTCATAATTATAGATTAATAGTCTCCTGAGAATAAATATTGGCTAGGATTTTATGTGCAGAGCTGAGAAGTGGCCACCAAAACTGGAGCAGCTGGTGCTGGCACTCCAGCCCAATTTCCAAAGGCATCATTATCTTGCATAAACCAAACAATTAAATGATGGGAAACAGTGGGAATGGAGGTAGTAGGGATTTAGGATAGAAGGTGCGGTGGATGCCAATGGTCATGCTGGAGCCATTTTTATAGACACACTGGCAATCCCAAAGGCCGCTAAAGCCAGTCCATTATGACAATCAGGGAACCAGATGCATGTTGACTCTGCAGAAGGATGATCATGGGCGACACACAAGCTCAATGACGAATACCTGAAGATTCTTCCCTCAAGAGAAATGGGAAGTCCTCTTCCCTGAGCAAGCCTGCATGGAGCTCATGGTGAAGATCAGCAGAACCCAGCTACAGTGCGACGAGTTCATCAGCAACCTCTCTGTTCTACCAAGGTGAGAAAACCATACTCTGATTCACCTACAGAGTTAACAAATGGGTAAATGAGAGGATATAGTTGTTGGGGTGGGAGGAATGGGATGATGTTGAAGTGGCTCCAATAAAATGAATGGATGCAGCTTGGGTATGGATGTTCATCTAGCAGCGATGTTCATTCATTGATTCCAGAGTGGCTGAATGCCAGATATATTCCAGTTGCTCCAGAATGGGTAGTAGATTGTGTCTTTCTTAACTACTCTGCTGGTTATTGTTGGGCAAAGAATATTCCTCTTCCTTTTTCCTGTGCTATTGGAAACAACAGGCCCATGATAGCATCAGGGTCTGGTTTCTCATCATTGCCAAAGCCATGAAAGAGAGGGCATTGGAACAGGCAGGATAGCAAGGTGATTATTCCATCACAGGCAATGAGTCAGGAGGGCAGTCTCTAGAGGGGCATAGTCTTATGACTAGGTACAGGCTAGTCTTAAACAAACACAAGCAATGGTGTTCTTTTGTCATTCATCTAATATGCAATGATCTGAACAGCAACTGATTTTGGGAGATAGTAGGAACTGCCGATGCCCTCTGTTTTGGAAGGGAAAAAACCTTTGACTTTCCTGTTGTGTGGGTTATCTACAAGAACAGAGATCTGTCATCTCTTGGGAACAAATCACACAATTTTCCTACATTAACCCCCCAGCACAGATACCCTCATCTCAGTGACTACATTTTCACACTTAGGTTCAGGTTCACAACATGATATGAGCAGCTAAGCAGGACCTCTCTGTTTGAAGGAAGGCACTTTGGACTTGACTGAGGGCCACTTGCATTAGATGTTGAGGTATGCCATGTGTTTGCAGTGTGTTTGACGTATAAGTGTGAGGTACTGCACCTTGGGAGATCAAATGTAAAGGAAAATATACAGTTAATGGCAAGATCCTGAACAGCATTGTACAGAGGGATCTTGGGTTTCAAGTCCATAGCTCCCCAAAAGTGACCACACAAGTAGATAAAGAAGATGTGTGGCATACTTGCCTTTTATGGTAAGGGGAATTGAGTACAAGAGTCAGGATGTCATGTTGCAGCTTTATAAGGCTTTAGTTAGGCCACACTTAGAGTATTGTGCTCAATTCTGGTTGCCACATGACAGGAAGGATGTGGAGGTTTTGGAAAGGGTGCAGAAGAGGTTTACCAGGATTCTGCCTGGATTACAGGGTATAAGCTATACGGAGAGGCGAGAAAAAACTTAGGCTGGTTTCTCTGGAGTGGTAGAGGCTCTGGGGTGGTAGAGGAAAGTTCAAAGGAGATGTGAGGGGTAAGTTTTTTCACATAGAGAGTGGTAGAAGTCTGGAATGTGCTGCCAGGGGTGGTGGTGGAGACAAAAGCAATAGGGACATTTAAGGGATTTCTAGATAAGTACATGAATATGCAAGGAATGGAGTGATATGGACTAAGGACCATCAGAAGGGATTAGTCTAATTTGGTGTCACGTTCCTCACAACATCGTGGCCAAAAGGCCCATTCCTGTGCTGTATTGTTCTACGTTCTATGAATAACAAAAGACTCAGCCCATTTTAGGAAGGTTCCACCTGGACATCCCCTGCTTCAGACTTTCCTGTTGACTGTCGGGATGATCTTTGCCAAAACAATCAACACCCTTCCACATCCTGAGTTTTCTTCCTGCAGACTGTTTCTAGGGTTTTCATTGCTTCTAGAGCCATTCTACACCCGCTCATCAATGCTGACCTCATTATTGGCAACAAAGTTAGTGCCAGAGCCTGAAAAAATGCTGGGGATTTCAAATATCTGCGAAATGAGGGCTTAAGCAGTTGTCATCAGCTTCATGACACATGCTATTCAAATCAACTAATAAGAAGCTTGTAAAGTAGATTTTCTTTTCCAAATCCATTTTCCTTGATATTTACTACATTGTGGATGTACAGAATTATAAGTTTGATAACCAATTTCATTATTTTCTATAATTTAAGACTAGTCAATTTATAGGTGTCTGTGTCTGATAATTTTAGCTTTTTTGATGTAGGCATCATCGTCACCTTTGCTGATCTACTGATAATTTCTCATTGTAGACTGATGCCCTTCGTACTTGTTACCAATGACTCCCAAATTTCCAGTCTCCTCTGACGTTTGTTCTTTTCCTGTCCTTGAGGAATTACAGACTGCTTTGGGTTTCCATCTCATTTATATCAAAATTAGCCATTTCATAGAAATTCAATTTCCGTTCGGTATGTTGATATCTTCTTGAAAATAATTGGAACAGTAGCCTTTTAGAACATTTACTATCTTATGTTTACTGATGTTTTGACTTCTTTAACTGCTCTTTTAAACTGCTGAAGAGCATAAATGTGTCAAACGTTTTTTGTTATGCTTCATGTCTGCACTTTATCTGTCCTTGGTCCTGAAATGAACGAGGCCCATTCCTAACTCTGAAATTTTCACCTGCATTACTGTTCCATTTAGCTCTGCTGACTGCAATTAAATTCATGGAAGCCTTTCCTTCCTGTCTGGATCTGCTCACTTCTGGTGCAGTTCTGAGAAGAAGATTTCTCTCTTCCATTTGCTACTCCACTTTTTCCCCTTGAGTCTAGCCTCCTCCCACTTCCCCACCGGAATTGTCTCCAGATTTATTGTGTTAACCCCGGTACCACGAACATAGAGTTTGGGATCTTACTGAGAACAAGTACTGTAGATAAAGATTTATTCATAGAACAACTAACTGCTCTGCCATAGATGTTGGTGAAGCCTAAGCTCAAATGGTTGACTGAACAGTTTCCCAGATGAATTACAAAACGCAACATTAGCAGTTCAAGGTGGAACATGTCACATTGTGCGATGTCACATTGTGTCACCATTTAACTCTCTTAAAAGGCGCATACCTGCCTGATTAATAATATACGTAACATCCCATCACCACTCCACAATACCTTGCCCTGTGTCCCTACTTTAAGTTCTCTTTCTGTTCCTGCTCGAAAAAAAAAATCTCTTGTCTGCTGAGGTCATGTTTATTGCTTACTGAGTCTAACTGGTCCCAATTCCAATGTCTTGGTCCATTGGCACTGCTGCCCTCCTGCATAGCTCTAAATCCTGCAGCGTTAATTCTGATTCCTGCCTCAAGCCTCCAAAAAAAGTTTCTTCCTTCTCTTCTACTTTCATTGACTCCTTCTTCCTGCTTTGACTCCTCACTGTTTCCTGCTTGGCTCTGCTACAAGCCAGGACCAGCAAGAATTTGGCAGCGTGAAAGCATTCCTGATTTGTCATGAATTTAGAGATTCTCTAGAGTGCCCCGTGCCCACTGTTGCACTAATTTATTAGCTTGCTAATGACTTCTAGTAATTCTGTCAATGTTGTGATTCATGGATGTACTAATGAATGAATTCATTGGTGCTTGCTTTTCTATTTACTTAGTGTTTTGGTTTTACAATAATTCATTAGCTGCCTGTTCTATATTGGCTGGAACCTGCTGCTGCATTAAATTATTGATTTGTTTTAGAGCTTGTGGCACCTTCATTTATTGATTTGTTAGTTTGGCTGTTGCTCCTTTAAATTATTTCATTGACTGGTTGTCTGCTGCCAGATTAATTTATTGATTTCTTGGTATCCCAATTGCTGTTGTTCATTAATTTATTAATTCATTGGTGTCCACTTCTCCATTAGTTTGTTCACTTCCTGGCGAACACTGCTAAACTTTGGTGACAATATTTATTAGGAAACATTGCATGATTATCTGTCAGGAGAACATCGTGACTGTTGAATTCACTGTTAAAAAGTTCTAACAGCCAAGCAGCAGGCCAGCCTAGATTTCTTAATATTTATTCACTGCTTATGCAACTTCGGCACAAGAGAATGATGTATGCAATATGGTTTTACACAGTGCCTCAAGTGGCATTTCCCAAAGAATGAGGAAGTTACTAACTAAGTTTATGTCAAGGGAAACGGGACCTCCAAGAAATGTATGGAAATATTACAATCAACATGTAGCACAGAAACAGTCTTTTTGACACAGTAAATCTATACCCAGTGTTTATCAGTAAGTCTACCCATGTCTCCACCAGTCTTTTCTCATGTTAACTGTTATCAGCTTAACCTGGTGTATGCTTCTCCTTCATATGTTTGCTGTTATAATCCCTATAGAAACCAATAACCTTTAGAAGATGAATGAATTTACCAGTGACTGATGGAACGAATCACACGAGATTTCATGTTTTATAACTCTTATTCTATCAAACAAACTAAAATCAACTAAACATTACTTAGTAGGCAGCTAATACAACCATGCAGAGTTTGTGTTTCCCACCTTTGTGTTTCATATCCTGCCATTTTTCTTCTGCTAGCAAACATTGGAGCTGTCAGAACTATGGATGGGACTCCACATTTAGATCCTACCTGCCATTTTTAAAAGTCTGCAGAAACAACCATAATGCAAAAATCTTGCTGTGTGAATGTGCATGCAGCAAGATCATTTGTTTCCTCCTTTGTGTCTCGGTGTTATAACTTAAAACTTACGTTCGTTAAGATTTGATCTGAGCCTCTGTTTCCATGACAACTAGGTCATGTGGTCTTGTGTCTGGACAGATTTAGTTGGCAGTCACATCTCCCATTCCAGGACATTCTGCTTTACATTAAATTAAAAGAATTTAAAATAAATGCTGGCCCAGCCAGTGTTGCCTATGTCCCCCAAGAGAATTAAAAAAGGCAGTATCAAATAAACTATCCCATAAGGTTTCCCCAAGAATTATTTAAGTTAAGAAAGACTGTAGGAAGCTGCTGCACAGAAAGATTTGGGACTCCTCATTCCTGAATCACAGAAAGCCAGAATCCAAGTTCAGCAGGTAATGGAGAAGACAAATAGACTGTTAGGCTTTATTTCAAAAGGGAATAAAGTATAAAAATTGGATAGCATTGCTAAACCTATACAAGGTACTAATCAGTGCACAGTTTGGATATGTTGAACAGTTTTGGTTCTAAGGAAACTAAGGAAATATATACAAGCATTGGAGGCAGTCCTTAGAATGTTCACTAGGTTGATCCTTGGTATGGAGCGATTTTCTTATGAGAAGAGTTTGAGTACGTTGGGCCTGTACTGGAGCACAGAAGAATGAGAGACTCTGTAGAAACATATAAGAGTTTTAACAGGCTTGACCAGGGTAGATGCAGGGAAGTCGTTTCCCCTAGTGAGATAGTTGAAGACTGGAGGATGTAATGTCGAAGTAAGGGGGCACCCATTTAAGACAGAGAAGAAGATCAACTTTTTCTGATGGAATAACTGGAATATTTTATCGTGGAGGACTGTAGAGGCTGAAACATTAAGTATCTTCAAGGCTAAGATAGACAAATGTTTAATCAGTAAAGGAATCAAGAGTTGTGGGGAAAAGGCAGGAAAGTGGATTTGGAGTTTATCAGATTAGCTGTGATATCATTGAATGATGGAGAACATTCAATGGGCTGAATAATCTACTTTGGCTCCTGCGTCCTAATTTAAAAAAACATTAATTTAGGAATTTATTTCTCCATCATTATCAAAATTTAACAACATTTAACATTATACACATTTTAACAACTAATCTACACACAGTGTAGGTAGCATCCTTTCCTCTTTTGTCACATTCTACCAATAGAAATGTTGCATTGGCAACACAATAATGTTTAGTTCATAATAACTGACAAAATTTGACTGTTAAGATTCAAAGTGGAGCTGCATGAGTTTTTAAGAGTTCCAACACCCCTGCAAGTTAAAGTCCTTTCATTACTGGTTATTTCACTTTCAAATTGTGCAAATGGTCTCCTTTTCCATTTTGTGTAGGGTGTACTTCCATGTCATTACAGCCTTTAATGTTGCTTTTTAAAATCCGTATTGGTTTGTAGACAGTCTGGAATCCAAATTAGTTATTTGTGGTGGGCCCACAGTTTCACAGTCTGGTTGGTCTGGTTAACTTCGTCTACAACAAGATGGCTGATTGCTGAAAAACCATCCAGCTTTTGCATACTAGCCACAATGAAATGTGATCTGAGGAGAAATCTTATAAACCTTTAACTGTTGCAGACCATTCAACGGTAGGTCTCTTCTCTCCAGTGATAAAAGTAGTTCTGTCAATATTTTGTTGGATATATCAAAAAAAATGTGAAAGTTTCTTTGTTTACACTCTTGAAAATTTGCAGAGTGCCTGTTCCACAGTTCTGAAATTTGTAACCCACAAGAGTCCCCAATTTGATATGAACACCATGGAAACCTGCAACTTTTAAAAAGCAATCTGAATTTCCCACTAACCAATAGAAAGAATTGTCGAGCAAACTTGCATGTTTTACAACTTTTACTATAACAAACTAAAGTCAACACAAAGATTACTTAATAGGTAACTAGTGTACTAAATCCAAAAGGATTATTAACTTCTTTAACTCTATTAACTTCTTTTTACAATCAAAATCCCCACATTGTATTTATACATTGCATTACATTTGGAGCAGAAATTAAGAGATTGTTTAACATATAACTGCTTTATAAAGGATTGCATTCATAACAGGATAGTTGATCCAACAAGTCCATGCTGTCATTCGCTCCAGTCAAGTCTTCACTGGCCTTTCATAAATTAACCGCATCAACATGACCCACTTTGCATTTCTTCCTCAAATGCTTGCCACCACTTAAATGTTGCATTACTCATTTCGTATTATTCACTTAAAACACTGACTGTTATAGTGAGTTTTGTATTTTCTCCATTCTCTTAGCAAAAAAGTTTCTTTTGATTTGCATTTGCTTTTCTGCTGGTACCAATAGATAACTTCCTTCCCTTAGCAATGTTATGCTGAAAATTGTAGTGCCTTTTTATATTCTACTTTGGTTGGAAGGATGAAATAAGAACTGAACGCATGGAACATTTACGAGGAATGAGCAGGTCAAAGTGTATATCTTCATCTCTCTTTGATATCACTGTGTGCATGCATTACAACAGCACTTTCTTCCCTGGCCCTTCTTCACCTTACTCAAAGTCTTCCTCATCAGATGATAGGAGTTCTCCTGTTGTTGCTCCTCCATCTGCAATCCTCTTTGGATTACAAGATGTTGAAGTTTTGCAATGTGAAGCACAATGCTACATCACACCACACTCTCAATGGACTATACATACGTAAGCCTCTAGAACAACCTAGATACTTCGAACTATTACACCTAATATCCAGTACTCAGTGAATATCCTGATGGCCTCATGAATCTGATTGTACTTAGCTGTCTGTGTGTGTTATGATCTTCCTGCAACAAAATAAAAGTACCAAGAAAGGCACCTGTGTGCTTATCGAAGGTGTGGAAGCAGAGTAAATATGGAAAGAAATAACATACAAGGTAATCTTTGCTGTGGAAATCCAACAAAAGCACTGGTGAACAGATACCTGTGACCTGCATGTTGAAGATATCTCAGTGCTTTTTTTGATGTCTTTGCCATCTCACAGAAACCTTTCCCATTCGTGTTTTTTGTCTGTTAATATGACATGAGATTCTTAAGATCTTCACAGAACATGAATTTGAAACTATTTGGGAAGCTTTCACCTCCTTCTGTCGGGTTGTAAAACTGAACTGTTACAATGGCAGCTGAAGGTTATCAAGCAGGAGTAGGGCAGCGAGTCTTCTGATGCAACTTAGCTACATATTCATTCCTGTTGGGTGTTTAGGGCTAGCATTACTGAACATCAATTCAAATTAAATTAAATGACAAATTGTTCATTGCTATTGTTTAATTCTTGCATATCTTTCACAATTTACCTTTTTTTCAACCACCTGCTCCTACCTCTCATGCTCTAAAATTTTGTTTCCTGAAGAAGTATTCCTTCACTGAAAGTAAAAGTAGACTATAATTTTAAAAATAATAGATGCCCTTTAAACACATTGTTGGTCAATTATGATGTCCTTATCAATACTAGCCCTAAAAATTATCTGACATTCATTGCTCTTCAAAATTACTCTTATTATGGCATGCTTTGAGATATTTGACCATGAGAATGTATGATGAATTGCAATTATGTACTTTTAAAACCTCCAGAAATTCCAGATTGGTCAAATAAAACTAAATATCAGAGAAACAAATCTGGAAAATGCTGGAGAATCTCAGTAAGCCTGGCAGCATCTGTGGCGAGAGAAACAGAGTTAATGTTGCAAGTCCAAATATGACTCTTCTTTAGAACTGAAAGGGATTGGAAAATCGTGTTTTATATACTTTTGACAGTGGAGGAACTAAGGGAACAGAAAATACGGAGGCCCAGTGCAAAAGACAGAAGGGTTACTAATGGGAGTGAAAGAGAAATAGAGATGAAAAATGGGTTTGTTAAGGTGTGGAAGGATGAAAATGGGTAAAAATCAGCTGAGAGTAAATTTTGGATTTCTATTATCTATTAACTAAGATTCCTGTTGGTGCAGATAAAGTGAGTTACTCTATAGTTAGTTACTATAGTTAGTCACAATGTTTTTAAATTGTTTTGTACTGATTGTGTTTTCCTACTTATATTCTTTAGTTTACTGTCCCTTGGTGGTTTGAGTAGCATTAATTACTTTATGTACCATTTACTTATTTTAGTTGTTTTATCCAGGATAAAAGTCTCCATCTTCACTGTGAAATAACATGAACAAATGATGGAACAAGAGACATAACTCAGATTCTTTACCTCGTAATAGAAATACTCCCTCAGGATCAAAATCCGAATGCACTGGAGATTCCTAGTGACAAAAAGGAGTTCTCAAATTCACAAAATAATTATCAGATAAGTTAAGTGGCAAGTTAATTAAGGGTCTTTGAATGGCATTCTGAACCCTAAATTCTTACATCCTTTGGTAGTTTTGATGGTTTCCAGAAAGCTTTTAAACAAATATCCTGTAATTATGCATGACTGTAACCCAAATGCTAACCACCAATGACAACTCACATAGCAAGTCAATACTAACCAATAGTTCTTCTGTGCCAGTTCTAGTACATAACATATATTGGGAAAGCTGCACATTCAAGTCTGGTGATTTTACATCAATAATTATTGTCTTATATGTTTCAAATTTACTGCCTTCACTTCCTTCCCTATTCTTGTCATATCCTTCATTATGATAATAGTGCTTTTTGGCAGAAACAGATTTACTTGCCACATAGGGCAGAATCTTCCCACAATGTGGCTATAGTGGGAAATCTGGGAGAGCTGCATAAGAAATTGAACGAGACTCATCCTGACATCAGGAGCATCAAGTCATGTGGCACAACAGAGTTCTGGATGTTGAGGTGAGATTCTTGCTAATAAGTGAGCAGAAGCCTATGAATGGGAATTACCGCTCATGATCACCCTCATTACCACAGAATCTTGCCTCACTGATGTGTGGGTTGCTATTCACATGCCAGCCTCTCCACACCTGTATGACACATCTTCAACCCAATTACAGTTTGCTTCTGTACTGTAATACAACATTTTGAGGCACTCCAGCAACTCTTGTTGAAAGGCTGCTGCAAGGAGACTTTGCACAGAGAGACAGACACCCAGATCACAGTTTGGATCCAGTTACATCTCAGGGCTGCTGGCTTTTCTTCTTATCACTCATTCACTTAATGTCTACTGCATGCCCACAGCACCCCTGCCTTGCCTTGTCTTCTTTTGCTTTGGCACCTCCAGAACCACTTACCAGCTTACCTTGCTGCTTAATGTAGACACAAAGCCAAGCAAATGTTCTTGCTTGTCAGCAGTCATCAGTTAAGGGGGTGGACATGTTGTTTGTATGGCACAGTGCCAAGTCAATTGTGTAGCTGCAGCATATGCCAGCTGTTTAAAGCAGCAAACGTACTGCATGTGTATCAACCAAACAGCCATGTCTCAAACTTAAAGAGGAGTAGTCCTCAGTAGAGTCGTGGTGGCTACTGTCAGCCATGGAGTTCTCATCCAGTCAGATGAGGGCAGAGTACGTGCACAGTCCAGCAGCTTGGGCACAGACTGTCATCCACTTGGGGCAGTCACAGTCAGGGGTCTGTCTCAGTCCAGTCTGAGGAGTGGGCCATGATCAGTCTAAGACATTCAGTGGAATGAACATTTGTGGGGTGTATTGGGGAATATAGTATAAGAAAGATGGACAGGGTCAGTGCTGGACATTGGCAGCAGCCTGGGATATGGAAGGAACAAGGATGGTGAAGGGGGAAACTTGATATATAAGCAGAGGAGAGTCAGTAGCATTTGAGGACATGAGATGCTGTGGTAAGGGGAATGATAAGTGGAAGCCACCACCATTGCGTTAACGAAGGGACTATGTAGCACACTATTGGACATCGCCAAATGGTAACGATCGTGCTATGGGAGAATGGAAGAAAGTTAGGGTCTTGGTGATTAAGGTGTTTGGTTGAGATCGGCCATCCGGGGGTGCTTGGTAGAAACAGACATGGAAGTTTGGGAGGAGTGGAGCTGATGACCGTGTTGAGCCTGGTATTCATGGAGTCCAGCATGACCTGCATTGTCTTCAATGATATGTTGCTGCAAAAAGTGGCCTGCAAATGGAAAGTGGCTGTGACCACATTCAGTGTGGACAGAATCACTGAGTGCTTGGTTCACCAAAAGTGCAGCTCCATTTCTGCACAATCAGAGGTTCTTCAAGGGGACAACTGCATCAATCATGCAACTGCAGGGTGCAAGTTCATTTGCAATCATAACGTTGTGCACGAGAAATGCCTGCAGTGTACAGGTAAGTGGAATGCGAATGTTGGCCACAGGCAATGTCAATCTTGTCATTGGTCCCTCGGAAACTTCACAGAGACATCTCTGTGAAGCAAAATTGACCAGAGTTGATCTTAAAAGAGGCACCTGTGGGCCACAGGGTGCACAGCTGATGCAAAAGCTCCTGGGGTGGACAGAAGGTTAGATCTGATTCCCTCTTTGCCTGAACTGTACAATGAAAGACTCTCTTACATGATTCATTTTATGGGTGATGTGGAGAAAGCTACAGCATTCTTGTAGCACCTTTTACTTTGCTACTATCTTTTTGCAACATGACTGGTGGAGCATTCATCTGATAACAAAGTCATTCCATGCCATTCTTTGTTGGAATGCAAGTTGCCTCACTCTATAGAGAAGCATGTTACACTGTCACTTATCGGGAATGTGGCTATCAACTGTTTTTATTGCTAAGAACCTGCTGTGTTCATTACGTGCCTGAACCATGTTCATTGTGAGCGTGGTTTATGGACCCATTCACAGTACGGGTTATCAAGGCAGTTGCTGTGAGGTAGCAAAGACACGGAAAGGTGGAATAGGGGGTGGTGTGCCATCAAGCCCTGGACCAGGAGCAAGTTGCTACAGAAATCAAACAGCCTCCATCCAATTGAACAGTTCACAGCTGTTGAGGGTGGTCCGTGTATAGAATGAACTGTCAGATGAGATGGTGGAGACGGGTACAATTACAACATTTAAAAGGCATCTGGATGTGTACATGAATAGGAAAGGTTTAGAAGGATAGGGGCCAAATGCTGGCAAATGGGATGAGGTCAGATTAGGATATCTGGTCAGCATGGACAAGTTGGACCAAAATGTCTGTTTCCATGCTGTATAACTCTATGAATCTATGATGGGCCCCTCAGGATGTGCCAGAGGCACTGGAGGCCAGAGTCTTTTGTTCTGTGAGTGAAGTGCAGTTTCAGTGCAGTCTGAGAACATCCTGGCACATGTGGCTGGACTGTGTTAGTTGCAGGTGTGGGACCTGCAACTTGAAGCAATGAGTCGTCATTCTATCCCAATGGCTAGTGAGCTTACAGCTGCTTTGAATTTAAGCATGACTGGCCACTTTCAGGGATACGTGGGGGACCTATGGTCTCCAAAATGTCCACCCACAAATGTATTAAAATAATGACTCATGCCACTTATGCCCATTCACATCAGTTCATTTGGTTCCTCCATGGTGAAGCTTGTCTCAGTGTAGACTGCAATAGACTGCACATATTTTGGAATTCCCTTCCTCAAAAGGCAGGGCATGCAGAGTCTTTAAATATCTTTAAGGCAAAGTTAGATAGATTCCTGATTACAAAGAGGATGAAAAATTATTGGGGATATCCAAAATTGTAGTGTAAATGTTAAAATCAGATCAGCCGTGATCTTATTGAACAGTGGAACAGACTCAAAGGGCCAAGTGTTCTTGTTTGTATGTTTGTCCATGTCCATCTGAGAGGGCCACGTCTTAACATGGTTGAGTTCATTCACAAAAAGGATTCCATTCCATTAATGTACAAGTGATGTTTACCCACCTACCCTGGGAACTGTCACAACTTCTTCAACTTTGAGAATGCTCATGTTTCTACTGTGTTTGAGGAGTCAGATGCCTCACTCGGATGGTTTCTGAGGACAAGGGCTACCCTCTGTACATTCCTGAGATTGCATAACACAACCCACTGACTGAAACTAAACATAGCTTCAATTCTGTCCATTCTTTGCCCAGGGCCCTGATTGTACAGGCAATAGGCCTTCTGAAGATGATGTTCTGCATTGTGGAGGGTCCCTGGATCAGTCTGGAGGGACAGAACGTGCCACATCATCCTAGTATGTTGTGCTCTGCACAACTACAGACAGCAAGGGGATGTAATGGAAGCTGAGGAACTGGGTGGTGGGAGTCTTCTTCTGAGGAGGAGCACATTGAGTAGGAGAAATACTACCTTCCACATGACAGAGCATGACTGTGTCAGCTGCTACAGGCCAGACAGTATTTAATTAACACCCAGTTCCAATAGATGGGAACTGGGTGCAATGATCACTCATTGACTGGAAAATTGTTGCTCAGCATAAAACCAGCTTGTTTATGTACTGGGAAGGAAATGCAGGTTCGGTTTGTTTGATTTCTGTTCACTTTTTGAATTTGTAAATAAACGGTGAATGTTCAGAATCATTTGAAAGCTTCTATGCATTTGATGGCCCCACATTTCATAATGATTAGGTTAGATTAGATTGGGCCACAGGGGCTACTGGGCAAAGTCTAACACGACGAAGGGCTGTTGTAGGTTACAAAGGGGCATTGATAGGATGCAGAGCTGGGCTGAGAAGTGGCAAAAGGATTTTAACCCTGAAAAGTGTGAGGTGATTCATCTTGGAAGGACAAACTTGAAAGCAGAATACAGGGTTAACGGAAAGATTCTTGGCAGTGTGGAGGAGCAGAGGGATCTCTGGGTTCATGTCCAGAGTTCCCTGAAAGCTGCCACCCAGGTGGATAGAGTTGTTAAGAAGGTGTATGGTGTGTTAACTTTCATTAATAAAGGGATTGAGTTCAAGAGCCGTGAAGTTATGCTCCAGTTATACAAAACCCTGGTTCAGCCACATCTGGAGTATTGTGTCCAGTTCTGGTCTCCTCATTACAGGAAAGATGTGGAAGCATTGGAAAAGGTGCAAGAGGAGATTTACCAGAATGTTGCCTGGAATGGAGGGAAGGTCTTACGAGGAAAGGTTGAGAGAGCTAGGGCTTTTCTCTTTAGAATGACGAAGGATAAGAGGTGACTTGATAGAGGTGTACAAAATGATCAGAGGTATAGATAGAGTGGACAGCCAGAGAATTTTTCCTAGGGTGGAGGTAGCTATTACGAAGGGGCATAGTTTTAAAGTGAGTGGAGGTAGATATAGGGGAGATGTCAGAGGTAGGTTCTTTACTCAGAGAGTGGTAGGGGCCTGGAATGCATTGCCAGAGAGGGTAGTGGCGTCGGCCACATTTGGGGCGTTTAAGCTGCAATTAGATAGGCATATGGATGATAGTATAGGGTAGGGGTGGAGGTTAGATAGACTTTTAGGTTTAGGGTAAAAGTTCGGCACAATATCGTGGGCCGGACAGCCTGTACTGTGCTGTACTGTTATATGTTCTCTCGATCTGGAGGAGCTGCAAGATAGGGTATGCCTACACCAGTGAGTTGTGTGGCCTGGAGATTAAACTGCTACTGAGGGAGGAGTGTGCTATTGTAAGATGCAAGGAAATGTCAGCCCATGCCATCTCTGCGCTGTGAGATGCCCACTGGTTTGAGTGTGCACTGCCTCTACACTGATGATGAAGGGAAAACCTGGAATGTAAAATCTTAATCAGGTGCAGTTTCCAGGGTGGTGCTGGCACCAGGATTAACGGTCTATTTTGGGATATCCTGGACATGACAAATTCTTTGTTGGGGGAATGTGGCAGAATCAGGCTGGCCTTGGATAAGAAGAGTGTTATAGAGATGGTGGAGGGAGCTAGCCAGTTGGGTTTCAGATGATCGCACAAGAAAATTAGCTAGGCCTCGTGGAGATAAACCTTCTAAGGAAACATTATGAGAATGACATATGCAAAATATCTTATGATTGAGCCTTATGTCTCTACAGTTAACAGGCAGTTTTTATCCTGCATACAGATTTTTTTTAAAACTATGCTCACCAGATATAGTCATAGAATCATACAGCACAGAAACAGACCCTTCAGTCCAGCTCCCAAAGTAAACTAGTCCCATTTTTCTGCATTTGGCCCATATTCCTTTAAACCTTTCCTATTCATGTCCCTGACCAAATGTCTTTTAAATGTTGTAACTGTACCTACATCTACCACTTCATCTGGCAATTCATTCCATTTACGCATCACCCTCTGTGTGAAAAAGTTGCCCCTCAGCTCCCTTTCCCCTCTCACCTTAAACCTATGCCCTCTAGTTTTGAACTCCCCCACCCTGGGGAAAAGACATTGGCTATTCACCTTATCTGTGCCCCTCATGATTATATAAACCTCTGTAAGGTCACTCTTCAACCTCCTACACTCCAGGGAAAAAAGCCGCTGCCTATCCAGCAGCCCCAGATTACTCAAACCCTCCAGTTTCGTAACATCTTTGTAAATCTTTTCTGCACTCTCGCCAGTTTAACAATATCCTTCCTATAGAAGTGTGACGAGAACTCCAGCAATTTGGTTTGCCCAATGTCGTTCTCAGCTGAAAAGATCAGTAAGGACCTAAGCTTGATCCATGCTGTATGCTGTGTTAGTTGTATCTATTCTGTCCAATTCTTGGAGTACCATTAGGGATATCAGTGTCCAAAGCAATGGGTAGAGTAGTATTCAGGGATTTCTTTCCTTGTACTTGCTTTCTGTTGACACCTACTGGATGGCAGTACAGAGACATTGAGTGATTGGGTGAACATCAAAGGTTACTAGCTTTCCACGATTTACTGTAAGGGTTTTAGAGTTATCCCAACTTATTGGTAAATTGAAGCAAATAAATCAACAAAACATCAGAAATTTAAACTAAAGGTAAAAGTATAATCTGCCAAACAGTCAGTAATCATGTATTTCAATGAAAGAGACAAAAAAAATTGCAGATATTGGACTCCAAGGTCGACAAACAGGACACTGGAAGAATACAGGCAGCATCTGGAGGAAAGGAGCAGTCAACGTTTTGGGTATTATTCTTCTTCAGGACTTCATTTGAATGAAATATCCTGCAAACTAAGCTAACCAACAGCAACTACACTAATAGAAGCTTCTTCAATCATTGGATAGAGTGTTTTTTGCTAAATTACACAGCTTTTACCATTGCAGGTAATACAAAATTTGTCAAACCTGCAAAAATCACAATTTCAAATATAAGCCCTGCCCTGCACAAATTGAATTGCTGCAAGGCGTGCAGGCTTAAAACCTGTTACACTGGCAGCTGATTCTGTCCCAATCCCCTCAGCCCCCAAAAAACCAGCCACATCTCCAGAATCCACGAGCGTGGCCAGTCACAATCAAGTGCACCCATTTGCAGCCTTTTGAGGAGATTTTCAACGTTCTTTTAAACTCAAGTGCGTAATCAGGCAAGTGGTAAAATTTTAAAACATGGAACAGTATCTAATTTACTAGAAAACCGCCCATAAACACAATAGAACTATTAAGTGCTTCTTTATACTTCTAAAAAAAATTATTTATAAACAGGTCACTCAGCTGGTGGAACTGAGGATTCTTGTTAAACTTTTCAGCTGTTTTAATAAATTGCACCAGATTACCAGATTCAGATGGATAAAGAAATAACATTTGGGGCAGAAACATTTGACATTTCTAAATGTGCTGGACCGATCTGGTTTGTGGAAAATTTTACATTTGTGATTATGTAAATGTGTTTAAGCAAAAAAGTGTACTATAACTACACTTCAGAAAGCCAGTGTAATTTTGAGAGCTATTTCTCTTGTACAAGGCAATTAAAGTACCCAAAAGAGTTAACTAGTAACATGATCAAGGTCCACTCTGCCCATTAGGATATAAGGAGCTGTTCCTGACAGGATCTAACCAGTGTTCCAGTCGTTATCCAAATGCTAGGTTTCATGTAACTAACATTCCATCATATTTACATTTATATCCAATTTGCTTGATAGACTCTTGTGAGACATCAGGCTGGATTTAATGTAACTACCTATTAGATACTATTCACTGACATTGTTTTGTTCAACAAGAATGAGCCTGTTTTCCTTTGAATTTACGTGGACATCCTTCTCCACTTGATATCAGTAACTTAGTCTGAAACCAATAGGAAGGATTGGCGACAGTGAATCTATCCAAGGCATCTTGAATGGTCTTGATGAACATGGCCACAACATGTATCATGCTAATAGTGGTACAAGTCTTGTCTTTTATATACCATTGTAACCGTCAGGCACTACTCACTAATATACCATACTAGCCATGATGTGGAGATGCTGGTGTTGGACTGGGTGGACAAGGTCAGAAATCACAAGACACCAGGTCATAGTCCAACAGAGTTATTTGAAATCACAAGCTTTCAGAGCACTGCTCCTTTGTCAGGTGAAGACTTAATCACCTATTGGACTATAACCTGGTGTCATGTGACTTCTGACGTAATATACTAGCACTGGTGAAGAAGTCTTCAGTTCTAAAAGAAAACCCACAGCCATCCAAGAAGAAAAGAATTTGAGTTAGAAAACGGAGTGTGTCTTTTAAACATTCAATGGCTTCTTAGTGCCAATTGGCTTCTGTGAATACAACTGCTGCCAATTAAAAAGGCTGCAGAACTGATTGCATTACAAGACTACCAGTAGAAGGTAAAAACAGCTAGAAATAGTGAAAACTGGTGGAAATAACTTATGTAGACCATAGAGAGTCTTAACAAAGCAACAAGGGAAAAGGCCCAGGCTGCAAACCTGGGATAATGCAGTTGATATCGGACAAGCAAATGAGTTAAGTCTAAAAAGTCATTTGATACTACAGACTTGTTTTGCTGAAAAAAAAGACATGTTTTGTCAAAGCGTTTCATCTTGAAATCATCAGGCCAATTAAGTGGTTGATTTCTCAGGCTAATACCGTGACCATTCAGAGTCAACTGTCTGGTTTAAAAAAGCTAAACAAAGCGTGGTGGGTAAACCATCAATCATTATTAATTCACGCTTTGTCCATGGCAATGTTTCTACCAATCACTTGCCAACCAATCAGCACGCTCCTTTCATCGTTGGTTTTCCATTTCAGTTGGTATCCTTACAAACTGGTCCTAATGAGTACAAAATGGAAAATGTCGACAAAATGCTTATTTTTAATTATACTAAATGTCTTGGAGGAAGGGTGGAAATTCCTACATTTTAAGAAAGAAAAACTAGGCTAAGAAGCTTAAAAGTCAGTTTAAATCACTGCATTTAGTAAACGATAATTTTTATAATCATTTAACGTTGTTACGAAATGCTGTGAAAATAAATTGAGGAAAGCACACTCAAAGAATATCATGAAATCTGATGTGCAATTTGACTAATTAGAATGAAAAAGGTTGAAGGCAGAAGAAAAAGGGAATAAAAATCTTAGTTTTGAAAGGAAGCTTGTTCAACAAAAATTAGCCTTAAAGGAACAAAAACAGACAGACTTTTTTTAAATTTAAAAGGACACAAATATCGCTGAAAATAAGTGGAAAGGGTGAAAAGCACCCATATTGTTAAGAGGCATGAAAGCTGCTATGGGAAACAGATGAAATTAAAAGTTCTTTCCTCCAACTTGAAAAAGATAAAAATAGAAATTTAGAAAAGAATGGAAGCATTTCAATAATCTTTAAATGTTTGAATTTTTTTATAATCAAAAATAAAAAGATAATGCTGAAATATTTAGAAGTTTTGTGACTTTAACAGAAATTAAAGAAAATTTCTGAAAAGAAAATAAGAAGGAAGTTAATTATTTTATTGAAAGAACAAAGCTTCTTAATTACAAAGCTTTAAGAGCAATTCATCTTCATTATTCAGCAATTAAGAACAATAATTTGCAATATTTACACTTGCTGAAGAAGACTTGACATTATTGTAAGACCATTTGACAATTGTTTTAACTTAAACACCTATCATGTAGTGAATATTTAATAGAAGAGAACCTACTTAACCTAAGGGAAAATAAATATGCTCAAGATTAATTACATTAGTTTCCAACAACCTTTCATGACTGAGATTGGAAGATGTTACAGATTTCACAGGTTTGTAGGAATTATTTGTTTTCCAAAGTTTCACCACCCTCTGAGTAAAAAACATCCTTCTCATTTTTTTTAAAGTTTGCTTTCTGCCATTTGTTTCAGAAACACAATTATCTGCTCCAAAACAATTTGAGGAACCTAAAAATCCTCGAGGCATACGAACAGTCAGTCACAACAGGCATTCAGGATATCAAAGATCTACTATGGCTTAAGCATAACAACAAATTGAGCCTAAATGTTGTGACCTCAAACATTAATAACTAGAAAATAAACTTGGGAAGAGTTGGGCAATTAGTACCTGAAAGAATTGACTGACATCTTGAGATAAACTTCACCCATCAGGGGAAAAAAGATTGTTCCTAGGACAATTAAACCAAACGGTTCAAGTTGTTCTGAGTGAAAAAGAAGCGTACTTAATCTTATGTCTTATCTGATGTCTCATAAGATACTATTACGTAACTCATATGTATTGTAACTAGACAATAAATACTTTTCTTCCACTGAAGACTTTCTGTCATTATTCTTCCCACATAGTATCAGTGAATTATTACTAATACTAGTAAGAAGAATTGATGGAATAATCCAACTAGGGCATCTAAAACTGATGCATCGAACATGGCCACAACACCTATTCCACTACTAGCAGTGGGCATTTCACCATATGTAGCAATTTGAGCCAAGATTGCACCCAAAGTCATAGAATCATAGAACATCAAAACAGACCCTTCAGTCCAACTTGTCTGCGCTGCCCAGACATCCAATCTGACTTAGTCCCATTTTCCAGCATTTGGCCCATATCCGCCTAAACCCTTCCTATTCATATACATATCCAGATGCCTTTTAAATGTTGTAATTGTTCCCACCTCCACCACTTCCTCTGGCAGCTCAGTCCATGCACGCACCACCCTCTGCATGAAAAGGTTACCCGTCAGGTCCTTTGTAAACCTTTTCCCTCTCAGCTTAAACCTATGCACTCTAATTTTGGACTCCCCCATCCTGAGGAAAAGACCTTTCACTCTATCCATGCACCCCATGATTTTATAAGCCTCTATAATGTCACCCTTCAGCCTCCAGTGTTCCAGGGAAAGAAGCCACAGCCTATTCAGCCTCTCCCCATAGCTCAAGACTGAAAACAATGACAAACAAGTGTAATGATGACATGCACTGCAGAAACTTGCCTGAGATCGTGAGACAGCACCTTCCAAACCCACGACCACTTCAATCTAGAAGGACAAGGACAGTAGAAACATGGGAACACCACCAACTGCAAGTTCCCCTCCAAACCACTCACCATTCTGACTTGGAAACACATTATCATTGCTTCAGCAATGCTGGGTCAAATTCCTGAAATTCCCTTCCTAAATGCAATGTGGGTCTTTTTAGAGCATATGGTCTGCAGCAGTTTAAGAAGGCAGCACATCACCACCTTCTCAAGGGCAACAAAGGATGGGCAATAAATGCTGGCCCAGCCAGCAACACCCATGTCCCAAAAGTGAACTAAAAAATCACTGTTATTAGTGTTTTGTCATTCCCTTTTGCGACAAAATGGAAGTTTGCCATGATTTTGCAAATTTCAAACCATTATAATGAAAGGAATTGAGTTTGAGTGGAATTTGATGCCTCTATTGGAGGAAGGAGGACCTGTTTGATTGGGCAGTAGGATGCAGGTTGGAGAAGAAGGATGCATACAGTAACCATTACGCTATATTGTTACATCAATCAACAAGTGCAAGTTATTCCATTGTTCATCAGAATACTGCTTGCAAAATCTTATTGCACACAAAATGTCTGTCTCATGTGCCAACATAATAATTACCTTTTATATTTCATTGTATTAGTTCCACTCTTTAAATAGCACATGTGCTAATTTATGATGCAGATGTTTTTTTTCCTTTCTTGCACATGGAAAACCTTAAGCTAATATGAAAACATGGTTATCAAAAAAGGAAAGTGAATTGGAGCACCTCAAGACTTGAAGTAAAGTGCAATCCAAAACATTTCGAACAGCAGTAGCTTCACTTAAAAAGCCCCTTCAAAAATGATAGCAGTGAAGAATTTATTGGAGAACCCATTTGGAATGAATTAATGTTGCTAAATGTTTATTGAGAAAAAAATTCAGAAAGATATATTTTTAAAATTTGCTCACAGGATAGAAGCTTCATTATTCAACATTTTTTGCTCGTCCCAAATTGTCTTTGAGAAAATGGTAGTGAGCTGCAGCCTGAGTAGTAGAGGGACATTCACAGTGCTGTTGCAAATGGGGGAGGTGCAGGATAGCACCAGGTTTTGACCCAGTGAACGAATGGCAATATAGTTCCCAGCACAGAAGATTGAGGGCATTGAAGGCAAACTTGCAGCGTAATCATGTTCTTATGTGCCTTCTGCTCCTGTGCCTCTAGCAAGTAGTAGTCAGATGTTTGGAATGTGGAGCAGTGGGGAACTTACCGTTCAAGGTGAGAGACTGGTAGGGAAATTTAGTCAGGAAATTCCAAAAGATGTTTCAGGTTGAACAGAAAATTAACCTTTATTTGTCTCTCTACAGACACTGAGTGATTCCAGCATCGTCTGTTTTTATTTAAGATTTCCAACATCTGCAGTAATTTATTCCTATAATGAGATTCCTGAAGTATTTCTGTGCCATCAAGCATAACAAAGTAGCTTTAAAGCTTGGAGACAGTTAAGGACTGCAGATGCGGGAAGCCAGACTCAGTAGATGTGAAACTGGAAAAACACAGTAGGTCAGACAGCATCCGAGGAGCTTATCAAACTCTATTGTGAAGAGAATCATGGATGAATACATTCTACTCACTAAAATACTAAATTTTATAATTGTTTTATGATACTCATAAATGTTTTGCCTTGCTTAAATAGGTGTTTAGGAAATATTCATAAAAATGTACTGCAATCTAGCATTCTTACACTGGCTGAGTTTACCATCAAGGTCTCAGCCTCCACCCTTACCCAAGGTGTGGTGACCCTCAGTTTAAACCACTGCCAGTCATCTCTCTCTGATGAATCTGCTGAGATGGTCTGCTGAGATTTCAGTGACATTGTGCTTACATTTTAGAATTCAGTTAAGAAAATGTAAAACAGAAAGCAAACAAAAACTTCATCCACCATTTTTTTTGTTTGAACTTGTGAAATTTTTAACCTCTAAAGTAAAGTTGATAGAAAACATGCTTTTCACATTACAATTACGTTATGTTGAAATCTCATTCAGAGACAGGAAAGGAGCAACAGATTAACTATAGCTGCACTCAAAGGATTTTACCTTATTAAACTTCCCTATAATGTGAAAACTGCTAACACTGTCACTCTCAATGGTTGTATGTATTAGCAGCATGCTTTCAGTATGCAGGAGGTTAAATAAGATTAGACACGTTTCAAATCAAATTCTACAGATACTGTGTCTCCGTTAATGTCATAGTATGTGATTTTGCTGGAGGAGTGCTCTTGCATCTTAATCTCAAAAAACCTTTTATGCCTCTTTAAATAAATCAAAGAGATAATCAATCCGCAATATAAGCTATAATCAGAAGACTGGGATACTTGCCAGAGAAAGAATAGTTGTCTGTAAATTGCAGGCAAATAAGAGATGCTGAAGCAAGTTTATTACAGACCAACATAAATTCGATAACTCTTTGCTATAATTTGTTTTGCTTAGAAAGTTTTTGTTTAATGCTAGTTATTCATCATTTTTAATTCGAAATTGCATTGACACTTTGTTGAAGGTTGTTACATAACAAACATAAAAGATATACTTTGTAGTCATATTAATTATTATGAAGATGAAGTGCCTTCACAAAGTATAATCCTTCACAAACAATAATTTGAGAAGTCAGAAACACACAGTCCTACTTTGCTATAATCATCTTCTTTGCTGTCATAATGATATATTTTTGGTATAAGTTGGTCACCAATTTATGTTGTCATTGATCAAGCTTGCTAGAAGCTCTTAAATGCAAAATTCTGCATCAAAGCACTGACTTCATTTTCATTGTACCTAACATACTGATTGGAAAAGCTATGATCTTTCAATAAGTGCATAGAATAACCGTTGCTACTTTAATTCAGAACTTTTTATTTCCTGATCAAGTGCTTTAAATAATTGTTGAACACTTGCAGAGGTTTAAAAAATTGGCATGTCACTTGTCTTGAGCATGAGGGACAGGAGTTGTGTACTCTGATCTTGTTAGATAAGACTGTAAGTGCTAGGTGCTTCTAGGAGGAAGAAGCAACAACATAGTAAGACTTGGTATCAACAGATGCAATAATTTACCAGCGAATTTAAAGTGTGGGAGATCCCTGGCTTGACAGATGTTAAGGTAAGTGACCTGAGCTCAGTGCTGCACCTCTGCTTTACTGGACATGGCAGGTAGGATGAATGATCTGTAGCCCAAGTAGGAACACAAGGCTCTCCAGTGGGGGTGACACTCGAAAAGACTTCTCTGTATTTTTAAATGTGCACTGAAATGGAAAAGTACTTTTTAGAATCCAAGGATTGTTGAAGGCAAAGCTACACTTTTAAAAAGTAAGTTACTGAAACTCGTTGTAAGTCATGCTTATACTGCTGCATTGGTAAAACTGTTTGCAGGTAGCCTGCACTGGGGGTATGTACAAAGTGGGATTTGGCTGGCACCAAGCAGCAAATCAGTTTGTGGACTTATGACCAATTGTGGATGTCAAATACCATCAGCTTCAAAACAACTGATTGGCTCCTGGGTAGCAGAACAGCTTGTGGGTGTGAACAATACTAGCAAAAGCATTTGGATTTTTAGACAGGGAGGTGATGTGTTTTTCTCTGCAGCAGAATATTTAAAGCCTGAAGAAAACTAATCATTTTCCCTCATCAGTTTCTGTAAGCAGTGGCTTTAACCAGTAACTAAAAGCCATACCAATCACCTGTATTTCTTTCGAAGAGATGAAAATGAACCATTTGGACTGGGGCCATTGAAGGCTTTCTCAGATTCCGCCCCCCACCCCTCCACCCATAACACCAATGCTTTTCTTGTCTGTCTGTTGTTACCTTCATGAGCGTGTGGAGGAGATTTAGTAAGTTGTTAGTGTTTTAACTATCAGAGTTATTTGTTGACAGTTCATACTTGTTTTACCTATGGTTAGAATCTATTTATTTGTAACAAATACTTCTTGAATTAATTTGATTTATTGTAGTCACATGTACCTACGTATAGTGAAAGGCTTTGTTTTATGAGCAGTACAGGCAAATCATAGCAAACAAGGACATACAGATCGTAGGGTGCTTAGAGAGAGCAAGGCACATTAGGTTATGACAGAACAGGAGGTTCACAAAACAAGATTAACATAAGCAAGATCAATATTATTTGAAGTTAGGTCCATTGAGCAGTCTAATGACAGCAGGGAAGAGGTTGTACTTGAACCTGTTGGTGCAATTGTTCAAGCTTTTTTTTTATCTTTTGCCTGATGGAAGAGTTTGAATAGAGCATTACTAGTGTGGGAGGGGTCGTTGATGATGTTTTCTGTGGCAATGAGAAGTGTAAATGAAGTCAATGGATCAGAGATTGGCTTCCGTGATGGTCTGGGCTGTGCACACAACTTTCTGTAGTTTCTTAGGGTCCAGGGCAGAGCAGTTGTCATACCAGGCCGTGACAAGAACATAAGAACCAGGAGTAGGAGTAGGCCATCTGGCTCTTCGTGCCTGCTCTGCCTCTCAGTAAGGTCATGGCTATTCTTTTCATGGCCTCAGTTCCACTTACCCACCCTCTAACCATAACCCTTAATTTCTTTACTATTCAAGAAATTATCTATCTTCGCTTTAAAAACATCCAATGAGGAAGCCTCAACTACTTCACTGGGCAGGGAATCCCACAGATTCACAACCCTTTGGATGAAGAAGTTCTTCCTCAATTCAGTCCTAAATCTGCTCCCCCTAATTTTGAGGCTATACCCTCTTGTTCTAGTTTCACCCGCCAGTGGAAACAACCTCCCTGGTTCTGTCTTATCTATTCCCTTCATAATTTTATACGCTTCTATAAGATCCTCCCCTCATTCTTCTAAATTCCAATGAATATAATCCCAGTCTATTCAGCCTCTCTTTATAGGCCAAACTCTTAACTCTCGAATCAACCTATTGAATCTCCTCTGCACCCCCTCCAGTGCTAGTACATCCTTTCGCAAGTAAGGAGAACAAAACTGCATGAAGTACTCCAGGTGTGGCCTCACCAACACCCTATACAGCTGCAACATAACCTCCTTGCTATTAAACTCAATCCCTCTAGCAATGAAGGACAAAATTCCACTTGCCTCCCTAATTACCTGTTGTATCTGCCAACCAACCTTCTGTGATTCATGCACAAGGACATCCAGTTCCCTCTGCACAGCAGCATGCTGCAATGTTTTACCATTCAAATAATAGTCCATTCTACTGTTATTCTTACTAAAATGGATGACTTCACATTTATCAACATTGAATTCCATCTGCCAGAACTTCACCCACTCACTTAAACTATCTGTATCGCTCTGCAAACTTCCAGAGTCTTCTGCACACTTTGATCTATCACTCATCTTAGTGTCATCCGCAAATTTTGACACACTACATGTTGTCCCCAACTCCAAATTATCTATGCAAACTATAAATAATTCCGGTCCCAGCACTGATCCCTGATGCAGACCACTTGTCACTGTTCGCCAATCAGAAAAGCACTCATTTATCCCCACTCTTTACTCCCTGTTGGTAAACCAATCCTCTATCCATGCTAACACATTGTCTGTAATGCCGCAGCCTTTTCTGTGGCACCTTTTCGAATGCCTTTTGGAAATCCAGGTACACCACATCTGCTGGGTCCCCGTTGTCCACCAATTAGTCAAACATGACCTGCCTTTCATGAACCCATGTTGCATCTGCCCAATGTGACAATTTCTGTCTAGATGTCTTGCTATTTCTTCCTTGATGATAGATTCAAGCATTTTCCCAACTACACTAGTTAAGCTATAATTCCCCATCTTTTGTCTACCTCCTTTTTTGAACAGTGGCATCACATTTCCCAATCTGCTGGAACTGCCCCAGAGTCCAGCAAATTTTGGGAAATTACCATGAGTGCATTTGCTATTACTCTAGCCATCTCTTTTAGTATCCTGGGATGCATTCCATCAGGGCCAGGATACTTGTCTACCTTTAGTTCCATTATGCATCCAGATAGTATGCTTTCTTTCTTGTAAAGTCAAGATAAAGTCATCACATCCTACAGAACCATAAGTTTGCTCTCTCATTCAAGAGAAAGAGATGATTGGTGTGATTTAACCTGAGGGTCACCATGTCTCATGGCCAGGGAGAGAGGTTGAGAAACAGTAACTTCAGTCTTCACGGTAACTTCAGTCAGTGAGGGAATTGAACCGATGGCATCATTCTGTATAGCAAACCAGCCATTCGGCCTACTGAGCTAATGGACTCCCTGGTCTCTTGTAAAGTACAGAAACCTGGCCCATGTTTTCTTTTAGCTTGTGTCCACCTTAAATGGAAATGATGAGACTTTGCATACCTTGGTAAAATGTTAACTGTTGTGACAACTCTCAGAATTACAGAAGTTTATAGCTAATGAGGTCTAAAACATCTCCTCCTCTTCTTCTTCATCAAGAAGTAAAGTGTGATAACCAAGTCCACGTTTCAGCAAGAGGTTATCTTCAAGGCAAGACATCGGAAATGAATACAAAATTCTCATGCCTTTCATCTCACTGTATTCTGAGATAAACCAGATTAAGAGGTGGGCATTCATGTCCTGGAGACCATATGCATATATTGTCTGCCAAATTGATGCAAGTAGATGTATGACATAACAGGGCAGAAGTTCACTATCTACCCTAGCGTAAGGTCAAATGTCTTCACCATTGGTTGCATGCTGGTCCTGGAGATGTCCTATCACTCTCTGTGTATCTCTGAATCCATTATGAGACTTTGTCTTAAGTAGATAAGATATCAGAGTAGGAGTGGACCTTTCTGCCCACTATCTGCCTACCCTGCCATTCAGCACTGACATTCTAGCTCAGTGCACTCTTTCCACCAGGCCATTATAAGTACATAAGAACCAGGAGCAGGAGTAGGCCCTTCGAGCCTGCTCTGCCATTCAACAAGATCATGGCTGATCTTTTCATGGCCTCAGTTCCACTTACCCACTCTCTCACCATAACGATTCCTTTAATAGCTGGGATCCTATCAATCTTTGTTTTGAATGTATTCAATGACTAGTCCTTTATTGTTTTCTGGGGCGGAGAATCCCAAAGATTCACCATCCCATGAGTGACAAAATTCCTCCTCATCTCAGCCATAAATGACATATCCCTAATGCTGAGTGTGTCTCCAGTGGGTCTAGACTGCATTATCAGTCATTTAATTCCCCCAAACCTCTAAAAAATCTTACAATAAAGTTCTCTTCTCATTCTTCTAAACTCCATTGAGTACACAACCATCCACCCTCCTCTTAGGAAAATTCCTCCATACCTGGATTTAACCGAGTGAACCTTCCCTGGAATGTCTTAGAAAAGGGGGACCAAAACTATTCACAGTATTCCAGGTATGGTCACACTAGTGGCTTAGCAAGAACTCCCTATTTTTATACTTTATTCCCTCAGAAATAGTGTATTTGTCTTCCCAATTACCTACACTTTGTGATTCATTCGTAGAGTTACTGTAGAACTATTATAATAATAGAAAATTTATTTTATTACAAAAGCTAACAGTTTCCTCACTTTGAACTATTCACAAATTTAATGTAAAGAAAGAGTAGTGTGATAGAATCCTGACAAGGCCTTGTTCTGTGTGGTGAAAAGTGTTCTTTCGGAAATTTAAACTGAACAAAAAATAAAATCAATTGAAAGCACGGAACTAAAGGTATTTCACAAAGAAATGGTTGAGGCTGTTAAACTGTGCTGCTGTACATCTCCAAGTGAAAGTGGGCAAAGAATTGATTAAATTTGTTTTGATGAGCATTGCAAACTGGATAAGTGGAGAGCACTTTGGATCCGGAAAAAGGAAGCTTTCCAGCAATAGTCGGGAATATTCATGCCGCATTGCAATTCTGTAGCCAGTAGAAAAGTGCATTAGGTTCACGTGCATTTACCTGGCACTGACTGCATTGTAATTATTCTCTGATTTATGCACCTTCCACCCATTTCCTGAATAGCCTGATGAAAAAAAAAGTCATTCAATTCAGTAGTGAATTCTTATGGGAAGCTATTTAATCGGTAAAAAGAAGGTAATGTTTGGCAGGCAAAGTGTAACTTATTTTCTGAAAGTAATGGGTGAGTTGCATTTTGAAGGAATTCAGAATTTAAAGTGGTAGTCTTTGAAGCATCATTACTATTGATACTGCTCATTTGAAGACCTGAAAAAGCAGAACAGTGACTTTTATTGGATTTATCTCTCCAATCTAAAGTGATTATGTGCAGGTGCATGCGAAACTTGAACCTGAATTCAAAACTGATACTTTGAGCACTTGTTAAATCAACATATTCTAACAATCAAAATTATTCCTCTAGGTTTCTTGGAGGTTTAAGTTCCGGCCTTTCAAAACTCATTTAGGAATGAGGAATCTGACAGAATACATTTAAGTGAGAATTTTTCAAATTCCTTTGCTGATTAATCAAAATTAGGTTGTAGGACAGGATCAATAACAGCAGATGGATAGCATGAAAAGATCAATAGTGTCCACAGAGACAATATTGATTTGATGCTCACATCAGCCAAAACCTTTTCATTTGATTGCTCATCCATCTGTTTAACTTTCCACATTAATAACTTTTATTAGGCTGAGGACAGCACTACTCTGATAGACTGAGAACAATAGTGTCACATTGAATTTAGGAACTAGCAGTCTGACTGCCATTTTCAGTGAGGACCAAGCTTATTAACTTGAAACCTTGCCTGTTCTATCAAAAGTTGGCTGAACTAATCTGTGTGGCATAAGGGAGGCAATGACTGCTACAAGGTAAATTTGTCTTGGTTGGCACAGTAATGTCTGCATTTCTAACACTTAAGGAACTGTCTCTGTTTGTCATAGGTTTACTGTAGATAAATTACACCAATGAGCTCGAACCAGTGCATATCTTTTACGGTATCTTGCAAAAATGTAGAGTGAATAATTATTAAGACAAATCTATTACAGCTGAATGGTGTTCTGTATTCCTGGCAGTCTTGAGATGGTCTTTTGATTAAGATATATGAACATAACCTTTACCACGCAAACCACAAAAATAACAGAAACTTTCCAAGGGTTTTTCAAAGGCTCCTTCACCCGGTGCACCCAACTTTTTCTCTTCCTTTCCTGAAAGTAGGCTGCTGCTAGTGAGCAATCCCCCTCAATTATTTTATTTCGAGTGGCCTTCCTTTATATATAAAAATTGGCTGAGCAGTAGCTTACTAGCTCAGAGAATTGAACATAAAATCTAGGTTAATATTTCAGTGAGAGTGCTGTAACCCTAGAGAGAATGTCTTTTGGATAAAAGGTTTAGCTGTGAATCCATTTGACCTCTCAGGTGTATATATTGGATCCCATGATGCTATTCAAAGAAGAAAAGGTGAGTTCTCCTTGTGCATGGCCAATATTTATACTTTTATACCTGAAACAAGTGATCTGGTCATTCCTTTCAGTACTGTTTGAGATCTCTTATTATATATATTGTTTCTTGCATTACAATTCAGGCTACATTTCGAAAGCACATCATTAGCTTTAAAGTGTATTGGGACATTTCTTTCTTCTCATTCCTCCATGCTTTAACCATTGCTTCTTGATTGTGTCTGGAAATTTCCAACCATTGCTGCATATTATAGTTGGATCCAGGAGAGAGTTTGGTAAATATTTCATGTAAATATATATTTACTTGAACTTAAATACTTGAGGGGATTGCACTCCAGCAGCAGCCTGCTTTCAGGAGAGGAAGAGCGAAGGTTACAGGGTGAAGAAGCCTTTGAGAAATCCTTGGAAGGTTTCTGTTATTTCTGTAGTTTTTCTGGTAAAGGTTTTGTTCACACATCATAATCTGAATCAAATATTGTTTTTATTTAAACACAATAAACAATTAAACAGTGAGCCACCGTGCTGCCCAAACCATGGGTGGAGGCAAGTTTGGGCTGATGTGGGACATGGCGGTATCAGTGCCGACTGCATTGGTGAGGCCCAATGACAACTCATGGTGACAGCTGCATTGGCAGAGACAAGCTGGCACCAGAGATTGGCAGCTCTTGTTCCAATGGCATGCTGAGGGGACTTGCCCATGGCTGAACACTTAACAAGAAAGACTATAAAGTTGAACTTCATTTCTTTATTTTTCTGCCTTTGTATTCTATGTTTTGATTTATTTGTCTGTGTTTTAAGATATCACCAGGGAGTGGTGATACTACACAATATTTTTCACTGTATTTTGTTACAAATAAATGTGATAATAAATCAAATCGATCAATTGATTAAGGCTGTATACAGGTTAAAAATTCACTTTATCATGAGGCTGATAGATGGAACATCTCCTACTAGTCATGTGGTCTTGAATCACTTCCGAATGATGTGACCACCTTACACGCATATTCACATTATCACTTTTTACTTTACCCCACAAATTTCTGACTCTACCTGTCATGTAATATCTTATTACTTACATCTCCTTGTTCTACATCGTCCTGCAAGTTTCTGAATTCATCTCTGATTCAGAAATAACCATGTTGGTGTTTTCAGCATTTTACCTGACCGTGCTCTCAGATTGCAAGAGATTGCAAATTCAGACCCTCCACGCTTTCTCTCAAATTTAGCTGGGCAGAATGAGAATTATCAGATGATACGGCTCCCTTTGCAGGCAATTTTCCCTGTCTCCTAAAGAGCTGATTGGTCCTCTACAATCTAGTGCACTCATGCTTCTCCTCACTATCACATTTCCGTCTCCGCAAGGCAGGAATATGGATGCAAAAACAAAGTTGCTGGAAAAACTCAGCAGGTCTGGCAGCATCTGTGGAGGAGAAAACAGAGTTAACGTTTTGGGTCCAGTGACCCTTCCTCAGAACTGATGGTGGCAGTGAAAACATCAGTTTATATGCAGAAGAAAAGGAGGGGATGGGGTAGGGAGTAAACGATAGGATAGAGCCTAAAAAGAGTGAAGAGCAATTGGACAGACAAAGAGTTGCTAACGATCAGGCTGGGGGGGTGAATAGTTGTTAATGGGGACTATTAGTGACTAACAACAGGGGGTATGTAATGGCAGGCTATGTGATAACAAGGGCCTGGTGTGTGGGGGAGGGAGCTGGGACATGGGAGAGTTTAGGCCCTAAAATTATTGAACCCGATATGGAGTCCAGAGGGCTGCAGGGTCCCCAAGCAGAAAATGAGGTGTTGTTCTTCCAGCTTTTTTTTTAAGTAGTTCAAGACCTATCCACAGTCAGTTCACTGAAACACTCACCTGGGTGGATTTGTCTTGGTACATTTCCAGTCACACTGATGTTGGATATCTTTCTGCACAGACAAAATAGATAAACGTTGAAAATCCAATGGTTTTCAAATCCAGATGAATTGACTCAATCTCAGATCTTGGTGGGATGTTTGTTTGGAATTCTTGCTGATAAATTTGGCTCTGTGATTCTCTTTGGTCTTCAATAACCAGGTGTTCCAAAGCCCTGTTCTTCTCAGTCTAGGAGAGACAAACGTTTCTCTTGGTTTGAGTTTGCTGTGCGTATATCCTTTCACTTTCTTCAGGCTCTATCCTATTGTTTACTCCCTACCCCACCCACCTCCCTTTTTTCTGCATATAAACTGACATTTTCCCAGCCACCATCAGTTATGAGGAAGGGTCACCAGACCCAAAACGTTAACTCTGTTTTTTCCTTCACGGATGCTGCCAGACCTGCTGAGCTCTTCCAGCAACTTTTGTTTTTGTTCCTGATTTACAGCATCCGCAGTTCTTTTGGTTTTTATTTAAGAATATGGATGAAGTGTTTTGACGAGAACCTGACTTTGGTGATTTTGATCATGCATCCATATTGTCTCTGCAGTCTGGAGGTCTGGCTGTTTGTATATTCTGTGGCAATTGTTATTACTTGGCGTTTGAATGGAATTGGGTACTCATCCTCTTTCTCTCTCACCTTGTATAAGTTTGCTGCTGTAAGACATGGCATAAGTGTATACAAGAGTAGAAAGCTGAGTCCACAAACTTCTTCTCATCAAAAGTTCACAAGGAGGCAGACCACTGTAGAGAGGGTAGAGCAATAATTTAGCAATGCCAAGACAATGCCATTGGTTTTTCTTAATGAAGCCTTTACTATCCTTAGTCCCCCTTCAGCCTCACCGTGAGTACACAAGTATCTCGATGAGTTAGTCATGTGGACAAACATGCAAGATTCATAATATTCCTTGAAGTATGTGTTAGCAAAATATGAGCCCATTATACAAAATGAGGAATCTCACATAACAAAAACAAAGTCAAGAGCAATCCTGTATGACCCTGTAAACATTTTACTTCTATTTCACCTTGAATAGTCGTCAACTACTTTAAAAATTACTTTCCCTCTGAGCTCAAAAAGATCTATTCTAATATCTTACCAAACTCGATTGAGTGAGTCATTTATTGCCATTAAGTCTCACAGTCACCTACATAACCGAAACGTCAGCCTCTCTGCTCCTATGATGCTGCTTGGCCTGCTGTGTTCATCCAGCCCTGCACCTTGTTGTCTCGGATTCTCCAGCATCTGCAGTTCCTACTATCTCTGATTCAATACATAACCATACAGTTTGTTTTCTAACTTCTGCTTTCTAGCTTCATGGTTCTCAAGAATGTCAAATTATTTCTAAATGACAAAAAAGGCAACGATGTTTCACCTAAGACACTCAATGATTCAGGTTAAAATGAATTCTTCCTTTAAATTCACAATTCTCTGCCAGTCTTAAAATTATGAATAAATTAATCAACCTTCTCCCAGTCTCTTATTTAACTTTTCATGCATAACAATGATATTTTACCTGAAACTGAAGTAGGAATTGAATTTTTTAATTAATTAGTTATATGCAGCTGTTTTCTCACCAATGCCTTATTTGATGAGAATATCATATGCACAAAGTCCCATCGAATACAAGAGATTACTCATTAGCTCCTTACTGGGCCTTGTATTGAATCCTAATGTGATAGATTACCTTTGTATGTCTGGAGCCTGTTCAGCTGCTGTGCGGCAATGGGTTGGGCCTGCAGTTTGTGTTATAATATGAATCCTCACTACTGCTTATCATGTTATTTGAGTTAGCTGGACTCTTAGTCACTATCAGATGTGTGTGCTGGGATCTATAGGGTCTACTTTGTCTTGTGTTGTTAAGAAAACCACCATTAGATTAATGTGAAGCAGTTCTTGTCTTAAACTAGATACAGTTTATCGAATTACTGATATCAGGTGCAAGTTACGCTGTTACTATGACATTGAGGAGACCTAGATGTTACGATTATCTCCCTCAAGGTCCAGAGCTGTTCTCATCTCTCAAGTCATCATACTGGGTGGAACATAATGCACTCCTCAGCATTAACCCTTTCAGCACCAACCCCTTAAAGAACATCTCTCCATAAGCTCTATTCCTATTATCAACATTCTTATGTCAAAGTATATAATTACATGTAGCACTACCCCACCTTCCCCCAAGCCTCTGTCTTAAGAAATTCAGACTGGAGTTTTCAATATTCTTCCAAAATGTATTCTGTTCAGACTTGGGATTGGTAGGTCTTTTGTTTGACGATTGTTGATCCTGATTCTGTTCTTGACTCCATGTGGTCTGTAAATCGCATTTCAACATCCTGTCCTTCACAGTCAAGTATTATTAGATGATTCAGCCACACACTGGGACAAGTGTTGCTCCAACTGGAGCTTGTCCACTCCAATCTTCTTCTCTCTCCTCTTTTTCTTCATCCTAGTGCAGTTTTTTACTTCTTCTGCTTTGTTCTTCCCTTCGACTCCCGGCCTCCGACAACAACTCTTGGCTTCCGACAACCTCGAGTGAGTGATGATCCCTGAACGCCAGCACGACTCCAGCCTGGTACAGTGGCCTCCCAGCATGATATGGCATCCTCCTGGCCTCCTACAGCAGCATCCTCCCAGAGGGGCCTCCCAGTGCGGTATAACAACCTCCCGACCTCCTGCAGCGACCTACCGGCTTGGTATGGTGTCCTTCCAGCCTCCTTCAGTGACCTCAACCCGCAGCAACCTCCTGGCCTGGTGGAAGCGGCCTCCTCCTGAAGGGGCCTCCTGGTGTGGTTTGGCATTCTCCCAGGCTGGCACAGAGGCCTCCTTCTGTAGGAGCCCCCCAGCATGGTGTGGTGACTTTCTGGCCTCCTGGCGTGGCACGGCAATCTTCTGGCCTCCTGGTGTGGCATGGTGACCTGAAGCAGCCTCCCAGTGTGGTGTGTTGCCACTGCAATGTGGAGCCAGGACCCCTTGTGGACTGGAAGCTAAGTGCCAGCATAGTCTGCTGTACTGAACTCTTACCTGTAATGCTGTTGTAACTCTTGTAACAAAAGAAGTCTAGGCACCATTCCGTTCCTTTCCATTCCACTCCAACAGTTCTTTCATACAACTCACTGAGCTGAACAAACACAGACATGGTGCATCTTAATTCACTCTGCTTCCCCTGTTTAAATCCTGTTTCTGTACACGTTGCCCTTGGCCCAAGTGTGTCAACGTCATACATGGTGATTTCTATTACAGCGGTGTGCTTGCTGCTCCCAGTCAGATAGTTCCTTTTTACACACATTGTTATAGTACCGTGGACCTAACTGTCATACCAACTACTTTGGTAGGATGGAGAGTTTGGTCATCAGTTTTCTATCTATCAGCAATTCTTACGCTGACAACCCATATCAGATTACGGCGAATGGTAATTTAACAACAATGTATAAAAGTCTGCATTGTTCCTCAAAAGATTTTGCTGTCTGGACACTACATTCGACTTCTGCATTTGACTCAGAGTGCTTGCTACATGTTCAAATGCAGAACCGGATGCATATTGACTGATTCATTATTCTGACATGAGCACACAGAGATCTTGTATGCAGCAAACATTTCAATGGAAAACCCTGACAACTGCATCTGTGGTGGTGGTGATTTTTTTTTAAACTTTATCCACTGGGAAGCATAGTTGACAACAATAAGGTAAAACCATCGTCAAATTTAAATAAATCTGTTTCCTTTTTTTGCTGAGATTTGTTGAGGGATGTGGTAGGTATCAGTGTCTCGTGCTACTCAGGCCTATGAATTGCGCAAATTTCACAATTGACTGAGATTCCTGGTCACCACAATAATGACCAGGTTCTGCCTCTGTATTGGTGATCGCTGGGTGTCCCTGTAGTAACTTGCCTAAGCTATCTTCCCATAGAGCGAATAACAAGCCTTTCATCAATCACCAGTAAGCCATCTATGATTGTGACATGCTATCAACACTCAAGATAGGTCTTCATGGCCAACCCCCTCAGGTTTTGGTCTTGCTACTGTTTGATACAATATCAATGAATGTCAATGCATTCTCAGTCCTTCTTCTTTTCCTACCATAACTAAATGAGCCTATTTTGACTTCCGGGCCACTACATCACTGTGATGGATGTATGACTCAACTTAGAGAAATTTCTGAAAACCAAAAGAACTGCAGATGCTGTAAATCAGAAACAAAAACAGAAGTTGCTGGAAAAGCTCAGCAGGTCTGGCAGCATCTGTGAAGAGAAATCAGAGTTAATGTTTTGGGTCCGGTGACATCTGTTTTTGTTAGAGAAACTTCTCCTCATTTGTTACAAATCTCTCAACTGTTGTTCTAGACAGTACATACACCATTGTCTGTAGTTTCCCCTATGCATAGCCCTGTCTCAGATAAATACGATGAAGTAGAGTTAGAATCTCTGAATCCATGGAAATATCCTTGCCAACTCTTTCTTGTCTATTAGGGAGTGAGGGTTTATGGTCCAACTCTATGAGCAGTTTCAGGCCAAAGATATCATGTGAAAAGCTCTCACTAGTCTTTATAATCTACAAAGCCTCCTTCTCGATGACTGTATAATGTGTCTGTGTGTCTTATAATATCCTGGAGCCATAATACGTCAAGTCCAACCTTGCTCCCATTTCTCCTGCAAAGACAGTGCACCTAAAGCATCAGCAGCCATAATGGTTAGAAAAGATGGATTTTAGTGAGCTAAGGCATCTGTAGATGTCAGTATGTCTTTGACTTTTTAGAAAGTATCCTTCAGTCACATTCCAACATCTTTCTTTGTGGAGTTGCTTCAATGGTTCTGTCATAATTGGTAAATGAGGCAAAAGTTTTGCCAATTGGTTTACCATCCTTTTTTTTTGCATTGGGAAACTCCTTAACAGTCTTTTTTTTTGTGTGATTGCCATTATTCTCTCGTTGTTAAAATGTGTCCTAAGAAGCGAGTAGATTGCTTTTAAAACTCTCACTTGAAATTGAAGATAAACCCTTCATCCAGCAGACAGCTGGCCATTTTCCTTGCCTGTCTTGCCGTGTATCAATATGTCATCCATGTGACACATGATACTGTCTATACCTTGTGAGATATTGCCCATGGTCCATTGAAAAAGCTCTGTAGCTGAGCAATTACACATGTTAGTCTGTTGAAGCAAAATTTCCCAAATGGGGATATAAATGTGGTAACCAATTCTCCTCGCTCATCTAATAACACCAATAACTGTTGACACTGAGTTTCATGAAGACTCTATTTTTGAACTATTTGGCTAAACTGTCGTGTATTATAAATAGGAGGTGGACTTCTCTCACCACACTTTGTTGAGCTGTATAATGCCAACAGGAATAATGATGGACTTGAATTTGGGTACAATACCCATCTCAAAACCCATTCAGTTGGTTTTGTCCCCAATAAATTGACAACTGTTCTGGTAATTTCTCAAAACTTCCCCTCAGTGCTGACTGAGGCCACTAGAGAGATCCCCAAATCTGGGATGGCAGAGAAGGGCGCCTCATGGTGTCCAGTGCGGTAATGCAAATGATCCTGGAGAATCCTGTGGGAGCCCTGGGGAGAGTTTCTGTTCTTTGTAAAGGGCAGGCCATCTTGGAATGGGTTCGCCCCGAGACAGGGGCCCATGTTGTCTGAGGCCACTAGAGAGATCAATCTCTTGGTAGTTGTATGAACTTGCATCACTTCCCGATGACAACTAAAATGATTTTATTTACATATTCACATTAATCCTACAGCTAGCTGTAGAACATAACTCCTAGCTCCAGAATTACTGCAATGAAGGAGTACTTGTGCTACATCTACATTTTACAAGTGAGCCACCCAATTCAAATGTAATTTTACAAAAGTATAATTGGAAAATATGTACCCAAAGTATCAATTTATATCACAAGTCTATTTCTTACCAGCGTCAAATCTGCATTTAGAAGTAAAACCTTGTAATTTACTTTATAAATACATGTCCCTTACACATCTCCAATGCTTTCCAATGTCAGTGTTTTACATGCAACACCAGTTGTTATGCCAGTTAAAAATGGCTGCATTTTTAGATGAAAATCTCTCAAGCAACAAAAAAAATTGAACATTTACTAAGGGGTAGTAGGAACTGCAGATGCTGGAGAATCTGAGATAACAAGGTGTAGAGCTGGACGAACACAGCAGGCCAAGCAGCATCAGAGGAGCAGGAAGGCTGATATTTCGGGCCTTCTTCAGAAAACATTTACTAATCTGTTTTGGTGGAATTGGTTAATTAGCTGATATTGTGAGAGAAATCTCTGCTCTTCAAATAGTACCATGGGATCTTTCAGGTCCGGCAGGGCTTCAATTTACTGTCACAATTAAAGACATGAGACAGTGCAACCCTCACTAGTACAGAACCAAGGTGTCAGCCTAGATTATTGCTCAAGATGCTGTAGTGAGGCAACATTCCATATTGTTCTGATTCTGTAGTCAAGCTAGCCAACAAGCATTTAATGACTATGTTTAAATGGGCTTTTGCACCACTAGGAAATACAATTACAGGATTCAGATAATTTAAAAGAATTGATGCCAAGTTCTTATTGTAATGTTCACAATCCAAATACACTCATGCAAGGATTTAGATGAATGTAGACTGAGCTGAATTACTTGTTCATTCTAGTTTTGTACATTAACAGCATAAAATAAATGTTAACATGTAAAGTTTCCAAGACTGTGTTTCAAAATTCCTTCTTCCTAGGGACAATCCCACAGTGGAATAAGCTGTCAAAAAAACTAAACACAGCCACACCTCTTGAAATATTTTAGGCACATCTTTAGACTGTTTCGATTTAGAAGTTTTCATTGTTAGGACTTCTATTTCAACAGATCACGCTTGGCTTAGCTAACATCACCCTACGTAAATGTTGGCGGAATGTGGATAAAGTGGAAGAAGAATATTCTACCTGGAAATTTTTTTCGGCATGCTGAGAGTCTTACTGCCAGGTCTAAATGCAGGTCCTGAGCCTATGCTGATGAACTGGGTGACCACAGAGGGATTTTATCTCATGGTAGCTTCATAATTTGTTGCCTCCTGAATCAATCAACATCCTATTAAGGACGGAGCCTGCCTCGGGGAACTGCTGGTCCATTTATCAGGAATACTTAACGGCCACTGTTGAGGCTACAAGAAGAAGGAATTCGTGCCTTCAAGTTGAAATACCTTTGAATGGCCATGTAGAAAATTTCTTAATGTGTAGGAGCCAAGCAGACCTGGACAATCGGAGGAATGAAACTTATAACGAGGTGTCAGATGCACAGTTGTGAGGGTGTGGTGGTAAATGCTGTTAGGAGGCCTTTCCATGGACCAGCAGGCCTTCGAGAAAGCTCCTAACCACCCTGGGAAACTAGTGGGTGTAACTGGAAGTCTCCCCATGTGGCAAGGATGGAGCGGGCTAAATATTAATATTCCAGTGTCAATAAAGTCATTAATTGGCCAGATATGTGGCTGTTGTCTATTTGGTGGAGGGTGGAGCCACTTCTGTTCCTGTTTTTCCAAGTGTCCTTTGGTGCCAGAAAGATGCCAGTCTTTCCCCACATACATTCTATGCTTTTTTTTAACCATCCTTCTCACCTGCCAGCCCATTTCCAGAGGGGTTGTAAAATTGCAGCCTCTGGCTTTGTTTGTAACCTGGTAGTCTTTACTTTTGTCATTCTAGACCAGAGACTGCTCACAGTCTGGCATCAGCAACTACCAAATAGTTGGCACTGCCAGGACTTCTGCAGCTATCAGTCAATCCGATTGACCTAAAGTCCTCCCACAGAGGGACAGGTCCCTTCTAGGTCAGTCGGCTTCCCACGCATTTTCCCTCTGGAAATGGGGAAAGGAAACAGTCTCCACCTTCCCCTAACTCCCTCATCAGGTCCTGGCAAATCATCCTCATTATCTCTCATTCAGCAAATCAAACAGCAGCTGATATTTCTGGAGTTTTTAATTTACTCTGCTGTAAACATATTCTGAATTCTCATTCAGTGCTGTGTACATTGGCTTTGAGCAGTTGGGTAGAATTTTCGAAGATGCAAATGAAGTCAAATTGTTTACCTGCTGTTTTATGATGTGGAGGACTTTTAAAAAATAAAGATGATTAATTTTCATCAGCATCTTCCCACACCACAAGTTCAGTACCTGAAGAGTTTACAAGTCAAAAGCTGAATGCAATCTAAAAGAAAATGTCAGAAACTTTGTGACACGAATACTGTTTTCCTTTCGTAAGAAGCCTTTATAAGATCTCTTGTTACCTTTTGGGTGTTTGCTGTGGATTTTCTTTCTCTCAAGTTCAATGTCTTGATCACACTGGTATGACAATTTTGAAAAGTTTCTTTACTTGCCTAGTACAGAGCTAAGACTATCTCTAAAATTAGGAATAGTCAGCATCGTTTTCTGCGAGGGAAATCATGTCTCACAAACTTGATTGAATTTTTTGAGGAAGTAACCAAGATGAATCAAACTCACAGTTCAAACAGAAAATAATCTCAAAGTATTTTGGCTCACAGGTTATAAAACATACTTTCATTTGACCTGCTTTAATTTTAGAATGCCGTATGATGGACATTTCACTATAGCATAATCTAGGCTTAAGTCAATGAAATCAACTGAACACAAGAAAGGGAATTTTAAATTGGAAAGCTTGAGAACTCAGGTTGTTAAAGTGAAACACACTAAAACCTAGCAAGAATGGACATTTTGGTCCAACAGAACTTTTCACAGAACAGAATGTGGACAATTTTGGAAAAATGATAACTAATGGAATATGGAGGAGGGCAGGTGTACCAGAAAGACTGTGGAGGCATAAGTGTAAGGTGACGAAAGCGTTTGAGATGGCTGAAATGGAGGCAGAGGCGTGTGATATGTTATACAGGTGGAAGTAAATGTTATTAGCAATAGAGAGGATGTTTGATCAGCAACTGAGTTCAGGGTTAAATAGGAAGCTGAAATTATGAATAAACTATTCAGGCTGAGATTGTGACTGAGGAAGGGCATGGAGTACAGATGAGTGTAGAGAGCTTGTGATTTCTTGTCATGGAGAGAAAAAGCAGTGGCTTCAGTATCTCCACTGATAACCCAGAAGAGCTTAGAGCTTAGAACTGGAACAAATGATCTATTTTCCATATCATGGATGCTTATGAGACCTTGCTTGAGCATGAATTGGCCAGCGTGTCACTTATGTTACAATGCTGATTACTCTTCAACAATTGGTTGTAAAATGCTTTAGACTGCCATGAGGTCTTAAAAGGCACTTGGACCACATGCATTATGACAGTTCAAGATTGAAGCTCACCATAGGCTGGGTAATAAATGCTAGCCTTGTCAATGGTCCTTACTTTGCATGAGGAAATTTAAAAAAAATACAATTGCTAGTATTTCTTTATTTCTTTGCCTCCACAGATAATAACACTGACTTTAACGTACATTCAAAAAAGGATGAAAGCAGTTTATGTGCAGTTGCTTCCAATTATTCTTCATAAAGGCTTGTTGGCAATGACTGTGCATTTCACAATAGCTACTGTCAAAGCATAAGAACACGACTCTTTGTATTTTCAGCTGGCATTTTCCATGCTCGCTCTTGTGGCAGTTAAGATTACAATAGTTATTATATTTGAAAGAATGATATTTATTTCTGCTCTTAGTAAATGCAAATAAATGACATGTCAAAGAACAGAATCAATTAATGTGCACAACATTCATTTGCATTGAAGCTCAAGTGAATTTTTTCTGGCGACCAAAAATAAATGAGGTTTCAATATCTGGGCTTAAATAGGCCTACAAAATAGTTGTTGCAAAAGTGAACAGAATGCAATAACACTGAATGTGATTGTAGGTGGCCAACAATAATGGACATCTCCCAGGACAAATTAATTTACAAGCTGCATGCTAGAATTTTCCAAATTACAGTGACTGCCAACATTCATGATATCATGGATGAGGTTGGTTTGCCTAGTCAGTAGATTAATGACAGAACCAACATATTCAGGTGTCTGCAATCAGCTAGGATTTAATTTGACTTAGCAACTAATATATGTAGTCTACAGGCAAAGCATTTCCAAAGGAATAGGGGATTCTGAGACTATGGTCCTGTTGTTTCAAGCAGTGGGGTGAGCGAGCAATTCCTGATCTTGTGGCGGATAGATCATTTGTTTATTTTAAGCTCTTCATCATTTCTCTTCATCCTTTTGTGAGGTAATCCTATAAGTTTCTAACTGAAAAAAATCTTTATTTTTCCCTGTGATTGATAAAACAGTCTTGAGTGCTGTGAGGCCAATTTTCTTGTATTTTTTATTAGAAACTGTAAGGGCTATCCTGTCAAGTAGTCCATTATTTTCCACTTTTTCTTTATTCATTCACAGGATGAGGGCATCGCTGGCGAGGCAGCATTTATTGCCCATCCCTAATTGCCCAGAGGGCAGTTAAGAGTTAACCACATTGCTGTGGGTCTGGAGTCACATGTAGGCCACACAAGGTAAGGATGGCAGTTTCCTTCCCTAAAGGACATTAGTGAACCAGATGGGTTTTTCCCGACAATCATTAGATTCTTAATTCCAGATATTTTATTGAGTTGAAATTTCACCATCAGCCATGGTGAGATTCAAACCCGGGTCCCCAGAACACTATCTGGGTCTCTGGATTAATAGTCCCATCGCCTCCCCACACTCTGTGATTATTTATTTATTTTCCATTCAAATGAAAGCAATCCACTCAGTAGTACATAATAATAGTTAGTATACGTTTTAGTGTTCATTCAAATCAAATACATAATCAATGTAAACATTTCAAAATCTCAAACAATCCCTTTATATTAGAAAGGTTTGTAGTTGAACCATCATGCTAAAGTCAATAGCTAAATAATTGTATAGCTCAGTGATTTCTTGTGTTGCTGAATAATTGAGAGGGATTTGTGACTAATCATTATTCAAACTGCGTACAAGTCATTATGTACTACTTCAAATGTGAACTATTAGGTACATGCTTTGCATACACCAAAAAGATACATAATGGCATCCTTAATTAGGTTTCTAGTTTGTATTTTAGTCATTGTGCAGTAACTTTAAACAACTGGATTTAGATCAATGAAGAAAATGCAATATTGCATTAATTACATAAAAAAGTAGAATGCCTGTCAAATGTCTGGCGACTGCACTACAATATTACAACACAAGATGATTCCAATCTTTTCTTTGTTTGTTAATCTTAAGTTTTTGATTCTTTTATCTGATATTGTTCACTTCCCTGTTGTTTTGGAGTCATGTTTTGAAAACTTTAAATCATATAGAAAAGTAAGAGCGCATAATATTTTACTATGTTTAAGAAAATAAGAAAATGGTTTACAGAGATTTCAGAAACAAACATTTCTTCTTACATGTTTCACTGTCTGTATCTCAACTTCTGCTCAACACTACAATTATAACTAAAATTTTTAAAAGGTGAATTTATCATTTTCTTTGTGTTTTGATTATGGAAACTGAGATAGTGTTCTTGCCACATCAAGTCCATTTTACTGTCCTTTAACTGATGTGTCTCTGCTCTGGTCACTTTTTGTCCTTAAAATAGAATGAAAACACACTCACACAGGCATAGAATCAAATGAAGACGACATACTTCTGAATTAACAAATGTTGTGACTAGTTCTTGAAGAGTAATGGTTATTCACTGGGACTGCCATCAAATGCAGAGGAAAACTCATGCATCAATGGGCATTCCATTACAGGCACTGGCACCAACCTTCCAGGAGCAGAATGCTAAATAGTTGTTGTTTGAATATAAATCAAATATTTGTCATGGGTGTGTTCCTGAAGGTCACAATATTATGAACACGAATGTCTTCTGATATGATTTTGCAGGACTGTCCATGAATATTTTCCCTGGTTAATGTGAAGATTATTTCATTGCCATACAGAATGCATTTAAAGGCTGCAGTAACAGATGTTTCAATATTTTGTGCCACATAATGGTATAAAATGGATGACACATTCCAATTTAGTGCATGGTGAACCATTGAGTTTGATTGTGGAGTTAAGTAAGCAAAGTAACGAGGCTTTCATGCACAAGTAGAGAAAATAGATTAGGGGACAAAATAGCCAGACAAGGTTCCTCAATTTTTTACGGTTCCACGTTCTGCAGGTAGATTACAGAGACCACAATCCATTTAGCTCTCAGGTGAGGAGGGATGAACTGGTTCCACTTCGCTATTCACCCATACTTTTGACTGGTCACAACAAGGTTAGTTTTAAAAGAATCCCTTCCTTTGTGGATATCTTCTTCCTAGACTCAAATTACCTATGTTTTGAAAAGAGCCAATTTAACCAGGCTGTCTTGATTTAACAAAAACAGTGAGCTTTTAAATTAGTAAATGTGAGAAGAAATAGTAACACAACACATACACCACACACAGATGAAAAATAAAAGGTGTGTCCAAAATGATGAATCATAAATTTAAAAAAAAATCAGTTTCCAAAGAGCAGATAGATGAACTTTTTGCCCATTGCAATGGCTATTACCAGTATCATCAACTTTGGTAGCTGAACAGTCAGTTTTGAGATTCTTGGGTAGATTAATTAAAGATCTTTTGTCGTGATTCCTTTCAGCAGTGGCTGACTGGCACCATTCAGAGAGGGAGAGAGACAGAAAGTCTTTTGCCTTTTCTATATCTGATTTGCAGGGATGCTTAAATTGCTGTTCTCAGAACTGAGATCCTCATACACCAGGATGTCAAGCCATGAACACACACAGATCAGGACTGAAACTTGCTTGTAACCCTTGTCCCTGTGTATTCTTGAAAGGGGAAAGTACTAATATACCTCTTGTACAGACTGCTGTGTTTTTGTTTAACCACTATAATTCTCTAAGGTTCTGGAATAGATTTGTAGCTCGGGTTGTGGGTGTTGAGGTTGTTGAGTTTGGTTGGCTCGCCGAGCTGGTTTCTTGTTTTGCAGACATTTCGTTACCAGACAAAACGTCTGCGAAACAAGAAACCAGCTCGGTGAGCCAACCAACCTCAACAACTTCAACGCCCACAACCCGAGCTATAAATCTACTCCAAAACCTGAGAGACCTATGGGTGTAACACGATCAAATTGGCAAGAAAATGGGGCTGCACTGAGGATGTTACCAAGCATGGTAACGAAACGTCTGCGAAACAAGAAACCAGCTCGGCGAGCCAACCAACCTCAACAACCACTATAATTCATTGTCTAATATATTCCCTGGAGATTGTGTTGTATAGTTTGTTGTGCATTTCTTCCTTTTAAGCTTCTTTGGTGCCTTGTCAGGTGTGACATTCAAAGTATCTTTCTCAGGCAGCAGCTGAATTTATATCTACAGTCAACATGTGGCTCTATTTTTAATTCAAATTCAATATATCCACTGGTGATACGAGGTTATGAACTTGGTCATGACGCTTTCTACCGTCCCTCCACAACACACACACACACACACACACAAATGATTATGGGATTTATTTTCATTTCAGGACAAGGAGGGGAAAAGAAAAACATTAAGCAACAGACATGCTCAAGCGTGCATTCGTTCCTCTATTCTTGATCAGTTCGAATTGAATCGGACTAGGTTCTGGCAAGGGTGTCTGCAATCACATTTAATTTCCCAGCAAAGTGAGGGTGACTTCTCAGTGTTATTGTTGAAAGAACACGGCCCAACAGAACAACCTACTGTTCTGGGTTTTAAACTTTTCCAAAAATTGTGTTCAGTACAGACTGTGGTCTCTCTACCTTTTTTGATGCAAATCTCAAAGCGTTTGAGAACCAACAATAAACTGAGAATTTCCTTCCGTACTGTGATGTACCATCTCTGAGGTTGTTTTTGTTTTTTGGAGAAGCACCCAATTGGTCTTTCTACTCTGGACTCATCCTCCCAAATGTCATTTGCACAACGGTTACTTTGAATGTTTGGATAAAGTTTGCAGCTGCAAGCACTTGTTAAAATGGCCTTCAATTTTTCAGAAGCAGTTTGACATTCAGAATCGGTACTAACTTTGCTTCTTTCTGTAGTAGATTGGTCAGTGACACAGCTTCTGGGATGAACTTTTATTGTTCCAGTTACTGTTGCTGAGCTTTACCAGTTGGTGCTCAGCACATAGCTCCCAGATCTCCTCCCAAATTTGGGCCAGCATTTCTGGGCCTATCCAATAGGGATTTTGTCTTATAGGAGTAGCCTCTCTCGCATCAGATTGATGGTGCTGGCATATCTCTCCATAAACCTGTAAATGCAGTTAGCAGCCTTCTTGAGACTGCTGACTGTTCTGCATCTGGATGAGCAATTAAGGAGTCTAAGTTTCAAGTACTTCAGCGTTGATTAGCCAGACAGTAAAGGGTTCAATTTGGGCCTCCTCACATCTTTCTTCAATTCATCCCCACTATATTTGTCTGCTAGGATGGTGACAATGGGATGCCCTATCTACTGGTTGTCCCCTTCCCAGCACCATTATTGATTTATCATTGTGACATGACATAGCCTTTTCTTTTTATAACAGACCAAGAGTCTCATCCAGATAACTTACTCGGAGATAGCGAGAACTGCAGATGCTGGAGTCAAAGATAACACAGTGTGGGGCTGGAGGAACACAGCAGGCCAGGCAGCATCAGAGGAGCAGGAAAGTTGACGTTTCATGTCAGGACCCTTCTTCAGAAATGGGGAGGGAGAAGGGAGCTCAGAAATAAATAGAGAGGAGGGGTGGGGCTGGGGAAGGTAGGTAACTTACTTCCCTGAGCTGTTTCACTAATCTGTACAGGTCACTGAAACATTGCCTTGAAGTGTTCACCTGACATTAGTAGGAGCACTGCGAGAGTCAGTGGAAATTGGGAGAAACTCTGCATTGTTTGCAGTCATACCAGGCATATAGGGAGATGCTTGTGGTTGTCAGATGTCAGTTTTCTCAGCTCCAGGACATCTCTGCAGGAGTTCCTCAGGGTAGGCCCTAAGCCTAATCATCTTCAGCTGCTTCATCAATGGCCATACCTCCATCATAAGGTCAGAAATGGTGATGTTCGCTGATGATTGCACAATGTTCAGCACCATTTGCAACTCCTCAGATACTGAAGCAGTCCATGTCCAAATACAACAGGATCTGGGCAACATTTAGGCTTGGGCTAACAAGTGGCAAGTAACAGTAGCCCCATGCAGATTCCAGACAATGACCATGTCCATGATCTAAAGACATTTAATGGCTTTACCTTCACTGAACTACCCACGATCAACATCCTGGAGGTTATCGCTGACGAAGATCTCAACTGGACTCACCTCGCGATGTAAATACAGTGCTTACAAAAGCAGGCCAGAGGCTAGGAATACTGCAGTAACTAACTCACCTCCTGACAGCCCAAAGCCTGTCCACCATCTACAAAGCATAAGTCAGGAGTGTGACAGAACCCTGCCTGAATAAGTGTCCGAATTGTTAATGGTTTAGTTTGGGATGTGATACCTCAAACAAATGAGCCCCCAGATGTGGACGTGAGAATGACACTCCCTTGGTTATTCAGCCATCCTCTTCGATGATCACAACAGGTTAATGTTAAAAAGATGTATTCCCTTGTGGATACCTTCTTCCACTGCCAGGATGAACTTGTATTTTAAAAGGAACCACTCTAAACAGGCTTTCTTGAATTAACAAAAAGGGTGAGTTTATTAATAACTAAACCTGAGAGAAAATATTGAGTTCAGGCGTTCACAAATACAGTTTGCAGTGCACTTTCTCCCTTTGAAACTTCTTTGACCCCCTTATCAGGTGACATTGTACAGTTTCTCTCTGCAGGCAATCACTGAATTTATGTCTGCGGTCAACTTTGGGCTGTATATCCTTTTTGTTTTGAAAGAAGAACATATAATTGAAGTTTGGTGAACATCTGAATTAGAAGAAGGCATCTGCTCCTCTATTCATTAAGGTCTGATCTTACTTTAGCCACATTTCTGTCCTCCCTCGATAATCTTTCATCCTTTACTAATCAAGAATCTATCTGCCTCTGCCTTAAAAATATTCAAAGATTCTGCCTTCACCACTTTTTGTGGAAGAGACTCAACCCTCAGAGGAATGAATTTTCTTATTTTTGTCTTAAATGTGCAACAACTACATTTTTTTAAAAGAATGACACCCTCGTTCTGGATTCTCCACCAGAAGAAACATTCTTCCCACCTCTACTGTATCAAGTTCCCCCAAGATATTATATGGTTCAATCAAGTCACCTCTTACTATTCTCTTACTATTCTAAACCCCAGGAGGTTCATTCCCAGCCTGCCCAAGCCTTTTTTCAGAAGACAACCTGTCCATTCCATGTGTTATGTCATACTAAATTATGTTATATTCCAGGTATTAGTCGAGTACTGTTTTGCCAAGAAATGATGCTGGCATAGCTAGTTTAATGGGGAGGATTAATAAATTCACATCATCAGTTAAAAAGGCGCTTTCTTATCACACTCTTTTCCAAAATTCATCCAGAGATTCCAGAATAGTTAATTCAGTTATTCCAACAAAATTGGCTTGATGAAATTATTTTGTTTCTTGGCAAAATATCCTGCCATTTCCCTTGGTCACTAACACTGGACATTAGTGTACAACTGTAATCAGCATTCAAGTTATAGCAGGGTCTTGTAATACTGGCATTGTCTCTAAATCTAGGAGAACTGGGTTCAAGTTCCACCTGCCTTGGGGATGTGATCAAAAAGGTTGAATAAAATAATACTTTAAGTCTTATCATTCAATACATCTTCTTATGAACAATGGTTTAGTTTTATCATCCAAGTCTTTTAGGGAAAAATTAATTGCTTTGCATGTTTAAACTGCATCAAGCATAATGTTAATCTAACCTTTTTTGTTATTATCTGTACAATTTGATGCGCAACGATTTTTACCACAACGGTTTGAGAACAGATTAGTAAAATCACTGATGTTTGAATAACCAGGTGGTATCCCATCATCTTCTAAGGTGTAATGGATGACCTTCAGAGCTGTTCCTGAATAATAATTATAAGCTGGAGACTCAGATTTCTTTTAAACCCTTTATCATTCAGTGTTATTGCACACTGATCAAGATAAATAAGTCACTTTTTGTTTTGTTAAGTGTCTGAATGGTGAGTTGCAGGAAGATTGCCAGCTGAGAATTTTTTTTTCCCAGAATTTCCATTTAAGAAAGGTAGAATTATCACCAAATAGAACTGCTCCTTTAGTCACGGAGAGTATGATTTGCAGGGTAGTTTTTTAAAGTTAGAAGTCAAGGGTCAAACTTATTTGAATGTATTAGTACGTTGTTATTCCAGTCTATGCCATTTAATTTAAAATCTCCCTGTTTAGTGTTGTTCATTGTGTAACACAAGTTCAATTGTTCTGCATTTGTCTGGATTTGATCTCAAAGCACTTCGCATCTTCAAAATTTGCAATATGAAAAATCTTGCAAACATGAAATTAAAAGACTGAGAAATATATTACATCCAGTGACATGAGTGAAAACCATAGCTAGCCTTCTCCTTTAAATCTTATTTATGTACTCAAAATAACAATGTGCAATTTATTTCTCTTTACTTATAAGTTTTAAACCTTTTGGTGGCTTTCCTTCCCTTCATGCACAGTCAGAAATTACCCCTTACTAACTTGGGAAGGCACTGTGGACTTCAAATGTATATGGTTGGAAATTCTTTCTTTTCTTCACTTTTGCAAAGATATGTTTCTCACCCTGTAATTCAACTCGGCAATACGATCATTTGGGGAATCATGGCAGCGATCTTTAAACCATAGTATTAACAATTTGCAAAATTTAGCTTATTGATTCAACAACTCAATGTTTTCATATTGAAAGATGAATGTAAATCTTTGAATTATATTACCAGCTGACTAAAAGATCTGAACAAAACACAATAACAAATTGTTCACCTTCAATACTCATGCTCAAAATACTTTGGGATTTAGTTGACCACCGAAGAGACTTCTGCTATCCCAGTTAGGTCTGTCATTTACATCTGTAAGGTTTTGGAGTAGATTTGTAGCTCAGGTTGTGGGTGTTGAGGTTGGTTGGCTCGCCGAGCTGGTTTGTTTTTCCGCAGAAGTTTCGTTATCATGCTGGGTAACATCCTCAGTGCAGCCTCCGATGAAGCGTCGGTGTGTTTTCCCACCTGGTTTTTAAACTCTGGAGTCCGTTGAGCTGGATGACCCGTTAAGCCACACTACCCTACATCAGGAATACATCGGAACTAACCACAAGACTCCTACGACTGCTGGGCATCAGAGTGGCACACAAGCCCACATCAACCCTATGACAACTGCTCACCCGAACTAAAGACCCACTCCCCACCAGGGACAGGGGCAATGTCATCTATAAGATCCCCTGCAGAGACTGTGAGAAACACTACATCGGACAAACAGGAAGTAAACTAACAACAAGGGTACACGAACACCAACTGGCTACAAAAAGACACGACCAAAACTCACTTATCTCAATCCACATGGATGAGGAGAACAACCAATTTGACTGGGACAACACCAAAATCCTGGGACAAGCTAAGCAGAGACAGGCACAGTAATTCCTAGAAGCCTGGCACTCCATGAAGAAAGCCATTAATAAACACATAGAACTCAACCCCATATACACTCCACTACTAAGGAAAACCGGAAGTGAGGCAATCCAGCTCAACGGACTCCAGAGTTTTAAAAACCAGGTGGGAAAACACGCTGATGCTTCATCGGAGGCTGCACTGATGATGTTACCCAGCATGGTAACAAAACGTCTGTGGAACAACAAACCAGCTCAGCGAGCCAACCAACCTCAACATTTACATCTGGCTTGGTTTGTCCAAGTCCCATTAGTGCTGGTTTGGCTGATACAACGTATCTGCTCTACTTCACCAGTCATCTAGATGTGGGCATGAAAACGTGATTCAAACTCTTTATTCATGATATATATATACACGTTATTACAGTCTTAGCTAGAGCTATTTCTCTAGGTACAAAGTTCCGCTTTCACCCATTTCCAATTTCTAATCTGAGTTGATTTCTTTACATTTAAAACATAGTCATGCTGAAACAGTCATGCTACATGCACGGAAATTTACTTTGTAGTGATTTACAAGACCTTTTGTTGTAAGTGCCAAGAGTGCAGTATTTTCAATAGAAAATGTATTTTACAGCAGCCTAACAGACATCTAAATAATTGCAATATGCATTATAACAGTACACTCCCATTCCACCCTAACTACTTTGTCCCTTCTGCTCTAAATGCCATTATTTTCTTTTTCATCCTCCAAAGAGGTCTGAAAATCTCTGTATAACTGAGGAGTGTTACAGAGGTTTATGTTTTCAATGTTTTAATGGCTCAAGAATGCTCCTCACCCTCACACTGTCAAGCTCTCGTCATGGCATTCAATCTTGTTTTAAGTGATCCCTGTGTTTTTATGAAAAAAAGTATGGATTTTTTTACACAGAAATATATCAAGGACATTAAAATGTCAGAAATAATAAACACACAGTCTTTGACCCAAACCTTCTCCTCCATTACAATAACTTGAACATAATGGATTTAATTACATTTAAATAAACTCAATGTTCCTGTGATAAAACACTTATGATAGTAATTACACTTGATGGCTGGTCATCAATAAACAGCTAATAATTAATAACATCCGCAAGCTTGGCTTAAACGCTATACACTGAAGTGTTTGAGACAATAGGTCAATGCTTAGTAATCTATACATTGCATTTTCAAATCTCTAGTTTACTGTAAAATAAAAGCAAAAGAATAAGCATATAGAGTAAGTGATAGTTTGAAAACAAGAGCATGATTTCTGAAAATAGTATTTCAATTGAAGTCTTCTATCAAGAAGGAAATATGATGCAATGAAAGTAAACTATAAATTAAACAATTCTAACTTCTCGAATCTTTGCTAAAATTTGACTATGTTCCTTCTACAAAGGGCTGTAATGCACCTGAAGTTAAACTAGCCATTTGAACATGACACCTTCTAGAGTTAAACACACCACATAACAGGAATATTGACAAATGGAGTTGTTTTGTTTCGCTTTCAACTGCTTCATCAAGCCCATAAATTTGACATGTATTGAAAGTAACCCATTACAAATTCACTTTGACTCCTATCTGAAGTCTATGCTCTAGTTTTGGCTTATATATGACAGTAATACCATCATAAACCAAGATAAATTAACCAAACCAGTTGAAAAAAAACTTGAGGGGATTTTAGACATAAATATGTTACACCCAACACCATTCATATTTGTGGGATTGAATTTTACATGCAAGTGTCTGGGGCAGGCTTGTCTGGGATCGGATGACTCAGTCCACAGCTGCTTAATGGTCATTTGGCCTTTAATTGGCTGGAGGAAGGACCTCAGACTACTTTGAAGAGGAAATCCTGCCTCTGAGAGTTGCTGTCCAATCAAGTTTCCAGGACCCCTATTATCACTGCCAATATTGTTGGTGACATATATTTCAAAATGAGGTAGAGCTAACATAAACTTTAATGTTTCCTTCTTAACGGTTGAATATTTTTGTTGAAAGGCCTGCTTCTTTGAAAAATTTCTGACAGGCTGTTCAATATCCACATAGTAACCCTGTAGTAAAACAATCCATACATCAATGTCCCTAACGTCAATAGCTGGCTTCAATAGGTTCTCTTAATTCAGTTTGGCTTTGACCAGTATAGTTGATAGCAAACTCTCAAGTTGACAAAAGCAATATCCATTCTTTTGTTTTTTGTCTTTCTTCAGTAAATAGGTTAAACGTGCTACAACGCTGCTGACATTTGGACATTCTTGTAATACATCCATTCATGCTAACATTATGCAGCATTGTCCTTGGCCTTTGAAAATCCATAATCCTTAGATTTACTCCTTTAGATGTTACTTGGCCTTATCTCACAGTGAGCTAATCACAAATTAGTCACTTTGGTAAATTCACTTGTAGCAAGATTTATAACCAGATTAGCTTTACTCAGCCAATCAAAACATTCCATCAAGTTGTGTGAGCGTTCTTCTCACGTTTGGCAAACAACAACCAAATCATTCATGTGAAGCACACAATTAAAATATTGGTTAATATTGGAATGTTGGTGGTGCATTTTTCATTCCAAACAGCTTGACTTTGCATTGGTAAAATTTACCTGGTGTTGAAAAAGCCGAAACTTCTTTGTCTCTAAAAGTTGTCAGAACTTGCCAATATCCTTTAGGTGAGTCCACTTTAGTAACGGATCATGCATATCCAATCATCAATGCAGTCCTCTCATACTGGAATGGGATATTTTGCTTTTGTTACCATGTTGACTTAGCAAAAATCAGTGCCGAATATTTATGATCAGGTTCAACTATCGCTCAAATCTATAATGTTTTTGCCCATCATAAACTTAATCTCTTTCCTCACTTGAACTACTCTCTTCATTGAATCTGTTAGGATTTTGTTTTCTAGTTTATACAACCCCCACAGTAACATGATGAACAACTAAAAACAGTGTTCAGAGATAGTAAGAACTGCCATTGCTGGAGTCTGAGATAACACAGTGCGGAGCTGAAGGAACACTGCAGGCCAGTCAGCATCAGAGGAGCAGGAAAGTTGATTTTTCGGGTCGGGACCCTTCTTCAGAAACTTTTCTGCCGTGTTCCTTTAGCTCCACACTGTGTTATCTAAAAACTGTGTTCCCACAAAAATCTGGGTTTTCTGGAATATACATTCTGTAATCCAACCTTTTACATATTTCTGTGTTTTCCAACCTGGTTGTTGGAGGGTCAACTTTTGAATTTTCAATTTTTGATGGATTCTCCAATTGTTCTGATGTTATTATCTCATCCCCTGCTCTTTCAATACCGTAAATATGCTGTCCATGACCAACGTCTGACTGATAACAGTACCCCTTGACTCAACAGGGAGCTACCCTCCTCAGACTTTTAGACATGGCCATTTTGTTGATGCACATTCAGTACATTTGCTGTGTAAGCTGCTGGCATATGCTGTATGTGCAATATCGATGTAACATGGTGGCATTCAGCAATATGTCTACCCTTTGACTGATCACTGGTGAACACCATGACAAGCGTCCTAACTCTCTGTCTTGCCTTGTCTTTTAGCTTAGACACAAGTACTGTAAGCCTACAAGTTCTGACTGAAGTAGCAAAGCACAAAAGGACAAGGCACGGCATAGTTTCTGTGAGCATCCATGCAAGTGCAAAATGAGCGAATGCTAAGAGAGTAAACAGCCCTGAGATGCAGACTGCTCTGAGGCATGAGATGGTTGCTTGTCTCTGCATGCAAGGTGGCTTTTCAGAAACATTACAATGGAAGATATTGGGGAGCTCCAATGTACAGCATTGAAATGTATTGTACATGAGTCCATGATGTGCCGTGATGATATGTTGAGACCAGCATATGTCTGAGGCCAACCTCAGTAGACGGGAGTGTGCAGGTGGTCACTGTCCATACACCCTGCCCTTAGATGTTGAGGAATACTAGCCTGGAGAAGCAAGTAGCGAGCCGGAGCTGCCAGGTATGCATTTCAATTTGATGTCACTGGCCTTGTCTGGATGGAATTTTTTCATGCCAGACCTCCCTTGGAAGCCCTTGCGTCACAACTTAACTCCTTTCTCAGAAATTCTTGCTATGCGATTCAATTCTGGACAGAAGGATTTCCTATATTGGACTGCTCCCTCATCCCTATCTTACACTCTGTGGCACTCTCTGAAGGAGATAGATGTCTCCATTGGAGGGATCACTTAGTAGAAGCACCCTTCCCTTTTCCATTGGAGATTTGGAATGGCAAGTGTTACAGGACAGTGCTGTGGAATAAATATTTGAGTGGCCAATAATTTCCCCTGCTTGTAGGAAGCCATGTTTCATAAATGCTTGGGAGATTAAAACAAAGTACCCTCTGAAAGGACTAGTTAAAAGGGCTACTCTTCAATTTCTAGTTGCAATTTAGTCCCATGCATCTTTGGAAAGAAGTGTCCAGATTGGATGACCTTCTCAAGATAGCTCCTGGGTTTGTTCACCAGGAGTCTGAACCATTTAAATCCAAATGGCTGAACCTAAATAAAGTGATGTTTCAACAGAGATACTGGTATTTTTGCAAGTGAAGTATTATAATTAGAATCAATATCTTTACAAAGGATGTATACAAAGGATGTATACAAATGGAGAAAGCTCGTGATTAAAAAAATGGTTATAAAAACAGAGTCAGCATGCTTTGATCTGCTTACTGTTGTCTATTTAAGATTGAATATTGAAGAAATAATATGTGTCCCCTTTCTGTGGGTGGCAAGGGAAGTAACAAGGCAGCAGCAATTGAATGAGTTGGCCCCAGCCAAGAACTCACCCCCACCCCCTCACCCCCTTTTCACCAACTCAGCAATTAACTTGGAGTCATATCTGGCATTTAGGAAGATGGTTGTGGTTGTTGGACGCCGGTTATGTCACCTCCAGGACATCTCTGCAGGAGTTCCTCAATGTCCTAAGCCCAACCATCTTCAGCTGGTTCATCAAAGACCTTCCCTCTATCATAAGGTCAGAAGTGGGAATGTTTGCTGATGAATGCATAATGTTCAGCACCATTCGCAACTCCTCAGCTACTGAAGCAGTCCATGCCCAAATGCAACAGGTCCTGGACAATATCTCGGCTTGGGCTGACAAGTGAAAGATAACTTTGCACCACACAAATGCCAGACAATGATCATCTCCAGTAAGAGACAATGTAACCACCGCCCTTGACATTCACTAGGGTTACCATCGGTGAATCACCCACGATCAACATCCTTGGGGTTACCGTTGATCAGAAACTCAACTCGGACTCACCACATAAATACAGTGGCTGCAAGAGCAGGTTAGAGGCTAGGAATACAGTGGCGAGTAACTCACCTCCTGACTCCCCAAAGCTTGTACATCATCTGTAAAACACGAATCAGTAATGTGATGGGATACTTCTAACCTGTCTGGATGGGTGCAGCTCCAACAATGCTCAGAAAGCTTGATGCCATCCAGGAAAAAGCAGCCTGCTTGATTGTCACCAAATGCAGAAGCATCCAAATCCTGCCTTACTGATGCTCAGTTTAGCTTCAGTGTGCATTATCTACAAAATGATCTGCAGCAAACCACTAAATATCCTTAGACAGTACCTTCCAAAACCATGACCACTTCCAATTAGAAGGACAAGGGCAGCAGTTACATGGGAAAGCCACCATTTGGAGGTTCCCTTCCAAGCCACTCACTATCCTGACTTGGAAATATATTGCTATTCCTTCACTGTCGATGGGTCAAAATCCTGGAATAAGGGCATAGTGTGTCAACCCACATCACGTGGACTGCTCCAGTTCAACAATGCACCTCACCTTCTCAAGAACAACTAAGGATGGGCAATAAAAGGTGGTCAGCCAGCAATGTCAATGTCCCACAAATGAATAAAAAAATTGCTGGGTGAGAAAGTCCAGGGCAGCTTCTCAAATTCCCATCAATTAAGGCTATTGTGGTGAATTAATAACAACTTAAGAGCCTCTGCTAGGAGAAAAGTAGTAGTAGAAATCAGTCTGGTAAGATATTCATTTGTTCCAACCTGAAGTTAGCTGGGGCCATGGATGAGAGGTGGTGGGGGTGTGGTATAGCCCCTGATAATTACCCCCTTTCCCTTGCCTCCAATCCCCTTGATGCCCTTTCCCCCTGACTCTCCACCCCATGATACATTTAAAAAAATCCTCCTCATTATGCTAGCCTCTCATTGTTTCATAACCTGAACCTCTGGTGGTGATCTTTGGGAACCAGAAGCTCCTGGACTTCGATTGGCCAACAGCCTCTGGCAGGGTGAGATTTCAGTACCAAGGCTCCCAATTGGATGAAAAGTTTATTGATCAATACTTTTAGTCTCAATTTGGTGCTTGATGAGTGAACTTTCTCCCAGATGGGGGTGGGGATTTAATGTTCCCAAATGTAGCTCCCAGGCTTAATGCACAAAACAATAAAACTTTGCCAATCGGAAACACTGACATGAAAGATTTACTGAGATCAAGCATGAGTGAGATGCATCATCAATAGCAGTGGGCAGAAAGCCAGCGATGAGACTTTACCAGTTGGGATTGTCAATTTGACTTTTTTTACATTAGCAGTCAATAAAGATCCAAACCATTACTTCAGATGATGTAATGAGCATAGAGTGAAATATCAAACAGGCATAGATGAAATATTAAAACAGTAAAGAGAAAAGACAATTACAGTGAGTCACTTACAATATTAGTTACAATATTAGAGAACACTAATTAGAAAATGGCTGGAATTTAAATCAAGGTATTATGGATCCAAGTGTAATACTTAGCCAAACAAACTATCCAATTTTACCACCTACAAACAAAACAACCAAGCTGTGAAAATATTCACCTTGTGTGAAGTTGTCAGCAGAAATCTATGATATGATACCCTGATTCTGTGTAATTTTACACCAGTGTCAAACATAAAACAATGCTTGGCTCTCCAAATGCCCATACAGGGATTTTGACTAAAACAATGTAGAACAGCAGGCCTGAAGAGTACTGGGAGCAGAGAAATGTTGTTCACCATTATACATTATGCTAACTATCAATTTCTTTAAAAAAAACTTCAACAATTTTAATTCAATAAACAATGAGATTTTAGAGTTATTAAGTTAGGCTGCTCCATAAAAATAAACATTGAAGAGCAATTTACGTAATATGCTTTGGTAAATATTGATCTGGATTTTATGGTTCCTCTCACATATCTGACAGTTTTCCTTTCTAACTGCTATAAAGCCAGCTATCAGCTCGAGAAAAGAGTGGTCTTAGAAACCTGAGGGATTATGTTATCATTTAGATTCTTTTTAAAATACTGTAAGGAAGGAGCAAATTTGTGCTAACTTTGTAATATTATAACGGATCAGACTCACTATGTAATGAATTGAGTTTATTGGCACTCAGTCCTGTTTATGGACTAAGTGTAGAGAAATGTCAGTTGAAGGAAATTGAAATTGCTGTCTGAAATGCTCTATCAGTAGCTTTTTGAAAATGTCATTTCATTGTCTGACTTACCAGCAAAAAGCACTGAACAGCTTGAAATTCTTGCACAAAAACAAAAGTTGCTGGAAAAGTTCAGCAGGTCTGGCAGCATCTGTGAAGCTTCTTCAGTATGAATTACTGCTTCTTTGAATTCATGCTGAAATGGGACCTGAGTGAATTTCTTGGCTTAAGTATAATATTTCTGCAACTGAAATAGACCCATCTCACTTCCAGAATTGAGTCCATATTCATATCAATAATATCAATGGGTGAAATTTACACATTTGTAGTTCAAGTGTATTGTTCAGTGAGATCTATGGTGCACAGAACATCATGGCTTGAAGCAACGTTCCTCACGCATCGTTTGCTTTTCACCTCATTTATTACACGACAGGACTCTTTGGTGCTCTTCTTGGGGAAATCTTTCAGATGGTGAGGAAGAAATGCCTACTATTGCAGGGACTTTCCAGTTTTCATGCCACTGGTGCAATATTTAAGGTCTAGCTGCACATCACTTGGGACTCTAGAAGTGAACAGCTGCCCCTCACAATGTGGTCTTTGACCGTTACGGCCATAAGGAAAGCAGAACTCAAATCCCGCTTCATGAACAAGGATGTGGAGATCGAGGTGGATGAGGTCATGGAGAAGCTAGCCATCTTTTCTCTTGCAGAATACAAGAGGAGGTCATGTCATCAGATCAAGCCAGAACGGACGCAAATAGCTGCCTGGGTCAGTGCAGAGCCCCAGGTAAAACCAGGCACCCAGAACAAGGATAAGTACCACTATCTTCTCTCTGTTACTTCACACTCAAATGGTCAGCACTCGCTCTAACCCTGCCAGTGTACACACTTGTTACCGAGGATCACAAACTCAAACATTTACCACTGTATGCATCACGTCCACTTAAGTGATCTCATTCACTTCATCCTCCCAAAACTATTAATCCTTCCCGCCCTCAGCCAGTTTAGTAAAAGGAACACCTCACTGTTTCTCCTGCTCCTGCATCATGATTAATGGCTCTCCCATCCATTTTCATCATACTCAATCCCTCTTTTTGTCTCATTGCAGGAAACACTGGTGTACAACTGGGTCAAGAAGGCTAAGACAGATGGGGAGAGGCAAACTTCAAGCTCCTGACTCTATATAAGGAAAAGATTCTCAAATTGACCAGAGAAGCATATGACCACTCACATGGGAACAAGGAGACCTCATTATGTCCAGTAAGTTTCAGTGTAGTATGAAGTGTTGCACTGCCATTACCTCCATGTGAATGCATTTTCTATTTCCACAAGTTTTTATCCATCTTAGACAATTAATTTCCAATTCTCTTATGCAGGCTCTAACAGTACCTAGTGAACTTCCATTACAAGATCACTGTTGAAGATCTTCAGCTCCACTTCCATCTGAGGAATGAGTAGCTTCCTCTTCAGGGAATAGACCAGCAAGGCTTTGACTTGCACCCTCCACCAGCTCAGAGTCTTTCACCTTGGTGGGTGCTTTATGTAGATTAGACTCAGCACCCCTATCTTGTGGACTCATTAGTAGCACATCTCCACAGTTTATCGAGGAAGAAACACTCCAGTTCCCTGACAGCCAGGCTACCAGAGCTCAGGTACCTGCTCAGCTCCAAGAAGAAGACAAGCTCATGGTATTGGTCTTTAATGCCTTTGTCAAAATGTAATGAGCCGCAGTAATAACAAGAGATTTGTCACTAGTGTACAGTAAGCTGAATCAAAAAGATGGAGTAGTCCATGAAGGACAGCCAAGTCCAGCACATGAAGTGCCTGGTCAATATGTATATGGATGTCCCCTCTGTCACTGTAGCCATTGTTACCTAGCATCGATGTGTCAAGGGACCCCTCCCTCACTCCAGGTGTCCCTTTGTCTCATGAAGACAATGTGGTGCCAAAAGGCATCTATAGGTTGAAGCAGCAACTCACAGAAATGCCCAGACCCTCCTGTCAAGATAATCCAGAGGTTCCCGGCCCGTCCTCCACACGCCTATGATGCCAAAGCCTGCAAAAGTTAAATTCAGGATTGGTGACCCTGCATCTGGTCATGTTACAATCAGCAGTCTTGGACCTTCCAGGACCAAAGGCATTGGGAACAACATGCTATAAGTCTTCCAGGCCAACCAAGGGCAGCCTCCCTCCTTCCCAGTTGCAGACATCAAGACTACACTTTGACACAATGGGAATGCAGATTCACTTTTGTCAACATATCTTCAGTTACACTGTTAAAATGTCTGCTCTTCAACAAATTTCTGTGTTGGACCAAATTGAATTACACTCATTGAAAAGATCTTCAAAGGTTACAAGGATGGAAAAAGTTGCAATGATTAAAAATTACTAATCTCTCTCACACATCATTCCACATTTACAGCCACCTTGTGGGCGAGGGTACAATGATGACTTCATCCGCCTCTGCAGGCAACATTCTGTTCCATCAGTAAGTTTTTCAAGGAAATTCACTGCCACTGAAGGGTGGGAGGTGTACAATGGGCTTTCACATACTTTCACTCTTCCTCATAGTGCATTGGTCTGCCAAGAAGAGTTAATCAAAGCAAGAGTTTAACACCCTCCTAGAAGATGCTTAAGCATTCAGGGCAAGTTAGCACTTGATGCGTTCTCTGAAACATTAAAGATTTACCAATGGTTGAAGGGTTCAAATGAATATTGTTTATGTGACCTTATCTAAATGTATATTTTCATGCTATATTGTAGCGTAGAATTCTGTCAGTAAGCTACTATGATAACACCCCATTCAAACCAAAAGAAAAGGCTTCCTTCAATATCACAGAACACATCCTTGCATACTTACAGTTCAGTTCGTGATTGTGGCAGCTGTGAAGTATTATTTTCCAATGGTAGCTATGAAATATGTTTGTGAGATGGAATGCTTGTGTGCCACTTTTAAGTCCCTTTTTTATGATTATGTTTGTTGATTGGGCATGACAAGGAGGAAATTAGAATGCACAATGCAATGGTCACAATTACTTGAGGCTATAATTCTTAATGAAAATTCTGGGAAAATGAATAACCTGCTGACAAAAAGCAAATCAAAGCCAGATGGGTGGGGTGGCAGTACTGAATCAGTGGAGACATGTTTACTGCAATTGCCCTTCGCAGGAATGTGTACTTCCCTGCATGCAAAGCAACCTGGCAGAAACAAGGATGTCCCTAAGCTCCAAAGCAAAACATTGAAGAGCAAACATGATGTGTGAGTCGGTTTGAGAACAAGCATGTTGAGGTGATGAAATTTTGTTTTGCTAATGTTGACTTGTGTGGACGAAGGTTCAAAAGGGGTGGTGACTATGAAGCACACTGGAATGTTGAGGTGAAGAAACAGTTCCACTTCCTTGTTTCTTCCTTGTAGCCCCCAAAATCTTTTCTACTCAGGTGCATTTTCATTTTCTTTTAAAGCCATGATTAATTCTGCCTCCATCATGTTGTCTGGCATCCATAAAAATATTTCTTCACATCACCTCTGGTCCTTTTGCCAATCTCCTTAAATTAATGTCTTCTGGTTCTCTCTCTCTCTCTCTCTTGATTCCTCATGATTTTGAATGCCTCAACATCTCTAAACCATCTAAGGAGAATAGCCTAAGCTTCCCTGGTCTATCCACTTAATTGAAGTTTCTCATCATGAAAACTATCCCATAAACCTTCTCTGCATTTTCACGAAAGCCTTTGCAATTTTTCCTACAGTGCAGTGCACAGAATTGAGCACAATAGTTGAGACCAAGCCAATGTTTTATAAACAAACATTCTTAGGATCATAGAATCCTTACAGTGTGGAAGCAGGCCTCTCAGCCCATTGAGTCCACACTGGCTCTCTGAAAAGTATTCCAACCAACAGCCAGAGGAAACCCACACAGACATGGGAACAATGTGCAAACTCCATGCAGACAGTCACCCAAGGTGGGATCGAACCCACATCCCTGGTGCTTTAAAGCAGCACTGCTAACCACTCAGCCACCATGTGGCCTTATTTACAAAGCCCTGGCCATTTTCCATTTAAATTATTGTCTCAACACCTTGTCTCCTTCAATGATCTGTGTGCATGCCCCTCCAGGTTACTATTTCCCAGCACTGTTATTAGAATTGTGTTCTTTATTTTGTAGTGTTACTCTTGCTTTTCCTATCCAAATAGAACAGAATAATATTAAAGTGATCCCTGAGGTTTTTAATGCATTTTACATATATAAATTTGTTTACAACTCACTACTTTATGTCCTTCATAAGATCTTGGACTTCATAAAAAGAATGGATTTAGTTATTCTCTCAAGGTACTCGAGGAAAGAAAGCATGTTTTGTGTCATTCATGTCTGAACTTTGCTTTTATACTTAATCAAGAATTGAACCAATGGTTTCACTGGACAATTTACATTGATAAACTATAAAGAAACAATTTTCTATGTAGGTATAAATGTTTAATTTGTTCTCTACACTTTACTAAACTGACTTTTGATGCAGAGATTTATATTTCTGGCCATAGTGAAAATGCTGCAACAATTTTAATGAGGTTTTACTAAGCTCACAATAATTAACCCTACATTGTAATACTAACATGTTTGTGGCATAACCTTGTACAAGTGATGACAGATGATTCTTTAAAAGATATTTAATCACAACAATGATTTTCTACCAACCAGAACAAACACACGCCGTAATTCATTCATAGGGGCCTTATTTGAAATCATTGTATAATGAAGCAAGCAAATTTGTGTTCATTTTATATGTTGTAGTCTCCTGACTAACATTTCTAAAGCTGCCCCTCAATTTGAGCAACATTTAGAGGTTTGGAGCTCTCAGTCGACTCAGAGAAAGTGGTTGCAGAGGTGAGGGGTGATCGTTCGAGAACTGGAGTCATTGTGCTGGGTCTTTCCTTTGGAGAAGGGAGTTGGGTGGGTGGGGGGCGTGGGTGGTGTGCTAGCAGAGTTCATGAAATGGCTTAAATGATTAAAGAAAGCAGGCAATGGAGCGCTATGTTCATGTCTAAATATTTGTCTTTGCAACAACATCAACTTTTACAGAATATCAACATAGCAGAACACTGAAAGCAACTGTAATGTAGATGAAGATGGAACTAAGCTCTGGACAAGAATAGAAAAAGTTAAGAGAGATTAAAATAAAACATGAGTTTGAGGAAGAATTTAATATTAGGAAGCTGGAGGTGTTTAGGAGAATTGTGTGTAGTGCAGGGATGTAGCTAGAGAACCTTCCATTGATGGGTGCATTGGCACAAGGGAAAATGCACAATAGTGTTTGGTTCATAATTCAGCTGGGATATGAGGTTGCAGAGGTTAAATGATTGAAATAAAACATAAAACTGACTGGATTGCATTTATATGGCACATTTTATTCTGACATTCAAATTGCTTTATAACCAATGAAATTCTTTTGAAGATATATGGTAACCAATTTGTACACAGCACGCTCCCACAGCACAGAACAGTGATGCTGTTAAGATTATCTGTTTCAGTGATGTTGATAGAAGGATAAGTATGGGTGTGGATACTGGGAATAACAACTCCTGCTCATTGTCCAAGTAGTTCCAAGGTATCTTTTGTGACCCCTAAGAGAGCAGACAAGAGTTCGGTTTCACCAAAAGACACAACTTTTGTCAATGCAGCACTTCCTCTCTTTTGCTCTGGGGCATCAGCCTAGATTTTTAGATTCAAGTGGAACAAGAATCCACAATCTTCTGCCTGCAAGGGAACAATGCTACCAATTGAGCCAATGGTAAAACATATAGAAGAAATTATGGACAAGCATTCTGAAATCTACACACTGAGGTAAAGAAAGCCTGTGGAGTTTGATGAGATTCAAAGTGAACAGCCAGTCTTTGAGTAATGATTAATTTTGCTCGGTTGGAGTGACAACGAGAATTACAGAAGTGAGACTAGAGACACTGGAGGCACGGGTGAGATTTCAGCTGCTATGGTAGTAAGGCAGACCTAAAGACAATTGATGTTGTCAGATTATCACAAGGCACCATCTTGCAATACATTTTTGAAAATTCAATTTAAGCCATGAAAATAAATTAGGTTCTTAAGTTACTGTTGAAACCTTTGTTTGTCCTCTTAAAACTGATAGTTGTACTTACTACACAAATACAAGTTTGTATTAAGTTTAAACAGTAAACTAGTAAAATATCCCAATCCATTACACAAAAATGATTATCAATCAAAAATTGATATCAAAGCACATTAGAAGATATTAGTACAGATGGCCATATTCTAGATCAAAAAACCATGCTTCAATAAGGTGAAGGATGTAGAGACAAGGAAAGGTTTAGGAACTCAAGTGCAGAGATGAGGCTTGAGGCAATTGGAGACACATCAGTTAATGGGGGAGCAAAGAAAATTGCACAAGAGAGCAAATATAGGTCAAAGAACTCTGGGGCGATGGGTGAATATGGCCTGGTACAGGTAGCAGCAGAGTTTTGGATGAGTACGAGTTTACAGAAGATGCAAGGAGGGTGTGACTGGCTTGGGTAAATATCTTACTAAAGGAGCTCCACAGCAGCTGAATACTTAGAAGTAAGAGTTTAATCAAGTTCATCTACATTGTTAGCTAAGAAATATTGCAAATATTAAATTAAATTATCTGCAATAAAATAAAGTGTTACGCTCAAGGCTATCAAGAACAACTTCAATCACTAACACATTTTATCAACTCTAGGAGACAGAATAGGAAAACCACATCACTACCTGGTGTTGGTGTGTAGATCAAACAAGTAGGAAACTAATCAATGACACTGAACGTTCAGTTTTAAGCCATAATGGAGTATTTTAAAATCATCTAATAAACTGTGCCCCAAATTAAATTCGCTGTTACAATCAAAGGCTTTCACTCAAATGCCATTTCTACCATCACAAAGTGTATCAATACAGATGTCTGGTTTTCAACACATTACATTGTCAGTCAAATGTCTTTCACTGCCGCTGCTTCGCTTTCTATTGCAAAGACCATCTTGGCCTGATTTATGATCTTATGACAGGTGCGATGTTTGGATCTCAAAAATGGGATTTCAAAATTGCAATTTAGTTGGAAAATTGGATGAAAGATGCAATTGAGGATTTTTTTTTCTTTCTTTCCTCTCCTTGTCACAGCAGAGCTGACTCAGTTGAATGCCGTATATGCCATGATCATGTCAAGTGTCTATCCTTTGTCGCACCCTAGAAACTAAATAGGTGACTAACCCCACACATTTGGTGCAAATGGGCAGTTAATATCTTTCAGGTCATTTACTTGCCGTGGAACTGAGCAGCTGAAAGTTTTACTACAAGGAAATTCACCCAACATAGAAACATAGAAAATAGCCATTCAGCCCATTGAGCCCATTCTGCTATCCAACATGAATTATGGCTGACCGTCTATTTCAACACTACACTCCTGGTCTCTCTCTCCATACCCCTTTCATTTCTAGAAAGTTATCAATTTGTTTCTTTAATATATTTAGTGACTTGGCCTCCACAGCCTTCCGTGTTAGAGAATACCACATGTCTGCAAGTTTAAGAGTAACAAATGGAGCATTTGAATGCCCAACTCATTTTTTGGCTGCAAAGGTCAAGCTGGTTCTGCAAGAGGTGCTTGTGAGTGTGGTTTCCCTCTATGCCAATACACTGTACCATCTCCAGCTTTGCAGTTTACTTGCAAGGCAGTGCAGAAATTTTTCAGGTTACAACCAGGAATTGATGGCACTGCATTTGCTAATTCTAAACCATGTAGTAGTTGTAGGTTGCCTGGAAAATTATCTTCTTTGCACCTTCTTTGACTCTGACCCTGAGAATTCAAGTCTCTATGCTGATTGCCAGTTCTTCCTGTAATGGTTAGTGACATTACATAGCCAATCAAAACATACTAATCATTAGCCTCCTTGATACGTCATAGATGCAGAAATCCCATGAAGTGTTTGTATGCCTCACTCTGTCTAAGCACCGTATGGTGTGTATGTCGTTGTTTACTGTGATCTACCTGTTTTGCTCGTAAAACAAAACTTTTCACTGTACCTAGGTACATGTGACTACAATAAATCAAATCAAATCAAAATGAGAAGTAAAAATTTTTGAAGAAAGAAATGTAAGAATGCAGGACTTAAGTGGAAATGATTGGGTGGTGAACATGATCATACCAGTAGAGTCATAGAGTCATACGGCATGGAAGCAGACCCTCCAGTCCAACTCATGCGTGCCAACCAGACATCCCAATCTGACCTAGTCCCATTTGGCAGCATTTGGCCCATATCCTTCTAACCCCTTCCAATTCATATACCTATCCCAGTGCCTTTTAAATGTTGTATTTTTACCCACCTCTGCCACTTCCTCTGGTAGTTTATCCCGTATACGCACCACCCTCTGCATGAAAAAGTTACCCCTCAGGTCCTTTTTAAATCTTTCCCCTCTCACCTTAAACCTATGCCCTCTAGTTTTGGACTCCCTCACGCTAGGAAAAAGACGTTGGCTATTCACCCTATCCATGCCCCTCATGATTTTATAAATCTCTATAAGGTCACCCCTCAGTATCCAATGCTCCAAGGAAAATAGTCCCAACCTATTCAGCCTCTCCCTATTGCTGGAGCCCTCCAGTCCCGGTAACATCCTTGTAAATGTTTTCTGCACCCTGTCAAGTTTAACAATATCCTTCCTATAGAAGAGCAGCCAGAATTGTATGCAGTATTCTAAAAGTGGCCTCACCAATGTCCTGTACAACCACAACATGACATCCCAACTCCTATGCTCAATGTCATGACCAATGAAGGCAAGCAATTTCTTCACCATCCTGTCTACCTGTCACTCTATTTTAAAGAAATTGTGCACCTGAACCCCTAGGTGGCTTTGTTCAGCAACACTCCCCAAGGCCCTACCATTAACTGAATAAGTCCTGTCCTGGTTTGCCTTACAAAGCAAAGGGCCCATTTTGCATCTTACTCAATTTTTCATTTCCATTGACCATTTACAATGGTGAAGACCAATTTCACCCAGTCAGACGCCACCACTAACGGAATTGTTGTGTATGATTAATTTTGTCCTAACTTTGAAACATATAAGTGTAGTCATCTGAAAAGAATGCATGAGGCATCAATGCATCACATGATTATCGAACATCTGTATTTGAACATGAAGAATCATTTTTTCGGTTGCCAGGGGGCTGTGAATGGAGTAGAGTGCCAGCAATAGCCAATGAGAGTAGGGTGTGTTCTCCTTTTGGTCCATTTGTTAACCCTTTGATCTTTCACTGGCAGCTGTGCATTGAGCAACATCTGCCTCATGGTTTTGAATTCCCTACACTCATTTTCTCCCCACCCCTCTCGCTTTTTTTCTGCCTTTTCTTAAAAGACTTAAAAGCTTAAAAGGCTTTTCTTAAAACCAATGGCTAGACCAAACTCTAGTTCACCCTTCCCAAGACATCCGTTATTGCACTGACACCCACATTTTCTCCACAGGCCAGTGAACCAGCAAGGTCTTTCTTTCATAGAAAAGTTATGATATAAAGGCAAGTTGATGAAATTCCTAAAAGCCCCTGGTGAACTGAGGATTGCAGATGACTATATTTAGTTACTCATTCAATGTAGAAACATACAAAGCTCCCTCAGAAGGCATCCTTATCCGTCAACATCTACAGAATTGCTGGTAAATATGTCATTTCAAAAAGGTTTTAAGTATACTGCATCTAACTAAGCTGAACAAATACTTCAACATTAACAATCTCAATAAGGTCATTAGTAGGCTCGTGATCAAATGTCAACAGAAATGCATTAGGAAAGTAGAGAAAGGTAAAGTAAGAGATTTGTATCTTGCATAGCTGAAACAAGAAACCTATAGAAAAAAGAAGTCTGTTTGTGAGCTATATATTGAGTTCAACTGTAGGTTGCTCATTTTAAGGAAAAGAGTTCAAAGGGAATGGTAGTCAAATTTATACACAATCTAAAAATAAGCCAAATGGACAATTACATGTGTAGGTTGGCATTTGCTCCTCGCTGCTCAGTGGTTGTGCAACTGTTCAGTTCTTTAAGAGTTCAGTTTGGTAGCACTTTCTAATTTGCCCTTGACAGTGTTGTTATTTGCTGATATCAATCCTGACAATGGGAACACAATAAACAAGGCAACACAGCTTGTTCCTGAGATTCATCTAAAAAGCAATTCTGTATGCAGCGGTTTCAGAGGCAACAGTGCCTCCAAGAGGCTCAGAAGGCTATTTCAGTCCCCACAAGTAAATCAAGCAGTTTTGACCCATCTGTACAGACAGCGTGGGGTGTTAATGCTTTCTCGGCCTCTGGGGACTACCCTTAGGCAGGCGAAGGTCCAGCAACCAGAAATATAGCTCCAGATTGTGACTGGAGATTAGAGAATGGAGCATTCCTCATTTCTTTGCTATCTTTTTATATACAATCTTCCCACTATGCAAATTGGCCCTCAGGCAACATTGCAGACCTGTTTAGTAGACCGGATCCTGCAATATAAATATAGATTATATATCACAAGACTCTCCTCTTAAATGATCTTATAAGAACAACAAATGAAAGTGTTCTAAGGTGGTTCAAGTCTGCTGGTCAGGATATATTGAAACCTACCAGGCCCAGTCTGCCTTTGTACTCTGGTCTGCATTAACTCAAAATTTGCGTCATATCACATCACAGTTGTTGAAGCTATTTAATATCTCTAGTTCGCAACAGTTGTTGTAACACAATGAAGGCATTATCAAAACATTTCTGTACAATCAGAACCACTTTCCTTCACTAACGATATTACATCAAAATCTGTACAGAGTCAGTATAGAGCAGGAAGATGACTTTGCCAAGCAGGAAGCTTCTGACAAAGTGAGGAAATGTTGCTACAGCCCTTTACCTGATATTACTGAGGATATTGTACAGACTCCAGTCATTTATAAAGAAGCCATTTATTAACAGTGTGTTTACACAGTGATGTTTGTGATTATAGAACAAACATTGTGTTTGTTCAACATGCACTCAAAAGGAATGAGTAAACTTCACCAAGAATTCAATTTGATTTCACTAATCATTTATACAGAAAAAAGTATTGAAATAACAAATAGAGGACTAAAGTAGGACAGATTTTAATTTAAATCATTTTGAATTAGTAAAACTGCATCTTGTGTCTGCAGTATTTGTCATGTAATGGGTTGCAGGAAACTAAACAAACTTGCATTTATATGGCACCTTTCATGACTTCAGGATGCCCCAAACATTTTACAAACTATGAAGTACTTCAAAATTGTGGTTAACGTTGTATGAAGCACAGCAGCCAATCGACACATAGCTAGGCCCCACCAGCATAATATGACAGTGAGCAATTTTTTTTCAGTGATGTTTATTGAGGGAGAAATTTTGGTCAGTGCTTTAGCGAGAAATCCCTTGCTTTTCTTTGAGAAAGAGCCATGGACTCTTTGTATGTTCACCTGAGTAGCCCGACAAGTGGTGGCCAAATGAGGTGAGAACTAAAGTGAGCAAAGACAAAATTTCTGAACCCTAGCCATCATGGTCTGATTTTTTTTGTGAATGGGAAGAGGGTGGGACTCAGCAATGTGTCTGAATTGGTGTATTGACTTATGAAATCTGTTAACCAGTCGTTCAGCTTACTAAGGGCTAGTCTGGAATCTTTATGGGAAGATACAAATTTGGAACAGGCCAAGAGGAAGAAAGTGTAAATGGGAGCGGCATTGCCCACACCATTCAATGAGATGGCATTATAAAATGGTATATAACTGAGAAGGACACTCATTTATCAACGCACAGTTGCAATGAGGTGAGCAGAATGGACAGAGCAAGCAATCTGTATCCCACCAGGGATTGTAAAATGATGAAAGAGAGATAAAGTAAGCATTCATACAACAACATCTGCAGGAAGTGTGACCAGCTGCAGCTCCACACAGACTGTGTGGTTCAGTTGGAGAAGCAGCTGGACAACCTGTGGTGCATACAGGGGGCAGAGGGGGTGATAGATGCTAGGTTTAGGGAGGTGATCCACACTACTGATCCAGACAGATAGATGGGAGACTGCCAGGAGAGACAGGCAGATAGTGCAGAAGTCTCCTGTGGCTATTCCCCTCTCAAACAGGTATACCGTTTTGGATACTGTTGGGGGAATAGCCTCTTAGGAGATACAATAAGCAGTAGTCAGGCCTGTAGAACCACAACTGCTTCTGCTGCAGAGCAGGATGAAGCAAAGTCCAGGCGAGGGATAGTTGTACGTGACTTGATAGTCAGAGGCACAGACAGACATTTCTGTAGCCGTGAACGAGACTCTAGGATGCCTCTCTGCTGCCTGGGTCCTGAATATCTCTGAGTGAATCTTAAAGCGGGAGGGAAAACAGCTAGGAGTCATTGTCCACATTGATGCAAATGACATGGGTAGGAAGAAGGAAGAGGTCCTGTGAGGACAATTCAGGGAGTTAGGTAGGGAGATAAAAAGCAGGACTGCCAGGGAAGTAATCTCAGGATTACTACCTGTGCCATGGCTAGTGAGGCTAGGAACAGAGAGAAAATACAGTTGAACACATGGCTACAGAGCTGGTGTAGGAGGGGGTGTTTTAGATAAAGGGGTCATTGGGATGTCTTCTGGGGAAGGTGGGACCTGTATAAGAAGGACAGGTTGCACCTGAATTGGAGGGGCATCAATATCCTGGGCAGGAGGTTTAAACTAGTGTGGCAGGGGCGCGGGAACCAGAACAACAGGCCAGTAAGTGCAGGGACTGGGGACAAAAGAGAGACTAAGAATTATGGAACATTGGCTCAGTGATTAGCACTGCTGCCTCACAGCGCCAGGAACCCGGGTTTGATTCCACCATCAGGCAACTGTCTGTGTGGAGTTTGCACATCCTCCCCATGTCTGTGTGGGTTTCCTCCAGGTGCTCCGGTTTCCTCCCATAGTCCAAAGATGTGCAGGCTTGGTGGATTGGCCATGCCTGTAGTGTTCAGGGATGTGAGGATTAGGTGGGTTATAGGGGGATGGGTCTGGGTGGGATGCTCTGTGGGTCAGTGTGAACTTGTTGGGCCGAAGGGCCTCTCTCCACACTGTTGGGATTCTATGATCTATGCATAGTGTGGAGCCAGAGTAAGCAGAGGGAAGTCATGGGGCTCAGAGGGACTGGAGGTCTGGAGTGCATTTACTTCAATGCAAGAAGTATAACAGATAAAAAAGATGAACTAAGAGCACGGATTACTGCATGGAATTGTGATATTATTGTCATTACAGAGACATGGTTAAAGGAGGGACAGGACTGGCTGTTTAACATTCCAGGATATCACTGTTTTAGATGGAACAGAAAGGGAAACAAGAAGGGTGGGGGAGTTGCATCACTGAATAGAGATCACATCACAGCTGTGTTGAGGGAAGATACTTCAAAGGGATCTTGCAGAGAGACATTATGGGTGGACTTTAGGAATAGGAAGGGTGAGATCACAATGTTGGGAGTTTTCTATAGACCTCCCAACAGCCCACGAGAGACAGAGGAGCAGATATGTAGTCAGATACTGGAAAGGGGTGAAAAATGCAGGGTAGTTGTGGTGGGTGATTTCAACTTTCCTGTTATTGACTGAGACTCCCTTAGAGCCAGGAGCTCGGATGGAGAGCAATTTGTTAGTTGTGTCCAGGAGGGCTTTTTGAGACAGTATGTTGACGATCCAACCAGACAGAAGGCCATACTAGGCTTGGTATTAGGGAATGAGGGTAGCGGTGGAAGGGCGACTTTCAGAAAGGAGACCAATAACTAGTGGTGTTCCACAGGGATCAGTCTTGTGTCTTCTGCTGTTTGTAATATATATAAATGATCTGGCGGAAAATGTGGGTGGTCTGATTAGCAAGTTTGCAGATGACGTGAATATTGGTGGAGTTGCTGATAGTGCCAACGATTGTGAAAGGATACAACAGGATATAGATAGATTGGTGATGTGGACGCAGAAATGGCAGATGGAGTTTAATCCAGACAAATGCGAGGTGATGCATTGTGCAGGATCAAATTTAGGTGTGAATTATACTGTAAATGGCAGTATCCTTAGGAACATCAACATACAAACGGATCTGGGTGTGCAGGTCCACAGTTCCCTAAAAGTGGCAACACAGGTGGCCAAGGTGATTAAGAAGGCATATGGCATGCTTGCCTTCATCGGCCAGGGCATGGGGTACAAGAGTTGGCAAATCATGTTGCAGCTACATAAAACCCTTCTTAGGCCACATTTGGAGTACTATGTGCAGTTTTGGTCGCCATGCTACCAGGAAGATATGGAAATTTTGGAGACAATGCAGAGAAAGTTCACCAGGATGTTACACAGTCTCTAGGGCATTGGCTATGAAGAAAGTTTGAAAAGACTAGGATTGTTTTCACTGGAAAGGTGGTGGCTGAGGGGAGACCTGATAGAGGTCTACAAAATTATGAGGGGCATAGATAGGGTGGATAGTCAGAGGCTTTTTTCCACAGTTGAAGTTTCAATTACAAGGGAGTACACGTTCAAGGTGAGAAAGGAAAAGTTTAAGGGAGATGTATGAGGGAAGCTTTTCTCATTAAGTGTGGTAAGAGCCTGGAATGCACTACCAGAAGAGGTGGTGGAAGCAAGGCATATTGGTGACATTTAAGAGGCATCTGGATGGTTACATGAACAGAGAGGGAATAGAGGGATATGGACCAAATAAAGGCAGAAGGTTTGTTTTTTTTAGCTTAGTTAGGACATAATGATCAGCATAGGCTTCGGGGGCCAAAGGGCCTGTTCCTGTGCTGTACTCCTCTTCTGTTTTTCTGTTCTTCACTGAGTGCAATTGACCTTAAGCAAGGTAACAACGGGGTATTGGATTAAAGTACTTGAAATGGGGACAATATTCTCAGAAAGAGAGCTTTGGGCCATTGACAGAAGGTGCAAGCAATGGACATCTTGCCCTCAGCATTGTGTCCATGTCAGAGAATTAACCTGCAGGAGACAATGTCTATCTCAGCAGGGGATCACCACAATCTCATAAGACTCCCTGCCCGGACCCATTGAACTTACTGTAGTCTTGAACTCCTTCATTTCTCTCTCATTCTAAGGATCAGCAGTGGACCTTGGTGGTACCGCTCAAGCGCCAGCACATCACTGCCTCCCACAGGTCACCAATACACCATGTGTAATTGCTGGGCAGTTCGTCCATTTCAAACAGATATAACCTTGAAGGCACAAAAGTGAATGGGGTTCATTTCCATCACAGGATTGTGCCAGCAGCATGGCACCATCAATTGTATCCAGGTGGTCATCAAGGCAGCGAGTGAGCAATGAGTGTCATTCATCACCAGGAAGTAGTGCCAGTCTTTCAATAAAAACTGAAAGAACTGCAGATGCTGTAAATCGGGAACAATAAACCTAAGCTGCTGGAAGCTTAGCAGGTCTGGCAGCATCTGTGAAGAAATCCTTCAACGGATTACTCATGGAAACAAACTTTTCCATTCTAAGCTCTTTGACAGTATGACAGGTATACTTTAGGCACTTTCTTGTCTACTTTTCACAATCCCAATGTGGGCATAAACTTACCCCTGCCCTTCAAACCACAATTTCTACCCTGGTCCACACTCCATTTTCTCTCCATGCAAGTATCAGCAGCCTTACCACAGATTACCTGGTTGAGAGGGTGGTGCCACAAGACATCCCCTCTTCTACCTGTAAGACAGCACGGACACCTCTGAGTGCACTGGCAAGACTGCATGCTAAACCCTCCACCAGCTCAGGTACTGTCACCTCAGTGGGTATGTTAGCTATCTTAGAGCTGGTAGCACTTGCTTGTGAGTACCTCACTGCCACATTTCTGGAGCTGGCCAAGGAAGACCATTTGGACCTGCTGCTTTGGGCATGTGAGTGTTTGTCTGCTTCCATGGAGAGGTTGGCAATTGTCATGGAGAACCAGGTCGATCACATTCAGTCTGCTGCATTTGTGCATAGACCTGGATTGTATTGCTCTCACCACTGGTGCTCAGTACCACTAGTAAGGCGATAGGGCACCAGGGTTCTTGACCTCAGTCCTGGAGCTCCTTCCTCACAATCAGGAAGGGCAGTGTTGCTAGGCACTGAGCCAGAGGTAGAACCACAGAAAGCTTCCTCAAAGTTTTCCCTCAGGACACTCCAGAGGTGGCTGGGCCTTCTACCTTCACACTCAACCCAAGTCAAGAAGTTCTGTCCACTGGGCAGGAAACATTCAGCACGTCTGGGCCCTCTAGACACAAACAGCAACCAAAACTCCAAGGCTCCAAAGTAGGTCAGGCTTTCTCCACCCCAGCTGCGGGACCTGGGATTGCACTGAGATGTAGTGGGAGAGAAATAAGATGAAGACCTTCTGAGGGCATTTGGGCGACATGCCACTGTAAATACATTATCACATTTGGAAATATATTTTCACTTTCTTCATCAACTGTATGTGTAAATGTCTGCCCAGCTGTGACTACAACACTGAACGTACATAGTTTAGCTATCCTTAGAGCTACATGATGTTTGATGGGCCAAGTTATAAAGTCGGTGTCTCCTACACTGAGCAAATAAGTGGTAGGTAACTGCTACTTTGGCAAATGGTCAATCTTTCCAGATGGCAAAACATTGCTGGCATCACAGCCATTATTGGATTGTTTTGTAACATTGCACAATATGGCCAATAGTGCTGGGATAGGGAGTTTAACTCCAGACAGTAGGTTAATGCTGAAGATTCAAGTCTGTGGTGCTCACAAGGATATTGCAGCTTCAGTGTAAAATGGCATCACCCTTTGAATGGCCTCACATCGCTTGAAATCAAAGTCCCCTTCTTCACATAATGAAATATCTACCCCATCCACTCCAGGTGTCATCACAGCCCTTTTCACTTCAGTTGTGCACTTTGTTGTTCCAACACAATAGAAAAAAAATGCCAGTCAGTCGTCAAGCACAGAGTGTCAAGCTCAGCTTCTTAACATTGGTGAAGCCCTTCTTATTGGACCTTCCCAACTTTGCCTTTTCCCCACCAAGTCCTAATCAAACCAATCAGCCCACTGTATCAACCTCCAAGTCCCGCACATATTGAGTGAAAATGCCAGCACTGTGTCCCATCCAACTGTCAATGAAATACCCACCTGCATTACCCCTTTCCCTTTAACATTCTATCGTCTCCTCTCCTTATATAGAGTTGTCCTCCTTCACAATTGTCATAGCCTCTTGCAGCCTGCCTCCAATCCTGACAATTGACTTCCCTGCTTCCCTGCCACAGCAGCAGCCCCTAATAATGCACCTGCTCCACTTTTAGTGACCGGACTTTAGGATTGACTGTGGTGACGCCCTTGAACAACTTAGCCACAGAGTCCCAAGTGAGGGATATTGAGATCACTAATTGGTGTCTCTTCAGCTCCCCAATTTTGTCTTGCAACTCTCAAACTGGTTACACCTGACCCACAGGGCTGAGCATGTTCCACTCCCCAGACTGTGGAGGTAAAGACTCCATGATTCTGACTACTCCAAATGACCGACTGACCATTTTCAAGATACTGGACTGATATCAGAGACTGCGTCTGAGTTAATGTGCAGTCTGAGATGATGGTGCAGTGAGGCCTGTACATGTTGGATGCAAATGACCATGGACATGGAGTTCATGAGGTCATTGCCTATGGAAGGGACCCTGAGATGTTGGTACCTGGTGTCCATGATGTAGATCGAGAGGAGCAAGCAGTGACTCCAGGTAACTGCTCAGACTTTCATGTCAGAAATTCTTTGCATTAAGTTTCTATCTGATGGGTGAGAAAATAAAAATTTCTATATTAATGAGGTAAAATGACCAAATCATAGAATTGTTATGACACAGCCCATGGTCCCTGCACCGGTTCTATTATCTGGTGCCAATCTCCTGCCTTTTCCCCATATCCCTGCACATAATTAGTTGGAAATGAGTGTGTTACTGAGCAATAATCCATTCAAGTGGGCCCATCGCAACTCATAGCAAGAATCTCACTTTGTTGTCAATCACTTGTTTGGAAAATGAGATTTTTTGATTTTGACTTCAGGAAAGTCCTTGTTAGACATCTCAGCCAATTGTCCCAAGCTTTGTTTTCTTTATTCATTCGTAGGATGTGGGCAACACTGGCAGGCCAGCATTCATTGCCTATCCCTAGTTGCCCTTGAGACGTTGGTGGTGAGCTGCCTTCTTGAACCACTGCAGTCTATCTGCTGCAGCTTGACACAGTCTATCTGCTGCAGATTGATCCATAATGATAACCATGAAACCATTTGTCCACTGTCAAAAAGAAATCCAATGTGTTCACTGATGCCGTATAAGGATGGAAACTGTTGTTCTTGCTTAGTCGGCCCAACATGTGATTCCAGGCCTACAGAAATGTAGTTGGTTCTGGGCAATTAGGGATGGGCAATAAATTCTAGCCAGTGATATCCACATCCCCTGTGAATGAATAGGTATAAGACTTATAGTACAGATGGAGGTCACTCAGTCCATTGTATTATGGCCACACTTGCTCAAGCAATATGAAACTAATCTCACTTCCCTGCTCTTCTACTGCTTCAATAATTTTGAGAAATTAGCACATGTGTCACTTTTACAAAAGCCTTGCAGCAGGTCCATTGTTTGTGTTCTCACCTGCACTATATCATATGGAAGAACAGGGAAAAATGATGACAAGTTGGCATTGAGAGCTAGGAGTACTATGGTTTATCAAGTATGGTTTGAGTTCTGTCTTCTAAAGCATGAAGATATTTTTTCTTTACAAGAGGAACATTACAAAAATATGAATTGCTGTTAAATGTGTCTTTGTAATAGGATTGACTGAAAAGGTTCCATTAGAATTTCTTGCTTGGATAAAACAAAATATGCATGAAACAGACATGTATGAATTTGTGTTGTAGACTTTCAGTCGAGGAATTGTGTTGCTGCATACTTTAAAGTCTAATTGACTCCAGGCTGACAGTACTTCCTTTGAGCTACTTTATACGTTAGTTTGGCACATATGTTACTATGTTAGTATCATTTAGTTTTCAGCTAAAGCCTACCTGAAATTTCCATTTCTCTTTAAGGAAATAACATAAGTTTGTCCCTTGGGTATTAGTTAATAACTTGATGTTATCATACACATTTTTCCCGAGGTCAAATCTTTTGATTTGCTAAATAAAATGCCTCTCTTACTGAAGAACACTTCTATGTTTTATGTAATAAACCTAATTTTAAAAGCTTCCAGATGCCATTGTTCACTTTTTTTAAATTGATAATCTTCCTCCATACATACATATATTTTATGGGCTGTGTTGTGTTATTATATTGATTGACATGATAGGGAGTGCTAGCATTTAAAATTGCAAACTGCAGCTCTTGCATGAAAAACTGCTGTTTGCACAAAAGTTTGCACAAAAGGTCTAAAGTTTCATAAAAGCTTGCAAAACAGTACTGATGTATTTAAGGATCTGGTATTATACTGATATAGACATTCAAGGAAATTACAGTACATGTGATTTATGCTCACTTTTGATTAGCATTGCCACAAGGCTTATGGCTCAGGGTTCAATTCTGCACATTGTAAAACGACTACCCTTGTCTCTGCTGGTAGTTTTTGATCAAGAATGGTTTTCTTACCTATCAGTGACTCTGTCTGGCTCGAATAGGTTCTGCCAATTATTTAATTGACACCATTGTATATAATACTGTCCTCTGTAAGTACCTTTCTCATTAGCACACAGAGTATTCCATCCACTCTTTACAGTCTCTTTTACATCACTGGCAATGTCATGGTTGTCATGAATTACATCACCAGCTTATTATCATATTCTGTTTCATTATGCCACAATATCCCAACCCTTAGTTTCTCTCAACCTATATATTATTATATAAAATATTTGTCTAATCTATTTACATTCTCACCATATCCCATACTAACCCCCAAGAAAGTCCAAAGTTCACAAGTCAAGTTTGCGTTTATCTTGTTCTAATCACCACAGAAACTGAATTGAACTAGCCACATACTCTGGCCACAAGAACAGGTTAGTAGCTGGGAATTCTTTAGCAAGTAAAACACTACTGACTCTCCAGTGCTTGTTGTAACAGCTATACATATTTCGTTTGGAAATATAAACAGAAAATTGCCATTTGGATTATTAGGGCTTTTTTTAACAAATTGAAGTAAAAGTAGAATTTGCTGTGCTCTTTTGCTAAACATGGATTTGATACATTTGTGAGTTTGTTGCTGGATGTGCTTAGAAATAAGTGCAACTGCCCAGCAGCAACTCGAAGATTGGTTTAAGTACAATATATCACATTATTGAGCATAGTGAGGATCAGCTGAGACTCAGTCTTTCACAAGCCTGCCAGCAAGCAAAATATCTCTCTCGCTCTGTGGAAAGTAAATAACACTCAAAGACTCTGCCAAAAACAAAGAACTGAGACTGGACTTATACAGTTAATGGTAGGTCCCTGGGGAGAGCTGTTCGAACAGAGATACCTTGGGGTGTACATAGTTCCTTGGGAGTGGTATCACAGGAAGACAGTGTGGTGAAGAGGGAGTTTGGCATGCTTGCCTTCATCAGTCAGATCATTGAGTAAAGGAGCTGCGATGTTGTTTTACAACTGTACAAGACCTTGGTAAGACCACATTTGGAGTACTGCACACAATTCTGGTCACCATTCTAAAGAAGGATGTTATTAAACTGGAAAGGGTGCAAAAAAGATTTACAAGGATGTTACAGACACTGGAAGGTTTGAGTTATAAAGAGAGGCTGGATATGCTGGGATGTTTTTGCTGGAGTATCGGAGACTAAGAGTTGACATCATAGATAAGGTGAATAGCTAAAGTCTTTTCCCCAGGGTAGGGGAGTCCAAAACTAGAGGGCATAAGTTTAATATGAGAGCGGAAAAATTTAAAAGGGACCTGAGGGGCAACTTTTTCATGCAGAGGGTGGTGTACATATGGAACGAGCTGCCAGAGCAAGTGGTAGAGGCAGGTACAATTACAATAATGAAAATACATTTGGACAGGTACATGGATAGGACAGGTTTAGAGGGATATGGGCTAAACAAAGGCAAATGGGATTAGTTCAGTTTAGGAAACCTAATTGGCATGGATAAAATAGGCTGAAGGGCCTGTTTCCGTCCTGCATGTCTCTATGACTCTGTGACTCTCTAACTATGAACTCAAGAAAAAGATGTAGATCTAACTAACAGGCTACAAAATTGAAGATCACTGCATTTGACATCACATCACTATCAAAAATCATTAATTAAATCTGAGAAAGTTGTCTCATTCCACCCCTTCTGATTTTGTCTCTAATCTACTTGGCTATATTTGTCACCCTCAGTCTTGCTGAAAAAATGCAGTTTGTCTCATCTGTTCTACCTATCCCATATGTGAAATAAGCTTGTGTTTGGATTCAAAGGATTATCGTTTAAGTTCACATGTAAGCAATTAATAACCTATTTTTGTCATATGTTAGCAAACAGGTTTGTTTTCTTGGATAATAGGAACTGCAGATGCTGGAGAATCTGGGATAACAAGGTGTAGAGCTGGATGAACACAGCAGGCCAAGCAGCATCAGAGGAGCAGGAAGGCTGACGTTTCGGGCCTAGACCCTTCCCCTTCCTGCTCCTCTGATGCTGCTTGGCTTGCTGTATTCCTTGTTATCTCAGGTTTGTTTTCTTGTTCAGTGGTGAAATGCGTGACCGATTATTATACCTTAATAATGGTCACTGTCAGGCATTAACCATCCTAGAGATGAAATTAGTCATATTTCAGACTTGTGACAATTTGTAGAATAGTAGGGCTTGGTTTCCAGTGTGCCCATGCCACCAGAGTCATAACGCTAATCACGATCTAAAAAGGTACAAGTGTCCCTACACCACAAGGAGTGCAGCAGTTCAAGGCTGCAGTTCAATATAACTTTCTCCAGGGCAATGAGACATGGACAATCAGTGCTGGCCTAACTGGCAATGTTCCTATTGCATGAATGCATGAAACAAAAATGATCAAGGATAATGGTCTTCAAACATTTAACATTATGATCATTCTGCAAGGTAATGGGTGAAGTTATTTCTCATTACACCCAGCTCTGTGCTGTCAGACTGATTTCTTTTTGAGTTGTATTTACACCTTTATGTTGCTTCTTTATGTGCCAGATTTCAAATAATGTAAGAGGATGGTTCCTTGGCATGTTTTATAATTGTGCCTTCTGAATTCCTATTTTTGATCTATACCTTTTGACCTTATAACAGAGTTGATAAAGTCTTAGTCATTTGTCCAGAATTATATCAGTTCTTCTGATTTCATATTTTACCATTCTCAATTGTTCTTATGGTCTCATTCTCATGGTCTTAAGACTGCTATTGTAATGGGATTTATGCTTTTAGCCTTTGCCCAAAAATAACTTCTGGTGAATATCCATTAATTAAGGGTGTTGCTGTGTAATTTGGTAAATCTGAACCCCATTCACTATTCTTAGCTATTGCATCTTCATGGTTGTCATTGCTCTCTCAGCTTCTCAATTGGCCTGTGGATGAAGAGATAATCTAGTAACATGATTAATTGTGGATTCTGTTGTGAATTTCTTAGCTGATTCATAAATTGTGGACCATTTCTGAAACAGCCTTATCTGAAAACCTGTGTGGAAAAAATTTTCTTCAGTGCTATGGTCACTGTCTTAGCTTTCATGGTGTGAAGTCTTGTAACTATTTATTGTCAACCTGGAATAGTACTCTAGACTAATATACAATGTTTGCCCTTGAAAGTTGAAGAGGATTTGTCCCAATATTTGCCATGGTCTGTCTGGGAGATAAAAGTGATAAGAATTCTCATGGTATATATGTATTGATTAAACAGGTCTGACAGGACAAAATGAATTCTTCAATTTCTTTTGAAATTTTGTCCACCATGCAAGACTGTAGTGCACAAACTCTACATATGGGTATTACTAATTGATCTCCAGGGGCTCTATGAAGAATTTTATCCATCACAGCCTTTGGTATTATTATCATGTGATTGAATCCTAGAGGATATCTAATATGGTCAAACACTATGTTTCTACAAAGTACTTCCATAAGCACTTATCCAACGGTCATTACTTTGAATAAAATGCTTGGCAGAATTTCCTTTTCTGGGCACATTCTACAACTGACTACTGCACTTTTCTAATTCTCATAGCTTCTTCTCAGAGTCAGTAACAAATTTGTTATGACCAATGAAAATATTTTTGCTTCCAAGACAAGGACTAAATCTTTTGTTTCATTTTGAGCCACTGTAGCTGACGACAATGTGTCCATTGTGATCTCAGTTTTTCCTGATACCTACACTGCTGTGCAATCATAGTGCATCGATCTGAGTTTCAATGTCTGGAACATAATGACACTTGACCATCCCTTTGGAATCCAATAGAGCAACTAATGATCTTTGGTCTACTCAATTTACAACTTCAATACCATTAGGTAGTCTGAGAATAGGGCATGTTTCTGTGTTGCTTCCAATATTTCTTTCTGCACGGCTGTATAATATTGTTCTAATTCAACTAATGCTCTGGAGGCAAAATGAACAGTTTTTTTTCTATCATCATCCTGGACCTGAATGGACACTGCTTCACGTCAAAGTATATATGTTTTGAGGGCTCCTCTTGAGATGTCCTTGAGGGCTAATTTTTGATTTTTGCCAGCCACTTTTTGACTTTCTTTCAGGCTATTTTACTTGGTGACGCAGTCACATAGTAATAATATCTTCTGTATTTGTGTTAACATACTTGGACTCATATTGGAAAACTTAACAGAATAATAGATTATTCAACTATTAAACTGTAACTGTTTCAATATAGTAACATCCCATAAACACATGCTTGACAAAGGCAAAGTCGGTAGAATAGTTTGTCACACATACAATTCTGGCAGCAGTAAGAGAACCCCACAGCTTTTAGCTGGAGCAGAGAAAGGAAAATCAACTTCCACATCCAGCTTCAAGACTCCGGCAGCAACTGCTACTGAGAAACTAAAACTAAAAGTCCTGGTTCTGTGGGAGCTTGATTCCACCCATTCAGGCTGCCTCTATTGTTCCGAATTTAGAGAAAATATCTAAGGCCTCCCAAGTTATTTACTTAAAGGGCTTTGAAGCAGATCTCTGTCTCAACCTCTCTTCATACGGAAAACAGGACCAATTGCACCTCTTAAAGCTATAGTTTCATCACATTGGTATATATTTTTTTCCTTTATTCATTCACGGGATGAGGGCGTCACTGGTCAGGCAGCATTTATTGTCCATCCCTAACTGCCCAGAGGGCAGTTAAGAGTCAACCACATTGCTGTGGATCTGGAGTCACGTGTAGGCCAGACCAGGTAAGGATGGCAGATTCCTTCCCTAATGGACATTAGTGAACCAGATGGGTTTTTCCAACAATCAGCAATGGATTCATGATCATCATTAGATTCTGAATTCCATCTATTTATTGAATTCAAATTCCACCATTTGCCATGGTGAGATTTGAACCCAGGTCCCCAGAACGTTATCTGGTCTCTGGATTAACAGTACAGTGATAATACCACTAGGCCATTGCCTCCCCTGAGGTGATAACCATGTGACCATGTAACCATGTAGCGATAACCATAAAATAACCATGAAAATCTTATTGTAATCAATTACACACTTTGGCTGTAATAGGGTTATTTAAAGAAAGTTTTGTTCCATTTTATAAACAATGCAAGACATAAGTAAAACCTCTGCTATATGAGCCCTCCATCTTGGTCTCCACACTTTATGGGGACAATTGTATTTATTTTGACAATGTTATCAGGAACATGTACTCACTGTTTCTAGCCTCAGGGCAACATTAGGTGATCGTGCGATTGTAAAACTCTTGAAGCTTGACAAAATGATCCATTTATGCCATCTTCTGTTCAGGGCAGATTTGTTTTATAAACTCACTTTTATGATATCTGAAATATTTCTATGTAGAAAGACAGAAGATAATAAGGTTCGGATAAATCTAGAACAATAAATGTAGTCTGAAGCATGAAATCATATACAAAGGTGTGAACAGTCAAAACATAAACATTTAGTAAAGGTTAAGAAGCCCCTCATTTTTCCTCACTGTTGATTTACCAAAGTATTAGGCAATAACTTCCATTTGCATAGCATCTTTAATGTACTAGAACATCTCAAGACACTTTATCAGAACTTAATCAGATCAGACAGCACAGTCACTCAATGGTTAGCACTGCTGCCTCACAATGCCAGGGATCTGGATGCAATTCCATGGAGTTTGCACATTCTTCCCATGTCTGCGTGGGTTTCTGACAGGTGCTACAGTTTCTTCACACTGTCCAAAGATGTGCAGGTTAGGTGGCTTGGTCACGCTAAATTGCCCACAGTGTCCAGGGATGTGTGGGGTGGGTGGGTTAGCCATGACAAATGCAGGGTTACAGGATAGGGTAGGAGAACTGGACCTGGATGGGATGCTGTTAGGAGGATTGGTGCCAATACTAGGAGTATATGATTCTAAAAATAGATATCAAGGTAAAGAATGTATATCAAACGAGTGACTAAAAGCTTAGCAAAGAAGTTGACTGTAAGGACTTTCCAGCAAGGAGATGGAGAGGGTTAGACAAGGGCTGTTATATGCTATGGCCCAGGAGGCTAGTCAATTAATGAAACTAAGAAAGCAGGATTACACAACAGGCTAGAGTTGCAGAAATGTAGACAGTATTCTTAGAGATCTAATAAATGTTAAATATTAGATACAATATAAACTGGTGGATATTTATTGAAATTCTGACGGACACTGACAGTATGACTTTTATAATTTTTCGGAAGTTGGAAACCATATGTTAGTACTGTGCTGAAGGTGTGTGGTATTATGTTGCCATCCCAAACAATGAAGGGATGGTTTGTTGATTTTAAAAGACAATCTAATCCATTTGGCTGTTCAATAAATTACTTCAGAAACAACAGTAAGTCTCTTTAAAAGATTTGTTCATGAATCTGGAGTCAATGGAAAACAAAAATTGGGGCATTTCTGCTTTGTCACTATGTTCTCCCCTGTGTATTTAAATTAGAAAACCAGGAACAGTTTTAAATCAGCAACCACAAGATTATTGTGTAAAGCGGCAACATTTATGACATATGTCACTGATTATCTTGCTGCAAGAAATTCTGGGCCCATGTATTAACCTATGCCTCAGGCAAATGTACTATTCTTTATCTGGGATGGCACATATACTCTGCCGGTGGCTTATTGAATTTTATTTGTCAGCAAGTATGTGAAAATAAAACAGTAAGACTCCACTGAGACTGTTTGCAGCAAAGCTTGGTTTACTTTCAGAACAATTTCAAGATATTTAAGTGAAAAATTTAATTCCGCAGCTTCCATTGTTTGTCCTTACAATATGAGGAGCCAGTGGAATTGGGAAATGCATTACAATACATGATATTGTGATAGATAATCATAAAACATGTGTCAATGTAAATTAATGCTGCTAATGCTCCAGTTTCAAAATGTTTTGACAGATATCTTCTCAAATCAGGTGTACGCATTCCCAAGAGGATAGAAATGAAGCCACTTATCTAATCATCTGCAAAGAAGAATGTGTCAAGGACTCAATGCTGTCACAAGCAGCAAAAAAAGTGCAGTGAATTAGTGATGAGGGACCCACTTGCAAAAGCAGAAGAAAACTGATACTTAGTATCAAACAAACAGTATATCTAATAAATCCATTCAGTTGTGAGATTTTCATGTTATTCACAGAAGGCACCGGTAGGCCCCTGGAGTAACTGTGGGCAAATATGTTTTAGATAGTGCTCTTCTCTGTTTACCACATTCAATGTGTTTAATAACAGGTATTCCATAATAATAACAATTCTGCAATAGTATTGGTTATTATTGATGAGGCATTTTCACTATCCATGATCTTGGCATTTCCATTCACAAGAAAGAGGGGAAATTATGCCACAGCATTTCTGTAATTAATTCCATTAGTGATTTGTTGCTTTTGTACACTTGAATGTTACAGGTACAGCAGTAAGTCATTCAGAACATAGTACTTGATTGCCATTCAAAAGATCACAGCTGATCTGTGGCCAAGTACCATATACCTGCCATTGTCCCATGCCCCCTAATATTTCATTTAGCAAAAACTTCAGTCTAAGATTTAAATTAACAATTGATTTAGCCAAAATTACCTATCTTGTAAGAAAGCTCCAAACTTCTACAACCATTTGCCTGTAGAAGGTTTTGCTAACTTCACTCCAGAAAAGATGTAGCTCTCAAATTTAGACTATGCATCATAGGATAATAGTCTGCCAGCAGAAATAGTTTTTATTTATCCTTTCTGTTCCTCTTAAAGTTCAATCGACTGACAACCTTCTTTATTCCCAGGAATACAGTTTATTTTTCTCTTCATTATTTGATCCTTTGAATTTAAGCATCATTCTGCTAAATCTATGCTGTGATCTGTCCTCAGCCAACAGAACCTTCCTGAGGTTTGGTGGTTGGATCTGTTTGTTATGCTGCTGAAATATCCTTATCAACACTTCACAAAGGTGGAGTACATAAAATCATGTGTTCTAAATGCTGTAATTGTACCCACATCCCTCACTTCCTCAAGAAGTTCATTCCACATGCGAACCACACTCTACGTAAAAAATTTGCCCATCATACCTTTTTTAAACCTCTCTCCTCTCACTTTAAAAATGTGCCCTTCATCTTGAAATCACCCATCCTAGGGAAAAGACAACTACCATTAACTCTATCTGTACCCGTCATTATTTTATAAACTTCTTTAGGGTCACCTCCCAACCTTCTACTCTACAGTGAAAACAGTCCCAGCCTAACCAGCCTTTGTTTATAACTCAAACCTTCCATAACCGGCATTATCCTGGTAAATCTCTTCTGAACCCTCTCCAGCTTAATAATATCCTTCCCATAACTGGGTGGCCAGAACTGTGCACAATATTCCAGAAGAGGCCTCATCTCCTACCACATTATATTTTTGTACTCTATATGTAGAGTAGCATTTAAGTACTCTCTGGACAGATTCATAGCATCTTAATTATCCATTTATTCAGACACTCAAGTCCCTTTTCGCCTTCACTGTTTCTTGAAATTTCGACTAATGTTCTGTCCTTAAGCCTTTATTTCTTGACTTAGACATGATCATCTTATTTCACAAAACTCAGCTGAGTTTTCTAGTCTTGTATATATTACCGTTAAATGTTTCCTTTAAGTCCATATAGATGACATCCATCACATTCCCTTCTTCAATCTTCTCTGTTATTGCACCAAAGAGTTTAAATATATTAATTAAGTCTAATGTGCATTCTATAAATCCGTGCTGGCTCTACGCAATTAACACAAACTTCTCCTCTAAGTGTTTTTTTTAATGACTTTTCCTAAACTTTGTCCATGATTGATGTTAAAATAATTAGCCTTCAGTTGCTGGGATTACATCCTTTCTTGAATAAAATTTTACATTTGCCACTCTCCAATCTACTGACACCTCCTCTGTATCCAGGGAAGATGGCAAAATTTTGGCAATCCCTTCCGATATCACTATTTTGACATCCTTCAGCAACTTTAAACTTTCCAGACCAAGTGATTTATTGAGCAGAAGCAGTGTACACCTTTTCAGTATCAAATTCTTTTCACTTTTTACATGAACTATCACTTTTATTGTCTCTACTTCTACAGACATTTGGTATATCTGTCTTCTTTAATAAATTCAATGCAAAATACTCAGTCAGCATTCTAACCTTACGTTGTCCTTCTAAACATGTACTTCCTTCCTTGAGCCACTTTCTACTTACATCCCAGTAGAATTTTTTTTCCTTCCTCTTATGTCAATCACCATTCTATTCTCCAAATCTCAGTGTTATTTTCCTCTTCACTTTCCCCTGTCAACCCATTCTTTTGATTCTCATTTGCTTTCAGTTCCATGACCTTCAGCTATGGCTAACTGTCCAGGGACTTTATCAAATCCTTTCTGTAAGTGCTGATAAATAACATCCATAAATATTATGCTAGTCACTGCTTTAATTATCTCTAATTTTGTCTCTAGACTGTGTGTGGTCACAGAGCATCCTAAAAATTCTTGCATGGCCACATCCATGAAGGGCAATCTAAATTGCCAGATGCACATAGCCATACAACAATATCTAAAGAGCTCAAGCACTTAAATAAATCACCAATGCACTACAACAATAAACTTAGAGCACTTATGGGCTATGTCTTCGAAAGAAAATTCAAGCAGACTTGTCAGATGTTACTGCCCTTTACAAATCTATGCTGCCTCCCTCTGATTAGCTGAAAATTTAAGGTGGTTAACTAGTCAATTATTAACTGCAGGATGTAGTAATTTTCCAACAACAGAAGTTAAGCTCATTTGTCCACAATTCTGTGTTTTCCCCTTTCTCATTTTCTGTAAACAAAGCACTGACATATACAAACATTCCAATCTCAAGCAATGGATCTCAAGTCAAGAGAAATTTGGATGATTGTAGATGCATTAGCCATGCCCCGTAATACCCTCTCATCTTTCCCAAAATAAAACCCTAGAATGGAAATGTGAGTATTTGACATATTTTTAACATTTTTTTTCATTAATTATTTTTCCTATATCAATTTTGGTGAGTTCCTATACACAATACTATAGTGGTTTCCTCCTGACATCTGAAGATACAGCAGAGGAGCAGTGTGAGTGCTGACTCAAGTAATCAGCAAATGATTTTGGAAAATTCATTGACAATATAATTACTACCAGTTTTAGGTTGCCCCGAATAGTCCAGATTGTTGCAACGTTAGGATTGATATTTGAGAGTTCTTGCCAAAACAAAGCCTGCAATCAAGTTAATGAAAACCAACAACCTTCATTAGTTATTTACACCATGTACAAGAGAGGCTTAAGCAGGCCATTCTTATTCCTGAGTCAAGTTCATTGATTGGATATCACCTAGCATCACTGATGATGTCTTCTTGTTTCAGCATATAGCTCAGAATCCTATATAACCACACCTCCCCCCATGTTTCTCATTCTACACTATATACCCTTTAAATTTTTTATCTACTGTGACAATATGTTCCTTCAAGAGGGTTTTGTCTGTCCTAGTTCTCTTGAAGGGGGATGCCAAGGTGTCTGCTCCATGGAAAGCAGAGTAAATAGCTTTGATTTTCTTTTAAATTAGATCAAAGAAGCATGAGTGAGTGGAGTCAGGCTCACACAGATCTAGGGTTTTAGTTTTGCTTTCAGTTGTTGAAGTTGGGGTTTTTGAATTTAGAGTTGCTCAATACAGTTTTCTCTCTCCTGCTGCAAAAATTCTTGATTCATTCCATTGGTGTCCCTTCTCCAGGACCGAAGAAGATAGCAAGTAAGAGAAATCTGTTTTGCTAAATTTACTTTTGCTAAGGGGGATGTCTATGAGATGCTGCTGTATGGAACAGCTGATGCAAAGTATTTAAATAATATACTATTTTGTTAAGTATTTTGATAGAATTAAAGTTATGCCTCTTTTGGTTGTACTTTAACTGTGGTATAAGAATAAAGTGTGTTTTGCTTACAACCTAGTAGTTTGACCTATCAACTTGCATCTGGAATGCAGCACCTTTAAATAAGATAAACGTTAGGGTCTAGACTATCTCTTTAATATGTTTTGAGAGTGTTTGGTCTGGATCATTACACTACTCGTACTCACTCCTCCTCCACCAAGTCTTTTTCACTAAAGACAACAACCTCTAACAGTGGCCTCAGCTGATGTGGAGGAGATGAGGGATGTATGCACTGCACTATTATTATCTTGGGAGGGAAGAACATTGACAGTGTGGCAGCTACACACAACAGCTAGTGCCTGGGCTGATGGTGATTTTGAATGCCAATGCAGTTCAGACTGATGAAAGAAACATTGAATTGAAAAACAATTCTTCAGAACCATCAAAAACACAAAGAAGGAGTCAATAAACTTAAATTCTCATCTGCTTATTTTTCTGATTTTCCTTTGCACACCAGAGGAAGGTTAAAACAGCAGCTTAAGATAATTAAACACATTTAGCTTCCATGATGAACTTCACAGGTGTGTCTTCCCCTTCTGATGTGATGATGAATGAACTATTCAACAACAGACTCAGAAATGAATCAGATTGATGAAAAGCAGAATGAACACTATTCTGAAGATAAAGAAATTATAATTTCACAACCTCTCCTATAGTAAGTATGTTTTCTTTTAGAGGTAGTACATCCACACTCTTGTCAGATAGAAACTGCTCCTCTGCAGACAATGACATCTCAGGAATTTTGACAGAAAGAAGGATTTCACCATCTACACAATAATATTGAAGATTTGTGGAAATTAAAACTGCTTGTAAATCTATATCAAGTTTGGGGTTGTGGGAAACTCCTCTGTTGTATTCTGAGCCAATCTTCATTGGAATGTCAACATTAGCATCAGGCACTTCCTCCACAACAACTACACTGGTGATACGAAGGACACATCTCGTTCTGCACTTAAGATATTTATTTATGGCTAATATATTCCGCTGATTTCTCTTTAGATGTGGTGTAACATTTGCAGCCCCCTCTATGCAATATGTTCACTTTCTTTTTTCTATCATTTCTAATGTATACTCTCTCTGTTGATGGATAGTATATCTGCCACCTTCTGTGGAACTAGATTCCCTTTGTGCATGTTCCATAAAACCATGTTGTGAAACAGAGAGTTGATTTTCTAAAGGAATTTTTTTACTATATTTTCAACCTTGTTCTGCATGAACAATTCTTCAGTGATTGCCTGAAAATCCATCCGATTTATGTGATACTGAATGTTTTTGCTTTATCCAACTGAGTCTTGAAGCACCACTGTGCCACACAGTGGTGTAAGTTATTTGCGGTGATATTCATCTTCTGCTAAATCCCAAATACATTAGATATTCTTCCCATATTATTTTGGCCCTTTTCTACAGTATGCTGATCCTCCTCAACTGTAACATTAAGGCTGTTATGGACATCATCTGTGTCATTTTCAAAGAGTAAAGCAAGATTCAGGACGTCTCCTCAAATAAATGTGTCAGCATGGTTGTACAGGATGTTGGTGAGGCTATTTGTGGAGTATTGTGTACAGCTCTGGTCACCCTGCTATAGGAAGGATATTATTAAAGTAGAAAGGATTTGCCGAGATGTTGCCAAGACTAGAAGGTTTCAGTTATAAGGAGAGGCTGGATTGGCTGGGACTTTTTTCACTGGAATGTCGGAGGTTGAGAGGTGACCTCAAATCTACGTTTTGGGAACATTGCTGGAATTCTCCAAGTGCCAGGGTGAGCCAGGATTCACCTGCACTTCTAGGTAATAGATGGAAGTGTCAATATAACACAAACATAATTAGATTGTTGGCTTGCTCGCCGAGCTGGCTGGCTATCATACAGACATTTTGTCACCTTGCTGGGTAACATCATCAGTGCAGCCTCCGATGAAGCGCTGTTTCTCTACTCTGCTTGGTATTTATATGATCTGGTCTGTTAATTTGCATTGTGTCATTTCCAGTTCTTTTTTGCAAGGGTTGTATATGGGATCTAATTCCACATGTTTGTTGATTGCATTACAGGTTGAAAACCAAACCTTTAGGAATTCCTGTGTACGTCTGTGGCTGGCTTGAGCTAGGATGGTCAAGTTGTCCCAGTTAAATTTATGGCCTTCATTGTCCAAGTGCACAGAGATGAAGGAATGTTGATTGTGGTGTTTTTCTGCTAACTGGTGTTCATGTACCCTGATGGCTAAATTCCTTCCAGTCTGGTCGATGAAATGTTTGTTGCAGTCATTGCAAGGTATTTTGTAAACTACGTTGGTCCTGCATGTCATGAGTATGGAGTCTTTGGTTCTTGTGAGTGTTTGTTGTAGTGTTGCTTTGGGTTTGTGTGCTACCATGATTCCTCGTGGTTGTAGGAGTCTTGTTGCCAGTTCTGATATGCTCTTGATATAGGGCAGTGTGGCCAGGGATCTCCTACCACTGGTAACAGCACAAATAATTTATCCCCATGGTCAAATGTACGAATTTTAGATTTCTTTCCTGCTTCTCGCTTCATTAGGTGCTGTGCCACCTTTAAATGTTGTCTAGATAATTCACCAACTCTGTTTAATCTTTCTCTCACCTCAGATACATAATCCAACTGTGAGATCTTTGTCTTCGGACCTATCAACATTTCCTTAATTAATTTTAATGGCCCTCTTACTTTGTGTCCAAATATCAATTCAAAAAGAGTAAACTGAGTCAATTAATTTGGAACATCTTTAGTAGCAAATAATATGAATGGGATACCTTTATCTCAATCATTTGGGTAATCCTGGCAATAAACTCTCAGCATTGCCTTTAGGATCTGATGCCACCTTTCCAATGCTCCCTGGGATTCAGAATGGTACGTACTTGATTTAAAATGTTGGATGCCTAAACTATCCATGTCCACCTTAAATAATTTTGCAGTAACATTGGACTCTTGGTCTGACTGAATCTCCCAGGGTAGTCCATTATGGGTAAAGAAAGCAAGCAACTCCTCCACCACCTTTTTTGCCTTGACATTCCATAATGGAATTGCCTCTGGAAATCTGGTAGACATATCCATTAAGGCTAGCAAATACAGGTTCCCACTTTTGGTTTTAGGGAGGGGACCCACACAATCAGTCATAACCCACATGAAAGGTTCTTCAAATGTGAGAATTGGCATCAAAGGTGCTGGTGTTATTACTGCCTGTGGCTTTCCTATCATCGCAAATGACAGCAAAATTCAACAGCATCTTTATGTAATCCAAGCCAATAGAAATGCTTCTCCATCTTAGCCTGATTCTTCCTCATTCCGAGCTAACCTCCTACAGGTAATTTGTGTGCTACCCGCAATATTTTCTGTCTGTATTCTACCAGCAAAACAATCTGGGGGTGAATTTCAGCCCATTTCTCATCTGCGCTAACCTGCCAAGGTCTCCATTTCCACCTTAAAATTTTATCCTTAAGGTAATAACATTCTTGAATACACTCAGATTCCTTTATCATGTAGGCTTTATGATATAAATCCTTTATTGTCTCATCTTTTTGTTGTAGCTCCATTAAATTTTCAGAACTAAACACTCCTGCCTGATCCTTTACCTGCATAGGTTTTTCTTTTACCATTTCATCAAACAGAGTGTGAACTAACTGGACATCAACTCCTTCATCTTTCTCTTTTGTTTCCCTTCTTGTTTAACTCACGGCTGTGGGATTTTGTCCCCACACAGTCTGGAAAAATTCCAGTGTATTTTTCTTTAATTCCTCAGTTCCTTGGTTTTCTTTCAGCTTCTCCACCATAATGGGCATCCATCCCACCTGTGATCCAGAACAAACTGTATTCCTGGAATAGCCACTCTTTCAATCACTCCCACTGTCACTTCTCCAGTCTTGGACTTTCAAACCTTACCTTACACAGAGGAAATCTCCATTTATTCCACAGACTGTCATTCTCTTGGGCAATATTTCAGAAAGAGTGCAAATATTTTCATCTCTTACTGTTAGAGACTGACTAGCTCCCATACCTCTCAATATGTTAACTTCTTTACCTACTCCCCCTGTTGTACCTGAGTAGATCTTAGCCACATGGGTGAAGTCTTTGCAAAGATCAGGCACTATCTTACTTTCCAGCCTGTGACTAGGCTGTGCACTCTCCTGTAGCTCCTCGATTTCTCTTGGGATTTCCTTCACTATCTTAAATAATCCTACTGGTTTAGCCTCTTTTACCACATCCTTTTTCCAAGTGCCTTTCTTAAAACACCAGCATTGTAACTTTGTATCCCATCTTATTGCAATGAAAATACTTTTTCCAAGTGCCTTTCTTCAAACACTGGCACTGTGACTTTGTGTGTCCCACCTTATTGCAGTGAAAACACCTGAGGTCTTTCACCTCTTTCCCACCCTCTTGGCTTTCTTTTTTCACATATGGTAAACTGTTGCCAGTATGATCTGCTTTTTGTTTTTCATTGAAGGATCTCCCTCTTTCCCAATTTCTATCCCCATGGAATGAAATTGCTGTTGGAAGCTAGATTTCAATTTATGCACTAATGCGTATTCATCTGTCATCTCTGCAGCTCTTCTTGCTGTTTTAACTTACTGTTCCTCAATGTGAGTTCTTATCACTTTTGGAAGTGAGTTTTTAAACTCCTGCAGCAGAATAACATCTCTAAGATCTTCATATATATTTTCTATCTCTCATGGCCTCATCCATTTATGAAAGTTGCTCTGTTTAATTCTTTCAAATCGATATAAGTCTGGCCTGGTTCCCTCCTTATATTTCTGAAACGTTGTCTATATGCTTCTGGTACCAATTTGTAGGCACTCAAAATGGTCTGTTTTACTTCTTCATATTCTCTTGACAGCTCCTCTAACAGCTCTGCAAATACCTCAATAACTCTGTCTGCCAACTTGGTCTGAGTTAACATTACCCACATAAACTCTGGCCCGTTCATCTGTTTAGCCAGCTTCTGAAAGGAAGTGAAAAAGTCTTCTACATCCTTTTCTTTGAATTTTGGTAAGGTTTAGACATATTCGTATATATCCCTACCAAGCCTTGGGCTACAATGGGTTTGCTCATCATCACTCTTCTCCTCACTAAGCCTACCTTCTACCTTCATAGCCATCCTTTAAAATTGACTTTCCTGTCAAATTGCCAACTTCTGAAATTCAAACTCTCTCTCTTTTTCTTTTTGTTCAGCTAAGAACCTTCTTTTCCTTTCTTTCTCTTCCAACTCCATTTGTCTTTTTTGCAATATAATTTTTTTCCAACTCCACTACACTTGCCTGTTTGTCTGATGTACCTAAATGCTTGGCTAACTCCGTTACCATTTCAGCTTTCTTCTTATCTCTAGCGAAACCCAATTCCAGCCTGTCTGCTAATGCGAAAAGTGTCTCCTTTTTCTGTCTTTCTAAACTTTCTTGGCAAATTTTGGAAGCATCTTTGACCCCCAAAAACCTCTTTAGCAATGTTAAGAGCCATTTTCCTACTTTTGATTTAACCAACAACAAACAACCAAAATTAAACAGAGTTTCCATTTCTCACTTAAGTTTTATTTAAAGATTTAGGACACTAATCCCCAAATCTATTTAAATCTGCTGGGACATTTTGTAGCCCAAATCTGTTCAAATATGTCCAAAATTGTCCAATCTGTTCAGATCCATTCAGATCTGTTCACATCCATCCAAATCTTTCCAAATCCCAGACATGAGCTGGCCAGATCCCAGACCTGAGGCCCCAATCTGTTATAAAACAGATGTTGACCCCGCCCCCCCCCAAACCCTGAGAACTAACATTGAATCACCCAAAGGGGAGCACCTTGCCCTATATTCTGTTAAAAGGAGTGTGAAAAATGGTGTAACTCCCCTCTCAGCAACTTCTCATGATTAAATAAAATAAACCCCCGGCACTCACTTTACAATCAACAAGTAACAATTTATTTATCTAACTCTAACAGTGAACAAATTAACTAAACTATCAACAAACTGAATAAATCCCTTCTAACTACTAACTATTCCTGAATAAGACAAACTTCTAATGGTATCCTGTTACAATAAATGCAAGTCCCACATATATAAAGTAAAATAAAACAAACAGAATTCAGTCTCTCAAAATTACTGCCGGGTTACATGTCTTCCAGAATGTTCTGTGCCTCCTGCGTCGAATGTTCTGTCAGGAATGCCTTCTCCATCGAATTCTTCTGTCAGGAATATTAACTAGTTGTGCCGTTGGTACCTTTGATTTAGATGGTGTTTTCTCTAAAACTGAGAGAAGACTGTGAGCGATAGTGATTCTCTTTTGAGAGCTGACAGCTGTTAACTCTTGCAGATGGCAGTTCACTCTCCTATCTTTGCCCAACTGCCCCTTCTTTGATACTCTTGATGACATATCAATATTCCTTACAATAGGATTGGTCTTATGTTGTCAAAACCATCAGATTTAATTTAATAGGCTTTTGGTGTTGGGTGCCTGGTTCAAATTAATTAGCTAAATTCAAAACATGTTGCCTTGTTAACAAAACAAAACTGCTGCTTGGTCTGATGACAGTATAGCCTTTTGATACAAATGTTTCAAATCAGGTGCTCTGTGTACCTGTAAACTCACAAGCTGCTACCCACGGACATCCTTTTTTGAATCTCTAAGCATAGAAAAACACATCATCTTTTAAAGGCACCATGCACTGTTTACACCCTAGCATTTTATGAACACCAAATTCTAACTTCCTGCCTCCTAATCCACAAGTATTCTACCCAACTTCACAACACTTACAAGGCATCTTCTAGCTCCCTGTTAACCTAAGCTGAACAAGTGAAGGCCCCTTGTGCCCCCTCTTGCTTAACCACCAACACTCTTCCAGATGTCAGTGGTTTTAGCTATGACAGCTGAGATTGATAAGTATGTGCAGTGTTACAAATGATTCCCCAGCGAAGTTCCCCATTTCATTATGGTTCCAGATGGGATACCCAAAGTGGTAAGCTCCTGAATGAGGATGGATGAACTGGCTCTCTTTCTTTATTCAGCTGCTTCTGCATTTGGTAGCAACAAGGTTAATTTAGAAAGGTGTCCTTGCCTTGTGAATACATTTCTTCCAGCCCCAAATGAATTTATATTCAGAGTACAAGAGTAAGCTTGTAGAGAACATTAAAGAAAAACTGACTGTAAAAGATTCTACAGGTTTGTGAAGAGAAAAAGATCAGTGAAGACAGATATCAGTCCCTTACAGTCAGAAACAGAGGAATCTATAACAGGACAAAGAAATAGCTGACCAACTAGACACATACTTTGGTTCAATGTTCACAAAAGGAGGACACAAATAACATACCAAAAATGTTGTGAAAATAGGGTTTGGTAAGATGGAGGAACTGACGGAAATCAGTATTAGTAGGAAGATGATGTTGGGGAAATAAATGGAATTGAAGGACAATAAATTCCAGGCTCTGATAATCTACATCCCAGAAAATACTTAAAGTGGTCCTAGCAATAATGGATGCATTGGTGGCCATCTTCCAAGATTCTATAGACTCTGGAATAATTCCTACAGACTGAAGGATAGCTAATGTAATTCCTCTATTTAAGCAAAGAGGTAGAGAAAACTGGGAACTATGGACCAGTCGGCCTGATGTCAGTAGTTGGGAAAATCTTTCATAGTGGAATCCATTATAAAAGATTTAATAGCTGAGCATTTGGAACACAGTGGCAGGATCAGACAGAGTCAGCATGGATTTACAAAAGGGAAATCAAGCTTGACAAATCTACTGGAATTCTTTGAGGATCTAACTAATAGAGTATATTGGGGAAGCCAGTGGACGTGGTTTAGAAAGGACTTTCAGAAGGCTTTCAGCAAAATCCTACATAGGTTAGTGTGTAAAATTAAAGCACATGGAATTGGAGATCATATATTGAGATGATGGAAAATTGATTATCAGACAGAAGACAAAGACTAGGAATGAATGGGATTTTTTTACAAATTGAAGGCAGTGCCTAGTGGGGTACTGCTAGGACCCCAGCAACTGATAATATATATTAATGATTTGGATGAGGGAACTAAACATAATATCTCAAAGTTTGCAGAAGACACAAAGCTGTGTGGGAGGGTAAGCTGTGGGGAGGATACAGAGATGCTTCAGTCCAATTTGTGTAATCCAAGTGAGTGGGCAAATGCAGTATGATGTAGATAAGTGAGAGCTTATCCACTTTGGTAGCAAAAAACAAGAGCACAGGTTATTATCTGAATGATTATAAATTGAGAACAGGACTGCTCAATGTGACCCGAGTGTCCTTGTACAACAGTCGCTGAAGTTAAGCACAGAAGTGTAGCAGGCAATACAGGCAGCAGATGATTTGTCTGTCTTCATTGTGAGAGGATTCGAGTACAGGAGCAGTGATGTCTTGCTGCAAATATACAGGACCTTGGTGAGACCACAGCTGGAATATTGTGCAGTTTCAGTCTTATACGAGGAAGGATGTTCTTGCTATAGAGGGAGTGCAGTGAAGGTTTTCCAGACTGATTCCTGGGGTAGTGGGACTGACTTATGAGGAGAAGTTGAATCAGTTAGCATTATATTTGCTGGATTTCATGAGAAGGAGGAGGCTGAGTTAGAAGCCTATAACATTCTAACAGGATTAGGGAGAGTAGATGTTCCTGCTCACAGGGGAATCCAGAACCGGGGTCACTGTCTACGGATGTGGAGTAAACTGAGATGAGGAGAAATTTCTTCACCCAGAGAGTGGTGAAACTTTAGAATTCGTAACCACAGAAAACAGTCGAGGCCAAAACATTGTATGATTTCAAGAAGGAGCTTGATATTGCACTTGGGGCTAAAGAGATCAAAGGATATAGGAGAAAAGCAGGATCAGACTATTGAATTGTGATCAGCCATGATCATAACTATTGGTGGAACACTGTCAAAAGGGCCAAATGACTTACCTCTGCTCTTATTTTCTATGTTTCCAAGTTTAAAATGAGCCAATTTTATCAGGCTTTATTGAGTTAATGAAAAGTAATTTTATTAGTTATTAAACATAAAAAGAAATAGAAGCAGAATACACACACTGATGAGGAGCAAAAACTAAAGAGTTCAAACAAAAAAGATATAATATTTTAAAAAGTATGAGTCTTCCTCTGAATTGTTTGTGAAGAGCAGATGGATGTATTTTATCACTCTTATAGTGGTTATCAGTAGCAGTGAGATACGTAGTTAAACAGTCGATTTTGATATTTCTGGCTTTGCAGATAAATTGAAAGTCTTTTGTTATGGTTCCATCTAACAGTCTTATCCCTTTCTTTACCTATAATGCAGGGGTGTTTAATGGCTTTTCTCAAAGCTGTGACCTACACACCAGGACGCAAGGCCAGTAACATTCATAGACCAGTGTTGAAGCTTACTTTAAACTTTGTTTTTGAATATCCCTGGATGATAAAACACAAACATGTTTGCAGGAGATATGCTCCTGCTGGGATGGGGTTTGGTAATCAGCCCCTCATTATCTTTTCCTTTTTAATCTATCCTCTTGAAGTCTCTCTGAATCTGTGCAGAGAACAGGGAACATTTCAGAATTTCTCTCAGGACAGCCACTGAATTTACATCTTGTTTGTAATAGTCCTCTTTAAAAAACCCAAGTTGGAATTAAAGTTTATTAAGTCCGATAGTATTCTATGGTTATGATCTCTGAGCAGGACGTTGATATTTTCTGCAGGTTGTGACCCTGAATATAAGCTGAGTGCGTACCCACCAGTTTGAAGTCAACTGGTGGATGGAGCAAGAGAATGATGCGATAGTGAGTCATCCGAAATGCCCCCCCTCCTCAGAAGTGGATAGCTGACCACCCCATAGGTGGCAGCTATCTGTTCTCTTCACGAACATGCACGAGAGAATGGAAAAATCAAAGGGATTTTTCTTTCCTTCCTAACACAAGCCTCCAGAATTGCCTAGTGTTCAGATCATTGTTTGTGAAGTGGAGGCACAGGCACACAATCACTTGAGCTCATCTAAAGCTTGTAAATGTGCCTAGTCATGAAGCTATTCATCTTTTTTCATCCTCACTCCTGTCTCATCACTCACAATGGTCTGACATGCACATTTCCCCTGTCAGTTCCATAGCATTCTCATCCATTGGCATAAAGATGATCAAAAACACCACTCTGTTACCAGCTTGGGTTCTTTCTTTGACATTTTAGGATGTTGATTCCTACAGGAACAAGGAAGAATATTGTTTGCTATCTGATAATAAGAGGCACAATGCTTAACAAGTGCTAACATAGGGGTCCATTTAGAGAGCGTGTGAATATGTTTGACCATTACCCACTCTGGAATGACTGCACAAGTGTCACCACTTCCAGAGAAGTGAGCATTGACAGATCTGCATCAAGCCTTTTCATACAAGCACAAAACCATTGGCATCAACTCGATGGGCCTGATGACCGATAACTGCACTTTCACATTTATCCTTTTCTTAATTTCTAAGGGAACCAAGATAATGAGAACAAAGAAGGTCATTCATGCAGTTACAAATCTGCAATCAGTTTCTCCAGATGACCCCATGGCACCTGTTCGCCTCTGTAACTCTGTCCAGGCTTGCTTAGAAGAGGAAGGGGATAGCATCCTACTGCACTCTGGTAAATGACCTCCTGCCATAGCTGCATAGCTTAGGGAGGAGAACCTTCAAGGAGTTGTCACTGAACATGGGACCACTAGGGTCCTTCCTTTGACCAAGCCGACACACACTTTATACCTCAGGCTTCCACAATGCCTATAGTCAGTGAAGAAGGCATTCTCCCACTGACAGGTTTCGAATGCTGACTGCATCTTCAGAGAAGGTTCCAGTTACATTTCAAGTCTTTCAAAATGTCTCCAGCCCATTCATCATGGATGCAAATCTGATATTTGAAGAAGAAGAAGAAAAAGTGGTAGGGAAACTCAGCAGACCTGACACAATCTGTGGAGAAAGAAACAGAGATAGCATGTTGCATCAGACGTGAAACATTAATGGTTTCTTTCTCCAGCTGCTGACAGACCTACGAAGTTTCTCCAGCATTTTGTTTTTACTTCAGATTTCCAGCATCTGCTGTATTTTGATTTTATTTGAAATGTTTGAAGATGTTTATAAATAAGACAGAAAGCTTGTTCTCAGCATTTATGTGCTTACTTCATGCTATAAAATAGCAATATGACCCTGGCATGCAGGACTACATAGGACAAAAGCCTAATATAATTGCAGGTTGCAAAACCCATGAAAAGTTCGAGACTGTGATACCATGAAGTGCTTTAGATGTTAGATCATTTCAATTTGGGAATCCTACTAAAATAAGAAAATGTGTGTCAGCCATTGATGACAATTCTCAAGGAACATATACCCTGAATAAGTTTGATACTTTAATTCTTCTGTACTTTTAGTGCCAAAAGGTTTTGAATTAGACTAAACAGAACTCCCTCCAACTACAACAAGCAGCATTGGTACAAATAATGAAATATGAACTTGAAGATTCTAAAAGGAATTGGCAGACCAACCAGAACAAAATGGAACCATCATGATTTTTGGCAGCAAAGGTATTACCAAACAATTCTAGATTACTACAGTCTTCTTTTGAACTGCAATCTTGTCAGATGGTCACAAACCACTTGAAGAGGCTCCATGTTATTTAAAGCCTTTTGTGGGTACATAAATGAGATCTGTGATTAGCTCAGGAATTCTAATATTGCACATTTCTAATCTTCTTGAGGTTTTACAACATCAAAAGGCAAAACTTGATTTGCTTGACACTGCAGTGACAATACCACCAACATTACAATAATGGAATGTAGTTATTTTCAGTACAGACTCTGAAAAACTATAAAACTGTACAGCCCTATATTGTCAATTCAAATTGTGATTGCACTCAAGCACATGAATAATGACCACTTTGATTAGGAGCTGGAGCATGTCCAATGAAAGCCTATCCCAGCCAGCAGACAAGGGGAGAAATAGATCTTGCCTATATGTTTGCCTTTAGTATAAGTAAAATCAGAAAGCATAATGAAAAATTCAATCTGAAATGATGTATATATTATGAGATGTGGACATTCCATCAACTCACTGTAAAGTAACATCTGCTGTAATTTGTCTTCCTGTCCCTGACAGATTGATTCAGTATCTTTTCCAATCAGGAAGGAAATATATTATTCTGCAATTGTCACTTTTTATAATAATGGTACTTTGTTAAGGATAATTATTAGAACAAAATCTACACTCAGGTAATTGTGATTTGTTACTAGGAGGCATTTCTGCGTCCTGTTGGCCCACATTTCAGAAAGGCTTTAGTAAGGAATTCCCTCTGCCACTTGGTTGGCTAAATCTCCGATACTATATACTCTGATACTGAGTTTTCTCTTAGGTCCTTCCAGTATTCCACTTCACTGTACTGTGACTTTTTATCAGATATTCAGAGTATATACAAAATAGTCTTAGTAGATAAATTCCAAGTTTGTTCACAGACAAAAATTCCGAATATTATAACATTTGTTGCAAATTACAGATGGTATTAATAAGGAATGTCTCTGAGTGACTAAAAGAGGAAATATTTGCTAAGACTACTCTACTTTTGTTGAATTATGCAGAAATCTGTTGTCCATTATGTTTTGATTGTTACTCGATGCTCTGAACCATATGAATTGACATAAAAAAATCAATATTAAAACAGATTCTCTATTGGGTTGGCACTGTACTAAGCCATAGAGCTTAATTGGAGGAAACAGCAGGTAAGTACTTGACAGCTTGTATGAAAAGGTGTGAATCAATCACTAAATTCTAACTGGAAACTGCAATAGTCAATCATAAAACCCACAAATTAATTGACTTTCCTACATGTCAATGGTTGGCATTTTGACTGTATTGGTCGTGCAAATTGCCTGTTAAAAAAGATTTAGGTTAGGTTGTAGACTTGCTCGCAAAGCCGGTGTATTTGACTGGGGACATTTTGTCACCCTGCTAGGTAACATGGTCAGTGCGCCTCCGGTGAAGCATTGTTGTTCTGTCCCGCTTGTTATTTATATGCCTCGGTTTGCTGGGGTGGTTGGCATCACTTCTGGTTCTGTTTTTCAGTGGTTTGTATATTAGGCCCAGTTCAATGTGTTTGCTGATGGAGTTTCGGTTGGAATGCCAGGCCTCCAGGAATTCCCCGGCATGTCTCTGTTTAGTTTGTGCTACTTTGGATGTATTGTCCCAGGCAAATTTGTGTCCTTCTTTGTCTGTGTGTATTGAGACCAGTGAGAATTGGTCATGTTTCTTGGTGGCTAGTTGGTGTTTGTGTATCCTTATTGTCAGTTTTCTTCCAGTTTGGGCTATATAATGTTACTCACGGTCCTTGCATGGTATTTTGTATATTACATTAGTTTTATTGGTTGTAGGTGTGGGATCCTTTACATTCATCAGTAGCTGTCGCAGGATGGTTGTTGGTTTTGTGTTCATCTCTGATATGTCTCTGATGTACAGTAGGGTAGCTAGTGTGTCTGATCATGTTGTGTCTTCTTGTTGTGGTCTGTTGTGGAGGTAACGGCGGATTGTGCTTTTTGGGTTTCTATTCCTTTTAAAAACTCGATATAAGTGCTCCTGTTCTGCTTTGCGCATTTCTGGGTAATTGCGGTATGTTCTGGTTCATTTGAATAATGACTTGATGCAGCTCCATTTATGGGTTATGGGGTAGTTACTGGTGTAATTAGTTATATGGTCTGCATGTGTGGTCTATACATATACACTAGTCTTGAGTTCTTATGTTCTACCATTATCTCTAGTAAGGGTAGTCAGTTATTATTCTCTACTTTTTTTTTGTGAACTTTATTCCGACGAGGATGTTGTTCATGTGTCAGTGGGTTTCTTCCAGTCTTGTGCGTTTGATAATCATGAAGGTGTCATCTACATAGCATACCCAGAGTTTGGGTTGTCTCGTGGGGAGCACTGTCTGTTCTAACCTTTGCATTACTGCTTCTGCGATCAGTCCTGATATTGGGAATCCCATTCGTGTTCTGTTGATTTGTTTAAATATGCGATCGAAGGTGAAGTGGGGTTGTGAGACACAGATCCAGCAGTTTCAGGGTGCTGTCCTTGTTGATGCTGTTGGTGTCGTGGGGTGCCTACTTTCCTGAGGCGTCCAGCAGTGTGGCAATTGTCTCTTTGGCTAGGTTGATGTTTATGGATGTAAATAGTGCTGTTACATCGAAGGATATCATTATCTCGTCCTCTTCTATCCTGGTGTCCTTGATGATGTTGAGGAATTTTTGGGAGGAACGGATGGAGTGGGTAGTTTAGTCAACTAAGTATTTCAGTTTCCATTTTAGTTCTTTGGCTAATTGATGTGTTGGTGTGCCTGGAAGTGAGACAATGGGTCTGAGGGGGATCCCTGGCTTGTATACCTTAGGGAGTCCATAGAAGCAGGATCCCTCTGGCTTCATTTTTTTGGTAGTCTGTCTTGCTGATATCTCCTGATGTGCGTAATTGCTTCAGGGTTGTTGCAATCCGATTCTCTAATTGTGGTATTGAGTCTATCGCCATCTGTTGATATCTGCTAGTAGTGCGTTAGCTTTCTCGATGTATTGGGCTTTATTAAGGATTACTGTCATACGTCCTTTGTCCGCCTGTAAGATTACGATGTTTCTGTCTTTCTTGAGTCTTTCCAGGGATTTCTTCTCTTCTGTGTTAAATGCATTCCATTTACCTTTTCTGCTCAGTGTTGGGACTATTGTCTGTCTGATGGTCTGTTGTATTTGCACTGGAATCAACACTAAAGAGCAACGGAACACAGAAGACAAGAAACCCCTGGAAAGACTCAAGAAAGACAGAAACATTGTAATCTTTCTGGCGGACAAAGGACGTATGACAGTAATCCTTAATAAAGCCCAATACATCGAGAAAGCTAACGCACTACTAGCAGATATCAACAGATGGCGATAGACTCAATATCACAATTAGAGAACTGGATTGCAACAACCTTGAAGCAATTTACACACATCAGGAGATACCAGCAAGACAGACTACCAAAAAATGAAGCCAGAGGGATCCAACACACCCTGCTTCTATGGACTCCCTAAGGTATACAAGCCAGGGACCCCCCTCAGACCCATTGTCTCATTACCAGGCACACCAACACATCAATTAGCCAAAAAACTACAACAGGAACTGAAATACTTAGTTGACAACACTACCCACTCCATCCACTCCTCCCTAGAATTCCTCAACATCATCAAGGACACCAGAATAGAAAAGGACGAGATAATGATATCCTTCAATAGCGCTATTTACAACCATAAACATCAACCTAGCCAAAGAGACAATTGCCACACTACTGGATGAATCAGGAAGGCAGGCACCCCACGACACCAACAGCATCAACAAGGACAGCACCCTGAAACTGCTGATCTGTGCCTCACAACCCACTACACCTTCAACAACCATATATTCGAACAAGTCAACAGAACACCCAATATCAGGACTGATTGCAGAAGCGGTAATAGAATGGACAGCGCTCCCCACTACACAACCCAAACTCTGGGTCCGTTACGTAGGTGATACCTTCGTGGTTATCAAACACACAAGTCTAGAAGAAACCCACCAACACATGAACAACATACTTACCAGATTAAGATTCACAAGAGAACAATAACTGACTACCCTTCCTAGACATAATGGTAGAACATAAGAACAACGGGGAACTCAAGACTAGTGTATACAGAAAGACCACACATATCGTCCAGATAATTCATTACACCAGTAACCACCCCAACACCCATAAACGGAGCTGCATCAGGACATTATTCAAATGAAACACAATACACTGCAGCAACCTGGAATTGTCCAAAGCAGAACAGGAGCACTTATACAGAGTTTTTAAAAGGAATGGATACCCAAAAAGCACAATCCACCATTACCTCTGCAACAAACCACAACAAGAAGACACAAAACGACCAGACACACTGGTCACCCTACCATACATCAGAGACATATCAGAGATGACCACAAGATTACTCAGACCCCTATGTATCAGGGTAGCCCACAAACCAGCAACCACCCTGCGACAGCTATTGATAACATAGAGGATCCCATTCCCACAACCAATAAAACTAACGTCATATACAAAATACCATGCAAGGACTATGAGAAACATTACATAGGCCAAACTCGAAGAAAATTGACAACAAAGATATATGAATACCAACTAGCCACCAAGAGACATGACCAAATCTCGCTGGTCTCAATATACACGGACAAAGAAGGACACGAATTTGACTGGCACAACACAACCATAATAGCACGAGCCAAACAGAGACATGCCAGGGAATTCCTGGAAGTCTGATATTCCAACCAGAACTCCATCAACAAACATATTGAACTGGGTCTGATATACAAACCACAGAAAAACAGAACCAGAAGTAATGCCAACCACCCCAGCAAACCGAGGCATATAAATAACAAGCAGGACAGAACACCAACTCTTCATCGGATGCACACTGACAATGTTACCTAACAGGGTGATGAAACGTCTGCAACCAAACCCACCGGCTCAGTGAGCATGTCTACAACCCCATCCACAACCCAAGCTACAAATCTTCCCAAAAAGATTTAGGTTGCCATGATTGGATCAGAACCTCAATGGACCATTTCTGAAGAAGGGTCCTGACCCAAAACGTCAGCTTTCCTGCTCCTCTGGTGCTGCCTGGCCTGCTGTGTACCTACAGCTCCACACTGTGTTATCTCAGACTCCAACATCAGCAGTTCTTACTATCTCCCCAAAGCACTGCAGACATTTTTAACTTCTTTTTCTCTTAAAAAAAACGATCTTAAAATTAAAAGGAAAGGTACAGACAAAAAATGTCTATAGATGCAAATTCAGTGTTGTCTGACAAAGTGCTGATGGAACTCATAGATCTGTTGGTTGTCAGGGAATCTTCAAACAGAGAGACAGGGAGAGAGGGATGTAACTGGAAAAGATAATGTGGGGGGTGACTACTTCTCCTCTCTCTGCAGATAGCAACCTCGAAGTTATTTTATGTGTTTTACCCTTCTTGAAATATACAAAAAAGAACCGTCACCCTTTAGCTCCTTTTAAAACATTCTGGGAGAAAGGCATTCACAATAGGTGGTCCTTTTCCAATTAACCTTGTTGAAAACACCCAAGGGATGAGTGAAGAAAAAAGGGGAGCCAGGTTATCACTGCTCACCCAGAAGCTGAATGATTTGGTGTATCTCTCTGGAGTTGCAATAATTTGAGGAACCTTGTATGGGATTTGCGTATAAAACAGTAAAATCTTGCACAAAAGACCCTAAAAGAATTCAAGCATGGTCGATGCCCAATTTTGAGTCCAACTGCAATGCATTCAGATTTTGTAAAAATGGTAAAAAATCAGATCTTTTAAAACTTCCCGAAATGCAACCAAATTAGAGAAACTAGATGGAATTTTCTGGATGAACACAGCAAGCCAAGCAGCATCAGAGGAGCAGGAAGGCTGACGTTTCGGGCCTAGACCCTTCTTCAGAAACCTTTTTATCTCAGATTCTCCAGTATCTGCAGTTCCTACTATCTCTGGAATTTTCTGGAAGTAGCTTATTTGTTTATTTTGCAGACTGGAGTGATGGCAAGGTGAGAAGGCAGCTCTTCTCACCACTGACTTAATTGGGATGGGTCCTAGAAGGTGGTGAGAGCCAACCAGCCACTTTCAACCTGGTTCAGTACATACTCCCCACAGCATCCCAGCCATCCAACAAACTTACCAAGGGGAAGGCAATTGAACTCTGTCTTCCTCATTCATTACTCCTCAACTACATTTCTTTATCCAATCACCTGCTCAACAAAATCTTATTCTCATTCCACTCAATTGTCTACCTCTAAACTCAAAATATTATTTTAATTCTTCCTTATTTGTTCCCTTGTTCCTCATCATTTCTTGTACAGCAGATCCATGAGGGTGCAGATGCCTACTCAGACTGATGCCTCGGATTAGCTGAACTCCAGAACTCTGAAGACTTCTAATAATTTTGACACAGCACAAATAGTATTTCAAATCAATCTGTCTCTTTGACACCTCGCACAATATTCTTTAGTGATCTCCGTCATGAATGTGACAGAAGTTTACAAAGGTCAAGGGTCAGAAGGGTAAGACCGAGGTTCTAAGTTTAGCAGAGCCTGAGTCATTAATTGGGAAAAGAGTCAAAGTTGGGGGTCAGCAGGAGTGATGCTTCTGCCTTGGCAAGGGAAAATCAGAAGCACCTGTATCTCTGGACCCTTGATCCTTACTCCAGAATTTAGGTTCCCTGTGTAGTTTAGGATGCTGGCAAAATATAGTGTTGCTCTGTATTGCATTTGTTGAAATGCATATATTTTGTGGGATTTGATTTATCTCAAAAAAATAATGTAGGAAAAAGAGTGCTATATAATCCAGAGATGAAACCCTTACTGATTTTTAATAAGTTTATAAAACTGGAAAAAAGTTATAACTTATTCAAAAAGCAATGAGAAGTTTGAACAAATGGTCAAAAAGAGGTATTTTCTTCCATTTACTTCTTAACATTTTTTTGTAATCCCCTATTATTGAATTTCTAGATTGATTGGGGGTACATTCAAGTACAATTGGACATGAAAGAACATTTTTTTGTGTATTAACTATATCTTCTTAAACTACCCAACTTGTCTCAGCTCTAATTAATCCATTTGCTTCAAGTGTTATTCTGCTGAATTACAGCAAATATGCATACTTGGTGGATCATTGGATGATCTATTACGTCATTTGCATTTCCATCTAAAAAGTGAGTTCCTGAGGAAAAGACAGCATGTATAGAACATTTCGAGAAAAGAAGAATGCATTGTCAGATGGTAAAAATCATTTGCACCTCACTAAAATTATACCATATTAAAATCCAATTCATTGTCAAGCAACACATTTATACATAGTTTAAAACAAATGTTAATGTGCACTGCTACTTTTGACTAGTTTTAACTGAATGCCAGAAAAAGATTTTGTAAAACTTTTAAGACGTAAACTATTTTTGTTACTTCCTCATGACAGTTGTTATAAAGCACTGCCTTCTGGAATGAAACTAAGTAAATTAAGGAGTAAATGAAGATTCCCATTGTTATACGTACACTCTTACACATCTCCCACCCTCCACTCACAGATTTTCTCCCCATTACTCCTGAAGCAATTGTCCTCGCCAGTTTTAACCATTTTTTCCTTCCATAGCTCAGGGCACACCGACAGATAAACAATTTCAAATATCCTATTGTTGCCCTCACTGACAATCACTTAACTCATCCCAGGCCACAATTTTGAGACTTTCCGGGTCTAAGTACCGCAATAGTACCTCAATTCAAAAAACAGAAATTGCTGGAGAAACTCAGCAAGCCTGGCAGCGTCTGTGAAGAGAAAATAGTTAATGTTTTGAATCCAATGACCTTTGTTTAGAACTCACTGGACTGAAAACATTAACTCAGCCTTCTGTTTTCATTTCAGATATCCAGCATCTGCATTTTCTTTTGTTTTATTTTTGTTTCTGCAATTACCTGACTATATTCCATTTGGTCAGTTTGGATCTGGAATCTGATCATCATTGCGCTGTCATTGAGACACATCAATTTCTTAACTAACTAAAAAGACTATGAATGTGCAAACATAATAAAATAGGAGCTGTTTAATGTTATGTGCCTGTCAGAGTTATGGGAAAGAGTTTGTTCCCTGTATTCTAGTCTTCTAAAACAAACTTCAATAGATAATATTGTGCAGCTTTCTATTAAAGAAAATAAAATGCAGGAATGTTGATTATCCAAAGTTCTGTTACATTGAGTATTTTTTGACCTGCAGAAATATCTTACTAGGTATATCTCATTTTATGTTTCCATTGTCTGGTGACTGCAATTGTACATATGACTATAACAACAACAAACAAAGTGTTCTTACCTCACAGACATTTAAATGGAAGTTAGTTTAAATTGATAATCATCCACCTTTTCTGGTTATAACAATTAGGCTGCAGTTAGACAACCACAAAGACACTGAGGACACCATAAACCATAACCTTGACTTTTAAAGACATCACCCTGATCCAATCTCTTCATCCCAACAGGCAGCAAGGCTCTCTGACATATAACCCAGCCCTTTCAATTTCATTCATTTCAGCATTCATATCATGGCCAAGACTCCTGCAAACAACAGTGTTCAAACTCAGCCTGATATCATCTGCACCACAAACTCAACAAAAAGAGCTTTATTTTAACCATTTAGTGAGTTCTGACCATTAAGTCCAGGATGAGTTGCCATCCACAAAAGTAAGTGATACCTTTACCACTTCAAACAGGTCAAGAGGCAAAACCCCTCCCTCACCCCCACAAACACCCATGTCCACTCAAGCTCAAGGGAATTGTCAGCTTCTGACAAGCTGTACTTGCAATCTTTCCTTCCTCAATTCTCCCAATTATAGGTATATCTTTCCCAAAGACATCCCACCTGCCAATCAGCCTGTCCATTGGGCAGGAGGTGACCCGACAAGATATACACTTAAACAAAGATCAAAATGGTCTCTAGTTCTCCAGCCTTGCCGGATCTTCAGCTATTTACAGTCTCAACTGCAAACTCCCTGTAAATATCAGGCCCTGTGATTTAGTGAAGGAGAGCTAGATATAGTCAATGGTATGAGAAGATAAATTACTTCGTATGGGGCAGATGTGCAGCCATTATTAATAAGCCCAAAATGTACTCTTCAAGTAGTCGCAATTGTACAATTCATATTTCTCTTCCTGCAAACACAGGCAAGATGCAATGAGAAATAAACGGAAACATGCATACAATCTTAGGAAGTCGTAACCCACTTCAAAAGATCATGATGGAAGTCATCAAGTGGGAGAATGTAGACAACATGCGTGAGAGGGTAAGCTGAAAGAATCTGCTCTTGCTTTTTATAGCTGCAATGAGGAGTCTTATCTGTGTCATGACATTTCAGCTAGTGTGAATCAATAAATGTAGTGTGTTGTGAAACTTGTCATGTGTTATCTATGCAACCATGTTGCGGAACAGTGTGCAGATGCACTTATCATGTGCGCGTTTTTCTCTTTACAGATATGCTACACCTCTGAGCGTCACTGTCACTTGACACCGACAAGCTGGAATGTAGACTACTGATGGTTTTGTAGATTTAAAGGGTGAAGCACAGTGTGATTCACTTTACACGGACGGGGAGAAGCAAAAGAATCTGCCAGGGGAATAGCTGCTGCTGAACTGATAGCTATCATCATCATCAAAGTCCCCATTTACATACTTCATGATTCAAACTTCAGGGAATCAGCCACCAAATCAAAAATATTCAGAAACATGAATGATTGATTGCACCAACAGTTGTTTTTTTGCAGGGTTCAGTGCAAACTTGCTTCAGTACTGTTGCCATCCCATTGAGTGATATCAGGCAACCTAAACGTTTCACTTTGAAGTCTGCAGTGAATAACACACAGCTTGAGCTTGCAGACAATAAGCAGAATTGATTTTCCTTTGGAGTGCACCCTCTGATACTATTCACAGACTGAAGTCTACACTCTAAATATACTACTAGCTGTCCTTAGTGAAGTGCAATAAAGAAATTTAAAAGGTGAGAACTGCAGTTCCCTATGGTGGAGTGCTGCAATTTCAGAAATTCACAATTCACTAACACAAATAAAAGGGAAAAACAAAGGAAGAAATAACACACCAAATACATCCTACATTATCCTCAATGAAAATGTATCATTTTAAACTTTGGAGTAAATTGTCACTGATCATAAAATCCGCACCAAAGTAATCATCAGATAGAAATGATGGAATGACCAGATAGAAAGTGGCCAGCAACAATCTAGTGATCACTGAGGTGTGGATTTCATCTTTCACAATGTTAAATTTATTCTGGTGCCAACTCTAGAGGATCACTGGCACAAAGGAAATGTGTTACCATCAAGCAGGCTAAACAGGCAGTTAGGATGAAGAATTCCCATAGATAACAAAACCAGAAAGTAATAACGGATTATCATTAACTTTTTAAAATAATTTTACAGGAAGCAGAATGAAGATTGGGACCAATGTGCGTATTAAAAAAGAAACTGAAATACCATGCACTGAAGAAACTTATTAATAAAAAACTGAAAATTAATTTTTAAATTAATAAGAACTGAAACGGAAAGTGGAAATTTGATATTCTACAAGTGAAAAAACTGTTTTTCCATCCCAGAGAGATAACTCAATCATAATAATGACTTGGTGAACTGATAAAAATCTAGTTATAAATCATTCAACAAAGCAAAAAGGACTTTTTACAGTGAAAGCAATAACATAAAAAGTAGAAATTCTTGTATGTCTGGTGATTCCTGAAGATTGCTGAGTTTTGACAGTGCATCCCATGGAGGAGTGGGGAATTACTGACAGGGATTTCCAGATTTCTGTGTTTATGAAAGATTTTATTGTCAGTTCCATGAGTGATGACAGAGATCACTGACAATTTTACCATTATTACAACCACAAAATCTGGTCATGGTTTTAATACAAAGCATTTTAGCTGGCCTCAAACCATAGAGTTGAACAATAACAATGAAAGACTGATTAAAAGCAGAGAACATCCTATGAAACATAATTGAAAGCAAATATATTCTGAAATCAGCCTGGATTTCCTGTTCTGCCCTTGTTGCTAACTGATGTTCACCACTTTTCTTCCACTGTAACCTGGCTTGTTGTTAATCCTAATCCACAAATGAGTGTTCATTGATGTGTAGTGTGGATGCACAATGCCACAAATACATTGACAAGTTTTTCTAGGATATACTGAAGGGGCCATATATCAAAAACAATGGGAACATACTTATCTACCAGTGGTAAGTAAATATTAGACTTAACCCTCTCTCCCTATTTATTTCAGATCCCCCTTCCCCTCCCCCATTTCTGAAGAAGGGTCTAGGCCCGAAACGTCAGCTTTCCTGCTCCTCTGATGCTGCTTGGCCTGCTGTGTTCATCCAGCTCTACACCTTATTATCTCAGATTCTCCAGCATCTGCAGTTCCTACTATCTCTGAGCCTATTTTGAGTTGTTGGTTTCACTGATGGTCCACTGCTTGAAACTTGCCCAGAGGTCAGGCGTTTCCACTATTTTTCTGAACCCAGTCCCTAGCTCCAAGGGTACTGGGAAAATTCTTCTCAAACCAAACAAGCAAACAAACAGGAGAATGAACATTCAACCACTGACAAAATAGCAATGCATGACTTCTTTTAGATTATGAGTATTTTAATCGCTTTGATGAACAAAATTTTACCCTCAGAAAAATTTCTGAAGTGTAAATTGTACAATTCCACACAATCAATCATCAGGGAAGCCACATTCAGGCAGCATGGGGCAAAAATGTGTTGATAACATTGCAGTCTGAGTCACATTGTGCTACGGATTGACTGTTTAATATCACAGATTGGTTCATAAAGCAATTTACAAGCTTTGTTTTAATTGGAATTTAGGATAGTGAGACCGAATTTTAAGATCTACATTTAATTGCTTAATAAATTAAGAATATGCAAGTTAGATCTGTGGTTACAGAAGAATTTTAGGTGCATAGAAAAGGTGTTCCCTGTTAATTATTCCATAATTATTAAATTAAATGCATGAGTATTGTTGAAGAAAGATATTTTGTTGAAAAATTTCATCCTCAGGACATTTCACGGGAATACCTGTATAACGTAGACTACCAATTGGTTAACAAGTAGCTTCTACCAAATAGTGGCATTGCATTCACAAAGGAAAATGCACTAGTTAAGGCTGATTGACAGTAAAGAGCCAGGTTCTGTTTAGATGTTGAACCAGGCAAGTTAATATTGACTGGTCAGCCCTGAGAAATCAACCTACAATGGCTGTCACCTATTTTGCCGATTTGGCACAGACACAGAGTATGTACACATTCTGTTTTCAAAAGAAGAAGGTCTGTGTATTAGTATGTAGTTTCTAGTGCACACACTGTGATCCCAACAGACATTCCTGAACTGGTTGTCAGCAACAGTGTCTAATATTATTTGTGAGTTCTGTATGTGCAGGAAATTATGGTGACAACCAATTTGGAATTGTCAGTGAAAACACCAATCTCAGGAAAGGGAGTAGTGAGGGAACTGGAGATTTTAATTACTTCTACAAAGGGCAGATGTTAGTTTCACTAAGTATGCTCACAAATAAAATTTTGAATAAAATATTAGTAAGAAATTTAAAAATGTTTTCCTAGATTAATTAGACAGCAGAAAACAATAAGGAAAACGTGGGAAACGACAGATTTTCTAGATTACTTAAGAAAAATAATGCCCTGAAAGGTTTGGTTACTGTATTTACTGTGTATTAATGTTGCTGTGTGGTTCACAATATTCCATTTAAAATAATATTAATAACGCTTATGTCAGATCTGTGATCCATTGTAAAATTCGTCCATTCACTTGCAGATTAATGCATGCTATTCGATAGGACTTATAATGTTAAAACTCATGTGGCTTTAGTTTCAAAAACAAGAGCTGCAAAGGCTTTGTCATTTTTACTTTAGTGTGGGCAGCAAAATGTCAATTTTTGATTAGCTTTCTATTACGCAGCCCACTTTCTTTTCCATTAACCAGTGTTCCCTTGGGGGTGTTGAATAGTTTCAGACGAAAACCATTTGGTTCAGATGTTCTACATAGAAAGCCAATAATGTAAAATAAAGCCTGAAAACATCAAATCCTTTTCAGGAAACATAATTTCCATCAAAAAAAGAAAGAAGAGAACATTCTTGTGACATAAATAGAAATGTTGGAAAGACCTAGCAGTTCAGGCTGTAGAGATTAAAACTAGAGTTATTATCTCAAGCTATCTTCCATCAAAACAAGAACCAAAAAAAGTGTTTAGAGAAATGTTTTTCTAAGGGCAATGTGCATCTGTGGCTTGACATCATGTGACATCTGCTGCAAGTTGTTTTCTCTTTAATTTAAATAGTCATTAAAATAATTACATGAAACATGGTGTTAGGATTATGTAAATGAAATCATGTGAATTTTCAAAACTGTAAGAGAGTCAGCTAGTGTGAACAAAATAAAACAGCAAGGAAGATTTAGAACTGTAGTCTGCAATTTTGAATTACTCTTGAGTCAAAATGACTGTGAATTTTCCATTCCTTGCTAGTTTGGAAATGAGATAAGAGATGGTTTTTGAAATTTTTTCCACTTCTCATGACAAAGCTATGAAATAGTGATGATTAGTTAATTTAAAATCTTGAACATAAAAGTGTTGTAACCTGGCTGTCAACGCAGGGGAAATAGCGCTACCAGCTGTAATGCAACCTAGAATTCACTGTAGCAGAAAAGTCATCTTTTAAGATACTTCCCAGAATGTCCACAATTCTTATTCTTTGCTTGGTAAAATCTAACAAAATCACATTCAAAGTAACTCACATTTTGATCGATTGGTTTTAAAATCTTATTTCAATAGAATGTTTGAGCAGGATGCAAGGTAAATGTAAAGTTTCATCACAATAGTCTACATAATCTACATTCTTCTACATGGTTGCATATAAATCCAATAAGAATTATTTTGCTTTATCTGGTGGGATGGAAATGATCCTTTCAAGCCAAATTCAAATTTTTAGAGAATGGATTGGAAAAGGTCTTGTGAGCTTTAAACATACTTTATTGAATTATATGGAAACAATTATCATTTAAAAACCACGCATTAATATTAACGTATTAGTAAATCCACATGCAATTTGTGTCTATACTTTACACTAAGCAAGTTATTTCTCAATAGTGCTAGTCTTTGAAACAATATTATTCCACTATCATTTTGCCCTCTGATCTTCAAATAAAAACAAAGACGAAATTTCTGGACTACAATTTTCTCTCAAACTCAGAGCTGACAAAAGCTGCCATGCTTTCTAGATTCAACCACATTTAACTGTAGTTCACGTTTTCAGACAGATGTCATCACCCTTTGGAACATTTTACAAGGATTTGATTGTTCCAAATGTCATTCAGCTCCTGACCTGAGAGGAAGGGATCATGTTTTCCCTGAACTCTCACTCTTGACAGGATATATGGCTGCCACGTGGTTTGCGATCTTACACATTTAGAGTGTTCCAAAAAAATGTGTAAACCACTTCAAAATGTATTCGTTCATGGGCTTATACATACAACATTTAAGAACAATTTCATTATTGAAACAAAATCATGAAATGCTGGAATAATTTTCTGCATGTGTAAGTTGAACAGAGTATTCAACTCAAATTTATAAAATAACAATTTTCCCTTCTGCCAGTTCAATTTTACAGCATTTTCTAATTGCATTCCACGTTATTAATATAGGAGCTTGAAGTATATTTCATGACATGCACTTTTGCTGGTGCAAGATGTATAGAGTGCTCAGTCCATACCGTGATGTTTTCTGCCATCTAGTGATTCAAGACCACAAATGGGAACAGCTTGATGTTCCAGGCAGACCACACAAACATTTATTAATTATGGATTTAAAGATGTTTAAACGCCACTAGTCAGAAATTGTGCCACTGCAATTTTAGAAGTCAAAAAGCAAGGACAAGTTGATGTTTTTTCAATACTTCAGCACAAATTGACATTTCTCACCTAAACAAATATTCTCATTTCATTTGATTTTAAAGAACAAGGAAAATGCCTAGAGCACAAACAAAACATCTTTCACAATGTGTAGGATTGTTTTCTAAAAAAGTACAGATTCCTACCAGATTATGTAAAATATTCTATTGGCATAACATATTGTTGGCTCAGATATTCAAAGGAGTGGCAACCACATTTAGATTGGTATGTCACCTGTCTTTATTTTCCATTAGGACTGAGCTCTGCATTTCTAGCTGGGGTTTCCAATCTCCAATTTTCAATCCTGGCTCCTTCAGAAATGTAGAGGTGCAGGTCAGTTGAGGAAGTTAAACCACACACCCTTTTGCAGCATGTGCCATATTCTGAGAATTAAATGCCCAGCAGTACAGCCAACCACTTTGATAGATACTTTGGAAGGAGGAGTACGCAAAACAAATGTGGAGTTAGGGTGGCAGTTAATTAAGGTGTTAGCGCGCCAGGTTAACGGTGCTTATGTAGGACAAGCTCAGGCTGAATTTTAGAGTCATGGGGTGGGGGGGACACTTATCTAGGCAGACAAGTTGGGATAATTGCTATGGGGTTCAAGCCACAATTGAGAAGATGGTGGGATTGGTGCTGGGTTGGGTTAGGGAGGTCTGGTTGGGCATGATTAATGGACCCATGGATGGATGTCAAGGGTCTGTGGCATGCGGGTGTTCACAGAAGATGTTGTAGGGGTGGGATGAGGCGGTGCATGAGTGTGGTGAGTCAGAGGATCAGCCTAATATTTACCCAGGAGTTTTACCAGGTTTTGTTGGTAATTTTTTGGCCATTAACTTAAGTGGGACTCTCCAAATTGTCCAGCTTTAAATGGATTGTTTTGAAAGGTTCCACACACAGGAGAATTGACCATCTGAATTTTCAATTTCATGGGCTATTCCCACAGAGTCCACTGCATCTGGGATTCCACATGGTCCCAATGCGCAAGTCCAGTCTGTGTTGCTCCAACACTTCTCTGACCATTGTAACACTCGGGTTTTACTGATATTGCAAATACTACACCTTTTGCAGTACAATTAAAGAATTATGATCTATCAATATTACACAGGTCTTATAACAAGGTCTTATGTTTCAAGTTAAAAGCACATTGCAAATAATGCCTTTCTTTTTAAACTGCACTGTTAAATCAACCTTGACCTGGATAAATATGACTTGTTTTATTTCAGCTGCACAACTGATTCTCCTATATGATTCTGACTGGCAAGGCAGCTCTTACCCCTTGCTCCAGCAACCTATTCACCATGGTCAATAAATCTGCTCTATTTCCATCGGTGCAAATTTCATATCTATATTTAGCTCCATCTAGTGGCAGAACTGGTAAATTCTGTTAACTGAACGCAACATATAAAAGCCTGCAAGTTTCTCAGCATTCTTTCATTATACATCTTCCTTTGTACTATTAGCATTAAGAAATGATCCAGAACAGTACATCATAAATCTGTACATTGCATTCTGGGCCTGGAGTTGTGTACAGATCAGATGTTAAACAGAAAATAACACCCATTCCTCCAAATGTCAGTTTGCACTGGTATTTCCTGTCAATCCCATCACTATATGTCCAAACATAAAATAGGCATAAAATCAGTCTAATTGTCCAGCATAGTTTGAATATAATTGCAACAGAATACAAACAATGTGATCAAGATGGTGCGTTAAGAATGGAAAGAAATAGTTGTTCACATATTTCACATTTCTAAACAATATTCACCACAAAATACTTTTGGCAAATGAAATCTTTACATCAAGTTTATCTTTTACAAGCAATGCTTTAAATGAAAACTTTTTTTTTGTAATAAGACACGCAGTCTTTCAAGTTGAAGGAGCTGTGCCTGACTCCTTTGGTACTGGCCTGTGACACAGTGCACTTGTTACACAAAGGTCTGTGTCAAAGTCCTCACCATCCTGTCTTCTTCCTGTAGGTAGACTACACTCTAACTTTGGAACCGGTCATCCATGGTCTTTGGTTTTGAATTACTCTTCTTCCAGTATGACAATGTTCAGACTGTCTCCTATGACATCGTTCGACAGGGCACAGCACTCAACAACCACTTTGATTCAATTTCCACAGAATGTTATAAAATATGTCCAAGCACCTGAAGTGGCTTTTCAGCACTTAGTTGGCACTTTTGATTTACTGCCTGCTGGAAGTGAACCTGATTGGACCCTCACAGTTTTGGTCTGTAGGATGCAACAATGGAAACAAAGGGTAAGCCCATCATTAAGTTGGCTATCCTTCTATTGGGTTCCCATGCAGGGAATGCAAGTGATGAACACAACTGATAAGATTCCATAGAGTTCAGAAGAATGAAAGGTGATCTAATTAAAGAATATCAATTTTAAATGGCTCATCAGGATAAATGCTGGAAAACTAGGAATCAAAACCTCAGAATAAGGAGCTGATCATTTCAGTTTAGGGAGTATATGAGACAAAAATGTTTTCATTCATAATGTTTTGAATCATGCTGCTACAGAGATGAAGAGATCCATAGTTTTGATGACAAAAGCATTAAAAGGTACAGAGGGGCATGTGAAAAGATGAAGCAGAACAGAAAGTCTGCTGGATCATGCTGAATGGCAGAGCTGGCTCCAAGCTAACGGCCTCTTCCTCTCCTTTTGTTAAAGTTCTCTAAGAATTATCATTGCAAGAATTTTGCTGAATAGTTGATGAATCCACAAATCATTCCAGTGCTTTTATATCTGTTGGTTGCCACACAGCTGCTTTAGCTCTTACCTTTTAGGATCTGACAGAAGACCTCTTACTTTGAGTATATTGCCTAGGACTGGGCTTCAAGCATCTGTAATTGCTTGTTTTGTTTATTGTTCAGTTTCAGGTACATGTGGCAAGTTGTGTTTAGATTTTTATCGTGATCAATGGCTTCTTCCATTATGTCTCTGTGCCCATAAACTATCAGGTCATCTGCTATGGTTACCACAAATCACAAAATCTTATCTGCATTCATACTTTTCTGAAGCCATGAAAGTGCCACACTGCATGCGCAATTATATCTCCAAAATGACATCCAGAATTTAGTTAGAAAGCTGTTGCTTTTGTGCAGCTTCACTTGTCAGTAAACACCTATCCATCTAGGGTAGATTTTTACATTTGCAAGTTGCAGCTAAATTCCTTGGATGATTGATGTAGGCTAGTGGAATCTTTTTAAAGCTTTATTTAGAATGTTTTGGTCAATGCTGCCTGCTTTCACAGTGTTTCACCACTACCATGCTGCTGGTCCATTCAGTAGGAGTTGTCACTTTCTTAATTATTCCCTTTCCCCCCTCCAGTTCTACCTTGTCTTTCTGACTGACCTTGAGGGCAGCTGGAACTTTCCTTCACAGACTTTGAATTGATCTTACATGGTCATCTACTTTGAGATGATATTCTCCAGGAAGACATCCCAATACTCTTAACATGTAGTTGTACATCTCTAGGATCTATCCTATGGTCCATAGCTTAGTGTTCTGTGACACATTGCAGATCTCTTTTGAACAGTGAGGTTTCAAGCTTTTAACTTGCTCAGGCTGCAATGAGCAGTTCTTTGTTTTCTATCAATGATCTGGAAATCCAGATCTTCACTACTGTCATTGCGGTAGGCTCATAGAATAATCTGTCCTCTCAGCATGAATATGACATAAGCATATAGCCTCAACTTTATTTTGGAGTTTTTCATTTTGGGTCAAGTTGAGGCACTTTTCATAGGCCTGTGAAGATCATGCAGTTGCTTGAAACACTAATATCTATGACACTTTTAGGTTGACCTGACGTTGTTCTTCTGCAGTCAATCATTCTAACAGTTACAAACCATGCATCACCTATTGACATAAGTGAACCAATTCAGATCATCATGTAAAACGATCTGTCAGAGTATTCAGCTGATATCTTTTGAGTGACAGTGACAATAATATTTGCTTATTGTACCTCCTCCTAGCTATATATTTGTGCACAGAATGATTCAGCTTCTGGCAGTAAGAACACTGATTTCCCCATGCTCAAAATGTCTTCTCCTTACAGTGATGTGTTCCACAGGATTCACATCATGTGCTTTGTCCATGACTGTTCTGACCTTTGGCTCTGAACTATCTATCAGCATAAAGCAAGGTCTGACCTATACTGTCATAAATACGCTTGAGATGCTGATGTACAACTTCAGTGCTTCTGCATATGAATTGCTTTCCTGAGAGTACATTTCTCATCTCTTAGAAGATATACTCTCACTGCAGGATCTCTTATGCTCAATACAATCTTGTTTTGAATCATATCATATTTTAGTGGCACAACGTCACTGGATTTTATATGCTGAGTTGATAAAGTCACATATTAGTCAATGAACTCTTTTTCACTTTAGGCCATCATATTGAACATACGCCATTGTGTTCACTTGAGATCAAAGTGTGCCTTCAAGTCTTTAAATTTTCTACAACGTGATTCTTCTTTCCTACAGAGAGATTTAGGGTGGAATACACATCGAAGCAGTCCCATTCTGAGTAGTGTTCAGAGTCTAATCTCTCTTAGCTGCTTTGGCCTGTGATTTTTTTTTTATTGCATAATATTGTCATTGTACATGGAGAAAATTGACAGCTTTTCTTCATATAACCTTTTATTTCAACCAGATCTGGGAGAGGATAGGTTATAGCCATTGTCTATTTCCAGGTGTTTCAGCTGCGGTCTGTTTCTTTGTTCTTTTTTAGAAAATTTCTTCAGTTCCTTATAGTAGTTTTCACAACCATGAACTTTCCTGTGTCTCTGTCAGTAGCTGTGCTTTTTCACAACTTTTCAACACTCACTCAATCTCAGCTTTACTTCTGACATCATGTTGTGTGTTCACAAGGCTTCAGTCTGGCCTGTATGATGTCTTTGTTGATGTGTTTTTAAGGTGGTTGCCTCCAGTATATGTGCATCATGATAGAGACTGCCTGACTGTTGGGGTGCCTCTTCTTAATTGGTGCAAATTGCATTTCAACGCCAAATGCTCTTCAGCAAAGCAACTGATTAAGAAGAGACATTACAATCAACTTGATGCCACTCATACGCGTTTCCACAAAAATAGGAATGAAATAACGATGAATCTAAAATTTCCTTAATTTTATTATACTACTATTTTCCTGCATCCCAGAAATTCCTGAGACTGTCTCGGACCTCCATTTTTGTATTTGGGATTACAACACGGCCCTGTCATCATTCTAAAAGGAAGTTGCTGTGAAATCTTGGTTTAGCATATACAGCAGTAATTCAGTGACACATCTTTATTCCCAAAACAAATCATTTTTCTGCATCACAGTCACCCTGCTCCAGTTTTTGCCTTTGAAGCTTCTATCTGACAAAAGGGACCAAGTCAAAAGTGTCACCTTTTTGCAGCCATTTTCACTTTCTCCTGACACATTGACAGTTCCTATTACAACAGCAGTGGTGTTGTACATTACAATAATTTCTGGCAACATCACCCCTCTGACCAAGAAGAATGCCTGGAATAACACAGGATGTGTTTGCTGTTTAGTGACTTATTCTTGAATGATGCAATTGGTGCCACAGGGATAAATTTGTCATATTGTTCAAAGAATTACCTTTTTTTCCCTGGTGTCACCAAGGTGAGAGTTGCCAGTTTTAGAGTATATAATACTGTTTCCTACTGACAACATCAAGCATTCCTTAGTTCAATATGGCATGGAACTCAGAGCCCTTATTGCAACTTTGAAATGTCCAGCCTCTCACACCAGCTACACACGAAATTTGAGAATATCAATTATAGCTAACATCTATAAGATCCTTCATTCAAATTACTGGCCACTTCAAATTGCAATTAAAGTGTCATTTTCATACAATTTTAATCATCAGGAGATTGTAATGTTGTTAATTTGGTGGTAGTTTATGCAAGGCTTTCGGTCATTGCATATTGTGATAATGATTGATTCAGGCTATTTCAGCACAATTGCAGAAAGGAGAACCTCTTGATCCCCTCAACTGGAGCCATCAATAGATACTAGAGATAAAATGGGACTGGGCAATGCATGACGTCACTCAGTTCTTGTTATTTCATTCTCTCGTGGAATGTGGGCATTGCTGGCTGGTCAGCATTTAGTGTTTGGGCCTAGTTCATAGAAGCCTTTTGGCTTCTATGAGGCCATTTGGCTCATCGAGTCTGCACCAATCCTCCAAAAGGCACCCTACCCTATCCCCTTAACCCCACAATTACAACAGCTAACCCATGTAGCCCACACATCCCTGGACACCACGGGTCAATTTTTAGCATCATCAAATCCACGTAATCTGCACATCTTTGGACTGTGGGAGGAAAACAAAGCACTTGGAAGAAATCCATGCAAATGTGGGAAGAATATGCAAACTCCACGCAGACACAGGGAGAACACAAACAGTTGCCCAAGCCTGGAATCAAACCTCGATCCCTGGTGCTGTGAGGCAGCAGTGCTAACCAGTAAGCCACTGTGCTGCCCTTGAGAAGGCTGTCATGAGCTGCCTTCTTGAATTACTGGATTCGAGGTGCTCTAAGTAGGCTCACAGTGTTGTTAAAGTGGGAATTCCAGGATTTTCCATGTTGCTTTACAGATAAATATGAACAGTTTTGAATTCCATCCATTACAGAGTATTTAAATACATGAAAGCTTGCTGCTTAGTTCTGCAATATTCAGTTAAACTGTTGACCCTTTAACCTGAACGCATACTATATAAGGTGTTTCTGTAACATAAAAGCACACAATTGAGTTTTAAATTGCATACACAACTTTCATTTTGAAGTGCAAAATGGGAGTAAATTGTCAACTTGTCAACAAAGAGCAAATGGCATTGAGTCTGGGAAGCCAGTCACCAAAGCTATGGATTTTGCAAAGATAGGTATGGAAGCAAGTTGTGCAAGAAAGATGCAAAAAGATAGATACAGCAAAAAGCAGGCAGATGAAATATATGGTCATATGCCACATAATATGGGAAAATTAAGCTGTTCACTTTGGCAGCAAGAACGGAAAAGCAAAATATTATGGGAAGAGACAGACGGAGTGAGAGAGTGAGTGACTGGGAGACCCACCCAGACCCACCCCATCCTTGCAACCTTGCATCTTCCATGTCTCATCCACTTAGCTTGCACAACCATGGACACTATGGACAATTTAGCATGGCCAATCCACCTAACCTGCTCATCTTTGGACTGAGAGAGGAAACTAGAGCACCCGGAGGAAACCCACATAAAACTCTACACAGATAGACAGTCAACCGAGGCTGGAATTGAACCCAGGTCCCTTGCATTGTGAGGTAACAATGTTAACCACTGAGCCACTGCATCTCTGATTTCATCCAATTTCAAAGAAAGTACGTTCTAGGAAAATTGTGAAATTTCCAGATTGCTTGCATTTGAGAAGTTATAGACTATGAGGGAGGTGGGGTAGTGGTAAACGTAATATAGTTACATGCGTGATGGGATAGAGTTAATTTTGCAAGAGAAAGCTTAGAATCACAGAATCTCCACACAATGCAGCTAGATGCATTTTGGCCCATCGAGTCTACACTGACCCTTCAAAAAGCCTGTGGGAGGAAACCAGAGCATTTGGAGGAAATCCACATATATTGGGGAGAATAGTCCTTGGCACTATGAGGCAACAATACTAACGAGTAAGCTAACATGCTGCCCTTATGGAGCTTGAGGCTGGAGCATATAAGTTAATGGTTCTAAAGGGGGCTTATGTTCATGTTCCAATGGTTCTACCCATTTTACTGATGTCACATATAGCCTGCATTTGGGGACAAAGTTTTAATCTAACTTTCAAGGGAATCAGACATATCTGTACCAGCTGTCCAACATCCTGAATGCAGTTTTACTTATTGTTATCATGCAATAAATATTCTTATTATCCAAGAACAGTGCCTCTTCTGCAGATATTCTAAAGTTGTTATACTCTATCACTAATCCCTAGAAAAACATAGAAAAAATGTTATGACGCCAGGTGATATATTACCAAACCTGTCAGATCCCAGACAGGAACCTGGCTTGATGGATTGTATTTCTATTTGTTTAGATTTTAACGCAGGGGTTTGTCAGTGAAACAAAGCAAAATCTGTGGCATTGTGTTTAACATTGAAACAGAAGAATATTTACAAAAGAAATAAATATTAATTAAATCAAACTTAACTATCCACTGTTAATTCAAATTCGAAGATGTTTTTAAATGCCGAGAAACACCATAATCCTTTTAATCTCAAAACATTCCTTTATAAATTGAAAACAAATAAAACAGCATTTGTTTAGTACCAAAAATACCACTCGTATATACAATACTCATACTGGAGTCCCTGTATCTAAAATCTTGGTAGGGTCAAAGCAGATGTGACTTGAACTTTTAGACTGGAACCGCAAATTGATTCTTCTTGAATCTATCTCACACCTGAGCTTCAACGTACTTCAACGTAAGTACCTCATCAGGGTTTTATCCTGACCTTTCTAATCTGGGACTAACGTGAAGTCTCCACTCTAAAGGTAACCTTGTTCTCTATATAAATTCTTCCCTTCTCAGGAGCACTGCTCTATACAGTCATCCTACTCCAACGACTTCATGGGGCTTCTCCATTCAAACTCTGTCTCAGCAATGGGTGTTTCCCTTAAAAAAAGTTCCATAAATCTCTAACAAACCTGAAGTTCCCATTATTTGTCATGCCGGATTGCAAACAAATCTAAATTTAAAAAAGTTCATTAGTACCACACAAAGCCCATTTCACTTTCAAGCCAGACCTCAAAACAATGTTTTTAAAAGAAATAACCATGTCTATAGAAGTGCTTAGAAGTTAATTATTCACTTCCAAGATACAGAAAACCAGTTACCAACTAAAAACAGAAACCCATATCCCACAGTTTATATTGCACAAAGCAAAGTTAAAAGAGCGTTAGTGGCAGAATTCTACCTCAAACAGCCCTTACCAAATACCACAAGCTGGTAGATGTGGTAAATGCCACAAGATACCAGACGTGGTCATCTGAGAAAGTACCAGACGTAAATCTCCAGCTTCATTCCAACTTACCCCACAATTTTCCTGCAGGCCATGGGGATAGAGGTGGGAAGAGGGTAGGGGAGGGAAGAATGGTGGAATTTAAAATTAATCCCACTGAGCTTCCAATTCTGCAGTTGTAGAGTACCCCCAAATGCATGAGAAGGAGCAGTCATATAATAATAATTGAAGGATTTCCCACTTCAGTCCTTCTAACATACTCAGAACCATACCCTTTGATAAGTATTTGTTATAATGTATATGCAATCTATTATATTGTATCCATCTCATTAGGATGTGGTCAAATGATAGACTAAAATAAAACAAATGTGAAGACACGGGAAGGGAGATATTTGAGAAAGCAAATGACCAGAGACGTATAAAAAAATTGAGAAAATAAATTGGTAACACAGAAACCAAGATAAACAGCAAAGGGAGAATTAAGAATGAAACAAGTAGTGTTAATAATGCTTATTGTGTAATCTTATATCAAATTCCTTTTAGATGCACAAGTGACAACACAGGAAAAGGGATGATTAATTAATTCCATACGATGTATGTCTGTCTTCAGTTTTTCTTAAAGAAAAAGGGAAAGCAAAACAGTGTAGACGATGAGAAAGCAAAACAAACTTATCCCAAAATCTGTGGAGTTTTTTATTAAATTAGAAAAGACCAGCAGAGTATTAAATTACAGTTAATTCCAGATGACGTTAAAATAACACATGCCAGATATAGTTCCATGTTTAAAGTTTAAGACAACTGGTTAACAACATTACAAAACTTTATGTGTGTAACAATGTACATTTTAGTCAAGATGTCTGCTCTATTTTGCAAGTGTTAAATGAAAACACATCTATTTACCTGCCAGAATACATTCATCGAAGCTTCTTGATTCAATAAACTGAAGAGCTCTCAGTATTTACACATTTATTTATAGTTCAGCCGTTACTGGGTTGTTATTGTATGTGTTAATAATTAGGCATTACTTTCTGTGAATAAGGAAAATATAAACCAATTTGGTAACTTATTTCTCCAAAGTGTTAAACATCTTATACAGTTAACAATCAATTTCATATTACAAACTGTAACTTTAACATAAACTACTTTCCCAAATATGGAATAGAACAATTGGTTACAATTGCAGTTGTAAATGTAATTCCTATCAGTCATTCTCTCCCTCTTCAAAGAATTGACAGACAATGACTTGTGTGTTATTGCATTGGCTTGCCATTGCCTTCTGCTAATGGCTAACTAAGAGTCTTTCCCATTCTTACTGCATACCATTGTCATATGTCAGTTTAAAAGTTGATAATTAGCCATGTTATAAATGCACCTTCCATGACTATCAATCCTGGAATGGGACTTGAAAGTAGGCAAGGAACATGATCACAAGGGGCTTTAGTTTACTGAGAACATGTTCCCAATTAAATTATCACTATTTTTTCATTTTAAAAGTGGGCGTTTCACTAAAAGATGATGATCTGATAAAGAAAAGGTTTTGGTTCCACTATTGTCACCGAATTAACAATCTCTTCCAGAATTAAGTAATTTACTTTGTTTGTACAAAGCTATAATTGCAGAGTGCGGATGTGTAAACATATAGTGCTTCTTAAAGAAGAACTGAACTTTCAGAAAAATAAAACTGACCAAGTTGTCTTGAATGCTTGCTGGGTTTCAAAGACATTGCTGTGATCCTGACATTTACGGGATAGGGCATCGCTGGCCAGGCAGCATTTATTGCCCATTCCTAATTGTCTAGAGCGCAGTTAAGAGTCAACTACAATGCTATGGTCTGGAGTTAAGTGTAGACCAGACCAGGTAAGGATGGCAGTTTTCTTTCGCTAAGTTTTCCTTCCCTAAAGGACATTAGTGAGCCAGATGGGTTTTTCCGACAATCGACAATGGTCATCATTGATTCTTAATTCCAGCTATTTTATTGAATTCAAATTCCACTATCTGCTGTGGCAGGATTCGAACCCAGGTCCCCAGAACACTATCTGGGTCTCTGGATTAATACTCCAGCAATAATACTATGAGGCCATCGCCTCCCCATAATAAAAAAATAATAAAATAATAAAACCAGTCTGACTCCAAGTTAAAACACGGACAGATTCTAACCAAGACCGCACACCTAAAATGCATTGCCTGACCTGAGATGACACCACTGGTATACTAATAAAACCTTTAGTTATCTCGGGGCAGTGACGTGAGGGAATTTATGGGATTCACATACTAATCAATCAAAACCTAACTTCCCTCCTAACAGATTAAAGTTTTAACAGACATCGTAGGTTTGTTCAATACAATTGCATCAGTTCTGTGACCCTTTGATCTTCCACTGAAAGGTCTGTGTCTAAAGCCACCTCTCTCATTATCGCCTGCAGAAGGAGCAAAACTCCAAAAGCTTGTGTTTTCAACTAAACTGGTTGGACTATAACTCGGCATCTTGCAATTTTTGACCCTGATGGACATTGTTACAGAGTGCTGAGTTGGAGTTCTGAGGAAGGGTCTCTGGACCCAAAACGTTAATTGACTTCTCTCCACAAATGCTGCCAGACCTGTTGTGAGTTTCCAGCAATTTCTGTTTTTGTTTCTGATTTCCAGAAACTGTAGTACTTTTGGGTATTTTTTTAAATTTGAGATGGTTACAGAATAAGGGACACTTATTAAAAACTGAGATGCAGAAGAATTTTATCTCTCAGAATAATGAATGTCTGGAATTCTCAACCCCAGAGAGTTGTAGAGGCTAGAACAAAGTATTTATGGGGCTAGATAGGTTTTTGAAATACTGAGAAGTTGAGAGCTATGAGGAACTGGCATGAGGAAGAGTTGAGGCCAGGCGTAAATCACCATTATCTTAAAGAATGATAGGGCAATCTTAACAGGCAGGTGGCGTATTCTTGCTTATATTCTTTTAAGTAGCATGGGAGCTGAACAGCTCATTTGAAGGGGGCAGGAAGTGGTTAAGAGCTACTGTTAGACAGAGTAATTGGGATGGACATGGGTGGGTGAAGAGCTGAGAGGAGAAATTCTGGAGGTGACTGTTTTAGGAGAAGAAAAGACAGCGAGGGGAGGGGTAATTAGTCAAAACTCTAAAAAATGGATTATATCGGATTAACTGACAGTTAATCTCTCCCAATCCATATCGTTCAATGGATACCAGATCCCACTATTTAAAAATAAGGGAGCACCCATCCAGAACAGAGATGAGGAAGAATTTTTTTTTGAGGTCTTTGGAACGTCGTTTCTCAAAAGACAGTGGATGCAGAATCTTTAAACGTTATTAAGGCAGAGGTAGATAAATTACTGATTACCAAGATAATTAAAGATTAAATTGGAGATATGCAGGAATATAGAGTTGAGGTTAAAATCAGATCAGCCATGATCTGATTGAATGGTGGAACAAGTTCAAAAAGCCAAGTGGCCACTTTTGTTCCTTGTTCATTGTTCATATGTTCGTAAAAGGAGAGAGATGAAGAGGTCAGAGAATAATAACTATACAGTTCAGGTCCCAACGGCATCCTCATTATCACAGAGAAAATTCTCACAAAGTTTCTAGTGTGGAAAATATGTTGCAGACCTTTATAGAAAATTAACAGGTTTCCTTTCATTGTTTCAGTTTAAACACACAAACTTTTTGATTAATTCCTCTTGCATTGATAATATGCCCCATTAAATGTTATTGTGGAAGATGAAAGCTCAATGTGTAGGGGGCAAGATATTAGCATGGAAAGAAGATTGGCTGGCTAGCTGGTAGAAAACCATATGCATAAATGGGTCTTTGCCTGGTTGGCAGCATGTGTCAAGTGTAGTCCTGCAGGGGTCTGTGCTTGGCTCAACACTTTACAATTTGCAATGATAACTAAAATGAAGGGAGCAAAGGCTTAGCAGCTAAATTCACAGGTGATACCAAGATAGGTAGGAAAGTATTACAGAGACCTTATTTAATTTTTATTTCTATTTCCATTCATTTTTAGTTTAGAGCTGTGAAATTGAGCTGGAGCTGAAGGTGTTTTGGCCTGTGAGCAGCTTCTTTTCAAAAAAGTAGAAAATAAACAAACTGATATTTGCTTAGGAGGCCAGGCCTGGAAGTTAATCGCAGGTTGGATTTTTGTTCAACATACTCTGTAGAGGTTTTGGATCCAGAGGTACATTATGCTCAAACAGATAGCAGATGTTTGAATATTAACTGGGACCCTCACAGGAAATTATTTGCAATTTAGTCTAACAAAGAAAATGTTGGAAGAAACAGAAAGAGAAATCAAGGTTTGCTCTAGTTTCGAACTGTGTGATTTTGTCAAAAGGATTGTGGCTCCCATTGTTACACGAAGGAGATGCAATTGCTCTGCAGTTGTCCTCCCATCAATGACTTATTGAAAGTTTAGAGAATAAAATTGCAGATATAAGAATTAAATGCATATTCCTTGGAGCCTAACGGAAGCTAGTTTGCTAAGACATCTTAGACAACACATTCCAGACCCATGACCACTACCATCTAGAAGACAAGGACCATCAACTCCTATCACAGTGGACTTGAAATAAGATTGCGGATGATGCATCTGCTCTTATGATAGTTGGAAGAACTGAATCATAACATGCAAGTTCTTAGAAGAAACTAACACACTTTTAGTTTGGTCAAGTAAGTGCCACTGATATTCCTTTCAATGCCACCCGTGGGCTTGCTTCAAAAATTGTCTAAGAGGTTTATTATTTCTGATCAGAGTGGCAAGAATATCCCTGCCTGGCTTACCAGTCCCATGAACCATTGGGAGTGATGATATTTTTTGGTCATGGAAATATACTGATAGACCCACAGAAAAGAAAAGTTGTCAATAATTCTTATTGCCTGAACAACATACAATTTGATTGTTGGCTTGCAGAATTCACTTCTATCTTTGAGTATCAACCCAGCATCCAGTAACTTATTCAAAACTCTGCACGCCCTAACATGCTGAGTTTCAGTGACCTATATATGAGAATATCATCCATGTGAAATAGAACACCTTCCAATGCTTTCCAAAATATTGGACATTGTTTGCTGAAGAATTCAGGTGCAGATGTGATGCCAATGAGGATATGTGTAATGTCTGTAAGATATTATGATCATGGTGAACATTTGAGTCCTAGTCTAAAGAAAGCTGCCTGAAGTCACGGATGGCACCTAACTTGGAGTTTGTTGACTTACCACATCTGTGAGAAAAAATGGCAGTGCAATGTAAGATGCATCCAATGATTTCTGTAGATGAGAATGTGCCACGCTGTCATCCACAGAAATCATTGGATGCACCTTACATTGCACTACTTTTTTTCCCCACAGATGTGTTAAGTCAACAAACTCTAATTGATCCATTTGGTTTAGGGATTGGCACCATGACCAAGCACTCATGTACTCATCTGTGTGAGCTTCAAAATAACTCCATTCCTGGGCATGGACTCAAGGTGAAAAGAATTGAGGTAAAGTGCATGTTATTGGCCTGTGGGTGAAGAAATAGATGGTTTTGCCATCTGCTTTGAGTATGTAGTACACATACAGAGCATCTGTACCCCTGGAAAGGGGAATGGACTGTGGCCTAAACTCAGATATGGGTATCGCAATGTGTGGTCTCCTGCCTGGAGCTCAACTGCTCTGTCTGCTTTTCCTATTGTTTCTTCTTTCACTTTTTTAAAAAATTTAAATCTACTTATCTTCTGTGGAGAGTGAATTTGTGCAGTGCGGAGGAGCCCAACGCAGTGGGATAAAGCAATCACAAGCGAACAAGCCCAACATGGTAGAGAGCGAGGTCCCCTGGCAACTGCGGCAGCGGTGACAACATGCAGCCCGAGGCCAGTGAGAACAGTCCGACACTGAGTTTGGCACGGACTGGAGGCAAGGCCCAATGGTCTGCTTGAAGGACTGTAATGCTGAACTTTTTGTTTCTTTATTTTTCTGATTTGTTCCAAGATGTTGTACCTAGGAACCTTGTACCTATAACGGTTCCGTGAGTGGCGGCTTTGTAAATTTTTCACTGCACTCATTTGAGTACATGTGTCAAAAAAGCTAATTCTGATTCTAACTACAACCCCCAAGGATGGGACAGAGCTATACTGGCTTTCCTACTTGGTAATATTAAATTTATAGATAAAATATCTTTCCATAATTTATCTGTCTCTGTATTGTAATGATGCCTGAAGCTGGCCTTCAGGCAAGTGAGACTGTCTGACAAAATAATGATTGCAGTCCCTGTGCCAGACTTTAAGTGGGTGTAGTGGCCATTGAAGACACTCTGGTATTCACTATCCTGATGCATAAATTCACCAAAGAGGTAAACTTTGTTATGCAGGTATTTCTTTCAAATTGTGAGCCTTGTTCGTTCCTAGCATGAACCTATCTAAAAAGGAGCACCATAACCACAACTAAAGGTTTGGGCAAATATCTTTCCTGCCTGCAATGCCTCTTTTGAGTGACATGTAAAACAGAAGTTAGCATTGGCTTAGCGCAACTCCTAGTTTTTGCCATGGTGTACATGCAGTTCTGTACTCTGTGCAGCAGCTTCGTCCTTAGTCAGCTTGTCTGGAGTTTAGTGTCTGGAGCTGAGTGAACTATCCATTTTGTTTTCACTTAGGCTACAGTTGATCTCCTGCAGTGCTGAGTCCAGTGACTGTTTTTGTCGCAGGTCTTCCCCTGTTGCTTGCATTTGCCATGTACCTTATTGTGGATATCTCAGGGCCTTTTTTCTGGGGTTCAGCACATAGGGTTGGTTGTAACCATCACTGGAATCTGCCCTTTGAGTTCTGCTGCTCTGGCTTCAGTGTTGGGAGCACAGCTGCAGCAGGTCCCCTTGATTGTTCTTTTAAAATCCTTGTGCGGGCCACCAAGTTGTACGCATGTTCAACAGAAGATCGCTGCAAGCAAGAACCTTCATTAAATTATACACAACATTTACAAAGGTAAGCAGGAATGAGACCCCTTGCTGCCCAGGTCCCAGTTCCATGTCAAAAGGTATGGCCATAGGTATCCACATGTGCCCCAGTTATGCCTGTCTCTTTGTGGGGTACGAGGTACATTCTTTGTTCTACTCCTAATCTGGCCACCACCCCCAACTCTTACTCCAGTGTATCAATTACAACAATGGTCCACGTCCCCGTCTCGTTTGGAATTGGAAAACTTACAATTTTGCTTCCAATTTCCAACCAACCATCACCTTCATCTGGCCCATCTCTGACTCCTTGCTTCCTCGACATCTGTTTCCCTTACTGGGAAATAGGCTGGCCACCAATATTCACTACAAACCCACCAACTGCAACAGTTACCTTGACTACACATCCTCACACCCGCTTCCATTCTCCCTGTCCCTCTGTCCGTGTAGGATCTATTCCAATGATGGTAGCATCTACAAGGGGGCCTCCAAAATGTCCACCTTCTTCCTCAACCAAGGATTGCCCAGCACCATGGTGGACAGGGCCTCCAATGGGTCTGATCCAACTTCTGCACTTTAGCTCTCACTGCCCTCTTCCCTCCCACAAGTGTCCTGCTCATCCTCACCTACCACCCCCCCAACATCTACAACCAAAAAAGGATCATAAGCTGCCATTTCTGCCAGCTCCAGACAAATTCCCCTTCCTTCCCCTCATCAGCCTTCTACAGTGACCGTTCCCTACCGAACACTTTGTTTGGAGGAATGGGGTAAGGGGGAGGGGAGTGCTGATCAAAAGCAATCAGTACCCAATTGAAGCCAACTCTTGTTCTTCCCTCCTCTCTACCACATAAAGCTGAACATCCCCCATTCCCTAACTTAATACATCACTTACCTGTGGCCTGAGTCCAAGGACACATCTGTAATGCTGCAGTTACACAAAACCCTGGTGAGGTTCAGCTTGGAGTACTGAGCAGATCTGGGACACCACACCTTTGGAAGGATACATTGGCCTTGGAGGGAGTACAACGTAGGTTCACAAGAATGATACCTGGACTTCAGGCATTAAGTTAGGATGAGAGATTATACAAATTAGGACTGTTTTTTCGAGAATTTAGAAGTTTAATGGTGAGCTGATTAAAGTCTTCAAGATAATAACAAAGAAAAAGACAAGAAATATAGATAAACTATTTCTATTCTAGAACTAAGGGGCATTGTCTAAAAAAATTAGGACCAGACCACTCAGGAATGATGTTAGAATGCACTTCTACACACAAATGGATAGAGGTTTGAAATTCTGCAGTTGTAAATTTTAAATTGAGATGGACACATTTTTGTTAAGCAAAAGGTGTTAAGGGATATGGGCCAAAGGCAGGTATATGGATTTAGGCCACAGATCAGCCATGATCTCCTTGAATGGTGGAACAGATTCAAGCAGCTAAATGGATTTCTGCCGTTCCTATGTTGCTTTGCAATCCTGGAGTGTCAGAGCCTGTCCTGTTGGCATCAACCCAGTGGTATTCTGTTTTCATAAATGCTATCCTTCCCAGTACTACTCACATCCAATGAGCAAATTATCACCCATCCCTAGTTGCTCTTAAACTAAATGGCATGTTGAGACATTTCAGAGGACAGTAAGAATTAACCACATTGCCGTAGATCTGGAGTGATATATTAGGCCAGAACTAATGAAGATGATAGGTTGTCTTCCCCGAACGGCATTGGTGAACCAGATGGGTCTTTATACTGATAGTCAATGGTTAGATCAGTACATTTAAATTCCAGATCTTTATGGAATTCAAATTTCACCGTCCCCATGGTGGGATTCAGACTTGCATCTCTAGAACACCTGAGGGTTTGGATTACTTCGTCAATGGCCTTACTACAATGCCACCATCTTCTGTTGTTGTTGGGCACAGAAGTCCTTTACTTGAGAGTTTTCAGCCAATGAGCCTTCAACTGAAGGGTCTTGATTCCAGGGAAAGCGCCCGCCAGTGCCTTCAACTGCCTGATGAACCATTCGCCAATCAATCAATCAGTCCTACCCAAAAGGAGGCAGCAAGGTTATTGAGCTCTTCAGCTGACATGAAATCTGACTAGGCCCTGGTACACTGCCAGATTTCATCCTGTGTTAAGATCAGCATCATATTCATTTGTCCCAGTATAAAAATTGTGAACGGAGAAACATGACAAGACAATTTTAAATTTTTGAATGTGAAAAATGATTAACAAATTCTAGCATTTGTTGAATAATAATTTCAAAGTATTCTTGTAATAGGAACCAATGAATTATTGACAATATTCATTTGGAAGGGTACTGCTACATAATGTCAGAAATAATTAGAAAACAACAGATTCAAATAATTCATTGTATTGTTTGTTTGCTTCTAATTAATGATGACATTTTAACTCAGCGTAGCCAGGGACTAGTTTCTCCTCCTCAGCAAGGTAAACAAATACAATAAATTAATAGGAATCTATTTGTTATGATAGTGGAGAGAAACTCAGAATCATTAAGAATGAGCTATTGTTAACACTTTGCATTACCAATTTAGGAGACAGCAGGAGGGAGAGAGGGACTGACAAACACAGTACAGATACTCATCTTGCCTTAAATCCTTCCAATATTAAAAAGATCGTGTTTTGGTCCTAATTATCTTCAGCATGCTGTTTGCTCTAGAACAGTCTGATGTATTCAAGAGGCAAATCTACAACAGCAGGTTTGATCTTCATTAGTAGTGACTCAAAGCAAAAAAGTAATGCATCCTTGGTCTGTTCTTTCTAATTACTATACATTACACTCAAGGACAGTGAGATATTGTCCAAATAATCTCTAAGCAGCAAAGATGCTCACAGTAAACCCAAACGTTTACTGAAGGTATAGTCCAGTCCATATGTGGTCATGGTCCTTATTTCGATCAGTATCGTACTATGTAATGCATTATGCAAATTCTACTACCGAATGGTATTCATTCAAAATCCACTAATTAAATGATCATCACTCAAGTTTTTTTTTTAAATTCACTCAAAGGATCCAGGCCTCGCTGGGCAAGCCACCAGTTACTACTAGAAGGCAGTTTAGGGTCAGCCAAATTGGAGTCTGAAGTCACATGTAGACCAAACCAGGTATGGACAACAGTTTCCTTCCCGAAACGGCATTCGTGAACCAGATGGGTTTCTCCCCGACAATGGTCATCATTAGACTCTTAATTCTAATTTTTTTTTAAATTGGATTCAAATTTCGCCCTCTGCCATGGTGGGATTCAAACCCGGGTTCCAGGACATTACCTGGGTCTCTGGATTAGTAGTGTAGTGACAATACCAAATAGGCCATCACCTTTTCTTGACTGGACCAGCTTCACTTTTGGAAGGGATGAGGGCTATGGTCACTTAACAAAATCCTCCTTTTCTCTGCAACCAGTTTGTTGTGACCACTGTGTATATTATTTATAGGATGTGCTGCAGCAACACCTCCAAAACATGCAACTTGCACTACTGAGGAGGACAAGGGCCTGTGTTGCAGGGCACTATGATTACCTCCAAGTATTTTTCATTATCTACCATCCTGACATGGATATCACTTGTTCAATCACTCATGGAAAATTCTAAAATCCCCAACCTGGCAGCTTCACCAGATAAACTCTAAAGGTTTAAGTTGGTACTGGGCTACCTCCTTATGAGAGAGAACAAAAGATGAATTGTAAATTCAGACCTTGCCAAAGATACCTATAATCCAAGGAATAGTCTTATTAAAAAGACCAACTGTCTCACCCGACTATCCTATTGCCTAGTTGAAAATAATTTATCTGCAATCTGTCAAGCAATTACAACGTCTACATATTACTGACATGCAAGTGATAGAAAAGCTGTGTGGAGCACTGCCAAATAAATTATCTTTACATGGAAATTATAATGATTCAGTTATGCTGAACTCAATTTTTCGAGCACATATCAATATAATGAACTTAATGTTGTCTTTGCTGGAGAGCTGCAGTCTGAAATAATCCAACACTGAAGATAAAACAGCCATCCTCAGACAGTGATGGATGTGTGTGTGTGTGCGCGTGCATGTCTGGTTTAAATGAGAGTGTCAGATTGATACAAAAATAGGAATTAGGACCATGAGTGAGCCACTTGACCCCTTGAGTCTGCTGTGCCATTTGATAAGATTGTGACCGATCAGATTGTGGCTGCAACTTTTCCTGCCTATTCCCATTTGGGCTGAATGTCATGAGTAACTCATAAGTATCAATTTTGGGGAAGTTTCATGGTGGGCTTCTCTCCATAAATTCCAACAATTGAGAGAGGTTTGCTCTCAATTCTGATGCTCACCTTATTATGCATGCACCACTTCCCTCTGGTGCCACACTCGCAAAGTGATGTGGTCACCATAGAACATAGAACATAGAACATTACAGCGCAGTACAGGCCCTTCGGCCCTCGATGTTGCGCCGACCTATGAAACCAATCTGAAGCCCATCTAACCTACACTATTCCATTATCATCCATATGTTTATCCAATGACCATTTAAATGCCCTTAAAGTTGGCGAGTCTACTACTTTTGCAGGCAGGGCATTCCACGCCCTTACTACTCTCTGAGTAAAGATCCTACCTCTGACATCTGTCCTATATCTATCACCCCTCAATTTAAAGCTATGTCCCCTCATGCTAGCCATCACCATCCGAGGAAAAAGGCTCCCACTGTCCACCCTATCTAATCCTCTGATCATCTTGTATGTCTCTATTAAGTCACCTCTTAACCTTCTTCTCTCTAACGAAAACAGCCTCAAGACCCTCAGCCTTTCCTCATAAGACCTTCCCTCCATACCAGGCAACATCCTGGTAAATCTCCTCTGCACCCTTTCCAATGCTTCCACATTCTTCATATAATGCAGTGACCAGAACTTTACGCAATACCCCAAGTGCGGCCGCACCAGAGTTTTGAACAGCTGCAACATGACCACATGGCTCCGAAACTCAATCCCTCTACCAATAAAACCTAACACACCGTACACCTTCTTAACAACACTATCAACCTGGGTGGCACCTTTCAGTGATCTATGCACATGGACACTGAGATCTCTCTGCTCATCCACACTACCAAGATTCTTACCATCAGCCCAGTACTCTGTATTCCTGTTACTCCTTCCAAAGTGAATCACCTCACACTTTTCCGCATTAAACTCCATTTGCTACCTCTCAGCCCAGCTCTGCAGCTTATCTATGTCCCTCTGTAACCTGCAGCATCCTTCCGCACTGTCCACAACTCCACCGACTTTGGTGTCATCCCCAAATTTACTAACCCATCCTTCTACGCCCTCATTCAGGTCATTTATAAAAATGACAAACAGCAGTGGCCCCAAAACAGATCCTTGAGGTACACCACTTGTAACTGAACTCCAGGATTAACATTTCCCATCAACCACCACCCTCCGTCTTCTTACAGCTAGCCAATTTCTGATCCAAACCGCTAAATCACCCTCAATCCCATGCCTCCGTATTTTCTGCAATAGCCTACCATGGGGAACCTTATCAAATGCTTTACTGAAATCCATATACACCACATCAACCACTTTACCCTCATCCACCTGTTTGGTCACCTTCTCAAAGAACTCAATAAGATTTGTGAGGCACGACCTACCCTTCACAAAACCGTGTTGACTATCCCTAATCAAATTATTCCTTTCTAGATGATTATAAATCCTATCTCTTATAATCCTTTCCAACACTTTACCCACAACTGAAGTAAGGCTCACTGGTCTATAATTACCAGGGTTGTCTCTACTCCCCTTTTGAACAAGGGGACAACATTTGCTATCCTCCAGTCTTCTGGCACTATTCCTGTAGACAATGACGACATAAAGATCAAAGCCAAAGGCTCTGCAATCTCTTCTCCAGCTTCCCAGAGAATCCTAGGATAAATCCCATCCAGCCCAGGGGACTTATTTATTTTCACACCTTCCAGAATTGCTAACACCTCCTCCTTATGAACCTCAATCCCGTCTAGTCTAATAGCCTATATCTCAGTATTCTCCTCGACAACATTGTCTTTTTCCTGTGTGAATACTGACGAAAAATATTCATTTAGCACCTCTCCTGTCTCTTCGGACTCCACGCACAACTTCCCACTACTGTCCTTGACTGGCCCTAATCTTACTTTAGTCATTCTTTTATTCCTGACATACCTATAGAAAGCTTTAGGGTTTTCCTTGATCCTATCTGCTAAAGACTTCTCATGTCCCCTCCTGGCTCTTCTTAGCTCTCTCTTTAGGTCCTTCCTGGTTAACTTGTAACTCTGAAGAGCTCTAACTGAGCCTTCACGCCTCATCTCTACATAAGCCTCCTTCTTCCTCTTGACAAGAGATTCAACTTCTTTAGTAAACCACGATTCCCTCGCTCGACCACTTACTCCCTGCCTGACAGGTACATACATATCAAGGACACGCAGTCGCTGTTCTTTGAACAAGCTCCACATTTCAATTGTGCCCATCCCCTTCAGTTTCCTTCTCCATCCTATGCATCCTAAATCTTGCCTCATGGCCTCATAATTGCCTTTCCCCCAGCTATAACTCTTGCCCTGCAGTATATACCTATCCCTTTCTATCGCTAAAGTAAACGTAACCGAATTGTGGTCACTATCACCAAAGTGCTCACCTACCTCCAAATCTAACACCTGGTCTGGTTCATTACCCAGTACCAAATCCAATGTGGCCTCGCCTCTTGTTGGCCTATCTACATACTGTGTCAGGAAACCCTCCTGCACACATTGGACAAAAACTGACCCATCTGAAGTACTCGAACTACAGCGTTTCCAGTCAATATTTGGAAAGTTAAAGTCCCCCATAACAACTACCCTGTTACTTTCGTTCCTATCCAGAATCATCTCATCAATCTTTTCCTCTACATCTCAGGAACTTTTCAGAGGCCTATAGTAAACTCCCAACAGGGTGACCTCTCCTTTCCTGTTTCTAACCTCAGCCCATACTACCTCAGTAGACGAGTCCTCATCAAACGTCCTTCTGCCACCGTAATACTGTCTTTGACTAACAGTGCCACACCTCCCCCTCTTTTACCACCTTCCCTGATCTTACTGAAACATCTAAACCCCGGAACCTGCAACAACCATTCCTGTCCCTGCTCTATCCATGTCTCCGAAATGGCCGCAACATCGAAGTCCCAGGTACCAACCCATGCTGCAAGTTCACCCACCTTATTCCGGATGCTCCTGGCATTGAAGTAGACACACTTCAAACCACCTTCCTGCCTGCCAGTACACTCCTGCGACCTTGAAACCTTATCCATGACCTCACTACTCTCAACCTCCTGTACACTGGAGCTACAATTCATTATGCACATAGTGGGAGGAAAATTAAAAAGAAAAGCTTCCAGCAGCATATAAGTTGCACAGGTGATGCTTCATTGGAAATGGAAGATCATAGTCATAAATGCACTGTCACTTTGCATCACTGTTTTATTGATGATCTTTCTAACTGCAGCTACAAGAATGAATCCATATAGGGGCTACTTTTCCTTAGCACCATACCATGTTGGAACCCTGTCCATCTAATGGAGACTACTTTCTCCAACACCCAAAATGGCATAATGTCTTAATAAAAACTGAAAGAACTGCAGATGCTGTAAATCAGGAACAACAGCAGAAGTTGCTAGAATAGCTCAGCAGGTCTGGCAGTATCTGTGAAGAAAAAAATCAGAGTTACCGTTTCGGGTCCAGTGACACTTCTTCAGAACGTTCTGAGGAAGGTTCCCCGGACCCGAAATGTTAACTCTGATTTTTTTCTTCGCTTGATGCTGCCAGACCTGCTGAACTATTCCAGCAACTTCCGCTGTCGTTGTTAATGGCATAATGTCTTGTTATCATTGCACAAGACGGTGTCACATGATCTAAATCTGCTTGAAACAGTCACATTTCCTCTTATTTAACAAAAGTAATGAATGAACAAACAATATAAAAAACTGGATTTGCTTTTGAAACTAAACCTTTGCCCAGTCACCTAATCATTTATAATGCTTTACTGACATTTTATATCCTCTTCACAACGTACTTTCCTGTCTACCGTTATTACAACAGCAAATTCAGCAACATACATTTGGTCCCGTCATCGAAGTCATTGACATACATTGTAAATAGTTAAGGCCCCAGGCTCATCTCTTTGGCATTCCACTCAAGGCATCCTGCCAATGACCCATTTACGTCAATTCTCTGTTCCCTGTTAGCTAACTAATCCTCTGTTCATGCTAATAAACTACACCCACACTGGGTATTTTGTGTAATAAAGGTGGGCCAAAGGGCCTGTTTCTACGCTGCATGGTTCTTTGCTTTGGCACCTCATGAGATGCCTTTTAGAATTCCGAGTACACCATATTCTTGTTACTTGTTTCAGGAACACTCATAAATTTGTCAAACATTTCTATTTCACAATACCATGATAACTCTGTCTGATAGTCAATCAGAAAGTGCTCTGCTTTAATCTCCTTAGCAATAAGTTCCAGCATTTCCTATGCAAGATGTTAAACTAAAGGATCTGCAGTTACTGATGCCACGTTTCCCTCCTTTTTTGAATACAAGTGTTACAATCCCTCTTCAAATGTGACACAACTTTTCCAGGATCTTTAGAAAGTAAGAAAATTAAAACCATTGCATCTATTATTTCAGTAGCTACTTATTTTAAATACCTAACTGTTAGGCTTTCAGGACCTGGGGGCTCACTATCTTTTAACTCCTTTTCTTCCCCCATAGTCTCCTTTCCTCAGTGATTGTAATAGTTTTAAATTCCACCCTCCTCTTTGATTTTTGATTCTAACTATTTTGGGATGTTATTTGTTTCATCCATATTTATGACAGATGCATAATCTCTAATTTATCCAAAATTAATTCTTAGACTCTCCCCTGAGAGGATCAATACTAAGTAAGAGTTTCTATAAGTATTGTAAAAAGCAAAAGAGTGAATAAACTATTTGTCTTTGTACGTCTAGCTCGCTTTCTCTCAGAATCATTTGACTTTCCAAATATTCCCTTTCAAAAAAATCTTCTGACGTGTCACTTTTCTATGTGGAATGTACAGTTTTTTGTTTCAATTTTATACTATCCTTAGCTTCCTTAGTGCAACTACAACAACTGAGATTCTTCTGTCAATTCAGCAGGCGACACTACAATGGATGTCAATGCATACCTACTCTCAATGCTCTATTTACTCTGCTGATGTCAAAAGAATTGTAGGGAAATGTCATAATTGTACAAGCATTAAGCTCGAAGGCCTGGGTTCAAGTCCAATCTGCTTCATCAATGTGTTATAACACATCTGAACAGGTTGATAAAAGTATCCAAAATCAATGCATACTATTGTGGAAATTCAGATGATATGCCAGTAAGTAATTTTTAAATGAACACATTCCATTTGAACTCTTATTTTGTATCAACAGTTGATTACTTTAAAAAAGATGCACCAGAAAGCATGCAGCACTTACCACAGTGTGATCAGTAATCTGCATTCTAATGTCATTAATATATTCACTCAAGATGATTAATTATAAAAATTGTTGTCAAGATGGAAATCTATTCATCTCTAAAAATAACAAGAATCTATTATCTTTCAATGACTACAAGAAATCATTTGTTTTGGTATTTCCAACCATTATGGGAAGTGTTGCTTTCAGATCAAATCATCATCACAATGAAAGCTGCAAAGAAATTCACAAACAGCACACTTGAAGCAATGTAGGAGGTGTAAATGGTCCAAAAAGATAAAAAAATGATCAAGGTTAATGTCATATCAAAAAATGCAATTTGCAAATAAGACACACTTTTATTGTAGTAAGATTGCGAAGGCATTCAAGATTATTTTCTATACCAGAATAACATAATTAATAAATTTTAGACTACACCACGCTTTAACAATTGTTCCTTCTAAAAAAATGATTTAAGAAGTTTTCAGTTGTTGAAAAAGCTCTTACTTTGAAATTTTCCAGTTTATTTCAAATTTAGCTCTGATAGCAAATTATGCTAACACTTCATTATAAAACATTGATTTTTGAACATCGTTTATCATAACAGCTACCCCACTGTTCGCAAGGACAGACAATGACAAGAAAAACAATGATGGATAACAGCAATTATGAATCAATGATAAGTTAAGCACAAAAGGGAATTTTCAATGAATATTTTGCCATATGTTGATGAATACTGCTGTAGTCAAATCAACTGAGCTGCAGCAAAATATGTGAACATTTTGAAACACTAACAGATAGAATAGTTATAAACATATGATATGGATATAGTGGTTCAAAACACTATCTTAGTTTCTAGTGTCTGAAGGGGAACATTGCTGTGGTATAGACCTCATGCCCTGTGATCAGTAAATTGTGGATCAAGTGTGGACAGGTAGTGGAGAACTTCCTTTATATTTGCATTTTTCAATGTTATTCTGCAAAAATGTGCTAATGCACCAGTGACATATTTCTCTTGCTTATCTGATTCCTGACAAACAAAACCAGGTATTGGTCTAAATGGACAAATACAATCTTAAATTGGAGACAGGAGTGTTTGTACTTGCAAATAGGCAAAGTTCAATGGCACCCAGTTTGGTAGGTCAGATGCTAGGATTTTTATGGGATGTAAGTCACATATTTGCTTCTCCAAAACATATTCATCATCTGTCAGACAAGTGATGATGTTATTGGATTATCAGCCATTTGTCTTGATAAGTGTAACTCCAAAAACAGCTAAGAAGCTTGACACCATCCAGGAAAAATGCCCACCTCACTGACACCCCATTCACCATTTTCAATATTCAGTCCCTTAACTACCAGCCCACAATGGCAACAGCGTGCGCATTCTACAAGATGCACTGCCGCAACTCACCAAAGCTCTTTCAACAACACATCAGAACTGTCGGCTCCACCACATACAGAGACATAGGGCAGCAAATAATTGGGAACACCACCACTTACAGTTCACCTTCAAACCACACATTATCTGGATTTGAAACCATATTGCTTTCCCCACTGTCACATCCCAGGCTTCAGCATTTACGGAAGGTGGCTAACCTAACACCTTCAAGGGCAGCTAGGCTAGGACAATCAATGCTGGCCAAACCAGTAATGACCACATCCTATGTAATAGCATTAAAATCCTACAGTAGTAGTTCCACTGAAAGCTGAAATAGTGCAGAAGTTGCTCATGAATTATCAGGCATGTTTTATCTTCCTCTCTTTAGACAGATCACTCATCCTGCTTCTACAATCGACATTTTATCTACATTGTTCTTCAATACAATTAAATCAATCATTTGGAAGTCATCACCATTAATCCATGACTCAAAATGTTAATTCTGTTCCTCACTGCAGATGCTGCCAGACCTGCTTAGTTTTTCCAGCACTATTTTTATTTCATATTTCCAATGTACACAGTTTGCTGCTATTTTAGTGATGAATCTCTCTGCATCTGATATTACCAGCTGCTCTAGTTCTCCGTTTCTATTCAACTCCGTTTCCAACCGGAAGCTACTTTAACAAGTTATTGGCCCACGTCTTAACTAATTTCAGTTGCAACGAAATTTGTGAATATATGCATGAAAAGTTGTACAAACATTTCTAAAATGCACACATATTTTACTGAGAATATTTGTGAAATATTAATGTAATGATTTTCAAGCAAGTGGAGTAACAAGCAACTTTCTCAAGAGAGTCAATTATGACAACTTTTTTAAGGCCAATATTCAATCGTATCTTAAGTTAAAAAAAAACTGATGTGTCAAGATTGAAAATCAATTCATTAACTTCAACACTTCAATGTGTCAAATAAAACTGATTTGAAATATATTAAAAAGATTTTTGCACTTTAGATTCAAGAAATATTTTGTTCACTAAGTATTAGTGTCAGTTAGTTACATTTCAATCCTGATCGCTAATGTAGAATTTTAAACTGATAGCTATTGATTGCATTCCCTATTTTTATTCTCACAAGGATTTGCTAGTCCAGACTTTTGCAAGAAAATGTGTAATCATGCAGAATACAATGTTGCACTGACAAGTTTCCCATCGACACTGACAATACCCAGCACTCTTCATTTCCTCCTGTCAAATCAGTTGTCATATGGTGTATCCTAATACTTCCTTCTATTGGTGTGTGCATTATTTATTTATACAACAAAGAACACTTTGGGGCAATTTTTACACTAATAGAATAAAATCTGTGCAAATTGCTGTCCTAAGAACCAAATGATCGCATTAATCCAGCTGTCCTTTTTTATTGCTGCTCCTCATAATATCTTCTTAGTATTCCATTTTGCTCCATCAAAAACTGATTTATTTCCTGAACTCACCACTCACAGCCAAATGCCACCAAGGTATATTGAAATAGCTTCAACACACAATGCAGCCTGAACTGTCCTTTACCATTGTCTAATTAAAAACCTAATTTTACTCTAATCTAGGTCTTTGCTTTAACCTCAGCTGTCTGTTTCGCCACATTTGACTCAACTTCATCCTAGTTCTGTATACAAACCAGACAGACATTGATAAAAAGCAACAAGGCATAGAAGCAAGGTGGGCGCAGATATTGGGTCTATGATCTGTGTTGTAACAATATCAAGAGGGACTTAGACCAGCCAACACACTCCAGTTTGGAAATTTGATGCAATTCTTACAAGTTGTTTTAAAGTACATAAATTAACCTAGTTAACATTTTAATATAAAACTGAAAGAACTGTAGATGTTGTAAATCAGAAACAAAAACCGAAATTGCTGGAAAAGCTCAGCAGGTCTGGCAGCATCTGTGAAGAGAAATTAGAGTTAACATTTTGGGTCCGGTGACCCCTCCTCAGAACACCAGTAGTTGTAAGAACAATAAAGAGAATCCCACAGTGGCTTTGAAAATAAAAAAAATTGAAAGTAATTAGTATTCATAATAGGTGTTGTATCAGAAAAGTACGCTGGGTTGAAGGCTGATAAGTCCTCTAGACTAGATAAACTACATCCCAGAGAGCTAAAGGAGGTTGCTATAGCAATAATGGATGCATTGGTGGCTACTTTTCAAACTTCTATAAATTCTGAAAACGTTCCTACAAATTAGTAATCAGCAAATGATTTAGAGGTGAGGGAGAGAAAATGGAAAACTATTAAATATAGTTGTAGATATACGGAAGGGCTTTCATGGTGCAGTGGAGGAGCCAGCTTCAAATCACACCTGTTCACGTGTGCAGTAAACTTCTGAATAAATTGGTTAGTAATATCTAGATAAAATGATAAGATAGAGGAGTATGCTTTGCTACTAATCACGGCTGATATGCTTCTTAAGTCCATTCTCCTGCCTTCTCCCTGTAACCTATAATTCCCTTACTATTCAAGGACCTCTTTTTGTCTTAAATATACTCAATGACATGGCCTCCACAGCCTTCTGTGGTAATGATTTCCATGGATACACCACGCTCTAGCTGAAGAAATTCCTCCTTCATCTTAGTTTCAAAGGGTCATCCCTTCACTGAGGCTGTGCCCTCGAGTCATAGTCTCTCCACTAGTGCAAACATCTTCTCCACGTCCACTCCATCCAGTCCCTTCTGAAACTTACAGAAAAATCAGATTCCCTCTCATCCTTCTAAACTCCATCAACCCAGAGTTCTCAACCATTCCTCATATGACAAACCCTTCATCCCCAGCATTATTCTTATGAACCTCTTCTGGACCCCAAGGCCAGCATTTTCTTCCTTAGATATCAGGCCTAAAATTGCTCACAAATGCAGTCTGAACAGAACCTTATACAGCCTCAGCAGTGCATCTCTGTTTTTATATTCTAGCCCTCTTGAAATAAATACTAACATTGCATTTGCCTTCCTAACTGTCAATTAAACGTGTATACTAACCTAAAGAGTATCCTGAACTAGGGCTGCCAAGTCCTTTTGTGCTTCAGACTTACAAAGCCTTCTCTCTCATTTGGAAATAGTCTATGCCTCTATTCTTCCAGCCAAAGTGCATTGACTCACTTTCCCATATTGTACTATGTCTGCCACTTCTTTGCCCGCTATCCTAGCCTGAGCAAGTCCTTCTGCAGCCTCCTTACTTCATCAACACTGCCTGTCCCTCCACCTATCTTTGTGCCTTCTGCAAAATTAGCAACAAATGCCCTCAGTTCCTTTGTCCAGATCATTAATGTACTGAATAGATATGGTCCCAACACTAACTCCTGTGGAACTCCACCAGACAGCGGCTGCTATCTTGAAAAAGATGCTTTTATCCCCACTCTTTGTGTTTTACTAGTCAGCCAGTCCTCTTCCATGTCAGATATGGTGACTATATGAAATATTTCTAAGTTGCTGAGGGCACAAACTAGTGGGAATCTAAGTTGTGAAAAGGCTTCAAGGAGACTTGGACAAGCTATAGGGTTGGGCAAGATTATTTAGATTATATTCCATCTGCAGTGAGTGTGATGTTCCACTTTGGTAGATAAGTACTGAAAGACAGAATATTTCTTAAACGGTGAGAAGTTGGAAAATGTTGGTGTTCAAACGTTTTGGAGCACCCTTCTCCATGAGTAAATAAAGAGATTGGAGTACAGAAGTAAAGATGTCTTGCTGGAATTATTGAGAGTCTTGGCAAGACTGCACCTGGAGAACTGGTGTACAGCTTTGGTTCCTATCTAGGGAAGAAATATTTGCCACAGAGTGAGTGCAATACAGGTTCACCAGACTAAGATCTGGATTGGCAAAATTCTCTTATGGAGGAGAGACTGAGGAAAATTGGTCTGCATTCTCAGAGATTTTGAAGAATGAGAGATAATCTTATATCAAGTTTCAAACTCCTTACAGATGTGACATGGTGAATGGATATAGAAAAGAAAAATACCCTGGCTACTTCGTATAGAACCAGGGGAGAGAGTCTCAGAATAAAAGGGCAGGCTATTTAAGACTACAAATTCTTCACTTAGAGAGAGTGGTGAATCTTTGGAATTGTCTCTCCTAGAAGGCTGTGAACGTTCAGATTTTGAGGAAATCATTCGAGGAAGCGTTAGAGCAGCATTGAGGTATATTGTATATTAACGCCAACTTCCAGTGATTACTCAACTGTTAAGCCTTCAAAAATGCATAGTCAGGTATTAAACAGCATGTTTAAACAACAAATTGACTAAAAAGTATCTACCTGAGTCAGTGAAAGTTTAACAAATCTGTTTCTCTAGTCATTTACTGATCATCACCACACACAACAGCAGAAAAGAGAAAGAAATTTATTTTCTACCAAAAAACACCTACTTCTTTTAAATTTCTAAATAATGGCATATTTATGGTTAATAATAGTTGCAAATCTCATGTACATTAAAAACGGTCTCAGCCAGTCAAGTCTAAGTACAGCATAAATGTTAACTGTTTATATATTCCAAAAGTGTCAAGTATTCATTCCATAAAAATAAATCTCACTTCATTAGGCATTTATAAACTGAGATTAATGAATATTCATTATCACTGGGTGGAAACCTAAATTTGTATCAAGTTCTATTAAATTTTAGCCCCTGTGCTCATTAGCCTACATAGGTTATTGGTAAGACAACATTTCAATTTTAAAATTCTCTTCTTTATTTTCATCTCTCCATGATCTTACTCCACCCATTGCTATAGTTTCTACAAAATTCTGAGCTGTTTTAATGTAACTCTGACTTTGAGTATCACAATTTTAATTGTTCTATCAGCTGTGTAGTCCTTTACAATTGCCATTCCTGAACAAAGAAATTGACTAAAAAGTATCTACCTGAGTCAGTGAAAGTTGAACAAATCTGTTTCTCTAGTCATTTACTGACATCAGCCATAAAAGCTAAACTATCAATAGATGATTGCTTTTCCATAATTATTGTGATTAGGCATTCTAAATTCACAGTTGATTAACTCCTCAGGATTTACTGACAATGAATACAAGTCTGTTTTGATAATGGATTAAGTACTTAAATGGGACTGTCGTTCATAAAGTTGTAATAGATATTTAGATTTATTTCTTTTCACCCCAGCATGGTTTCTCACGCTTACCAGTGATGGAGAATGGGTGAGTGGCATGGAGAGTCTAAAGGTAAAAAGGATAGTGGGTGGGAAGCATAAGTTGGCATTAGATTAACATGGGTGATTTAAATACATGAGGCTTCCTTCAGGACTATGGTACTCTGTCATACATCTTTCCAGCTCTTTCAACACAGGCAAATATTCTAGTCCCCCACAACATTCAATAATTCCTTTCATTCAATCTCATACTTCTGTATAAAGTCAAATATGTACTGCAATCTTTCTCTCATTCCAAACACACTTACCTCTTTCTTCTCTTTTCACATCACGTAGTAACATTCTCTTCTTTGATCCTAGAGTTTGCACAGTAAGCAATTCTTTTCTCGATTCATCTTCCATGCAGTTGACTTCATTTTTTGTTTAATAGAGCATTGCCTTGGGAGATCACAGACTCACATGTATCTGAAATTAGACAAATTACCATGTCCCATCAATGTGCATCCTTCAACCATGAATATACCTAATGAAAGCAGGGTTTTCTCAATTACTACACACTTTGGGTGACCTTAAGGCTTATGCCACTGACTGTACTTTCAAAAATGATGCATCAAGTTATAGTGAGAGCATCGAGTAACAATAATAATGTAACTTCACATATCTATCACAATTGAATCATGTTTAATCAAGTGGATTGAGTTCTATGATGTGCTAAGAGAGGATTGATAAAGAAAGAGTGGTTAATATATACTTGGATTTGAAGGAAATTTGACAAAATTACCACATCCAAATACTTAGCAAAATTCATGACCTTGACATTAAACGGACAGAGCTGTACAGATAAGAAATTGGGTAAAGCACTGAATACAGATAGTGGTTCCAAGGCAGCTATTTTCTGATGAACGTCAACGACACCAAATTTGGTGTACAGCATGTCGTTTCAAAGGTTGCCAACGTCACAATGAAGAGGATAAGAACACTGAGGGTATAAAAATGGTGAAATTTTATATAGAATTTGAAAAGGCCATTAAAAACATATTCAATCCTTACCTCCATCAATGCAGGAAAGGAAACAAAAGCAAGGAAGCTATGATAACCTGTTGTAAAATAATGCTCATCTGGAGACTTTTGTGCCTAATTCTGGATACCACACTAAGAAAAACATTAAGGCCTCAGAGAGGTTGTGGAGGAAATTAGCATGGCACTGTGGATGAAAGATTGAGAAGTGGAGAAACAGTGATTAAAAGAAAATCAAATTTTACATCCATAAAACATAAAAGACAGCCAAAGGAGCTGATATTCCTTATGTTCAATTTAAACTTGGCAGAATATGTCTTTGGCAGATGGAGGAAATTTCTGATGTTGCCAGTGGAACATAACACCTCTTCCTTAAGATCTGTATGGATTCTCAGTTTGTTCATCCCCAAATATCAGATGCCCAGTCTATTGGCTAATTCACAAGAACAAGAGCCACTGTCATAGCCAATGCATCAGTGATCGTCTGTAAAAGCTGCTGAAATGCACAAGGATTTTGCACAGGTGGTACACCACCAGTTTGACTATTCAGTTTATGGCAATAGGTCCTAAATCTTCCAGATATTTTTTAAATAAAATTTGAACAAAATCAATGAATTATCTGTTATATTATCACATTATTGCAGCTGTTTTAGGGAAATTTTGGGTATGAATTGAGGTAAAATAGGTCAATGCCATATCAATTTCAAACTGGGATTAGAATATGGGTTTTAGTTAGTTAAGTAAGCAACATAATCAAAATTATTTAAGATTTATTTTTCATTTATTCTTATTCATGAAAACTAAAGTAATCAGGTTAAAAAATAAAGTAATCTCACAGAAGCAGGTATTCAGATGCTGAAATAGACAGAATTTTGCTGCATTGACCAAAGTCTTATTTGGAGATGGAATGTGAAGGTGACCCTGTACCACAAGATGGAAACACTCATAGAAAAAGGAATGGAGTTTTATCCAAGGCTGGGAATGAAGCACAGGCTTTGGAAAGGAGACACAATAGCACCTGGGAAGATGGGAGAGTGGTGAGACTAGGAATAACAGGTGCCCTGCCACTTTTGAAGTGCATAAAAAGAAAACAAACTAGTTGTCTTAATTTTTCTGAAGAAGGGTCTAGACCCGAAACATCAGCCTTCCTGCTCCTCTGATGCTGCTTGGCCTGCTGTGTTCATTCAACTCTACGCCTTGTTATCTCTAGTTGTCTTAAGTAGGTCATTTTGAAATTCGAGTGATGTAGTGCCGACATGATTTGCAACATATTTCATTTGTTTATTTGCAGTCGTTCACAGACAAGGACTCTCTTCCACTGCCAGGGTGAGTCCATAGGTGGCTGTACAGACCAATGCAGTTACTACAGGCTCTGTTACACTTGGGGCAGAAGGTGGTCACGGGAATGTGTGCGTTGGGCATTAATGTGGCAGTGCGCTCCTTATGCTGTTTTCGCTTGGCTTTCACTTTTTCATGGTAGCAAGTCTCGAGGTGCTTAACACCTTCCAGATACTCCATGTTTGCAACATGTAAATATCTGATGAATCCTCAGCGAGTTCAAGTACTACCTCTGAATCTTCTCTAGGATGGACTCTCCAAACGTTGGCTCAACAGGCAATTGTTAAAGGTGCAAGGTATTTCATAAAATAATCTACCACACAAGTAGCGTCTCAAGCTACGTTTCTGTACTCAGAATGGAGTCCATCCAAAATCTGTAGGTCAAGGTTTGATAACATCATTTTATCTGATGCACATTATTTATTTAATACATCATAAATAAAATTTCAGCTCAACTTTAATCTTTCAGACAAGCACGATTCCTGAAATCTTCACAGAAACTGCATTGTTGAGAATGAATATACTGCTAATAGCTCCTCGAGCATGGTACAATTTCAGCGTCTGACTGGTGATCGATCATTACAAATATTTAATGTTACTTTCACATACAGCACATTCACCTAATTGTGCATTTTCAATCACCCTCATCAATCCACTGTAAGGTATAACTGCTTCTTTCACTGTATTGTCTTGCATTTCAAAGAAAACCATGTTAAAACTACAGTTACTACGTTTCTGTCTGAATGATAAACACAAATTCTTACTCAGATGAATGTTCCTTTCTACAAAATAGACAGTTGATCAAATATCTGTCATCTGTTTAGCATTTTCTGTTAGCTATCTGTATGGACAGATTTGTCATTTGAAAGCCACTTCATCTGAGGCTGTTTTACTCCAGCAGCTCTTGCCATATGTATGGAATGGTGAAGGTGAAGACTTGGATTTCTCAGCAGCATCTTTTCACATGGCTGATTCCAATTTTACATATAATTTTATTGTGAGTCTTACGTTGACTTGCTCATAGTCACAAATATCTGCAAGATTCAACATTATGAAGTTGTCTGGCACTGATTTTGTTTTAAATTATGTTATTCATTTCTGAACTAAAAGGCCAAAATATTTCAATCAGGGATAGTAGGAACTGCAGATGCTGGAGAATCTGAGATAACAATGTGTAGAGCTGGATGAACACAGCAGGCCAAGCAGTATCAGAGGAGCAGGAAGGCTGACGTTTCGGGCTTCAGAGACTTCTTCAGGGTCTAGGCCCGAAACGTCAGCCTTCCTGCTCCTCCGATGCTACTTGGCCTGCTGTGTTCATCCAGTTCTACACCTTGTTATCCCAAAATATTTCTATAACTGTTTTCTTTCCATTACGCACTACATCCTTTCTAAATATGTTGCACACATCAAGAGTTCATTCACCAAACATGGCATGAAATACTGTGCCCTTAAAGTTTTTCCTATCTCCAACAAAATAGTGTACAAGGTTAAAGAGTTGCTTTAGCTACAAGTAAAAGGATACATTTATATAATATGGCAGGCAGTGCATGTCCAGTTGGAAACATGCACATGATCCGTTTGTCGTTGTGGGGACTTAGAAGACCAATTAGTTCCTTAAGAATTGGGCTTTTTCACAGGATTTAGGGAGTCATTTCATGCAATTTTCTCAACTTGATATTTCAGACTTTAAAAAAAAGCAAGCTAAAACAGAGGGATTTCCTTGAACACTATTGAAAATGGCAGCAGGATTTCTGTTGGCAAACGTTGCTTGATTTCCATCAATAGCCAGCCACTAAATGGTTTTGAGATATGGAAACAAAATGCATTTCCTCTTGTAATGAAGATAAAACTAGCAACCAACAATAAGATAGTTACCAAGAAATCCATAGGGAATTCAGAAGAAACTTCCTTACTCAAAAAATGATTCATGATATGGAACTCACTGCCACAGTTAATGATTGATGCATTTAGTCTCATTGTTGTTACAAAACCATGCTCTGTAGAAAACAAAAGATATTTGAATCCACTGGCTGGAAAACACTGTTTTTTTAAGAAAAAAGGAGTGAAGTCACATCCAAAAGACTTGAGCTCAAAGTCAAAGATGACTACATCTTTGTATCACTGGATATTTTTAGAATGTAGAACATGGAGACACAACCAAACAAACAGATAATTCTGTATTCTCAACTGGACGGAGGCAAACCATGAGTCATAACCACTTGAACAGTCATGGAAAAGAGAAATTCCTCCCATCATCTTAAATCACAACTGGAACATTCTAACCATGATCTTATTTGGACCACAGCTTTTGGAGCAAAAAGGTGACAATCCTTTGTTTTAAGCATCTGCTTTCTTTGCAGAACAGGGCAGGCAATAAAGACACTAGAGGAATGAGAACCAGAGTGGATTCCTTTTCATTCTCTCTTCATTTATGCAACCTGCAAGTTTTTGAACCCTGCCTTCTGAACTTAACTAGCAAGGTGCCCCAGTCAGAATTTAAAAACAAAAGCAAACACACCTCAGCACCGTTCGCCAGAAGACTGGATAAATTGTTCGTTTACAACCTTAAACTGTGTGGACACCAAAAGCAGCAGGACCACCAAATTCAGCTTAAAATCAGCCAACTCAACAACCTTGAAGAACTGTAAATCCTTTTAAGACTCTAAATAACCTGATCCATTTTCCTCCACTATTTGTGTGTATGTAAACTTCCAGTGTGAGAGTGTGAAAGTCAAAACATTAAGTGGAGGTTAGTACAATAAAAGCCTATCCTCAAGCTCATGGAACCTTGTCTGATAGTACCTTTTACAATTACAGCATGTAAACAGTTAAAACACTCACTGAATTGATAAGTATCTTTTACAAAGCAAAACACTTTATTATAAAGAGTGGGCAAAGGGGGAAGCCACTCAACCACTCCTCATCCAATAACAGTGAAGTTAAGAGGAAGACAGACAGTCATATGAACAAGATGAGACAACAGGATGTTGATGTAGATTCAGATGAGGAGAGACAGAGGAGGCTGAAGCACAGCATAAGCACCACGATGGACTAGTTAGGCTGACTGGGCTGTTCCTGTGCTGCATATTCGAAATAATGTTATGTAAATATAATTTTGAGGTATATTATACTGTACTTTTGATTGCCTTTAAAGGATACAACTATATATTTAAGGATCACTTTCACCAAACTCAATGTCATAGGGCACATTGAAATCCACGATCATCATGTATACAAAATATTGACTATATTTCAAACATCAATTTTATATTAACATCAAAATATCCTTGATGGTTGATATACCAACGATCTTGGTAATGTCTGTACTAATTATGAGTATTATTTAATATGGCTGATTTAAATTACTTTTCAGTAAAAGGAATCCAACAGATTATGTCCAGTTTATATCCCAATTTGCATAATAATCTTTCGGAAGCACCCGGGAGGAGGGTCGGTCAGAACACATACATCCAAAATAGTTTTGTTCAGTCTATGGATCCAAATACCAAGGGAAGAGCCAATCAGCATCATTTTTTATTTTGTCAAATCAATTGGATTGTACGAGTTGCTGAGCAACCCCACATTGATGACTTGAGCCTGCCTCACTCACCCCAGGCAGAAAAGTCACTGAATATTCCTTTGCAATGCATCACTTTCCCTGTGGGAATGTAGATTTCTGAAGGAGTACCCATCCGCTTATTATAGGCCTTATAAATTGATAGTGCCATTTTCCTCAATGGTTGGACATGAAATGTTATTTTAAGAGTAAACTAGCACATGTACCAAGCTAACTGAAAAGGAAATCGAAAAGCCAAAGTAATCATTTATATGCATTACCCATGTAGCCAGATGCAGCTTTAAGAGAGGCATCATTGCATGTTTTTGATCCCATTAATGAAGCTAGCGTAGGCCAGAGATAACTACAGGGTGGAATCTTACAGAGGCCTAACTGACATCAGCTATGCTGATATTTGGAGCAAAATTCAGGAAGTCCAGCAAGGCCATCCTAATGTCAGGACCAAGTCCTGGTCAGAGGCAAGATTCTTGCTAGACTGTGGAGAGTTACCTGATAAAAGGGGGGATTACTGCTTATTAACTATATATTGCCTCATTAATATAAAGCATCCTATCATATCATCCGAGATGTGCAAAGCATCTCCACATTGGACACCAGGCACAACATCTTAGAGCACACTCCATGAGCACTGGCCACATGCACCCCACATTCAAAGGCATTAACATCCGACATGTGCTAACCCAAGAAACCTCATGATGCATATCCGAACCAACTACACCACACTTCTGCCTTCAAATGCTCCACCTTGGGGAATTGGCAATGATCATTGTACTGCAGCAGCAGGTACACTGCACACTCAAGGACAAGCACCCAGCTCAAGGACTGGACTAGGTTGCATTGCCAGGCTATTAGTTTACTCTAACTCTCTTTGAGCCTGCCTAAATGCTCACAGAATCTCTACCTTGTACTTGTTACGTTGCCTTTAACAAGAGCTATCTGGCTCACAGTACTACTTTATTAAAGTGCTGTTTAATGCAGACACAAAGCCAGGGAGCTTGCTGTGGTTGTGAGCAATCCTTGGTCAAGTCAAGGAAGATAGCCTTCATTCAGGGTTCCCAGCAACGTAAGTCAAGGGCAGCCTCCTACATCAGTCCAAGGGCTTGGACGCAATCAGTCTGCTGTTTGGAATGGTCAGAGTCAGAATCCTCTTCTCAGAAAGAATATTGAGCAGCCCACCACGAGATTCAATTCTTTCTCCCCTATCGTACGATATTTTCATCCTGAAATGAAAGGGCATCGGGTATTAAGGAGGTGAGTGTGGGTGGCACAGCTGTCACTATTGGTGCAGGCAGAGAGTCCCAAATGAGAGTGTGTAGGCAGTGTAGAGAGCAGGCAGGGTTAGTGGTGTCAGGGGTTGGGGTGGGTGACAGCAGGAGAATGGTAGAACATAAGCCTCAGTGGGAGGTGGGTGCAGTAGCAGAGATAGAGTGATTGTGAAGTCTCAGAGAACATGTTGTTACTTAAGGCAGAGTAGAAGAGCTCATTGACCTTCTTCCAACACTGCTGGGCATTCAACAAGATAAAAACTGAAAGAATTGTGGATGCTATAAATCAGTAACAAAAACAGAAGTTGCCAGGAAAGCTGAGTAGGTTATGACAGCATCTGTGAAGAGAAATCAGAGATAACATTTCGGGTCCGGGGACACGTCCTCAGACTGCTGGGCATTCCTCCATTGAGAGGAGGCTGCACTGGCCAGAATGGCAAATTCAGACCAGGCTAGCATGCTCCCACATTTGCACAATTCCGTCCACCAGGACCCTGTCTGCAAGAAAGGCACCAATTTTCTCTTCTCTGCAATGTTTGGGGTAAATATCATGCTGTGCTACTTTGCACGAACAGTGCTTGACTGGGTGTGCAATGGCCTTTTAAAAATGTCACCGATGCCAGCTCACTCTGGGATATTCTGGCAGTGGCAAGTTGTTCCAGAAATGGTGGCTGGTAGGGTGGGCCTAGAATTAGGCAAGAGAGGTTCTACGGGGGCAGGGTAGGTTGTTAATGCAGGTTTGATAAAATTAAAAAAAGAAAATCTGGTAGACCCATCGATGGGAAGCCCTCTGCTAAATTGACTTGGCCAAAATAAGTAAAATTCAGCCCACACTGCTTGATTCTGCACACTTCAGAACAACGACCATTTGTTGACATTTCCACTTTCCTCTTCACCTCCCTATTCTAGTAGCTTTGAAGCATATAGTCTTGAAGTTTTTTTTCTAATTATTCTCTTATATGTCTGGTTTGACAAACATTGCAAGCCCAGTGTTCCCATTATACTTAACTACATGTTCATGACCTTGTGATAAGTCATTTATAATTCAAATCACAATAATAATCTTTGACTTCTACATATCCACTGTCTATACCTGAGATATCTCTACACTTCACATTGTGCACTTATATTCTGTGTCAGTTTTCTATTGGAGTCACAGTGACAAACTTATATTCTACACTTGTGCTATATTTTGTTTCTCTATGGATTTGATCCTGTGCTGTGCATTTTCCTCCTCCAGCCCCACCCAACAAGGCAGGGGCCCAAGGAGAATACCTAGATGCAAGTCACTATTAGAGGAGGGGAAGGGATTCAAAGATGTTCAGACATGAGGAAAAATTATGGAGGGATTTGAAGACTGAGTAAAGAATTTTAAGTCAACATTTTGTTGTTGTTTCCCTCAAATCCCTTTTTAAAACTGTAGTTGGAATCAGTTAATATTTTCTCCGCATGTTCCAACATTATCAGGTGATCGCTGGTGAAAACTGTATTGCCTTTCTGTTCCAAGACCAGTTGTTCTGGTGTTAGTATTTAGCAGGCACACAGAACCAACTGTGTCCATCTGTTAATCATTTTTAAATTTTCCCTTTAATGTGCCAGCAAAAATTAATTGCAAAGACTCATTTTAGCAATTGGCTACAATACAAATCATACCAATCAATTTGAAAATCTGAATGCCCAGCTCATTTACAAATACTGTAATTTAAAAGTTAATTTGAAAACCTACTGCAAAAATCAATTTTCTATAATTGTTTTTGTACTATTTGTAGTCAAATTATAGTCAAACATATTTGTGCTGACATTGTATTGGGTGACAGTGACATTATGGTATTATCACAGCCCAAGAATCCAGAGACCTAGAGTAGTGCTATGTGGCATGGCAGGTGATGGAATTGGAATTTACTTAATAAATCTGGAATTGAATGCTGTTCTCTGTAACGAGAACCATAAAATGTCATGGCTTGTTGAATAAAAAAACACATCTGGTTCGCTAATACCCTTCAGGGAATGAAATTGGCTATCGCTACCTGGTCTGGTCTAGTATAATACCAGACCCATAACAAGATAGTTGGCGCTTAACTGTAATCAATATCATGCAATTCACGGACAATTAGGGATGGGCAAATAAAAAGGCTGGCTTTCCATCCAAAGGAAGAGTAACGTTGGTTTAACAAACCTCTCAGGACATTGGTCTTATATTCTCTTTAACAAATTACAGTCGAAAGGGAAAAGTTCTTCAGTTTCTTTAACACAGGCTCAAAATTGGATAAATCCCCAGGTCCAGACGAGATGTATCCTAACGTGCTATGGGAGGCAAGCAAGGATATTGCATGATCCCTGACATTAATTTTCAAATCTTCTCCAACCCTAGGAAAGGTACGGGAGGACTGGAGGACAGTTAATGTGATATAATTATTCAAGCAAGATGGTTAGGATAAACCAGGGAACTATAGACCAATGATCATAGGAATTACAGACGAACTGAGGGATCATAAATCCTTGAAGGCAATAGAACAGGTGGATGAAGAGTCACTGGACTCAAAACGTTAATGCTTTCTCTCCACAGATGCTGCCAGACATGCGGAGTTTCTCTAGAAATGTGTCTTATTTTGTTTTAGGATAGGTACATGGATGGTTAAGATGGCATTTGGAATACTTGCTATGAGGAGAGAATGGATAGGATAGGGTTGTTTTCCCTAGAGCAGGGAAGGCCGAGGGAGAATCTGACTGAGTTGTACAAAATTATAAGAAGCATAGAAAGGGTAAATGTAAAGAAACTTCAAGATGGCGGTGGTGGGGTCAGCAGCATTTGGCTCCCGAGCGCTGGGCTCTGCCACATCCACATGGCTTCATCGTCATCATGCCAGCTTGGTAACTTTTATTTTGTTTGGTTTACCCTGGGGCCTTCCCCTGATGTCCTCCTGTGGAGCCCCGTGTATCTCCATCCCTGCTCCATCTCGGGTAGCGGCATCGGAAGGCTAGCCAGGACCCATCAGTTGATGTCCTGCGTTGGAGGAGGTGCGAGACCCACTCAACATGACCATCTCTAACTTGGAGGTGGCGGATGTGGAAATGATGGCACCAATGGTAGCAAAAAAGGACCAAATTGCCAGGAACCTGGGGATGTCGGATGGTGGTGACTGGAGCAGCAGAGAGAGTGACGTTTACGGAGAGGAAAAGATGAACTTCTAAAGCGGTTTCAGCAATATCAATTTATTCAGTATTTTATCATTTATACAATTTATTCAGCAATTTAATCGATAATCGAAGGTGGTGCCAGAACATGGTGACATTATCCACTTTTGAATGTACCTAGGTACAAGTGACAATATTAAATAAATCTAAACATTTCCCTTAGTAGTGGGATCAATAACCAGGGGGTCATAGATTAAATTAGTGCAGTAACAACCAGACATCTTGCCTTGCTGGTCAGCAATTCTCAGTAAAACAGGGCACACAGCTTGCTGTATGGTATTGTGCTTTGCCAATTTCATACCTGCTCCATGTGTGAGCAGCTTACATGGCAAATATACTGCATAGCAGGCAGCCATGTCCCACAGTCTTATCAGCAGTCCCAGCACAATAGGTCAAGGGCGGTCTCCCATACCTGTCCTGGAGATTGGCCAGTCAGGCACCTTGTCACAGGGTTCTCAGTCAGGGGTTCATTGCCTCCGAGTCCAGGGAATGGGTTGTAGTCAGTCCTGCATTGGTGAGCGGGAAGAGACAAATAAATGGGCAGGTGCAGGCTCGGGTTGATGGGTTGTGGTGCTCCTGGGTGATGCAAAGCCAATAGGGCTTATGGGAAGAACTACCAGAAACAGGATCTCTGTTTGCTGACAAACAGAGGCTGGAAACCACTGCCCAAACAGCACTCACTTGTTGCCTTCCATCATTCTGGAAACCATAAATGTGTAATAGGGAATAAAATGGCTGCAATCACATGCAGTATGGGTGGAGGGAGTGATTCAGTGAAAGAGGGGACTGCAGGACCCACTGATGGGAGAGCTTTTCATAAAAGGGAAACGTTTCACAGATTCCCAAGCACAGTGCAGGACACAGAATGGTGGGGTCTCTAAACTCTGGCCATCCCAATGCATTGACCAACTTTTCGCCTTTCACCTCCCAAACACAGATGTTGCTAACTGTTGTTATGGACCAGACTAGATCCCCTCAAAATATTTTAAGATGGTAGCCTAGAGCCTAACTTTTTCTTTTTAAAAGACAAAAGTGAAGTGCCATGAGTTGTGAAATTGTGTAGGGTACTTTTGAATTGGAAGTCAGGAAGTTAGAATTTGTTTGTACAAACAATAGGGAGGAGGTGGTGAAAGAGTGCATAGTCCCTTTAAGAGGTGATGTGCTTTTCTAAGCTTGGAGATTTAGACAAAAATGTTTGCAAGCAGCTGCAGATGCACAGACAGTTCTGAAATTGAGACACATGTATCAATTGGCTATGTGGTTGGAAACCTAGGCTTGTTTTGATATTAAGGCAACTAGTTTGAATGTCAGTTAATTCATTTAAACCAGGCACTTAGAGACTGAAAACGAATTGAATTTAAATCTGATGGTGTTGCCAACCTAGGACTAATCCTATTATAAGAAAATTGACAGGTCATCAAGGGTACGCAAGAGACAGTTTTTGAAAATCAGGGTGAGAACAAACTGCCATCGGAAGAGTAAAGCCCTGGCTGTCAAATCTTTAAACTTCCTGTTTAAGCACCATCTAAAAAGGTACCACAACCTCTTAGCAAATATTCAGAATTTGAAGGAGACAGGCATTTCGGACACCAGAATTTGTTTAGAAAGGTGTTCTGAGCTGAGGATTAGTGGAGAGGGTGCGGAGCATTCTGGAAGATGCATCCTGAGTGTAGTTTTGAGAGTCTAAGTTTTTCTTTTCTTATACAACCAAAGTATTAAGTGGGAGATGTATTTACTGGAACCATGAGAATTTTGTTTTATTAGGGAATAGTTAATAGTTAAGGGGGAATTGTTTGGTTTGTTAGTAGTTCTGTTATTTTTTTCCCTGTTAGAGTTAGATAAATAAATTGTTACATGTTTATTATTGAGTGACTGTCAGGAGTTCATTTCATTTAAAATCCCGTTTGTAACACATTACAACACAAGACAAGTTTCTCTGGGTGTTTCAGTTTTGATTATCTGAGGCGTTCGAACTTCTGTCTGTTACACATGTTCCAGATGCAATGCAACCAGTCAAACTACTCGACGTTGAGCAAAACATGATTTATTTAAACACTGTAGTAAAATATAAATAAAAGAAAAAGGAATTTAGAATAACTTAACTTATTGGGAAAAAAAAACTTAATGGAATAATAGCTATAGTTACCACCACTAATTAACTGTTCCAATATAGTAAAATCCCATAAACACACCCCTTGGCTAAAAAAAGGAAAATTCAGACACAGATTCTCACACACAGTTCTCCAACCAAGGAGGAAAAAAAAAGCAGAAGAGAAAATTCAGAGAGACTACCAGCTATGAGATATTCACTGAAGCTTCCAATGCTGTTGAGACCTCAACAGCTTCTGATTCTATTGAAAAACCAAAACCCAGAAATCCTTATATGTGAGAGCTGACCATGCCCTTTCAGGCTTTAAAAAGACCCACGGCCTCCCAAGCTGTTTACTCAAGTGATCATCATAGTCAGCTCAGCGCCTCTTGTTCAATCTCTCTCTTAAAAGAAATGAGGACAAAATAATCTCTTAAAAGCCACAGCATCGTTACATAAACCTCTCATTCACTCCAAATACTTTTAGACCCAGAGGCTAGGAATAAAAGAGAGATGTTTTCCCCTCCTCCTACAATGGTATTAGCAGAATCCATTGCTCAATATGCACACATTGTTCACCTTGCTTCCACAGACTGCAGCAGGCTTTCAAAACAGACACTGATGCACGGTGAACCGTGTAACCATGAAGTTACACAACATGCTGGCAGAGTTACATTCCAGGCTACACAGACACAACACATTGCAAGGTTGAAACAGTGTCATTTATAGACAAAAAGGTGAATAATCACCAACAGTGCATTGTTACCAGTGCCAATGTGCCCTCGCATAGTTTTCTTGTTGTTTTCCCTACCACTATGTCTCAGTATTCTCCTTGCTTCTGTAGCTGGGGTGGAGAGAGTGACTATTTTGCCACTACCTATTCATGTTATAGGACCCATCATGACCCAGGCAAAATTGAAGATCCATGATACAAGCAATGCTCCAGCAAAGCTCAGCGCAAGCTTGGGAACTCTACAGCCTTCCGGACTCAATATTGAGTCCAGAAATTTTAGGGTTTGAGGCACCTTCTCCCATGTCCTTGCCCCAAACCCCACACTCTAGTCCCCACTAGTAGCTATTCATTCTCCTAGGCTAATTGTTATCCACTCCCTTGTCTGTCCAATTGTTCTTCTCCCTCCTTGGGTTCTGTCTCCAATTATCGTTTATTCCTTACCCCATCCCCCCTCCATATCTTCTGCATACAAAAACAATTATTTTTCCGACCTACCATCATTCTGAAGAAGGTGCACTAAACCCAAATGTTAACTCTGTTTTCTCTCCACAGAAGCTTCCACACCTGCTGAGACTTTCCAGCCATTTCTGATTTGGTACAACAAGCCCACACCGACCTTATGAAGTGTATCCCACCCAGACCCATCCCCTAACCCTGTCCCTGTATTTCCCATAGTTAATGTATCTAACATACACATCCCTGAATACTATGGTCAATTTAGCATGGCCAATCCACTAACTTGCACATCTTTGGACTGTGGAAGGTAACTGGAGCACCCAGAGGACACCCACACAGACACGGGGAAAACACACAAACTCCACACAGACAGTCACCTGAGGGTGGAATCGAACCCAGGTCCCTGGCACAGAGAGGCAGCAGTGCTAACTACTGAGCCACCATGCTGGTTTTATTTGGTACAGACTTCGAGATGTGCTTAGGGCCCAATTGATGAATTATGGTCAACACAAAACACCACGGAAAGCTATCATAAAAAATAATGGCCAAAAACAAAGAGGTGCCAGTTACTGTTAGATGCTTACATCTGTACTGTTATGAACCAGGTATCACAAGAGACATATTTTTAAAATGATGAAAAAAATGTGCTTGTGCACAAAGTTTTTCACCAAGATATATTATCCCAGCAAATCAGGGATAAATGAGCACAAAAAGAACGTTGCCTGGCACAGGAGATTGTAGATTGGCAAGTGGTCAAGAATGATGTCAAGATGACAGTGAGACTGTGAATTATGCCAGAGTCAACAACCACAGTAAAACAAAGAATATCCACACACATGATCCAAAATTGTAACAGATGTATTTATTCTCCATACATGGTGATGATTTTCTTCCAGTCAGTGGCTTCTTTTCCACAATTTCCAATGGTCAGACAGTTAAATATTTCAAGCACATACATGACAGATATGGTGATCTGGATTTTGCATCTTTTTGACCAAGTCCAAGTTCTGTGGAGTTTTTTTTTCCTCAGACACATCCCAAGATCCTCCTGTATGTTAATGTTTTTAAAATGTCCTGATATTTACTGTATCCTTTCTTCTCACATTTGGCCTCCCAAAATGCATCACTGCGTCTGTATTAAACTCCAGCTGCCATTTCACTGCCCGAGACTCCAGCTTCAGTATATCCTGCCGAACCATTTGACAACCTTCCTCAGTAACCACAATTCCAATTTTCATGGCATGTGCAACCTTACTAATCAGACCAAATACATTTTTAACCACATCATTTATACATTGTAAAGTGATCCCAGCTCTGATCTTCGTGGAACACCACTGATCACAGGCCTCTGACCAGAAAAACATACCTCTGCTACTACCGTCTGTCTTCAATGACCAAGACAATTTTGTATCCAACTTACCGTGCATCTCGTGACCTGATCTTATTGACCAGCCTACCATGAGGGAACTTGGCGAATGCTATACTAAAATCCACATAGACAACATTCACTGCCGTATCTTCAATCATCTTTACCACTTCTTCAAAAACCTCAAATTAAATCTGAGACAAGACCTTCCCCATGCTGTAAAACCACGCTGACAATCCCTAATAAGTTCATTCTTTTCCAAATGTTGAGTAAATCGTGTCCCTAAAGAATCCTCCCCAGTAATCTCCCTACCACTGATGTGAGGCTCACCAGCCTGTAATTTCCTGGATTATCCCTATTGCCCTTCTTAAAACAAGGGAACAACATTGGCTGTTCTCCAGTCTTGTGGGACCTCCTTGCCTGTGGCTAGAGAGGATACAAGGATCTCTATCAAGGCCCCAGCAAACTCTTCCCTTGCTTCCTTTAGCATCCTGGGATAGATCCCATCAGGCCCTGGGGTCTTAACTAACTTAATGTTTTTCCAGACACCCAGCACCTCCTCCTTCTTAGTATCAACATATCCCTCTCTAATCATTCTATCATCCATATCTTTCTCTTTGGTGAACACTAGGTGAAGTGTTCATTAAGGACCTCACTCACTGCTTTTAGTCCACACATAAATTTCCTCCTTTGTCCTCGAGAAGACCTACTCTTTCCCTAGCTACCCCCTTGCTTCTAATATACATATAAAAAGGCCTGGGTTTCTCTTTAGTTCTACTGGCTAAGAATATTTCATGGCACCTTTTAGCCCTTTTAATTCTTTAAGTTCTTTTATGCTCCCTTTATATTCCTCAAGGACCTTGTCTGATTTCAGTTTCCTAAACCTTACATATGCTTCCTTTTTCTTTTTGACTAAACTTTCAATGTCTCTAGTCATCCAAGACTCTCAAATCTTGCCATCCTTATCTCTCAGCCTCATAGGAACATGCTTGTCTTGAACTCTGATCAACTAACTTTAAAAGGTTCCCATGTCAGATGTGGATTTATCCTCAAACAGCTGCCCCCAATCTAATTTCTCCAGTTCTCACCTAATACTGTGGTAATTAGTCTTGGCCCAATTTATCACTTTCACCAGAGGACCAGTCCAATCCTTATCCAGAACTACCTTTAAACATACGGAATTACAATAACTGTTCCTAAAATGTTCCCCCACCGAAACTTCAATAACTTGGCCAAGCTCATTCCCCAACGTCTAGTACAGCCCCTTCCCTAGATGGGCTACCTACATATTGTTTCAAGAAATCCTCCTAGATGCACCTCACAAATTCTGCTCTATCCACTATCTGTGGCACTAAGGGAGTCCCAGTCGATACTGAGGAGGTTAAAAATTGCCCTGTTGTTTTTACATCTTTCCAGGATATACTTATGTATCTGTTCAATATCTCACACTGGCTGTTGGAAGGCCTACAGTATAACCCCATCTTAGTGATGCACCTTTCTTATTCCTCTCAAGTGAAAGGAACAGCAGCAGCCAGATCATTGGCATGGTGACTGGCTTGGTTGTACAGCAGGGAGGGTCAAAGTTTAGGTGGGCAGTAGTAATAGGGGACTCTATAGTCAAGGGCACAGGCATTTCCGAAAGGGAGGGTGAGCAGCCATAGATCGTGGCCCATACTGGTACTAAAATATGGAGGTCTGTGTTGACAGCCTGTTACATCATCTGGAAGAACGAGGAACTTTGGATCTGCATGGACAATATTCCTAATTTTTTTTGTGGTCTCTGTGACCAGGAGTGTAGCTGTCAATGATTTGTTCAGGAATATTTGGGGCAGATGTATTCACTACACACGAGCAATGAATTTAGATGGCCAGGGAATAGGGACACCACATCTTTGTCATTTACAGTACCTGGATTCACATGCTGTGTTGATTCCCTTTGAAAATGAGAACATTGGTGGATGTAGCACCCTCCTCAAGGAGGAGGCATTTACCCTATTTGCTCCAAGTGTGGTTGCAGCCATTTTCTTGCAGTCCCTGTCCCATTTGGTTAGTGAGCCCCTGAACATCCAAATTCCCTTCCCAGTAGCCCTTCCTATAAACTCCATTGGCTTCCCACCTCCCTAGATTCCTGCCAACCTGTCTACCTTTCCATGCACGTCCCCTAGCTTACAACGTAACCCTAACAAGTGTGGTCATTCACCACCCTCAACTTGAAGCTAGGGTGCTCCAGATTGCAGACAACACATCCGATCCATAACCATTCCAAGTTCCAAGAAATAGAGAACAAACGCCTTGGAAAACATGGGATAAAGACGATGTACATGACAGACATACACCCTACCCAAAAGAATCCGGTTACCTACAAATGCAAAGTGTGCAGTGAATTTATATACTACAAAGTCTTAATACCCAATAAAGCAACATTGAGGAAAAACAGAATCTAATTCAAGGAAATGTAGAATATACAATCTAATTATCCATGCTCGAGTGTTGGTTGTTGTGCAAGCAACCAGCATATATGCACGAGTTTAGAGCAATAAAGTATGTAACCCAGATGTCCAAAAGATCATAACATCATGAGATTTGGACGGATTATCAATCCAACTACATTAGAAAAAACTCAAACCAGGGCCTTGAAAACTGAGACTTTGGAGCCCAAGTAGGATCACAAGTTCTGGGACAGCAAATAGCTATGATGCAGCTGTGAGTGATTTTAATAGTTGAGCTCTCCCTCTAATAAGCCTCCACTCTCTCTCACCACACTAAGAGGTTGTGACAATTTTCAAGCCTTAAGATGGTATCTCAGTGACAAACACCGTCTTAGACTTAAACTAATTTCTTAATTCTTGTTTTCGTGAGAATAGTTTTGCAGCTATGTAATTTACACCTATTTTCACTTTTAATGCATCTTATCTTTTCTTGAGACAAAAAAAAGTGTCATTGTTTTAACAACTGTGTTGTTTTAAGAGTTGGTTATACAAAAAGAAACCAATGATCAGGATGACACCACATGACCAGCAACAATGAGGACGTCATGTTTACAACTAGGATGTGTACGTAAGTTGGTCTGCAAGTTCAGTTTGTCTGCCAAGTTAAAACGTGTTGAAGGTTTTCAAGCAAATTGAACCTACATTACTTACCAATCCAGTATGAGAATGTTAATTCTACATTAAGGAACAGAACACAAGGACACAATGTCACCTACCAGTTGTATCAGAAAATTCCTTTCGATTGCCATAACAAAATAGACCTATGTCTATGGTTGTTTCAATGTGCTGATTGGTATATTCCCACCACTTCAACTCTTCTCCTTTCCAAACCAGGCACTGAAAACATATTGCTATGATCTGTGGCAGTTCCCTTCACCATTGCAAGCCAGTCACAGGCTTCCTTCAAAGATAAAGGGAATAAAAGAGGCATAAAGCAAGCGAAAGAAAGGAAGATACAGCTTAAAAGGGAATAGTGCAAAGCAGATTGTTGAGAGACATGGAAGAGCCAAAGTCGAGACTAAAAGAAAGCAAGTACAAAACTATAAAAAAAAGTGGGAGAGTATTTATTTCAGTGTCCTCTAAGCAGTGACACTAGAGATCCATTAATTGTAACAGAGTCAGTAGAAGGAAAAAAGAAGTTAATTTCCACATCAAAAATTGAAGCTGGCAACAAAATAAGGTTCAAACAATGAATAAAAAATTGAATTGCAACATTATTGAAGTAATCAAATTTCAAAATTCAATGCTCTTAGCAGTTTGGAATAGATTTACTGATAATCACTCGTAATTAAGTTACTTCTCATTTTCTTTAAAATATGTTGGTTCCTAAGTGACTTGATGCACTACATCCTGGCCATGCAATCAGCTGCATTTGTGCAATTCTGTAATTACTATATATGCTATTGATTAAAGTGGTCTTTCTCCGCAGCAGACCAGTTTTGTATACCGAAAGCCTTTCAAGCTGCTGCAGCTTAAAATGTAATAGAAGATGGTATTTGTTTCTGAAGTTACAAAATTTTGATCTTTTTACACACAGTTTACACTTCAAAGTTGATATAATTGAGGATCTTATAATATGGTTCCTTTAGAGCAACCTGCTTCACCAGAAAGCTACCAGTTATTGCACAGACAATGCAATTTCCACAACTTGGGCAACCTGTAATATATTTTATTACTTTGCAACAAACGCAAGTGTTTGAATTTTGCTATATTGTTTGCCAGTGATTTATCTGACTGACCGCCAGTTGGCACAATAATAAAACAAAAACTGTTTAATGTGTGTGCCTCAATTATAAATTTAAGAACTGCAGAGTGAACAATGAATGATCGGATTACTTCTTGCATAAGGTGAGACTTCAGCTCACATTTAGGGAGTGCGGGTTTGCCTGGAGAACAGGACTGTTGTGACATGCAAAAAAGTATCTGGAGCACCCAGAGCTGCACAAATTAGCATATCATTTACCAACAGGTTTAGTAGGTTGTGTAGAAATGCATGATACAAAAACACAGTTCAGCCCATCGGTCTATGGCAGGTTCTGTGCTCCACGTAAACCTCCTCCCACCTTACTGTGTCGAACTAATCAGTATATTGTTCTGATCCTTTCTCGCTCATACATAGATTTAGCTTCCTCTTCAATCCAAAAAGCTTGATCCTTATATTTTAAGGCAATAAATCAGAAAATGCTAGAAACACTGAGAATGTCTGGCAGCGAAGTTAATTATTTGTTGAGATATACATGTCACCGCCAAGGCCCGCATGCAATGCCCAGCCCCCTATGCCCTTGAAGTGATTGACTTGCTGGACCATTTCAAAATGCTATTTTAAAAAAATCCAACCTCATTGCTATGGATCTGTCATCATCTGCAGACTAGACCAGGCAAGGATGACACCAGCTTCTAAAGGGCAATGAACCAAAGGACCTTCATAACAAATCATTGATAATGTCATGGTCAATACTGAATCTTAAATTCATTTAATACACATCTGGAATTAAAAGTAAATTTCAGCAGCTGCTATAATGGGATTTGAATCCCTGACCACACAGCATTTGCACATTGCTCTGGATTACTAGCCTAAGATATTACCACCACATGAATGCCTCACCACACAAAAAGAAGGAGAGAAAAAGAGCTATTGGACCAGATTTTTGGATGAATAGGAATGACAATGACAGCCCTATATGCAGACAAGTAGGACCATATTCTGGAACTCCTGGGTGTTTTAAATTTCAAAACCTTTACAATGATTGGGCTGGTTCTTGTCATGAGCCTGCAGCTGACTCTCCCAAAATGACCAGTTCGATTGTGGGAAATTGGTATGGTCTATTCCTTTACAATTTCCATAGAGCTAGGCCAAATCTTTGGAGGGTTATTGGTTGTTGCGCAAAGGTGTTGCGACACCTAGAGAACCTTTTGAAAGGCAAGTTGAAAAGGTCCTCCTCATGTCAAGATATGTCTCTCCATCTTCATTGTCAGTAATCCCCCGAAAATATGCCTCTTTCCCATATCCCTTCGTGCCCTCACAAGACTCAGTAAACTATTTTCTGCCAATAGACCAGACAACCATGACTGTCTTGAAACACTAGTTCCTGCTTGACAGCTGTTAGTGTCTGATCTCTGCTATCAATTTCACAATGTTTGTTTGCACAAAGTTAAGAGTTTTGATGTGCTTGCAGTTTTAGCAATTTTTTTTTAATGTCAGTCATTCAGACACCTATAGATATTGAGATAACAAGGTGCAGAGCTGGATGAACACAGCAGGCCAAGCAGCATCAAAGGAGCAGGAAGGCTGACGTTTCGGGCCTAGACCCTTCTTCAGAAAATTTTCTGAAGAAGGGTCT